>NC_090929.1:1621170265-1621824988 GCF_040938575.1 Ambystoma mexicanum
TGCATTTTGTTTACACCCAGAATCTACTAAGGCCTGTACTGTGATTCTATTGACCACTGCTGACTTGGTGGACTGAGGAGATTTTGCACAAAAGAAATGACTTTGGACTTCTATTTTTTAATTATTTCCTGGATCCTTCCGCTCTTCTCTCACCATACACCTGATTTCCATGGAGTCTTCTTTTCTATTTGAGGGACAATTTCTAGCTAGATGTCCTGGTTACCTACAGGAAAAGTATATCAAAATGTGGGGTTTTGTTCATCTAATCTCTTCTCTCTTCAGTTCTTCCCTGGGTTTGGGTTCTGATGTCTTCTCTATTCTTATTTTCTCTTCCCACTGGATACCTCGAAGAACCTGTCTGGGGGCTCAGCCCTCTCTTTAGGGAAAAAGGGGGGTCTAGGAGGGTTTTAGTTACTTTTCTCTATGCAGGTCTATGTAAAGAGTGGAAATATTTGTTGGCATCAGAGACATTTTGAGCGGTCTCCATGGCTAATGAGAGTGTGTGTCTGTTAATTTGTAGAACAGCCCGTTGGAGTGAGGGAGGTAAAGAATTAATAAACTGTACTAAGCCTAAAGCTTCTAATACCTCATGCAATGTTTTTCCTCCTAGCCATAATGACCAAGTATTTTTAACCCACTTCACAAGCTCAATTGGTGTTTCTCCAGGATCCAATCTTAAATATGTCAATTTCTGGTGGTAGAAATTACCAGTTTGACCCACCCGTTGTAGAAGTCCTTCTTTAATATCAGCGAAAGGCGCAGTTCCCGGGAGATTCAACAGCCGATATGAGATCTGTAACTTTCCTTTCAAAAGGGGGCCTGATACCTGTTCAAAGCAGGAGCTGATTGTCAGTGAGCCAGAAAGATTTGTATGCATGTTGCAGCAAGACAGCAAGTTCCACTGGCTCCGCCCCTTTACCCAGCTTCCCTATTTGAACACCAATACACGCGCATTTGCTCATGCGCATTTGAAGAAGTGCTGTTTAGAAAGTGCTGCTACTTGCTGCTCCTACTGCCTGTGCTGACCATTGGAGAAACATTTGAGAGCAAGTTCCACTGGCTCCGCCCCTTTACCCAGCTTCCCTATTTGAACACTGATGCAAGGACATTTGAGGAAGTGCTGTTTAGAAAGTGCTGTTACTTGCTGCTCCTATTGCCTGTGCTGACCATTGGAGAAACATTTGGTATGGACTGCCTTATGAACTTGTAAAGGACTTTTCACCCTTTAGATAGGAAGCCAAACAATATACTGTTGATTACGCTAACATTATGCTAATATTTTGAGGTAGGGCTGTTTAGAAATTGCTGTTACGCTGTTAAGCTGTGGAGGGGTGAGCGGCTAGCGTAAACCGCACTTTCCTTTTCATTCCCCTCCTTTTTCTTAGATCAGTGCACTTTCATTTTCGAGTCCGTAAAGCGGTCCTTGAAACTGACATCCGTATCACTCGTAATTAACTCGGGCACGTACACGCTGAAAACTGCCATGCCTCCAGTAATTGGAATGTCCAAACTAACATCACACCCAAGACGTACTCTTGTGAAAACTCCGAATTCGATGAGCGCCGCAAAGGCAGCAGTCATCTCAGTACGAACGCACTCCCAATCGTACACGGCAGATATTCGGTCCTTCTGCTCCCCACGAGCTAACAATCTTACTCCCCTCAAGCATTGTTAGGCAAAGTTTGTATGCTGTACCCTCTGGGGCCGCTACACACAACTCTGACTACAGATATAGGAAACCCAACCTTTAGTATACGCTTGTACTACACAGTTTTGGTAGTGTATTGAGCAGCCAGGCTGATCTCAAGAGGGTTCAATGTGAACTGTAGTGGAGTTACACAGAGATTCACAGTTACAGGTATTCAAATAAACTCTTACACTAAAGTTTTCTTGCATAAACAATTATTGATTTATTCATCAGTCAGTTAAAATAAGACTTCTTCAGAAGGGAGCAATATAACAGTAACTACAAATACACTTCAATACTGTACACTCTTAGTTTCTAAATCAGTAAAGACCCTTTTGGGATGGCCCACAGACACAACCTACACCCACAGGTGACTTCAATAACTAGGGTGCTGGGGACATTAATATCTTACTGTTGGCATTTAGAATACTCTTAAAAGTTGGTAAAAGGCAAAGGTTAATAGAACAAGAGACCACAAATATTCTTAAGCAGGCAAATACTTTTAGATGTTCCTAGAAAAGCAATTCAGTTCAATAGGATAAGCCAAAGTCAATGGGCAAAAGTATTGTATAGGATGAAGCACTTCTGGTAAGTAAATGGAAAAGGCTTTGCACAAGTTCTTAGGAGTCTTTGATGAAAAGAAGAATCAAATGTAGGGCCACAAGCTGATTAGACTTGTGAGTTGAAGAAGTGGCAAGCACTCTACAGTACGAGGTAAGTTCTCTCAGACTTTTTACAGTACCTTAGAAATGAAGAAAAGATGCAGCTGATGACTTCTGTTCCTGTGCAGCTCTGCAGGTCTCACTGTTCCTGGGCCTCAGTGGTGGGGACCATAGGGAGGACATCGGGGGACTCCTGCAATGCACTGGGACGGTCAAAACTCACAACTGGCAAACTTCACTTTCAGTGGCAGTTCAGTGTTTCAGCTCCTCACGTCTACCGCAAATAGCAACACTGCGGTTCCTGGCTGTCAAGATAGACTTTCCTTGCTTCTGGGGTCCTGCACTCTGTTGTGGGGGCTCAGGCTCGGTCAATACTGCTTCCTGGGAGTCCGGAGGATCTTCCTAAAGCCCTAGGACAGCTTAAAAGCAACGCACACAATCTGGTGTTCCTCTCCCTGGCTATACGGTTTCCAGCAGCAACTCTGTGGAAATGTAACCCGCTCCGAGATGGATGTCCAGGTGGCTTACTTTGGAGTTGATAGGTCCCACCAACTCAAGGGGAGAAGTCGTCCGTGCAGGGGCTTCTCTGTCGATGCGAACTTGGCGTTTCGTCACTGCAGCAGGGCTTCACCGGGCAAACCAACAGTACAGGAGTTGCAGCAGGCATCCGTTTCAAGTTCTTCTTTGGTTCCTTTGTCCAGTGGTCGACTCTGCCTTCCAAGCCAAAAGACTTGCCTTTTATTCAGTTCTCTCCCATTCATTCCAGCCTAGCTGTCAGTCACCCAGCAGGGGGGCTGTCCTTGCTGGACAGTCAGCCATCCAATCATCACAAAGTGCATTTGAGTCTCCTGGGAGACAAAGCACAGGGAGTTTCGGGCCCCTCCCTCACTTCCTGCCTACCCCAGACACCGTGGAGCCAGAGGTGGGATTCACTCATAAATCCCGCCAAAGGCAAAATGAACAAAGAGACCAAACCTGGTTTGGCGCGCAGAGTAAATCTCAAGAAGGACCTTTCCACAAAGAAAAAAGAAGACCGGGGGCCATTTTGACAAAGATGGCTCCCGTGGATGCTTTACTCTAGCTGCGAACACAGGTCGTGATAAAGTCACGCCATGGTAGTTCAAACGAAACCACTGCCACCAGCCATTCAGTGTGAAAAGGGTAACATAAAAATGTTTACATGAGAAACTAGACAAAGGGGATATTCGGTAACCCCTCCAGCACTCTATTGTAAGATAGGGTGTGCTGGGTCTTAAAAGTTACAATGGTAAGTAAAGTTAATTTCATTTTACCTCTCTTGAAAACAGTAGTTTATCCAAGTGAAGGTATTTAAACCTTTGGGAAATCTGAAAGACTTCACTGTGCCACTGCACTGAAGGTGCTGAGTGACACCATGTAAAAGATGATGCCTATGGAGTTTGTCAGATTCCACAACCAAAAGAACCACAGTGTTCAAAATCACAATAAACTACATGAGAGAGTGGGAAAAAGGGTCAGACTCTCTCCAGGTTAGAAAAAATCAAGTCCTCAAAATCCAGCAAAATTGCTGTGGGTATCTAAGGTGGAGAGAATTAGCACGTTTCTGAGAATTCTCCCTAACAGGCACGTTTCTGAGAATTCTCCCTAACAGGCATACTCTTAATCCAGACGCTGCAGTGGCGAAATCGACTATAGCTGTAACAGAAATGCATTCCTACGATCACAGTTTTGTTGATTTATCCACTGCACTGGGCTAGTTGGTGGCTGCTGGTGACCTAATTAATTAATAATAATTTGGTGGCTGCTGGTGACCTAATTAATTAATAATTATTTGGCATTTATACAGGGCTACGAACCCTCAGGTATCTGAGTGCTGCTTATTATTACCCACGGTGTGTGCTGCTCATTTATCGAGCTCGGAAGGATGAAAGGTTGCGTTAGCAGGGTCTGCACGGATGTCAAAGCGCGCTCTACTGCTGTGCCACTTGACCTAGATACATGCCATGACCCTGACCAAGCTAATAAGTCTGACGGATCTCACGCAGAAAGTGCCTTAGAAGCTGGAATCAGTAACAACAATGAGAATGCTGCAGCCAGTAAAGTCTTCATCAGGAATGGAGACTCAGAGAGGTCAGTTAGTAATATTGTTCCTCCGCTTATTGATCTTGACCTATCTGACCCCTCTGCACCTGCTACAAGTGCTCAAATCAACGAACAAGTGCGAACTCTCTCTGTGTCGAGAGGAATAGCGACACCACCATCGAGTGGACCATCAACTCCCATTCCATGAATTGCCTCTCCTCTTCACCCATCCTTACCTTCGCATTGCAAGGCTAGTCTGCCCCAATCTCCAATAATGTTCACTCATTCAAACCTTAATTCTTCGGCCCTTTCGATTTCTTTCGCGAATTCAACCCCGAGGAAACAATCAACCGTAATGCAGTTGCGACATCCCACTAGTTCCAATTCCTTGATCTTTTCTCATACAGACTTAGCACTGACTCCCATGAATACGGCCCTTCTTTCTTTAACAAAACTCTTTGAAATTCTAGACAATAATATAAATTTGCAGTCCGCAATGATTACACAAGTATTGCAAGCCGAGTCCACAAAGACAATTGTAAAGCAAGTCGAGCTTAAACCTCACTCTACAATTACAGTAGTTGACGAAATTCTAATCATCAGCCCTGCACAGAATACACAAACAGTCCCAGATATCAGAACAAATCAGGAAACTGAAACCCATAGTTTATCTGATCTTACAACATCTATGTCACAACCGATATTGCAAAGCCAGGAGCTGCACCTAAAGAAAAAGAAACCAACCTTCAAAATGTTTATTAAACCAAACATAGATTCTACGCAACTCACTTTTAATACCACAAAACAAAGAATATGCAAAGCTCAAAACCCCAAATAAGGCACTTCACAAAGTCTCTTTCACTCCCCAAAACTTCAAGTTCAATTGCTAAATCAGCAATTACCAGAAAATATGCAGTTATTTCCTCTAATAAAAAAGTCACGAATGCTAGTAACAAACTCAATAATGTGTCTTCACTCCCAGACCTCCGTTATGAACCATTAGATCAACTGACACAAGAGGCAAATAGTCAAAATCGAAAACACACTTTAACCGATTCACGTTCTGTGGCGATTCCACTTCCCGTCCCCTCTGTTCCTGTTTCTCAGGCAATTGCATCTCAAAATAACCCTCAGCCAACACTTGAACAGTAGCAAAATGAAATTGACAAATGAGTGGTGGCCCTGTACATTCAGTCTAGCCAGGGCAAACAAGATGAATGCAATGAAGCACTGATCACAAGAAATCCATTACTTCTGAGCCAACGATTTACTCACTTGACGCTCAAGCAGGCATCTATGAACTTGTGGAAAAACCAAAAGCCTGCCAATGCAATAAATAGCGCCTTTAAATCTGGCCCTGTGGAACATGTTCACCGCTTGATAATTCAATGTAGGCACAGCCCTTTTCCAGTGTATGATCTCAACAGGACTTCAATACTTGATATTTTTTAGTGATGTCCCTAGCTTAGAAGACCTAGCAACTCACGATATTCAGCGAGTCGAGTTCTTAAATGACTCAGACTTATCAGTAGCCAGAATATGGATTCACTCTGCCACTGTCCTAAAATTCAATTTGGCAAGCCAGAATCTCCCTTATGGAATTGGGATTTTTCCTAAAGCAGGAAACAGATCTCGTTTCACCGCCTGAACCTAAACTAATAAGAAATCCCAGCCGCCTAAAGACAGCAAATACAACTTTTCCATCTCTCAAAGTTACCTACTCTAACGGAACATCGCTTGGCAAATGCCAAGTACAACACTTTACAAGTGGCCATCTCTCAAACAACTTGAGCTATGCCAATCAAGAATAGCTACCCAAGACCAAAGCTGCTCAGATGATCAAATTAGCAAATTGGAACACTCGCGGCTTCAAACATTTGACCAATGCCTCTGCTAGCGATCTATCTAAATACGACATTGTGGCGCTCCAAGAGACGTGGTTGACCCAACCGCACATAAGGGACAGCTACAATATTATCTTACTTCCAGCAAAGACTCAACTCAAAAGTCGCCCAATGTCTGCCTTGCTAGTTACGACAAGAAAAGCTGCTGGTTCATGCTTGGAGTGGTGGGCTAAACCCAATCCTTTCACTCAACTAGTTAAGATAAAATGTCAACGCAAGACTACAGCCTTTATCAATGTTTTACTGGAATCACGTAAGCATAGAGACAGAGAACTTCTTTCATGTAGTCACAAATATTCTTGAAATTGTTGCTATGGACTGTTCTATTATGCATACTATACTAGCAGGCGACTTGAACATCCATTGCCTCATGCAGCCTCCCACTGATCACAACTCTCTAGCTAGACAGTGGGCTAACTTTATGGAAGAGTGGCACCTAATATTGGTAATTGGGTCACTTCCAGGTGACATCCCTGCGAACACCACATGGCGTAGACTGCAACAGAAAGCCGTAATTGACTACATTTATGTAGACTCAACCCTTTTTTCTATTGCAGAACATTTTGAAATTAAGATCCAGACGAACAGTGACCATGAACTTTTTGAATTTACATGGCCCTGGACCCTTGCCTTTAATCCCTCCTGTTGATTTTTACTATCAGGACCTTACTTTAAATGTGTGTATTCTGATGGGTTCAGAAACAATGAACAGTGACTTAATACAGCAGAACGGGTTCTATGTAGCTGCTATACAAATCTTTAGGCAGCAGGTCTCCAGACCAAATAGACCAAGTTACACGCATTGACACACCTATGATGCTGAACTTCATGAGACTAAGGCCACTTATCGCAGATTGAAAAGACAGGCTAATCTTTTGTCACCTGAAGTTAAACAGCGCAGAATAAGAACCCTTAAAACACAATATAAGAATTGGTTTACTGTCCACAAAACCATAATGACAGAAAAGGATGGTGAACACATGTTATGAGCCTTAACTACTAAAAACTCTGCTCAGATTTGGAGATGATTGAATAAGGATCATCACATCACAATGCAGTATCAGAACAAGCATGAGTTCAGCATTTATCACACTTATATGCACCTCCCACTGATCACTGGACTCTTTCTTGCGACTCCTGATCCAGTAGCATTTCATTGAATTTTTATCTGGATGCACAAATTGAGCTCCTCCAGAGCCCCAGGGCCTGATGGTCTCACTAACATCATGCTCAAATCTCATCTCGTTTTGTGCATATTTAACTAACTTTGGGTCTCACCCTAAGTTACTAGGGGAATCCAGGCATGGACCCCTTGCTCAATGTTCTTAGAGAGGCACAGCTCCACCCTACTGATAAAGTCCAACCAGACCGAAACACGTGTCTGGGGTTGCTGTTGGTACTCTTGTTCAGAGGAGAATTGCCTAGCATTTCGGTGCTGGACTGCCCCTGGGCAGGACAAAGACTGGTATGTTTGGGATATTTCTCCTCTGTGAAAGATAGTGAGCTAAAGAATCTGGGTAAGGCTCTCATAACCAGGACTAATGTCTGGCAGAGAAACTCCCAGGACCACCCTTGTTTTTGACATATTTAAGTAACTTTGGGTCTCACCCTAAATTACTAGGGGAATCCAGACGTGGACCCCTTGATCACTGTTCTTAGAGAGGCATAGCTCCACTCTACTGATGAGAACCAACCAGACCGAAACACGTGTCTGGGGTTGCTGTTGGTACTCTTGTTCAGAGGAGAATTGCCTAGTATTTTCGGTGCTGGACTGCCCATGGGCAGGACAAAGACTGACATGTTTGGGATATTTCTCCTCTGTAAAAGATAGTGAGCTAAAGAATCTGGGTAAGGCTATCGTAACCAGGACTAATGTCTGGCAGAGAAACTCCCAGGACCCCCCTTGTTTATTGCAAATCTCATCTCGAACAGTGGGCAGAAATCATGTACAACATTTTCCAGCAAATCATGATATCTCATATAATTCCTCCTTCCTGGCTAAAATCTGTAATTATCCCTATTTATAAAAAGGGAGACGGCAACATCCAAGTAACTATCGGCCAATTGCTCTGTTGGATGCTTCAAGCAAATTATTTGCCCGGCTTGTTCTGAGAGATCTGGATTGCCTCTAAGAAATTGCATGATCCCTACCAGACTGGTTTTATTCCACGAGTGGGCACTTCGATTAACCTCACAGCCATTACTGCGAAAAAAATGCAGGGTCTACAAACTAAACAACCGATCTATATCACTTTTGTAGACTTCAGATCTGCTTTTGATTCAGTTTCTAGAGAGTGCTTATTGCTAAGCTGATCCTAGCGGATTGCCCCACTCCAATTCTCACAATAATCAGTCATTTACATACCAACAACTCGATACAGATTCATTTAGACATGAATGGCCAACTAAGTGCTTCTATTGCAACCTTCAGAGGAGTGAAACAAGGCTGCATTTTAGCCTCTGCCTTATTCAACTTTTTCATTTCAGATATGAAACACAAGCTTCATGCAACCATCAGTGACTCTCCAAAATTAGGTATGAATACAGTTCTTTGGCTTCGCTATGCAGACAAAATGGTTCTCCTCTCGAAGACATCTAGAGGATTGAAGAACTTGCTATCTGCCTTAGAAAGTTATACACCTGACAAGTCCTTGACAATAAATACAGGAAAAACTAAGGTCATGATTATTAGCTCTAAAACACAACGCCTCAAACGTTCATACAAATGGCCGGTGCTGGACTGCCCCTGGGCAGGACAAAGACTGATATGCAAATGGATATTTCCCATCTGTGAAAGGCACAGTGAGTAAAAGCAGTGGCTGCGAACTCTCAAGTGGTTAATAACCACTGAACAGGTTATCATGTCTGTTCTTGCGAGAGAGGGGCGCCCGCTACCTTTGTAAAACTAATTGTTAAGGAACCTGGGATTGGTAACCCTAGGTCTCCTGGGGGCAACCAGACGTGGTCTCCCTCTCACTGTGCTTAGAGAGGCATCAGCTTCACCTCACTGATGATCCCCAACAAGGGTGAAACACGTGTATGGGGTTGCTGGTGGTACTCTCGTTCAGATTGGAATTGCCATTGTATTTCGGTGCTGGACTGCCCCTGGGCAGGACAAAGACTGATATGCAAATGGATATTTCCCATCTGTGAAAGGCACAGTGAGTAAAAGCAGTGGCTGCAAACTCTCAAGTGGTTAATAACCACTGAACAGGTTATCATGTCTGTTCTTGCGAGAGAGGGGCGCCCGCTACCTTTGTAAAACAAATGGCCGTTGCATGGCACCAAATTGGACCAAGTCAATGAATATCAGTACTTGGGTGTAAATATAAATAATCATATTTCTGACTTTCCTTACCAAACAGAAATCAAGAGAAAAATGATGGTGGCAATCTCTCAAGCGACTATAATACACAAGAAATATGGGAAATGTTCCTGCTGCTCGTTAATAACTTTCTACAATCAAAAAGTAGCACCAACTTTTCTGTATGTGCCGACACTAAACCGTACAGGTTGGAATACTTTTGGCAACAACTAGAGGGACAATTTTGGAAACGTGTTCTTACCCTGCTAATGTCCCAACCCATCACTATGGTTAGACATGAATTAGGTCTAATATCCTTATACGCCTTATATGCCTGGAAACTTTGTTCCATTTATAGAAAATGTCGAACCAAATCTAATGCAGGTACGATAACGTAAATATTATCTACATACATGCAAACATCTAATCACAGTTTCCCACAAAATGGATACGACAGGTCACTAATATTATGACCATGGCGGACATCACTCCTATCCTCCTGTTAGGGAATCCCTCAAGTGCAAAGAGAAAGATCTTGGAAAAAGATTGGATTAGGACCAGAGAGGCATGTTCAACTTATGTAGCATTCAAATCCAATCCTTTTCAATTGAAAAAGATGTGTGTGCCTGAATCATACGTGACAACATTTCCATCATCACTCTATAGAAATCACTACTTACGGTTTCGACTGAGTCTCTATCAAACGAAACACCTACTAGCTACACGAAAGATCATCTCTAGAGATTAAAACATCTGCAACTTCTGTCAAGTAATTACACCACCAGAAACTGCTGAACATCTAATAGTACTATGTTCCAAGCTAGCAATTAAACAAACTTCATATTTTGAATTGTACTTCAATGAACTAAAGATCATAAATGCTGATGTATTATGGAACAAAATTTATTACAGTAAACGTGTAGCTGTAAGAATTGCAACAGTCAAATTTATGAATTCCTTAAATCTCATGTGAAGCATTATCAATATTTAGTGATAAAAACAGAGTCACAATGAGCATGTTGAGTTCAAAAGAGTCGAATGAGATGGCACTGATCTTGCAATAACTAATGAAAAAAGTACTTGATTGCTAATGAGATATAAATGCTCATTTGTTATCTTATTCTTTCTGTTATTTCACTTATTGTATATACACATGCTTTTTAATGATTATTATTTTAAGAAATGTTACTTGTATACTTGTTTCTTTTTTTCTTTTTTTTTTTTTTTTTAATTGTAATTTTTAGTTTTAAATCAAACTTTTATCACAACATTTTTTCCTTAATTTTATCAAGGAGTTTTAAGAAAATCAACATCTTCCAATTCAGTTTACTAGCCCAGACTTAAATTTCGTTGTCCAAACAGGCATATAGAAAGTTTATTGTCGAACACGTCAAGTGAATAGAGCTTCCACCTAAGATTCTTTGCCACCATTCGTCCATGTTGTAATTTTTTGGCGCGAATTGCCCTAGGTGGATTGATCTCAAAGTCTTAAGTTCTGGGCATTCTGTTGTTAGATGTTTTGGTGATTCTGTATGTGACTTGCAGAATCTGCAACCATCGTCATCTGTTTTTTCAATATGACATGCCACTAGCATTTGTTTTGTCTTTATAGCGTTTAGTTGCAGTTTCAGGAACGCCTTTTGGTGGTATCTAGAAGGAAATTTCTGTAGGTATTGGGGCAGGTTGTTTAGTTTGTTCGTAGCTTGACTATGGTCTAGTGTGGATGAAAGATCTTTTAATTTGGCCATATTTGTTATCCAAAACCATTGTTGTAACTTTTTTTTTGCAATTTGCGGCTGATCTAACAGTATTTCAAGTTTGATGTCACTCGCATTTAGTACGTCTTAGTACGTCTTCGAGCTTTTGTTCCCAGTTCTTGAGTAATCCTGTATATTCTGAGTTGTCTGTATGCGCTAGTCTTTTGTAAGCCGGTACAGGATTTGCAATCAGCATTTTTCTTAACATTGCAAGTGATTTCCATACTACACAGCCATACAGTTCTTCTAGTGCAAGTTCGTGTCTTATTGCAACAATTGAGATGTAATTTGGCAAACTTAACACTTTTCGCCAAAAGATGCCCTCTAATTTTGCCCAGATTTTATGGTTTCTTATTTTTACTCTCTCTCTTTACTGCGAAATGTTCTTGTATTAATATGGTGACGATCATTTGAATAATTGAAAGGTTGATTGTTTTTTTGTTTCAAACAAATAAATAAAACATTTTATTTTTAAGGGGGCCTAAATAGCACATTTTCATGTAATTTTCTCCATTGATTGACGAGCTAGCCTTTCGAAGTTGAGGAAAAACTTCCCAGATCATCTCCCCCTTTGTAAGGCTGCAAGACTCCCTGGGGAATGCTGGGCTTTTCCTAAGCTGCTATAAGTTTTTCTAGCCATGTTTTTAGTCTTTTCCCAGCTTCAATTTGGTGATTGTCTAATTGTGCTAATATCTCTTCTATAGATGCCATTGTAGTAGGAGAAGATAGGGTGTAATTTAACCCTCCGTCAGAGTCGGATCCAGAAAGAAATATGAGATCCTCAGTGGTATCAGGTTTTACCGCCATAACCTCTCTTATTGGCTCTATGGGAGAGGAAGGAAGAGAGATGGCTGACATTTCTGGCCATTTTCTTATAAGACCTAAGACGCCGGGTCGCATATAAGCGTATGACTCTCTAACTACCAGGAGGATATTGTCCTCATATTTCAAACGATATGCGGTCAGAGGAGTTCTGATCTAAAAAAAGAGGTCTTGTCGGGTAACAGGAATCTGCAACTGCCATGCAAGATTTCTCTTTATGTCTAGGATACGCTTGTGACCTTGTACTTTTACAATTATATCCTTCCTTGAGGTTTGCTGAATTATTAACCACATAAGGGTCCCTCAACTTGTATCAGTTAATCAGCATCCCACCTCAGCATCCCACCTCTGACACCATCTGTGTAAGACAAAGACAACAGATTCTGAATGAACAATTAAAGTTATAAAATCAGGATGGAACAATTCCTATCTTGCCCTATCCTACGGTGAGATTTCCCTACCAAACCAAAACTAAGGAAAGTCAAAGTTCAAAAGTTCAATTTAGGAATCTGGCTGTGTCCAAAACCTAAACTTGCCCTCACAACTAATCTATACAATGTCTAGGGATGTCAGCAACCAACAAAACAGTGATCAACACAAAGTTCAGAGCTCTGTCCTGCTCACAGCTTTCTTTCAGCTCCCTTCCCCAAGTATAAAGCCGTTCAAATAAATGTCTCAGGATTGCCTTAAGTTCAGATATAAAGTTAACCAATACTCTGGGCTCCGTTCCCCAAGTTCCAAAACACAGTTCCAACCAAAAAAGCACATTACACCTCAGGCTTCCCTTACCCAAGATTTGTTTCCAATAAAAAAAAAGATATTTTCCAGATTTCTTAAAGGTCTGTGCCACCCTTGCTCCCTCTGGATGTGGTTGGTCTTGGTATAACAATGTCATTTGGCAGAAAGTTGTAGTTCAAACATGTATTAGAGTTTATCTCCAAAGTTCCATTCACTCTGGAGCCCAGAGTATTATTAGTTCACTTGTATTAAATTCCTTTGTGATTATTAAACTTCTGTTTAATGTTCACTTGTAAGTTCGAATAGAAATTGTGCTTGTAAAGTTCACTTGGAAGTTGAATTCACAAAAAGGTATTATAGAAATTGTACTTGTAAAGTCCACCTGGAAGTTGCATTCACAAAGAATTATTTTGGTACGGTATTCATCTATGCCTGAATTTTATTAAAGATCTTCATTCAGTTCGCACTGGTGTTGTTTCATTGTATAATGCTTTAAGCTATTTTTTTTATTGAATAAATTGATTTTAGTTGGTTTTACAACTTTTTCAATTATTTACATTCATATCTGAATTCACGATTATAGTTAATTATTTGGCCTATATTTAGGCACAAACACCATTAAGCAATTGAACTCCGTCAACAAGTATACATCTTGAAGTAAAATAATCAAACAATTTAAAAGAGACAATTTGATAAGATGAGAACATATGCGATTTGATAAACATTGCAGATAAAACCATTTTTTTAAATGTGTCCTTAAAAATAAATATAAATGGGTTTATAATACTTCCGCCTAATAACAATTATTAAAAGGTAGACAGATTAATTGTACCTAAATATTGTAACCATTCAATCGTGACATTTTACCATTAAATAACAGCAGACTGAATAGTGTATAATAGTCATCATTAACCAAATGGTAACAAATTGAGTTCTTTCAGAAATTGTATGGTATCTATAATCAGTGAAGTGTTGGAGGTGTTAAATATAGCATCCCATAGTTCATCTTTGCTTAGTGATAGTCTGTATTTAAAATGTTTATAAAGGTAGCGAGTTCTGATGTCTAGCAATGATGGATAATCAACTAGCAAATGTCTTGTTGTTTCAATAGAGTCAGCTTCTTTACAATAAGTACATGACCTGGACAGATTCGATAGATGGTTGTAAAAAGCTAATTTATCTTTTGTGGGTAGTAAATTAAACCTAAACCACAAGAATGCATCAGCGTATTTCTTGTCGGGAAATTTAATTAGATTTTGAGGTAACACATTGATGGCTTTCAAATGGAAAGCGCCTTTTTTAAACGCCTGATATGACTTGGTTTGGTCAATGGTCTCGATCCAGTCACTTCTCCAGAGTTTCAGTTTGGCCTTATCAGGAAATTCTAATAGTTGATCTAGCGTAATGTCGGCTTTATAAAGTATTCACAAACAACTGTTTTTCCATTCTAATAGTGGTTTGAACATAGGTTTCTCAAGAACATTTTTAAGTACAGGAAATAAATTCATATTTGTATCAGTAGCAATTAGGCATTTCCTATATAAAGCCAACATGTGCCAGGAGACTGAGGCATTTAATGAAGTAAGGCCCAATTTAAATCTGATAAGAGCAATCGGAGTACAAACAGGTATTGGTAAAATATGTTTCCAAAACAAGCCCTCGATAAAGTCCCACTTGACAGCTTTTTGATTAGTTTTCATTTGGCTTCCATAAATCACTGTTGGCACAACCTTTTTTAGGTAAAATATCCTAGCCGGGATAATAGAACATTTTCCGTAATTCTTTTGTAGTGCTTTACCTTGAATAGCAAGTAACCTCATTTTGGCCGCAATTTCATCTTGATAGGGTGTGTCAAGAGGATGTGTATTCAAATTCACACCTAGATATGTGTACTCTTGAACAAGATCTAAATTGCAGTTTCCTAATTTCCAATTAAAACTAGTTTTGGCTGATGAGCGACCATGATGCAGAATTAGTATATTGGATTTGGAGGTATTAATTGTTAGTTCGTTTTTTGTGGCATATTCTGACAATGCCAAAAGCTTTCTCTGCAATCCAATCGCTGTTCTGTCTATTAAGACAAGATCATCTGCATATAGTAAATATGATATTTCATGGTCACATAGTTTTGGTGGAAAGGAACGAGTAGAATAAAAAACAGCATAAATATCATTGATGTAAAAATTAAATAAAATTGAAGCAAAGGGACATCCTTGTTTTAGGCCAGAGTTCGTTGAGATTGGCTCTGATAACAATCCATTTGATGTAAGCTTAATTGTTATGGTAGTTTTAGAGTAAAATTTAAGAATTAAAAACCTAATCTATGCAGGACATTCAGCGTCTCTGAGTTTCTGCCATAAGGCTTCCCTCGACACAGAATCAAATGCTTGTTTAAAATCTACAAAAGCAATAAAAACCGGTTGTTTAGTTAAAATTGCTTGGTGTTTAATAACTGATAAAATAAATAAGTTTAATGAGGTGCCGATCCCAGCAACAAACCCTGATTGATTGATGTCAAGAAGATGTTGTTTGTTCAGCCATTTAGAAAAATCTAAAATAGTACCAATTTTGCAAAAAACTTTTCCCGGAGCATCAAGAAGCGCTATAGGTCTGTAGTTAGCTGGATCCACTCTGTTCCCTTTTTTAAATATTGGAATGATTATGGCTTGTTGCCAGGATGGAGGGATTTGATCCGATTCAATAACTCTTATAAAGATAGATTTTAGCACGCTTGCCCACAAATCAGGATTTTCTTTTAGTATCGCATTGGTGAGCATATCAGGACCCGGGGCTCTTGAAGTACTTAATTTTTTTATTATTAATAAAATATCTAGTTCATTGAATACAAGGTCTGCTAGGCATGTATTGCATATAAGCTCTGGATTCTGGCTTTGATCTACTTTTTGTAGTAGCAGTTGGAAATGACTAGACCACACTGATTCAGCTAAAGGGTTCAACATGATGGTTCTATGAGCATTGCGAGGCATGTTATTAATTATTTTCCAAATCTCACCAGTTGATTTGGAGACTAATGCTTTTAGCATGATTTCAGCTTGTTCTTGGTTGTAACTGTATAAGAGCTGTTTAATTCTAGTTTTATAATGATAGAGGTCACGATTTACAACCTCATGTGGTAACCAAGATACTTCTAGAATGTTATAATCACTGAGATTGGTTGGTATAACTTCAAATGACGCAATCAGTGAATTTGCCTCCGCTGAAATATAGTCATAATCTAATATAGACTCACTATTATTTCTCTTCCACGTCGGCTTATGTGGCGAGTCTGTTGGTGATGATCCATTTAGCATAGAAAGCGTTCTTCCAACTGCTAACTTAGACCATTTATAGGCTCTTGAGTTGTATTTCATTTTAGTAATCATACAATTTAGGTTAAAATCCCCTGCAATTATCACTGTTTTGACATTGGGATTCATTAGTGATTGATTTAACAGGTTTTCAATTTCATCCATGAATCGAGGTTCAGAAGGGGATAGAGGATTCCAATAAATATTTAACAGTAAACAGGATGGAAAAAATGGATGATAGATGTTAGTAGTGGATAATTCAACTGGCTGAATTCCAATGTCAGGTGATGGCCACGCTTTAAGGAAAATTTGGGAGTCGTTGCGTACAGCAACAAGGAGACCAGCAGCAGGACGTCCTTTCGTAGGTTTAGATGCCGGAACGAAGTTCAGTTGGTGATCTGCCCAACATGGGGTGGTTTGGAGCCAAGTTTCCTGTAGTACAACTATATCATACTTGTTTAGATTTGATGCATTGGTGAGGAGCAGATGAGCAAACCGTCTAGTGTTACAGGACGCCAAAGAACAGATATGTAATGATTTTGTAAATGTATTCTAGTGATTTAAATGGCCCAAACGATTTTTTTCCCTCGTTTTTTAGCCACTCCCATTTGGATGGAGGGGGTCCTTGGTTCGTACCTGTATCAGATTTACACGTGCAACAAGTTAATTTATTATTGTATGCTTGTTTCACATCAGAGTTTGGATTCTTGGGTACAGA
The DNA here is from genome assembly GCF_040938575.1 of Ambystoma mexicanum. NCBI lineage: Eukaryota > Metazoa > Chordata > Amphibia > Caudata > Ambystomatidae > Ambystoma > Ambystoma mexicanum. The sequence goes on from NC_090929.1 coordinate 1,621,187,227, forward strand.
TTCCTTCAAACTTGGAGGAGGACAGAAAGCTTCAATACGTAACCCTCTATTATATAGTTCTTGCCTTTCTTTCCATATAAAATTTTTGACAATTGTCGAACTTACATTAATCGCACTAACATCCTGCTGCGCTGGCATCGGATACCATAGTGAGGCAATATCATTTGAGTTTACTTGTGATAATGCCGGAATGGAGTTTAATATTAGCAGAATTGTAGTGCGATTAGGAAATGGATCCGAATGTATTCTGTCGAGCATTGTCACTTTCAGACATTCTTAAAGTCGGAGGATTTGGATAGTAGATGTCAGGTCTATATTCTTTATGGATAGCATCTTCCGGAATATTGGGTAAGGTTTTTGATATAAATCTCAACCTCGAGGAAGCTGTTGATTCAATTCTATCGGCTGGATGAGACTCAGAGATCATGCATTGTTGCACTACATCTACATGGGCACTTTGATTGGTTAATAGAGGAGTGACTATACGATCGGATTTATCAAACACACTCTGAGTATTAGGCTGTAAAGCTTTCCACTTTTGATCCAAAGTCTTTACAGCTATAGAGTTTGCATCAAAGTTTACACGAAAGATTGGCATCGTCTGTTGTTTTTGTGATATAGTGTTGTGTAAACCATGATGTATTACCTCGATGATTGAATCATTTGGATACACTGACATATTCATGAGTTCTTCATGTGAGCCATTAAAGTCAGCTTGATTTAATTCTTAATTCGCAGTACATATAGGTTGGGAAAGGATAGGCTTCTTACCCTTCGAGATGTCCAATTCAGTAGGAAGAGAGGAGGTGGCAGCACTTGACAGAGAAGGGCAAATTTGGTGATGATCTAATTTTTGTACAGATACGTCGTGAGACAATTGGTCACTTGAGGCCAAATTTGCAATACATTTTTTTGTTTTTGTTTTTTGGAGATTTTTTTAGATGGTCTTTGTTCAATATCGGAATTACGACCAGAATAATTCAGATTTTGGGACATAAGTTTTCTGTTTCCTCTCCTTCTTCTTTTAGATATTTGCACTGGTTTCAAAAACACCTCATATAGAGGTTTCTCAACAATTTGAACGTCAGGAGATTTTGAAATGAGTTTGTCACTATTGAAAGCCGGAGACGAGTCAAGATTAGGCTGTACCTCTCCAGTCGCTTCCACGCTTGGAGGACTCTCCAAAGGTATTGCAGAGTGAAGCTCAATAATTTCCACAGGTTCGGCAACATTATTTTTGGGGGCCGCAAACCAATCCATTTTTTTGTGAAGAAGAAGCAAAGAGTCCTGTTGGAAGGCTGATCTATGATCTAATACTTCAAAGAGTTTCACTAATGAAAATATACTTGTGTTAATAGCTGTTAGAGCAGCATCAAGTGCAGGGTTAGTAATAGAAGGAAATCCAATGATGGGCGCACTAATGGTTTGGAAAAGGAGGCAACTAGAGACGATTGGGACTCATTAGGTGAGATAATGGGCCTCATTACGAGTCCGGCGGCAACCAGCTGGTTTTTCCGGCTCGGTTACCGCCGGACTCGTATTACCATTCCGCCTCCGTGACTCCCGGAATTACCAGGGCATTACGACCCTGGTGTCCCGGGAATTCCGGAGGCGGAATTCGGTAAATCCCCATTCCCATTGAGTCCTATAGGAGTCAATGGGAATGGGGAAGTGGAAACACTGGCACCATCTCGTGATGATGCTGGTGTTTCCACGTCTGCCTGCAGGCAGGCGGTGTTGAACCCGCCAGGTCGGACCTGGCGGGAACATCACCTCCCGCCTGCAGGACTCGGGATCAGGCGGTCCGGAATTAACAGTGGCGGCGGGTTTACCGCCACTGTTATTTCCAGACCGCCCGACCCGTAATGAGGCCCAATATCTTCCGGAGCATCGGTAGTATAGAGTTCAGGAGTTTTAGAGAGTGTAGAAGCGTTGGGTGCATCTACAGCAGCACTCGGTGTTGGTAATGACTCACTACCATTTGGTACCAGTGATTGTGTGGAGGAAGAGAGGGGTAACAGGAGAGGAAAAGAGGCTTTGTACACATCAGATGAATTTGCAGCTGCTAGTTCTAGAAGCAATGGTTTTTCTAGCGCAGGATTTACTACATCTGAATATAAAGCCTTTGGAATTAAGGACTGAGGAGGTGGCACAGGGATAGTTTGCTGTGGTTCCATACAGAACTGCGGAAGATAAGTAGGAGTATGAAAGAGAGCATTATCCAAAGGACTGGACGAAAGAGAGATACAACGCTGTATTGTTCTATCTGACAAATATGGCAGATGCTTATCTGAATTTTTATACTGCTGTTCAAGAAGCGCTATGTTAGCCGGCATTTTGTTTAAAGGATGGGTGCAAGCAGATTGAAGTTCAGATTGATCTGAGTTCGCCAAAAAATGGCGGATGTCAGGAGGGAATCCCAAGTTTTTTTTCAAAGGAATTCCCGACGTTGTCGCGCCCATGTTAATTGGGGACTTATTTAAACTTCTGCGCGTTAGCAAACTCAGTCGGTGAGGCATACCTGCAGTTAGACAGTTCATGATGACAAAAGTATATTATGGCTGCATTTATTGTGTGACACACCAAGCAGAAAGGGCTTATAGACTGGTAAATTGTGCCCAGGCCAGCAACAAAACGACTTAGCCAACAAAACTATTTAAGAAAAATCAGAAAAACAATCAAGAGGAGAAAGAGGCCCAGTTTAGAGCTGGCTCGCTGTGCCGCGGTGGAGTGGTCAGCAGTCAGTACTCTGCAGGGTACTCAGCTGGGTGAGCGCGCGCAGGTGCGCGCACATCCTGGTTTTTGAAGGCAAACGCAAAAAAGGGGGCGTTGTCTGTTTGCCTGAAAGTAAGGAGTAAATAATTACTATTAAAACCAAGATTATAGTTGTAGATAGATATAGTAGTTGGTAGTAATAGTCCAGAAGCAAGTCCAGGTAAATACCAAGTAGGTAACGAAGGTCGGCACAGTGAAAGTCCAATTAAAGGCGCTGGAGCACAGAAAGCAGAGCGGGGTGCAGATGGTGCAGTCAGTACTCTGCAGGGTACACGTACGCAGGTGCGCGCACGTCCTGGTTTTTGAAGACAAATGCAAAAAAGGGGTGTGGTCTGTTTGCCAAGTAGGTAACAAAGGTTGGCACGGTGAAAGTCCAAGTAAAGGCGCTGGAGCACAGCAAGCATAGTGGGGTGCAGACGGTGCAGTCAGTACTCTGTTCATAGTAATGAGCAATTGTTTCATTTATTTAATCTTGGTGTTATAGGTCTCTTTATGGTGCTGTTATAATGTGCCCAGTACTAGAAGACCTTTGTTACAATTAAGGACAGTGTCATTAATTTAATTTCCTTGTTAGAAGCTTGTGAAAGTCGCCTTTGTAACGTGCCCAGCACTTAGAGGCTTTCGATAACGTGCCTTCTTATGCACATGACTACTCCGACACAAACTATACTTATTTGTTCAAAGATTAATGAGGATTTCATTCAGAGACCTTCGACAATGTGACTTCTACATGCGACCACTCTGATTCATAGTAATCCTCCGCGGAACTTCAAAAATTTGCACAAGAGATTTCCTTTCACATAGAAACTCACTGGTTGCTTCTTTCAGCGTTTCCGTAGACTTCTCAGCCTTTGGTCCTTAGCTTCAGGACTCCTGCTTTTGCTCCTCAGGCACTCCTGGATCACCTTCTGATTCCAGGAGAACAAGCACTGAGAACGGCACCAAAAGAGGCAGCCTCCAGGCACGGCTCCCCTTTCATTGTTTGCTCTGTCCCATGGAGCTCTAGCACCCGGGCCGTACTCCCGTGAACCATTTATGTGCTCTATGCGCACAGCTTCCTGCTGCTTTCTCTGGCCTCTCCGCTGTTGCTCCTTCATCGCCACAGCTTCTCCTGGTTCACCCTCTCCTGCTCTGCCTTCCCCTGCAACTAGATTGGGCATTTAGATTGGGAAGCTCTTCACAGCGTGGCTAGAGTGTAGCGCTGACCTGCTCTTTACTTTCATCGAGGAGTCTGCCCTCCAGTTCCACCATAGGGGGAGGAGCCTCATACCCCTCTGAACCAGCAGATCAATTAAAACTGCATTTCAGCACGGAGCGCGGGGACCAAGTGGCAGTAAGTGGTCTTTTGGTCTTGTGGGCTGGTGTAGGGTGCAGTGCGGACTAGTCTTTGACATCTTCGTCTTCCCCGTATCATATCCTTCCAGCATACTCGAAGGTAAGAAAAAGACTGCTCTTTTTGCTTTTCGCTTTGCAATACAATCTGCAATGCCTCGCAAATCCACACTGTAGTGTGGCTACAAACAACAAATGTAATGCAAGGAAGGGAGCTGTTAAACAAGGATCCACACATGTTACCTCACATATTCCAGCCACACAAGCGGCCATCACTGCTTTTTTTGATTCAAAACTCCCCCTGCACCACGCCATTCTTCGATGTCCATCAACGAGGAATCTGTCCACTCACTATCTGAGGCTATAGATAATAACAATTTGCTACTAAAATTAGTAGTCAATTTAAAAAGGGCCTCATTGGGTGGCGAACAACTTTTGATAGGGGGCGAACTTCGGATGACTTAACTGCTCCCAATCTATCCGCCTCTCCTAAAATGGCCGCATTTGTTTCCCACTCCAATTCAGACTCAGTAGAAGACTCAATCAGTATAGGAGACGGGTCTTGTCTGGATGAAACGACGGGGGAAGACTCAGCAGAGCGTCAGAATAACTTCAGCAAGTTGGACACAATGATAGCTGCCCAAACTAACACTCTTGCAGTCCCCCTCGAAGAACAATGAGCCGGCAAAGCACTTATGCTGCAAATGATCGATCTATTCTCGATGCTGGCAAAAAAAAGTGTCAGAAACCATTAAGGGTCAAAGTATTATTAAGAATCCTCTCAGAACGGTCTCAGAAGATGGAAGAGCTCACTGTCAATGTCTGTGCAAATCGATAAAAAATAATGGAAGCAAAGACAATAATACATTGTCACCATCGAAGAGGAAGAGGAAAGCAAGAGCATTAGGATGGAACTTTAAAGAAGTCCAAATTTCCCCTCCAACAGAACTAAAAAATGCAATGAAAAACAAATGCTGCCTAATAGAACCTCAGCCTTTTATTGATTTGACTACAAGAAAAGCAAATCTGGAAAAGGGGAAACGTATTGTCACCTCTAACACCCAGGGAGCCTTTAGTCCCAAGATGTTCTTGGCCAATAAATGTGATTCAGAGGGCACTATTCGACAGACCCTCTTACATGGCCCCTTAAAGACCAGCGGGGAAAAACTATATGCATAGGAGCCATCTGATCCTCTGTCATATAATAAAGAGAGGAAAAATAAAGAGGAAGCTAAAACCTTAATTGAACGAAGTATAGTTTAAAGCCGATTCCTAAACTAGAACAATCAGGTGCGGAGTCACAGATCTCAATTCCGATTATACATCCCGGAGCACTAAAAGATAGGAATACTTGGATTATTCTTGATGAAACCTCTCCTTTGGCCTCTAGTTCGTTTTTAAACAGAACAACCCTTCTCTACATTTTTAAGCAAATCCATTATTTGTAGATTATTCAGTCCAGGGACATCTCAAAAATCGAGCTACCGTATTGGAATAGCGCAACCAACTGGGCATTGTTGGAGTTTGTCTCTGCATTGACGGTGGCTCTTTTGAAAACACATGCAGACTCACTTTTTCAAATTGGGTTCACATTAATTGCCTGCAGGAACGTTAAAAGGCGGGCTTATTCCTGAGAAGACCAAGAACCCCACCCCTTTAAACAACCTGCATTCAAGAACTTCGAGCGAGATGCTCTCCGAGCTCTACAATCTGAAAGTACCAAACCAAGAGATAGTATGCAGCAGGAGGACTTTTGGATGCCGGTGTCCTCATACAGTGGGGCTAATTGACCAGCGCCTTCTTCAACAGGCTTGCGATTGATATCATTGAATACGCAGGGTTTCCGATCCTTTCCCGTTCACACTGAGGGTCAAAAGTTACTGGAAATCGCAGATGTGTTTCTAATCCAAGAGACTTGGTGTACAAAGACCTTATGTATAGACGGTTTCCAAATTTTATTCTCAAATGCTGTCCCCTCTAAGAAGGGGCGTGCCAGTAGTGGACTGGCCATTGGGGTCAAGGCTCGTTTAAGTTTGACTCCTTTTATTGTATTGGAAAAATCCTTAAATGTGCGCCTCTGTTCTGATTCGGATGCCGAAATTTTAACTTTAATTATTAATATTTGCGATCGACCAAGTGGTTTTCTTACAAAAGTCATTCAAAATACAGTGTGTAACGCCATTCTACAATGGCGCAAGCAATCACCAACAGGATATGTTCTATTGGCAGGTGATTTTAACAAAAGGGATCTGCATTTAGGGGGGAAATCGCTTATCCAGGACTTTCTTCCTGGTTTGAAATAATCGATCCCTATGATTTAAAATTCTTGGTCCTTACTGTATTAGTAGCAATGTTCTCTCTTACACTTGGTCAAATGGCATCTTTAAATCATATATTGATTATGTGCTATGTAGCGCGGCTTTGTATCTGCGCCATAGTAATTTTACTGTTACTCACAATAGACTGAGTGACCATGGAGTATTATGTTGGTACATGAACATCAAAAAACAAACACTGATGGTCATGTGCACTGTTACCCCTATCTAGAACTTTTTTTACCAAGTTTAAAGTTTACCAATGTGACCTTATCCCTGGAAGTATTCGATTCGACTTGGGTGAAGCATTCGAAAGGTCGGGACGGGATCTTGGAGAAATGGTCTCTATTTTAGTTCTATCTATATCGAATAGATGGAGATCCAGAAAGAATAATGTGATAAGCAAATTGGCTCCCTTTGATCATATTATAGCTGAGTGTAAAAAGCTACTCCGTAAGAAGCGCGCTGCAGTAAGAATCAACCACGATTCGAGCCTTGAGGCGAGACAAAGAATCCAAACAAAACAGAAAACAAAATATAAAAACTGGCTAAAACAGCATAAGCTATCTCTCAGAAGTGCCAACTGGCAGAAATAGTTTTTCTGGCTAAAGACACACAATACCAGTACATTCTGGAAGTTTTATAATGAATTTTGAAAATAATTCTCTCCTCAAGAGCTCAATCCTATATCACAGGAGGGGTGGTTGCAATCAGAACTCTCCCCGAATCTAATCCGGTGAGGTTGAACGAGAGTGGGAATGCTACTGTTGGCCACCACTGTTCCTTTGAACTTGGCATCAGGGAGGAAAATTTGGTAAGATTGGAAAATCGAAATCGTCATGGACCCCTGTGCCGGATGGCATTCCCAACATTGTATTCAAAGAAAGTCTGTTAGTATGGGCTAAGATTCTCAACGTATTGTTTACACACATTATTCAAAGTGGTAACAACCTGATTGGCTGGAAGCAATTGATACTGGTCCCTATCTTTAAGACTGGAGCCATCAAATTATCGCTTATTGGCCAGGATGGACTCCAGCCAAAAGCTCTTTGCAAAGATATTATTAGAACAACTTTCTCTGTGGCTCGAAGAAAGTGATATGATAGGTCTGTTCCAAACTGGTTTCCGGAAGTCGTATAATACCACGACTAACATTACTACGTTGCAGTTTTTGATCTCCTCATGCTCTAAGGAGAAAAATAATGCATTGTATTGCTGCTTTCTAGACTTTACCAAGTCCTTTAACCTGGTCTCAAGAGTTAAATAGTGGGAGAAACCTAAGAAATGGGGCACCAAGACCTCTATATCTGTGCGTGTCCGCTCGGAAGGTCAACATTCTGATTATACTCCAACTAATGGTGGACTAAAACAGAGATGTGTTCTGGGACCCATTTTGTATAATTTATACAAAGCTGATTAAGCCCCCATATTGAACATTGTGCGCAATTTTCTGCCCAAAATCGTTCGCATTTCTTATGCTGACGACATTATCATTTTTGATCAGACCCCTATTGGCCTGCAGTGGTCTTTAGCAGCTCTTGCCAAGTACACAGTGACTAATAACATGATCATTAATAAACAGAAGACCAGAACAATGTGCCTTGGGGGTAATCATGTAGCAAAGGCTAAAGCTAAATGGCACATTGATAACGCCTTGCCCTAAGATGTGCAGGAATTGCTATTCTTGGGTTTCCCTGTAAAGGTTGGAGCACCAGCCTCCTTCTACGAAGCACATGTCCATGGGAAAAATGGAACAGATGGCTGGTTGAAAGAATTTCATTGAACATAATGGGGGATGGAATATCAGTGGCTTTGTGGAGATTTATAGGATGAGTATAATTCCTGGCATATTATATGCCCTTGAAGTCTTGCCAACTGAGCAGGTACAGTGGCTTAGAAGCAAAAAATATTGCAAACTATTATAAATCTCCATTAAGCTATTTCGGTTGAGGCCTGGAGGCTTGAATATGGTCTGCCCTCTTTGTATTCTTTGTGGAACACAAGGAGAGTATTATTATATGCCAAATTATGGAAACAAGATCGTAGCTCAAACGCTCTATTGCAGCTGCTTGGTGGTAGGCTTTCATCAGTTGCTTTAAATCCTTTCATTGCAGAACTGCAGAGATTTTGTAAGGATCATCTGAGAATGTTGGGTTTTGATAATTTTGTAAGGATCATCTCAGAATGTTGGGTCTTGATAGCAATGTACTCGGAAATTCACCAGATTATGAAAAAATCGTTCTAGTATCGAGAAACTGCATCAATAGGCTCGATATGAAGAATATTCATATAGAGTTTTTGCAGAAACGCGCCTTGTAGCTACTTAACCAAATGCTATAGTATTAATTTAAAGCGTTTTATTTTTGTACTTGCGCTTTAACATCCTCCCTACCAATGAATATACTGGAAAGCTTCTGTTTCCCGAAGGATCTATGCAGATGCTGTGGACTAGAGATTGAGACTGCTCGACATATTCTAACATCATGTACAGCCTTAAATGAGGTTTACAGAAGAGGGTACAGTCATTTTGTAAGTGCAATGGAAAGTATCTGAGAAGACCAATTCTGGTCCACACTGATGGGGGCCCAGTCTGTGGTAATTAACTGAGCTGCGTATGACATTTGTAATAGGGCCATAAGTACTTAGGAAAAATGCTATTTTTGGCCTCAAGCATAATATGGGTGCATGGAGTTATTGTTAAAACTGAATTGAAAGTATGTACTATATGTGCAGATCTTGGTTTTCTGTCCTGTAAGAGACTGTTTGAATCGCTATATTTTATTGGTTAATTTTAGGGTTTCTTTTCTTTTGATAGTTCTTTTATAATGTGCTTAAAATTTCTATGTAATTAAACTAATGCATTTTAATGTTTAAAAAAAGATTGGCCATTTTATACACCTGCAGCCCCCTAACAGGATCCAAAAGCAATGGCCTTTCCGTGTCCACCTGTGCAGAGGATCCCATAAGGGTAGAAGTAAGAATACACCCATATTTCTCACAGTGTTTTCATGTTGGAGGACCTCATGGGGAGGGTCTCCGCTACTGGGGATAAGGGCGATCACCTGGGTGATAGACAGCACAACAACCAAACCCAAACTTACCCGAAACCACTTTCACCCTTTCACATTCCTCCCTCTGACTGACACAACCATGTGCTATTGTAACATCAGGTCAGTTTCACCAACTGAGACAAAGAAGATCAGCCACGATGTAAAATGTAACGTCATATCATTTTCGTCAACTGAGATGAAGAAGATCGTCTGAACAGCAAAGATTAACCCCACTGCAAGTACTGAGAAGAGGTAGCCCCAAAGAGCCGTTGTGGGATATATTGACCGACTCAACGGCATTGCCCCACATCACTAAGCTCAATTTGCACAAAAACAACCACAAAAGGATTGCGCTGGCTCGTGTGAGCACCATGGCTCACAAACTGCATTTTGCTACCACAACAAAAATGGCTGCCCTGTCCTGCCAGGCATACATCAGGCAGGATGGAACCAGGGGGCACATTAAAGGAGATTGTCAGTGGGTTCCCACATGAACAAAAGGAAGAAAGTGGAAAAAGCAGCAGGCTTTGCTGCAAAAGCCAAAATATCCATGGAAAAGAAACCCTTTTTCACCTTTAAAAAAAATGCTACTGTGATGCTGATTCCCTATGTTCCTTGAAGCATTGTGATTAAAAGGCCCTGTCATGCCAAGGATATTTCACCGTGCTTCACCAAAACCAGGCATAATTCCTGAGTGACAGGCCCAGTCCAACCAACTCTGAGGGAAATCAATAAGCAACTTAACTTTCACTTGCACGGGAACACGCGTTTATTTCTTTCTAAAAGTATCCAGGCTCAGCAGTTCAAAGAGACTTTAACTCTCTGACCAAGGTCAGTGTCAATGTATCTATGTTTTCAGATAAAACTCTTACATTCAAGGAAATGACTACAGCTGCAAAGACAGTGTGGGCAGCTGAGGGAGCTGCCATACCGAAATGAAAGAAAGAAAATGCTAGCAGTTTTCAACACATGTAAAATTGGGCTTAGCTGATTCAACACGTGTAAAATTGGGCTTAGCTGACTGAAGAAAAAATGGCCTGTTTAAAACCAAGTTGTTGAATGAAAGCCTGCTTACTCAGCAATGTAAAGGGGCTTTGTTGATGGTGAAAATGGTGAAAATACATACATGGGTTATTTTGTTTCACAGGTTTGTTTAATTCAGGACCCAAAAATCAGGAAATGGATATTTTAAATCAACTGTGCTGAATTTGCAAGCTAAAAAGAAATACATTATTCTAGATGGCAGGCTGAAACTTCCCCCAAGGGTAAAGGGACTATCATAAAAACTCTCAGCAGATACTGACAACCCCCTGATAATTATGGGGTTGAACAGACTTTTGTCTCTGCTGGGACCCAAACAATGATGCTCCCAGGGAAGGAAGCCAGAGGTGTGAATAAGGCAATATAACTCCAGTCAAGAGAGAAGCACTGCTCTAAAGGAAATGACAGTTGGCAGCAGTGGAAGGACAGGAAAAAAAATGAATTCAGGAACAAAGAGACTACCATTTGTTCCCAAAGACTATTTCAGGAATAAACTTTAAAGACTTCTATCTTTGCAGCAGGACTCTGGAAAAATGTTTAAAGACTTCTATCTTTGCAGCAGGACTCTGGAAAAATGTAAATATTTCACTGTTTAGAAGTAATTTTATGGCCTTTCTTTTAAGGTGTCATAGGGAACAGAAGTAACCAAATATTGCCGATTACTAGAAAAGTATACATGTCCCAAATGTAAAATTGTATACATACATACCTTATGATCAACCCCACATATGTATAAAGTTATGGAATTTTAGGCTGAACTTTTCTAGCTTAAAATGATCAGAAAATAGTGACCGGGCAAAACAAAGTCCCACAGACTTAAGGATTGGACTGATATGTGCTGCACATCATATGTAACCTGTGTGTATAATTTGCCAAGAGAGTGCAATGGTGTAAATGTATGTTTTTGGCAAAATCAGATTTTAGGTAAAGCAAATGTGGGAGTTGTTGGACATTGTAAAAATCCTCTCATAAACCTGACATCATTCCGTTGGAAATCCAACCAGTTGAGAGCAAGGCGGAGAATAGCACCTCTGTCCAATCCAAGTAGTTTAGGGGCGTGCATAGTTAACCCTGCCCAGCCTATCCTTTGATGATGTCATTATGCACAATAAGTAAGGGTCCCTGACAAGACTCTGACACACTCTCTTCCTGATTTCCTGCGCGGCAACCTGTTCCTGTTTCCTTCATCTTGCACTGATCCAGATTCCAGATCCAACTACCTGGCCAAGCATTGCTAACCCTTCCAGCAAGGCCTTCATTCTAAAAAAATCCCAATACTTAAAGGGAGAATGGTGGTATGTTTGTGGGAAGCCTCCTGACACCAGCCTGGCTTGCGGCCCACCAATTCCTGCCCAATAACTGCATTCAGAGGTACCTATGCCATCTGGTGACCAGAACTATCCTTTGGTATCCAGTCCCTGCCCAGCTGATCCTGTCCCGCTGATTTGTCCGGCTGTCCTTTGTTAGATCAGATCTGGGTGGTGACCAGAACGCTGACTGTCCAAAATCCTAAACAAAAGTGGACTGTGAGTATCAATAGAAAACCATAGAAATCCATAGTACACCATGCCTTGCTTTATCCTTTGTTCCCCTCTCTAAGTCATCCTATATTTAACCTGATAACTTGTAATACCGTCAGAATCATGCTTGCAACACTGCTCTTTCATTTCATTCAGTGCGAGCGAGTAATTTTGCCTTGTGGAAATCCTAAGTCCTATTTCGAGTGATCGGACTGGTTCAGCCAGGGTGTGCGCTGGGGATCTAGGGTTGAACTCGCAAATCAACCCTGGAGCTTATCGTGTCCCTCTTTGGTAGCCTAGTCTGAATGCTCTAGTGTAGAGTAAAACTGTTCTTGTCAAAACTGTTTTCCTTTCCTTTTTCGCCACTTCATTTTCCAAAAACGCACCTCATTCTATATTGCGTGACTCAGTCAACTTACCAGCTAGAGATTTACTTTCACTTCCATAGTGTACCTGTGATCTATAGCTATCCCCTTACACAAAAACCGCATTGCGATTTACAACATTCCACCCGGTTTTCTTAAAAACCGTTTGGGTAATTTCAGGCGGGAATTGCAAAGTTTGTAAAGTTTCCAACGTGTCATTTTGATTACAAACTGCTTTAAATCTTCCACTCATTTTTCTAACTATGTGCTCTTGCTAATTCATTGCTTGTGATTGTTTGTACCTTTACACTGTTGCTTTAGTGAAGAACTGTATTTGTTTCAAGGTTTTTACACACATTCATTCATTTATTCATCCATTTCCGAGTGTCATTTTAACATTGCCAGGGTTTCAAATCCGTTTTTCTCTCTTATTTGGGGAGGAAAGGTCATTTCAATTCTGTTTCCCATTTGTCATTCCTGATTACCTGCTGCTTCTGTTTACCCACTCAGGATTGATTATTTGTGGGTGAGGGAACCTTCAGGGGGAAATTCTAATTTAAGGGCTATCTTTCATAAAATCAAAAAGTTATCCTATTCCCTGATGTTTTGTAGATCTATCAATAGAAGGTTACTAGTTTAACCTTCTATTGCATTGCTTACATTCCTATTGTTATTATCACCACATTGGTGATTGCTGCCCCATATTAAAAAGTGTCTGATTTCTTTTGAATTTTCAAATAAATAAATAAATATTGTATTTTACCAACCAGCATGGTTCATGGTCCATCGTGACCCAGGATATTTGAAAAGGGGGTGTAAAATGAGTGGTGTATCATCTCAAATATTGAATCTAACATAAAAACATGACCATTTCAGTCGTGCGCTGCATACTGGGCTGAGACTAAGGTGTGCGTCGCCTGATTGAAATCCTTAACACTGTGAAGAGTGACTCATTGAATGAGAGAAAATGTTCTAGTGCTCCGTAGGAAAGTGGTCACTAAAACAACTTAAAACCGACACAGGACATAGAGACAGAGTGAACTGTCCTGGATGCGGGCCAGCCGAGAAGGAAAGCAGCACATGAGATAGTCCAGCCCTGGAAAATCAAAGGCGGAGTAGGGAACGCTTTGGGGAAGCCGAAAGCAGTCATCCACTGGAGACAAGAAGCAGGCAACATGAATCCTTTGCCCAGTGGTGTGGAGCTGGTCGGGACTGTGGCTGGAGGCGGAGGAGCGGTGGCACCCTTGAGATGTGTGACCACGCGGTCCTGCAACAACACCTGCACCACCAGCCCACTGAGCAGGGACGAATAACATGGAGCAGGAGCCGTGGAGACAAGGAAGGCCCGCGCAACACTCGCTAACGAAGCAAGACACCAGGAAGAACTGGCAGAGCGTCCAGAAGCCTGCAAAGGAAATGAGTGGAACGCAGGAACCGGAAGGGGCATACAGATTGAAAGTAAATACAAGTTAATTGGAGATACTGATTGTGAGTAAACCGAACTGGATGATATCAGTGATCTTCCTCATGGCAGTACTTGGCAGGCGAGTGAACCAAGTGGGCCTAATGAAAGGTTGAGGAAAGTAAGGGTTTGGAACCCAAGGAAGATAAGCGTCTGGGATCCGAAGAAAAGCTAAACAAATACCTGAGGGAGTCACCCTCAAGACGGTGGCAGAGATAAATCCACTGGCCACCAGGGAAGGATCTGGGACCCTGTCCATTACAGACAATGGGGAAGAGGAAACCACTGGTGATATAAGAAGGGTCTGCGACCCCAACAAAGAGATTAAAACAGAGAAGAAATCTTCCTCATCTTAGTGGTGGAGATAAGTCCACTAGTCATAAGAGAAGGATCTGGGATCCTAAGAAGACGTGGGACATTGTTGAGAGCAAGTTACAGAGGCAACGCCGGTATCAACCTGAAAGCACTGAATATCAAGTAATACCAAGAGAAGGGAGTCATTCTCCTGGTAGCAAAGCGGAAGTAGAGAGACGTCAGGGGAAGGGAGACGTTCTCCCTGGCTTTGTTTGTCAGGAGCAGACCAAGAGAAGGGAGGCATTCCATTGAGGAGCAGACCAAGAGGCGGGAGGCATTCTCTTGAGGAGCAGACCAAGAGAAGGGAGGCATTCTCTTATGAAGCAGACCAAGAGAAGGGAGGCATTCTCTGGAGGAGCAGACCAAGAGAAGGGAGGCATTCTCTGGAGGAGCAAACCAAAAGAAGGGAGGCATTCTCTGGAGGAGCAGACCAAGAGAAGGGAGGCATTCTCTGGAGGAGCAGACCAAGATAAGTCCTGAAATAAAAGCCAAGTTGGTGACGCCAAGGGAAAGGAGAAATTCCACCTGGCCTTGTTGTACATTGTATCAAGACAGACCAGGGGAAGGGAGTCACGCCCCTTGGTACTATTGGAACTGGGACAGAATCACACCAGGAGAATCAAGCCATTCTCCTGGAGAGAACATTGTATAAAGACTGTTTTGCAACTGACAAATCGGGGGAAGGGAGTCATCCCCCTGGTGTTTATGTTTGAAGGAACATTTTGGTTAACTTAACAATCACAAAGAAGGAACTTTATGTTAGTTTACTCTTTAGTTTTAGAGTGTGAGGGATAGATGTATGTTTTTGACACAGTACGGTGGCCTATACTTTGACGGACATCTTGACAGACCATTTTAGTATTAGTTTTGAGGCAGAAAAACCCCTCTTAGAAGTTAGGGATAGCGAGGACCTCTTTTCCATTTTCCTAAATAAAAATCTATAACCAAAATCATGCCACCTTTGTCACAGTCTACTGCTTCGTCACCCTTACAATACAGAAAGACAGTCATCTGGCCCATCTCGCCCTATATACCCTGCGTGTCCCATATCTGCCTCCACCTTTCGCACAGTCTAATAAACGTAGCCTGCATAGGTGAAATAGGCTATGTTTTCTCTCAATAGATGGCTATACATATTACTGCTAATGTGAAATACTTTTTTCACTTTGTTCAATAGTGCAAAACTATATTTGCATCCAATATTAAATCTTCATACTGCATTACCTCGTTTACTGTAACACTATATGCAATATTAAATATTTCTACTGCATTAACTCGATGTTACATACAAGTGGACATGCATTGAATGACAAATGTGCATGTAATTTGCATGTTATTCAGTGTGGGTGTATTCTGCATGTGACGTACAGCATAGACCTCAACTGTAGACATATGCCTTTTGGGTTGCTAGACTAATTTACATTAGGCATTTCCCCATTTCGCGCTGTAGCCCAGTGAATGTCACTGAAAGTCATAAGAAATTCAGTCCAGCAGTCACATAGTCACTGGCATATGTGAGGGGTCAGTAATGAGAATCAGACACCTGTCTGATGATTTATCAAAGTATGTCATTTTATTTTTAAAGTAAATATATTCAAATGCCTCACTGTCCCTACCCTGCTGAGGAATTCCCTGCCTAAACAAAGCTAAGGGAAAAAACTATAAAACAACATAACTGGCCCTCACACTAAGCAACACATCCACAAAGAAAATATATGTCAATACAACATGACATGAACAACATTCACATTTCCTGAATGGCCTTCTAATGTCCTGGGTAATTTCCCTTCCCCGGGATTCAAAGTCAATTCTGCAAATGTTAAAAGAAAGAAATGTCTTGAATCAGTTTTTGATGTTTCAAAATTAAAGTAAATGTTCATTAACCAAAGTTCCACTACTAACGCTTCTCTTCCACTAGCAACACATCTTTTCTCCTGGGTGAAATATCCACTTTCTACTTCCAACACAATAGCACCAAAGGTAATCCTTCCCACAATACTTTGCCACCTCTTCAAGAAGATTTGCCACAGTTCAAAAAGGAAATACAAGATCCACACTGTTAATAATATGCAGAAAAAGTCATCTCTTATCTCACAGTACTCGACCTTGGTTAGACTGCTGCAATGTTGCATCTGCTGACAATCAGATATACCACCACAGCTTCATTACTTTAGACTACCACAGCTATAATGATTTGGACTTTTAGACAGGCTTTGACAAGATATACTTTAAAGTACTTCAAAACCCTCTGGTAGGCAAGGCACTCTTCCCCTGAATATCTCTCTTGAGTGAGACAGAGTGTAGCAGTTAAGCAGGCTACTCTGTTACTCCTTATTGTGGACTCTATTTGCCAGCTTCTTCCTCAGTGATCTACCACTTCTGCCTGCCAGATTACTCTGTTTTCGGGATTCCGCAATCTTGCCTGTGATCTATTTACTCGGCATTGCCAAACGGATATAACCTCAGTCACTGCGTGAAGCATGCGCAAACGAGTGAGAAAGAGTGCAGCAGTTAAGCAGGCTACTCTGCTATTCCCTATCAGCCTGCTTGTGTTAATTTTATTGTGGACTCGATTTGCGGGCTCCTTCCTCCATGATCTACCACTTCTGCCTTCCAGACTACTCTGTTTTCTGGATTCTGCTATCTTGCCTGAAAGCTATCGCATTGCCAAACGGATATAACTTCAGTCACTGCCCGAATCACGTGCGAACGAGCAGTGGTGTTGTTAGGTCTGGAAAAGATCAGGGGCTAAGCTAATGTCGGGACTGGCGGGACTCAGGGCTAGCTATAGCCTTTTGGTTGTAGCCCTTGAGCTTCTATCCGGGCCTAGATCCAAATGATCCGGGGCTATACCCCCCCCAGGCTCCCCTAGCAACGCCTCTACAAACGAGTGAGACAGAGTGTAGCGGTTTAGCAGCTGTGCAGCCCTACCTCTGGCCAGGTAATTGAGTTCTCTGCCCTTTCATTGCCAGAATTTGATTTCTTAAGTTGCATAACATCAACCCAAGTCTTATGTACTATCTGCAAAGTGGAAAAGAAATGGGCAAACCTTCCGCCTTCAATGCGGTTCCTCTAACTGATCAGGAAATGCTTCTGGGCATTAATTTGCAGTTACCCTTGTCTCCCGTTCTTGGTGTTGCACCTCTTGCTCTGTTTGCTCTCTGATTTCCCACCACAGAGCGAGCCTGCACGCCAAGTGGAACCAACTCCTCTTCCTGCTACACAGAGCCGCATTACGGACAATTTCTTAGTAACTCCTCATAACCTGCCGGCCTCCCTTGGACCTTGTAAGGCTGATCCTGTCTTGGATTCCCAACTTGTGACTTCGCCATCTTGTCCTCACGCTCTTGTTGGCACCAATATTTAAGTGAATCACTCAGAGATTGGTAACATCTCCCCTAAGTCCCATGTAGTGGCATCACCAACCTCTTCTTTCCTTTCAGATTCACCTCCTGATCTCTCTACCGTGTTACCCTTTTCTCCCATCTCCTCTCCATCATCCCTCTCATCTACCCCAACTCAACTCCCCCCTCGGCGTCTTTCAACTGCCATTTGATAGGTGGATACCAACTTGACGGCTGGCTCAACAGACGCCTTAGCTGAAATCAATCAGGTACTGTGTGTCTTGCTCTCAGTATACGAGGGGATTAAGGTCAAGTCTCATTCAGTTTTGCTTCAATCCCTGGTCTTCAGGTTTGAGCATATAAAGGCCCACAGCGTTTTAAAAGACTTTCTCTCAAATCAACAAATTAATTCATCAATCAATAACAGGGACGTTTTGGAAACTCTGAATAGTGGCCCTAATGTTATACCAATGGCCGGGAGGCCTGGCGACTGTTTTATTACTGCCAAAATTCCTTTGGAAGAATCTCTATCAATTGCTGCTCATTCATTGCATGTCGTTCTTATTTCAGCTAATGTTATTATTCCACCAGGGACCGCTAACATGGCCTTTGTACCTGTTATTTGTAATGGTTCAGGATCCTCAAATCATTTTGATGCATCCGTTACATGTATTCCTGAGCCAGACACTGCGGTTAGTATTGACTGTGATTCTGCTCCTTGTTTGAGCCACCCTACGATTATGCCATCCAATTTAAGATCTATATGTAGGAGGGCTCCCCAAACATAAAAAAATCTAAGAATGTCTCATGCCTAAATCTTCAAAAACAAGCTACACGGAAATTCATTAAATGTCTTCTAAATAAACTACTTATAAAGGCTGCCCTCGTCAGAGAGGCAGGATGCCTTTATAAAGATATTGGGCAAACCACAACTGATGTACAACTGATTGAAGAACCCAACTGTGTTATCGTAAATGCCTTGCCTGCTGGTTCTGGAGTTTATCGCGTTCCATCATCACTGGAAAATCATAGTGCAGGAATCCTTCATGACCCTTTAATACCAAATGCTTCCACTAATGACGAATCCTCTACTGTGTATCTTCATTCACACGCTAGTCAGTCGAGCTCAACTTCTTCTACTAATAACAAGGCCTCTCAAGACCCTTATCAGGCCAGACAGTCGGGCTCCTCCAAAAGCCACTGAATGTTCATGCTCCATCATGGACAGTGGCTCAAACACCCGGCTCGACTCCAAGTAACTGTTTTGCTGGTTTGTCCAATCAATTTAATCCCATTCTTGCTTATCAAGTCATGACCCTCCAAAATGTTTCTGGTACCATTCCCTCTGGTCCCCATTCAGTTATTGACTTTTCAAAACTGTTTCCTCCACCTCAGGTTGATAATGTCCAGTGTAAACCTCGATTTAACTCAGACAGCTATTGTCATAATGTTGAATATGTGCAGCAGGAACATCCTAACAAGTCTATAGTGTTTTGAAGGTCTCCAAGAGTTGCATGAAATTTACCAAAAGAAACCTGATTGTGTACCACTTGGTCCTGACCACCTTCGCAATAATGCCTCCAATGAGACGAAGGGCATTAGCCATGACTTGACAGGTGAAGTACTATTGGAAAGCATTTTGCCAGACAACAAATATGTTGTACTAAATAAACCTAATATATTACATCTTCTTAATGCTATTGCCAATCTCACAGCAATCTCATCACGAGATATTGACAGAATAGAATTTGTTGATCACTACGGAACTGACAGGGTTGACATATATTTTAAATCCCAACTAAATTCGGGACATTGTAATGAGTGAAGTACCTAACATTCTTACCTACGGTTTTGATATAACACCCTATATCGATAGGGGTCGTTTCAACGTGGAGACGAATGAGGTAACCTTCCCTCTACCAAATGAAATACAGGTTTTAGTTAATTAGAATTTGGGCTCAGGAAGGACGATCCAATTTTCAAAAAACAATTTGAATACTGCTTCTCAGCTTAAAGATTGGTCCTGGTTTAGTGGAGCATTATCCGTAAGGAATTACGAGAACTTGCACCACTCTGCCTAACATTGGCCCCTCTTTGAAATCAGTTCTCTCTTGGAACTCACGCGGCCATACCTACCTTAAATCCAATCCAGACCTAGGCTTAATATTATACTCTTGCCAATTCATTACACTTTAGGAAACGTGGCTCCCTGCATCTCCAGTGTTTGATGGTTATGTCTCCTTATTTCAATCCACAAAGAAAGGCACATATGGGTGCCCGTCTGGTGTTTTGTTAACCCTGGTTAGATCTTGTGACTTCATTTCGTGGTATCAAGCTCGGAACCAATCTTTGGAATTCTGGCCCGCACGTCAGATTGAATTTGAACCAAATCATGAAAATCTTAATTATAAATGCTTATTGGCCTCTTGGCATCTGCTATATTAATATGTTTATTAATCACATAGTGGAGTGTATTAACACCTGGTCTGAAAAGTGGGTATATTGCACTCTGGTGACCTAAACTCCACATGCACCAACCTTGACCTTGAGTGCGTGATATCAACTAAAAAAGTGGGTAGGGAGTACTTTGGTTCCATCTGGCTGAAATACATGACTGGTTTGAGTTTTCACATGTTGAAGGGCTCCACTGATGGTGACACCCCATGTACGTTTACCTTGTCCAACAGAGTTTTCCATACCACTCTTGATTATTTTTAAGTGCAGGACTTATTGAGAAATGTACTTCCTTTCAAGTTGATCCGTCTGCTAGTAATGACCATAGCTTCTTGAAAGCTGAATTTGCATTGGGGATTGTGGAACATGTGGACCCTGTAACAGTCTGTATGGACCCTATTATTAATACAGCTGGCAACAGAATTAGGTGGACTCCTGTTTTAGTGCAAAGGGTTAATAGGTCCGTGGAATCCTACTTAAGCTCAGCATCTCTAGAATAGCAATATTATGTATTTTCGGTTGATAATATCAGCAATTTTATTAACATTGTTATTGATTCTGAATTAACCGAAACATGTACATCGCTATGACCCAGAGGTCGCTAGGTGGAAAAAAAGAAGGAATACCACAATTAGGCAAATTAGTAAATCCGCAGTTATGACCATTCGCCTAAAGAGTTCCTTAATTAAAAAAGTGAATCAGTCATTTTGGAATTGGACAAAAGGGTCCCGCGCAGTGAGAAGCCTACTAGATGTGGAACACAAGTTGACCTCCCTGTACAATTGGAATTCTCAGGGATTTTGGAGACTTATAAATGGTCTTGTGACTATGCAATGCCCAAATCAGGTAAGACCAATAGCCGAGTCTTTGTGGGTCTCTCATTATTCTTCCCTTTACTCCCCTCTAGCCAACTGTTCAATGATTCGCTTTGTTTTTCGGTTGAATTGAACAAGGGATGGAGACCCTCAATCTCTTGTAAACTTTTGGTAGGAATTATAAACAAGATCAGCCCGTCATGGGCTCCTGGGCCAAATAATTTATCAAACCTGTTGTTTAAAGGGAAACCAGAGGCCTGGGCAACCACCTTGGCCATATTGTTTGAACACATATCGCCTCTTCACTCAGCTTTCCTAAATCCTGGTCGACTGCATACATACTCCCTATTTATAAGATTCGATGCATGCAATTATAGTCCTATTGTGAAATTGGATGCAGACAGCAAGGTGTTCGCTGTATTGCTGTTGGAACACCCTGATGCCTGGCAGAAAAGCGTGGGTAGGATAAAGAAATGGCAAACTGGCTTTCAGAAGCATTTGGGAACAACTCTTAATGGTCCAACCCTAAAATGTGTTATGAGTTAGGTTGTATCTGGGAAATATGAGTCTTCTATTTAACAACAAGGGATCTGTCAACTGCATTTGGGGCTTCTAAGGCTAATTGTTGGTCTGCACTTGGAGTCAAATATTCGTGTCAGACTTGATCACAAGGGGAACCTATCTTGGAAATGTTTTACTCACTGAAGTGTTAGGCAGGAATGCGTGTTGGCTCCCGGCCTTTTTAATCTTTATATGTCTGACATTGATGATTTTTTATTGCCTGTTGCATTCGCCTCACCCAAAATCATTCATTTTAAAATAACTTGGTTGGGTTACGCCGATGATTTTCTGATCTTTGATTGCTCCCAAATTGGTCTTCAACGCCTGATTAACGCTGTTTTAGAATGTGCCAAAGTTCACTCTCTTGAGTTGAATTCTCATAAGACACACTTCTCGTAGGATTGTTCCCAAATGTGAGATGAAAGCTGGTTCAAGCCTATTAGAACAGGTAGACGTTTGTGTCTATCTAGGGCCAGTTCAAGCCTATTAGAACAGGTAGACAATCTTTTCTATCTAGGTTTTCTAATCTTTGTTAAACAGACAGTGGGGCTGATTCATGGAATTTGTGCGCCGAAAAACAGGGATTTGTGTGGCATTCTGCCCGCAAATCCCCATTTGTTAAACAGGGATTTGCTGGCAGAATGGCGCACAAATCCCTGTTTTTTGGCGCAAATAATTCCATTAATAAGCCCCAAATGTTTACTTAAGAACTGGTTTCATGCACGCACAACAGCACTTTCTAAGTAGATGTTAAGAGTTGATTTTAAATATGAGAAATATTCCCTGCTTCCAATCAGGAGATTTTATCAAAGTAAGATTATACCCAAACTTCTATACGGGATTGAACTTTTGCCAAGTTGGATTTTAGACCATCCAGCCCCCCTAGAAGCAGACATTTGGAGAAAGGCCTTAAAACCTCCTAATTGTGTTCCTCTATCTGTAATGTGTTATGAATTGGGTCTGCAATCGCTAAAGTGCAGGGCCCGTTGGAAATTTGTATCATTATTTTATAAAATGTTATGTCCATCTGAGGATTCATTATTTCAAGATTTTAACTCTATTTATGAAAATAAGAATGATAGGTTTATTCCTGAATTGTGTACTGCTAGTATTCACATAATAGAGGAACTTGGCCTTTTAAAATCTGATTTGATTGTTAATCCCATGCATGTGAAACGTTTATTATACAGACAAGATTAGATTGCAAGTATATCCAGTATGCATGGCTACAAGTCATTGAGCAACATGAGTGGGAATTATAAGAAGAATGTAGGGGTAATTGCTCCATTTCTTGCAATGTATCCTAATAGAAGCATTAGACATGTGTTTTGCATTTTAGATTGAGTCTTCTACCCACTCAGGTACTCTTGGTCAAGTACGGTTTGTTGTTGCCTGACCTGGTGACCTGTCACTTTTGTAAATCAGCCTATCAGCCTGAAACTCTTAAGCATCTGTTGATTACTTGTAGTGCATGGAATACCAAAAAAACGATTTATTTTGAGAAATGTTCTAATGTGTTTTATTTGGTAGATGAGGAACAGGTTTGGTGTTATTGTTTGGCAGGATGGACAACATCAACGGTTCTTGCTGTATCTTTTTTTTATTCTCTGCAATTCAATCAAATTGTTTAAGTATGTTCTATTTACCATTTTAGTGTTAGTGGCTGTTTTATCTGACCCTATTGTATTGATTGCTGTGCCCTTTTGTTCATCCTAATTAATGAATTCTCTACGTGTTATTATTGAGGGAAAGCACTTCCCATTTGTCTTTTATTGTTATTAATTCTCTCTATTTATCATTGAATTATTTGGATTAATTGCTCATGTTTATGAATTGTAAATATCTATGAATTGTAATTATCTTTGAATAAGTTCTGTTTGTTTTAGGTTATTTCATAACCATATGACAATAAATAAAGAAATACAAAATATCTCTCTTCAAAAGGGGCAGCATCTTTGCCTCTCTTGTCTGTCCTCCACAATGACAATCTGGACAATCTCTCTCTTCTACAGTCTCCGGCACTACAGGTTGTGTCAACGTGAAAATAGTTTGTACAAGCAGCCAGTCTCCGTTCCCCAGCTTTACCTGTACCGTTCTGTCAGCGATCAGCCCAAGTAATTACCCAGAAGTCTTGGTGCCACTCTCTTAGCTTCATGTAATGCTTGCACACTTGTATCTTAGTCCAATGAACAGTTATTAACATCACAGTACAGTCGGATTGTTTCGTAACTTTGAGAAAGGTTGATTTCACTGTAAATATGGGGAGACGCTTGGCTTGGGCAATGCTTGTTCTCTTCTTCTATTTAAAGGTATGCCATATTAGGGTAAAGAATAGAATGCTGTCTTTCTTTAGAATTCACATTAGGCACACACAACCACTCTTTAATGTAGTTTTTAAGGTTTGAAGATTGGTATCAAATTGTATTACCTTGCGAAAGTGGCACCTGGAAACACCTGTGTATAGGCACCATACAAAGGTCCAATAAATAAAATAAAGGATAGAGTTCAGCTCTCCTTTGGGAATCACAATTAGGCACATGCTACCACTCTTTGATGCAGTTTTTACAAGTTAACGTTCGTAACACTTGTATTGTCACTGTTAAGAGATTTCGTAATGGTTTTAGCAGCATTCAGTCTCCTTAATTGGGGACACGCAACCACTCCTCAAGTAGAAACAGCCTTTCAACAATGGAACAATGGGTTTAGATAACAGTAGCTTCTCACGCAAGTAAAATGACTTTTACGTTATTTGCGAGGGCTACATTTCCATTGTACGTGTATCCCAGCTGCAACAAACAACTTCTACTCGCTTTCAGACTTACGAGAGTGAACAGGGAACTGGATACTGTTGCCAGTGATGCTCGAGCAAGGTGTTAGAAAGCCATACTCCACTCACCGGCTTCTTTGACACTTGCTCTGCAGGTCGCAATGCTTCCACGCCTTCTGCCACAATTTCTACTGCTTCTGGCTTGTTTGGGACCCACACCTTTCTTCTGTAAAGGTCTCTCCGGTCCGGCCACAAATCTAGGGAGCCCCTCTTACTCCTGAGACCCACAGTTTGGCAACTGCTCCACACCTTGGTCTCCTGCACGTTCGCTGCTCAGCAACCACAGTAATCATGCTCGCATGGGGAAAGACAGCGCTCCTGCACGCCTTCTGCGCAGCCTCTGCACTTCAGAGTTTGCGGGAACAGGACTCTCTTAGAACACGCAGGGGAAATATTCTATCTCCATGTTCCAGTGTCCCTCTTGTTCTCCCTGCTTGGTTTGTCAGCCTTGTGCCTTCTTCTTTCTGCTACAACTTGCAATTCAGTCACAGTTCCAACTCCTTATACTCCTTCCTATTGCCTGCAGCTGTGGGCTGTTAGGCTTAATTTACTGACCTGACCACTACTGCAGCCTGCCTCTTCAGCCCTCTTCCTCGTCCCAATGCCTCTGGGATTATGAGACTTGTAGTCCCTTTATGTAAGTTGTTTCTTCTAGCATTTGAGTTTATTTTAGTGGTAGATTTATTTCCCTTAAACTCATTAAAAGATGCACTGTCAGAATACGTTGTTACAGAGGAAGGTAATTTATTAAAGACAACATTTCCAGATTCTTTTACATTACATTCCTTTATATTATACCCTTGGGAGTATGGAGCGTGTTTAGCTCGGGATACTTTGAAAGATTCTTCTGTTCTTAAGGTTTTCTAATTTTTAACAGAACTTGTACCCCTGGGTTACAGATCTCAGATGTGGATCAGAGGCATTATAATGGCAATATACCATTACCTGTTTTGGCAACCCAGAAAGGTACTTCCTTTCAAAGGACAAATACTGTGTCTCGTCCCACGGGATCTCCTCCCGCAGTACACCACACACAAGGTTAGGTTCAGGAAGCAACAGCCTTTCCCTGGCCACCTGGGAGGAGACTTTAGGCAGGGTTTCAGTGGGATTTGTGACATATAGCAATCCTCTCTATGCCTCAACACTCTATATTGAATGCTAGTACAATGGCTCAAACTCATCTCTGCTGGTAAATGAACAGGGACTACAATTATAAATGATATTTGCATGCAATGTGATGCTATTTTATTTTCATGTTTGTTCAGACTACAGTCTGATGAAGGCCCATTAACGCCACAGCACTTTGAGGCCACAATGGCAGTATGTACTAGATAAATATCAAGTAACATAACACACCATATACACTAATATTGACCATTCATATATTGAACACCACAGTCATTAGTGTTTTCACGTACATATGACAAACCTCATGTTCTGTAACTTATAAGTATGAAGTCAGATGTCCTGGCCTTTCAGGCATCCTATGCCCTTGAATATGACCTGATATGTATGCAATAATGCAGTAATGTCCTCTTGATAGATACTTAGGGCAAAATGAACCAGGTCTAGCTCCTGTGAGGAGTCAGAAATATGTGTCAGACACAAGGTTACCATGTTTTTGGTTAAAGACTTTTATTAACACAAAAAAGGGGTTGGGAAAAGACCTCTTTGACCCTGCTCTAAGAGGAATTTCCCTGCCTTAAACAAAAACTAAGGATCTGTCTGTGTCAGGATGTCAAAATCAAAACTGTCCTTGTATCCAAACGTTCTATCCTGACCCTCACACTACAAATCAAACCATAAAGTGAAAAGGGAAATGCCTTCAACCTAGTGATTGCAAAAAGAGTTACTAAAGGAAAAATAGAACAACTCTAACTTGAAAGTTCTCCAAGCTAAAGGAGCTTGTGTTCCAGAGGGTGGCTCTTCCCTTGGGTTCCTTCTAAAAAAATATTTCTACAACACAAATGTTTTCCGAGGCCAAAAAAATCTTCGACTCCAGGGGGGAAACCCTTCCCATGGATTATTTCTCAATGTCGGTGATTCTTCAATATAATGTTCTCCAAAGTCAGAAACAAGGTCTTAGTTCCAGAGGGATTCCCTTCTCCTGGATTTTGTCTCACAGAAATTATTTCTTCAGCACAAAAATGCACCAAGAGTAGCAAGTCTTGGTCCCAGAGGTTAATTCGCTTCCCTTGGATCCTTCCTTAATGCCAATGATTCTTGGTCTGACAGTTCTTTGTGTCTTTCTTGCCCCACAACAAGCCTGTTAGTTATAAACCTGCTTATCCTTGTAGCTCCTTCTTTCAAAAGTTCCTCCTTGTTCAGCAAACATAGTTTGATATCCTTTCTTGTAGCTTTACAGCTGCCTGGTATGCTCCCCTGCAGGACTTCCTATGCACTTGTGATTGCCTGGTTTACTCGCCTGCCAGGACTTCTCATGCACTTGTTATTGCCTGGTTTACTCGCCTGCCAGGACTTCTTGTATTCTCAGGTAACAGTTCCTCTTTTACTTCGACAATTGCATATATCTCCTTAAGTATTTACATCTGGTTGATTCAATATTAGCTCTGGGTTTGCCGCATATCTGCATTCCGTGAACTCATATATGGCTGGGGTCTTTATTTTCAATATGCCTCCTTGATTTGCAATACATATCTTTAATGGCTCTATTTCTGTGGCTTTAATGTTTACAGTTTGTATTTGGCTCAGTCGCCGAAAAACCCTGGCATCCCCATTTTTCTTGGGTTTACTCACCAGCTCTGTGGGGCGTCTTCGGTCCTGTTCACACTTCCACGGCAAGGCTTTGCCACCTGCTTTCCACTCTGGACTGCCTCCACGCCTTTCCGGTTTCTCTTGCAGCTTCACCTCAGCACGCCTGTCTTGCTTCAGGTCCTGATAGATGAAACACTGCTTTCTCCAGTTGCTGAATGCCAAGGAATTGTCCCTTGGCTCCTGGTGTGTCTGCGGCACATCCTGTTCACACAGCTTTCCTCTGCTTCCCTGCTGGCGAGCCTCTTGGCTTTGCCACACCGGTTCCTGCTTCCCAGTTCCACAAGCCTCACAAAGAGGTGCGACAACATCTCCCAAACAGCAGTAGCATCTTGCAGTTTGTTTTCGATCATCTTTAAATTTCCCACGCACAGGTTCATTTTGATATACTTTGGTAATTGTAGGAGATGTAGTCCATTGATGTTAACTGATGTGGATTACTTGGGAAATCACCTTTAATGGTTCCAAATGATGAGCAAGTTCTACATGAAGGATAAATAGAGCTGGAAAAGGTTGTCTTGAAGCTTTTACCTTTTTGACCAGGGATTAAAATTTGGCTTGAAGGGTATTGGGAAAAGGTTTCTCTTTTTTCTATAAAGGGGGGTATAGATGCATGGTAATAGGCCATTAGGGTATTAGGTATAAAGGAGTTTTCTCCATTGGCAAATGGGGGATACCTTGTCTCATTCGATGAAGCCACAACATCTTCCCGGAGGCTGTCTCCTCCCATGTGATCCTCCCTCATATAGCTGCCCCCAGGGTCAGGATCAGGTAGCAGCTTCCAATCCCCGGGCCACATGGGAGGAGGTTACCGCTGGGGAATCTGTGATGACTCAACATTAGATTCATCATACTCCTCAGCCATATCGCAGGTCAACAATGTTTCTCAGGCTTCCGGAGTCACATAGAATGTTGCCCGCGTCAACAGTCCATTGTGGGCAACTCTTGTAAGGAATTGACCATACAGTGGAAGGTTTGTGGTGCCCCATAAGGATCTGTGGTTTTTCCAACCTTGAAACAGGATTGGGAAGGCAGAGCATTGTGGTTGGAATAATGTTCAGAGGGGGGCTTAGCCAGCAGCCTGCAGGACGGACAATGACTCTGCTGCTCTCTGACTTAAGGAGGATATTCTTACATAAAGACATTATAATTTTACATTATTTCAAACATGGCAGCATATTTTGAACATCTAATGCAACAAAGGTGAATCCTACCGCTTTTCAACAGATGGCAGTGATGGTGGAATATAATAACGCTGTTACGAAGTCTGACCAAGTCCAATGCTCAATGAGATGACACTCACAAATACTTCTTGAGGTAACGGATATCCGGTCACGATTTATAAAATACTTGTTATAGCCCTTCGTCTCCCCACTAAGCATTTAAGGTTTGGGATTTTCAGCAAAGTAGGACGTGCTTTGTCCTCAAGCTCTAATGCCACCTCTGACATCACATACCCAACTCTGAGGTAACATGATGGACGCGACTTGCGTTGTGCTGTCGATTGAATTTTCCCTTTTCAGCCTGCTCATTGACGACACCCAATGTCCATGATAGAAATTGTGCCATACTGTTCTTTTACAGTGACAATTGTTTATTACATAAGGTCACAAGCCCATATTTAAAAATGTTGGCTTATTCCCATCATGGATAGCTTTAAAATAGAAACAGGGAAAACAGTTACCTTTGGACTTACTTCCTTAAGTCTAGGAATGACCAAAATTCTGAACAACCTATCTAATATTTGTGCACCCATTTCTATGTTGGGCACTCTCTCGTCATGACATGATATGACATGGCATTTATAACGCGTCTATACACAAGTGTTTCAAGGCACGATGAGGCAAGGGAGGGGGAACAGAGGGAAGACAGAGACAATGATCTTACTAGACCAGGTGACGTTGAGATTGCGCAAGTGCCGGGGAAGTGGGCAGTGGAAAAGTGTGGGGGGGAGCAGTGCAGTGCATGGGATTGACAGTAAAAAATAAATAGAATAAATAAAAGCAATAAGTAAAAGTGCAGCCAGCTGGTGGCAAGTGCAAGGGTAAGTCATCTATACAAGAAGATTTTCATGCCTTTAAAAATTAAATTAAATCATTCTCGGGAAGACTGGGTGGAGCAGAAGGGCGCATATCCAGCGTTGAAGATAGAATGGGAGGTATGGAGAATCTACAACATAGAGTTGTTCAACTAGAGACACAAATTACAGAATTGGAAGATAGAAAAAGGAGGGATAATGTTAATTTCTATGGAATACCAGACCAATCTGAACCTAATGGCTTGACTACATTTATGTTCTAAAATAGAGTTCATAGAATAGAACTTAGATTTAACACCAACAACTCTCCTACTAGACTGTTTGTTGCCATCTTCCTATGGCATCAACAAGCTTGTCGGGTCTTAGCTGCTGCTAAAAAACGTATGCCATTAATTTTTGGCAGGTATAAAACATGGCTTGGTTGAACATGCCAAAATGATTATCACCAATCCTGATGGATTCACCGAAGAATGTTTAGAGCCTGATAACCTATAGACCTTCATACAATCCCTGGAACCTACATCCATGGAGACATCTTCTGCCAGCTTTTTCACTCCATCTTCTGCATCCGGTCAGGGTGATTCATCTTTTATGCATGCTACATCTAAACGTCTTAAAAACAAGCTTGGCAAATTCATGACATCTAGGAACAGAACTCAATCCCTGGCTGCTTCTAACACATCAGATTCAAAAGACAGATCAAGAGACTAATCGAGGTCCACAATCAAATCAGGGGACCAACTTTAGCTTCTTTACAGGAGTAATGTGAACCTTCTTGTTTCCTGTTCTGTTCTGTAATTAATTATTCCTAATTACTCATATTTCTGTCTCTTCTAAGTATTAACAATAGTTATCTTATTCCTATCATAGCTGTATCCCCAGGAGGTCGAGGTTTGGCTGATCTCCGGCGCATCTTCTTTCTATTCTTCTTATGCTAACCCTAAGAAATACTTGCACTTCTTTATCTTTTTCCTGTCCGCTTTGCTTACTAATTTCTATCTTTCTACAGTCATTGATTATTATTCAATCCATCATTTCATTTCTTAATGTACTATGTGTTTCCTTTTCTGATCAATGGTAAACTTATAACACTATCCATCTTCTTATTTTATGTTACCCCTCCCTTATGTATTTCCCTTAAATGGTTATAAGATCGTATGATTATACAATGGACTATGGAAGCTTGGTTTATTATACACACTTTTGAAGTTATGGTAGGATTATTAGCTGTATATATGATTTCCATTCCTCTATTACTTCATGAGTATTAAAGTTGAGTTGTTACATGGAATGGTAAGGGCTTCAATCAGCCTGTGAAGCATCAGAAGATTTTATCTCATTTATCCAAGTTTAGGAGGAGCATTGCTTGCATCCATGAAATTAATTTTAACTCTGAAAGTGAAAATAACAAACATAAAAACCTTTGGGTTGGAAATGTCTTTTTCTCTAATGCCTTTCAGAAAAAAGGCGGAGTTGCTATTCTTATAAATAAAGAAAACAAAGTTCCAATTAATTAATGAATGGGGGTGCTGAAGGACGCTGGATTGTTGTAGACGCTATCGTTAATCATTTGCCAGCTACAATTATCAATACTCATGGTCATACTGCTCCCAATACTTCCTTTTGGAATAATCTTAAACAAAAATGAATCGAGAAACATTCAGATCACTTAATCACTTGTGATTGTTATCAGATTTGTGATTTTATAATTGATCGAAAATCTGATGCCAAATTCTTTAAATCCAAATCCCGCAAGAGTTTCTTAAACTTCAAAGAAGACTTAAATATTTTTGACTCTTGGTGTTTTTGTCATCTACACTAAAAGAATTTACGTTTTTCTCCCCACCACACAAATCTTTCTATAGACTTGATTATATATGTTTGTTAATTCCCCTTTGGTTTCTGCTATTCAGAATTTTGAAATAGGTCCCCTAACCATTTGGGATCATGCTCCAGTGTTGACTTCCATTGAATGGGAACCTCAACACAATAATCTATCCAGATGGAGATTTCACTCTTTTCCTTTGAATGATAACACTTTTATTGAAAAAATGAATAACTTTATTATGGAATTCTTTAATAACAATCGCCCAGATGATACCTCTCTACACAATAATTGGGATGCTTTCAGAGCATCTCTTAGAGATTTGTACATACAATATGTAGCATTTAACAAAAAGCTGAAAAAACCTCCAATGATCTACTTTTTGTTATTAAATCTCTAGAAACTGCTTATTGGAATCTCCCCGCAGACAATATTTTAAAAGAATTAATGGATAAATGCATTGAATTCAACACATTATGTACAGAAAAGGCTTGCAATTCTTTACTAGGGATCAAAGCTAAATATCACAGTGACTCTAACAAAGCAGGCAAGCTACTGCCCACTTATTTAAAACATAAAAAAGAAAAATCTGTTATTACATCGATTGCAAACTCCAGTGGCAATACAGTTACAAACAAAAATGAGAAGCCTTCTATGATTTCCATTCCAAATTTTACACCTCTGTCCGTAACATACAAATGTGTGAAATTGATCAATGTTTTGCAAAATATACTAAAACATCTTGTTTTTATCAGTTCATTTAACCATCTTAGACAATCCCATTAGCTTACAAGAAGTAAAAAAAGCCATCACTAATTTCATTCAGAGAAGGTCACTGGTCCTGGTGGATTGTTAATTTATTTCTAAAAAACATTTCAGAATCCCTCTCCCCCAAACTTCTTGAAATATATAAACACTTCTCTACTCAAGGGAAGAGCTTTGGCACCTTTTGTGAAGCTCTACTAATTCTATTTCCTGAATCGGATAAAGACCCTTCATTAGTTACAAATTATCATCCTATCTCTTTTATTAATTCCGACTCCTCCAAAATGTTTGCAAAAATGTTCGCCATCAGGGTTCATCAAAGGCTGTAACTCCTCTTTCAACACAATCATTCTTTTCAATATTCTTTCTCATAGTAAAACATCAATTGATCCCATGATTCTCCTTACTTTTGACTTTGAGAAGGCGTTTGATAGTTTATCATGGTCATTTATGTTTAAATACTTGGCTTAGTACGGATTTAGCCCTACCGTTATTAATTTTATTAAAATCTTCTGTTCCACAGCCTCTACACGTATTCTTATTAATAATTCCCTTTCACAATCTTTTCCTATTTCAAGAGGCACTCGACAAGCATGCCCTTTAACTCCCATATTATTTATTCCAGCCCTAGACTTATCGAGGAAAAACACTGATGTTGCACTCCAATTGTCGTTAACAATTTAAATATATTAAGGATACTTAGGGTGCATAGGAGAGAGTGTGACCACCCTGGCACCAGGTGGAGTATAATAGCTAAGGAAGAAAAGAGTCCTAATTAGGGACCCTTGCATCCCCAGCACAACCAAAATACTGAGAACAGTTAAGCATAGTCTTGTATATATCAAGAATAAATTTCAAATAACAGATCTGTCCTCAAAACAGTGATTATAGAGTAGCATGTAATTAGGATACTTTCAAACCAAATTCAGTCAAACAAACATTTAATAATGTGGTCATAGTACAGAGCTCTATGCGTTTTGGTTAATCCCCTTCTTCACGAACTTGAATTAGTTCATCAGTTCAACTTTCACAATCTTCCATTACTACAAGGTAAATACAGTGTATTAGTCATTTCTGTGTAAATCTACATAGATTCTCAAAGCAAAAAATAGAAAAAGAAAAGAAATCTAACTCCCATATTAAGGGACCCAATTCATCTGGATTTCATAGACTGATGGTAAGTGTGCAATTCTCAAACGGAGAAAATGTCCTTCATCTACTTCGAAATTCAGTAGGTGTTGTCTGTAGGAACAAGGACATAATCATCGGAAGGAATATATAAAGCTAATGTATGGAAAAGGTAATGATCTTACCTAGGTCTGGAGACAATAAGTGTCCTTGCTTTGCGATTAGGATTGTAGGTGGATGTTCAACTAGTTTCTAAATTTAGAAAAAAGTCAGTATGAGTATTATGTCCCATTCAGTCGACTGGTATTAAGAACAAAAGTGAAGCAAGACGGTCTGAGGTCCTACCTTATGTAGGTAAGCATGCACAGTCTTAAGGGATCACAGTGCTGTTAATGGGCAATGCTGCCCGAAATGGCAGATGTGGCCCGGTGTGCTGTAAGTACAGAGATATTAAGAGGGACAAGGTCAGTATTATGATGCATCTCTGCAGGAAAAGGGTAGCTGATGGTAATCATAATGTGTTAGCTTCCTGCTTACCGATAAAAGTGTTATCTCAAGCCTCTCGAGGATGTGCCAAGGTAAGTCAAGTGCTGGCCATCCGGGACGGCCGATGAAGGGCTAATCATGATGTGTGATGTCATCAACTGAGCGTGATGACATCATATGTAAACAAAGTTTCACAGTGACACGTAATTGGCTCAGGAATAAAGGGAAAGGATTGTGTATCATTTTCACGCATGGAGATGGTGGAATGGCTAAAAAGCACTCAGTATGTGTAATGCTCACAGATGGACAAACCATAGATTAACAATCCATAGCGTTGTGGGACATATGAACCTAGTGCCTGGTTGCTATGTAAATTAGATGCGTGTACGATCACAATACAGCTGTAAGTTGGAGTCTATGTCCCAAAGGAGTGTGTCGTCAATCCTAAAATACAGTTGAATATTGTCCCTTAGATACAGTTACAGTCTTGCAATATCTGTAACTCAAAGCACGAACATTGTATAACAAGTATTATTCCAGGTATGTTGACATTTCTGGAAAGACTCATAATCACTTACAGTTGTAGGGTACATACAGATCATAATAGGATTCCAGAAACAATGTTATAAAGTAAGCAGGCGTTGGACAATAGCAATGTAAATGTAGATACATTTTGGATAGGTCACATAGTGGCCTACAAAAAGGCTCCCAAATAGAACTCCTCATTCATCCCTGTTGGGTGGAGACAGTCAAGTTTTTCAATCCACACCAGTTAACGTTGTCTAGGTTTCTTAGATAAATTACCACCTCTTTGGGGTTTATGTACAACCTCGTGTATTATGCAGCAAAGTTGTGCTACTGTATGTATCCTCTATGTGAAGTGTCAAGCAACAGGGGACTTGTTATTTAAAGTTCTAATGTTGCTCTTGTGCTCATTCCACCTTTCTTTAGCACGTCTCGTGGTCTGGCCAACATAGAAAATGCCACAAGGGCAGCTCAGTCCATAGATGATGTTACTTGAGTCACATGTGGAAAAGTCTCTCAATTTGATTTTAGCTCCTGTTTGGGGATGCCTCAAATATGCGCCTTTAATTATGTTATTGCAATTGTTGCAACTTAAACAAGGGAATGTGCAATATTTACACTCGCGAAGCACTGGTTGGTTGTGTGTATTTGGCTCCTCCGCCTTCACAAGATAGTCACAACAATTCTTGCCTCTTTTATAGGCAATCATTGGTGGACTTGGGAACAGTTTATTGAGCTGTCTATCGAGCTTAATAAGTCTCCAGTCTTTCTTTATGATCCTTGATATGTGGTGACTCTGACTTGAATATCTCATAGTGTATATAAATGGCTTTTCACTGCTCTTCTGTTTAGGAGTCAACAGATCATCTTACGTTCTGGCGCTTGCTTTATTGCGAGCACCATGTAATATACAGATAGGTTATCCCCTCTCCTGGTATTTCAATGCGAGTTTGTCACATTCCTCTTCGTGTGTTTCAGAATCTGAGATCACTCGACGCAGTCTTAAGAACTGACTGTATGGTCAATTGTCCTTAAGATGTCTGGGGTGTTGACTTAGATAATGCAGGGTGTTATTCACATCTGTTGGTTTTCTAAAGATGGTGACAGATAATACAGTGTTTATTATCTCATTTTCTACATTCAGAAAGTGTAGTTTTGGGTCACCTATTTCATTTGTGAACTTAATTCGATTATGTATTGAATTAAGATATTCAAGGAACATTTTCAATTGTTCACTGGTGCCACTACATATGCAAGACTATTTCTTCACAACTTCTATTGCTCTTTGATATTTTTACTTAACAAACAACATACAGACTAGTCGACATTACACATTAATAAACACTGTGATCACCTTTACACTGCTTTACTTTAAACCCTCTACAGGGTTTGAGACGTCACCGTACGTAATTTTAATTATGCGTTTTATGTTTCTGCTCTACCCTCACTGGGATTTGAAACATCTCCTTCTGAAACTCCCTTGAGTCAGGACTCCCAGGCGCTACCTTTTCCTCTCTGAATATTTCCCGTTACTCAAAAATGATCACAATCCCATCCCCTTCATTTGCCATTCCCCTTAGTCTACTCACCATTCATTTGTTAATTGACTCGAGGCCTTCGGTATCAACTCCTCCTTCAATTCGGCCACTTCACCTTCCGTCCGCAGAGCACCCATGGAAACCAGGCAGGGATTTCATCAAAGGGGACCTACTCACCGATTTGGTTCTCCTTGCAAGTTTATATTTATCGGCCGCTCTCCACAGGAAACTCTGCGATCTTCTGGCTAATGGAGGAGGATGACCGATCGTCCGAAAGACTCGGTACAAACTAGTTTGGATCTTTTCCAACCATCCTCTGCTACCACATGAACTTATGGTTCTTTAGTAACGTGCATGCAATGGATGGGTTCACAGAATAACTCAGAGTCCAAATAATCGAACCAACTCAGGAAGATGGCAAAGGTTGCTGTTTTATTAACAATCATCTAAAAGAGGGAGGTTACAACGGACATCAACTGACATTCGCTCAGCTCTCATAAATTTTCTCATTAAACATTGACTTTATACTGAAAATTTGTCAGAGGTGACGTCATACTACGTAACAAATAAGAAAAACCTATAAGTGATTATAATTGGTTCAAGGGGAACACATAAGTATACATTCCATAAGGGCTAGGGTCGCAATTGGCTGCCCTACTGTCAAGTGGACAACTTATACCTACCTCTAAAACATGTCATCTTCAACACTGTTAAATACATGGTTTATCATTGGTTCTCAAACTATAAGGCCCTTTGTTATACAGTCCTCTACAATTGGTTGGCACGCTCGTGCCATGTCTGGAACATTCGATTCACTTAGCAGCATGTAAGCTTAGACCCAGGTGCCAAGAGGTGGACTTGACTTTACCTCCCCACCCAATTAGCCCAACATCTCTCATCACCCATGCTTTCTGCCATGCAGATTGTCTTTGAACTTGGCCTTGCAAAGTATTCTTGTCTGAGAGAATATACGGGAGCACACGCTTTCACTATCTCTGTTCTAGGACTCCAAGCTCAACTCTATTTCCATCCTCAGCTCACATGACAGGAGACCATGATTCTGGTCCATTCTGCAGCATTTAAATGTCTTAAATGAATACAACTTGGCACTCTTGGTGTTCTTTCTTTGCCCCTGAATAAGGGGTGATTCATCCTTGGCACATTCACTGCTTTCAAGAATAGATAACCGACCTTGGCTACTTCTGTTTTGTTACTGGGCCAGAAAGCCTTGCCAGGCACTTCCACGATTTCAGCTTATTCTTGCTGCGACACAATTCTCGGTCTTTCCTCTCCATGGGCTCTGACTTAATAAAATTCATGACACTGATGTCCAGTTCCTATGCAATGATGGCTTTGCCTGCAGTCTATTCACTACGTATAGCCAGCTTTTATGATTACTTGGTCTACTTGCGTTTCTGCGTCTGTACAATTATTAAACGGTTGCATTTCTGTAGCACTTTGCATATGTTCAATCTTCTTTTCGCACATGAAAGTTTACTAGTTTCTTAACTTTGTAATCAGGTTCTGTAAGGTCTATGCATTCTCTTCAGCTAATATTATCAGGGTGTCACGCTTGTCTCTTATGACATCACTAGCTTCTCTTTTTTACTTCTTTTCATATTCCTTCAGGGAGTTCCTCCCTCAGATTGTCGTCTCTTTGGGGATACATTTGATAGGGTTTCCTCAGTGGATACCTTTTTTCAAAGATTTGCTTCGGTCTTGGCAAAACTGCTGGTGTCAAACATGGTACAGTCTCAGGCGTCCAACATATAGGAGGTAGGGGAGGCCCGATTTCCTGCAGAGGCATGCAGCTGCTCCTCTGCAT
The DNA here is from genome assembly GCF_040938575.1 of Ambystoma mexicanum. NCBI lineage: Eukaryota > Metazoa > Chordata > Amphibia > Caudata > Ambystomatidae > Ambystoma > Ambystoma mexicanum. The sequence continues at coordinate 1,621,224,344 of NC_090929.1, forward strand.
TATTACCTCATGCAACAGACAAAAGCTACAACACGTAGGCAGGCAACCATGTGGCAACTGCCAACACTGTGGAAATATAATTAGAGGGAATAAGATCACACCTCCCCATTCAGGCAGAAAAATCGAATTGAGACACTTGTGCACGTGCAAGTCGATGAATGTAGTATATGCCTTAAGGTGCCGTTGTGGGTACTACTATGTGGGTATTACAACGCGGAAGGCAAAGGTCTGTTGGACTGAACACAAATCAAACATCAGAATGAAAAGTATGAGATCCCAACTGGCAAACCACTTTATCGAGGCTAGACACAATGTCACACAGCTAAAATGTGTGATTTTAGAACAAGTTCTACAGTCAAGTAAAGGAGGAGACTTGCAGAGAAAATTATTACAGAGAGAGATCGCCTGGATTGTTCAGTTAGACTCTCTCACCCCACGCGGCATGAACTGTGAATGGGATCTCATGTGCTTCTTGTAATACATCAGAGTGAAGGAAAGACACCCCCTCTAACTTCTAGTATATGGCAACACTGGAGTGGGACACACATCCCCCTATAGAGTACGAATGGGTCTCCTCGAGGACACCATGAATAACCATAGAATGTGAAGAGATTTTCCTGGGAGAGCATCACGGACCCCATGGTCACAAAAACCATAGAATGTGAGCAGGAACCCCCTCAGGGGTCATGGATACATTACTGTTGGATGACTATTGAAAGTTGTCATAGAAGGTGAGCAGGCGCACCCTATTAGGAAGGGGATGTTTGCATTTGCGTAACATGGAAAACAGGATGAACATTGGGGTTGAAAGAATGTGAGCAGAAGGTATCTGACAGACTAGCACTTATGGAACTTTACTAGATGCTAAAGGGAGTATGTCATGATCCAAGGAGTAGATCTAACAGGTAGGTGACAAAGTGCTGTTACAAATCTACAATAGACACCCATAAGCCTTACCATAGACCCGCGAGATATACTTATGAAATGAGTAGACTGGCACAGAGTGTATTAGCCTGGCCTAGTTGGGGCCATATGGTCATATGCAAATCTGTCGTATTTCATTTAATTGATGATCTCGCTATACCAGCGCTTAGTCTATCCCTGCCCCGGCAGTGAGGGACACATGAAAGAGTGAGTTTCCCAATTCAAAATTGCCGCCATGCCGGCATAACACGCAAGCGTCGGCCGGCACGCAATCACCATAGAAACCAATCGGTGTGCCGGTCTGCTGCCCCTGCGGTCCATCGCTTGAGGATACTTTTGATGAGTACTCGTGGCCAGAATGCTCGCAAGTGCTTCTGCACATTAGTGGGATCGTAGCAGGAGGAGCGTGTTTTGTATGCGCAAGGCATAGTGCCTCTATGTTAGTTAAGACAAGAGACACAGGTGTTCCCACGGCGTAGTAACAAAGAGGTAACCATGGTAACCCTCACGCCTTACAGCATGGGGGAGAGAATAAGGCACAGTTGGGGAAAGGGGTTGACGTCTCCTACACACCACTGCGGGATAGCTATGTATACATAGGGGCGGTGCTGACATTAAGCCCACCCGAATGATGGGTAATTTGTTGTTTGTCCCTTGACACTAGGATATGAAAAAAGTGGTTTCACGTTGAGAATCAGAAGGAACTCGTTCACGATACTCAGCACACTTGCAAAGAAACAAGCAGAGTAAATGTGCTCTACTGCTTAAGCTAGGACACCATTGGCATATTAAACATGTAAATTAGGTATCCCAGTAACAGTATGTATTTTATTACAGGTTAGAATCTATCTCTGTGAATTAAATCCAAGGTCAGTTTCATGTGATTTACTTCTATATTATGGGTATGCTACTTTTGAAAGGCACATGAAATATGACAATATATTACCTATTATAGGCGACAGATGAATGTACAAGATGCATAAACAACAGTGAAACAGCTTATTTTATACAATTTCAATTATCGCAGGTTCCATCTGGTTAGAAACCTTTACCCATACTTGTGACGCACACGGCTATTCTATGAAAATTCCATTAATGTAAAGAGTAGGAGGACGAAAACATTTCCTTTTGATCTATTGTTGCTGGTTTTATCGCCCAAACATGTTGGTGCCCACATTTCATTCTAAACTATGCAACTTACAATTCCAGCCCACATAGCCTCAACCCACACCTTGGCAACTCTATTGAAAATCCATGATCTATCGGTGCTCCTTTCCCTGCAAGCAGCCCGCATCTGCTTTAATTGTCCGGCAATAACAGGTGGCCGTATTCCTCCTGTGATTCAATAACAGACTGCTATATACTTACTGAGATTGCATTGTGTAGTATCTTGTGTTGGGATGTAGCTGCTCTGCATCAAGTGCACTGATGCAGGCAGTAGAATGTATGAGGTAAACATGGAACTCTGCTGGTTCAGGATTCCATGAATGACAGTTAAGGATTCAGGATGGGAGATTGCATGAAGTTTGTTTGTTTGTTTGTTTGTTTATTATTTATAGCGCGCGCCAGACCCGAGGGTAACCGGGCGCGTTGTTCAAGGATACTTTAAACTTTACAGGTTACGCATGTTTACAAGTAGTGGTTATACGTCGTAGAAGTTACATAATGCAGGACAGTAAGGAGAATATACATTGTGCATAATATATACATATAACATAATATATACAGGAAATATGCAGTAGGAAGATAGAGAGTATATAACTATGTACATAGTACGTTTGTAGAACAGTGGATATATTGGTGTAGGGCAGGACTATCGGTCATTTTCTTTGATCCAATTGATACAGTTAGATCTGAAGAGAGCGTATGATTGGGTAGATCTCAGGCCAGGCGGGAGGGAGTTCCAAAGCTGGGCAGCTTTGACCGGGAAGCTGTTTCCTCCGGCCGTACTTAGTTTAAATGGGGGTATCACTAACTGGTTAGAGTATGCTTCTCTGGTGGGTCTAGTGGAGATTTTTCTGTTGAATCTAGCAACTAGGTATTTGGGTGCTAGATGGTTGATACTTTTGAAAGTTAGAGAAGCTGTCTTGAGTTTGATTTTGTCCGCTGTGGAGAGCCAGTTGGATTGTCTTCTAGCCTCTGAAATATGCTCCCTTCTTGGAATTCCTAAGGCAGCTCTAAGAGCATTGTTCTGTAGTGTTTGAATCTTATGCAGCGTATGTTTATTGGCCCCTATATATAGTGCGTTGCAATAGTCCAATTTCGACAGCACTAATGCTCGAGCAAGGGTTAGGCAGTTGGCAGTGGATAGGTATGGTTTTGCGGCTCTAATCAACTTGCAGGTATATGCGGTGCTGGATGCCATTGCGCTCACCTGTTTGGTTAGGGAGAGGTGGGAATCAAGGTAAAACCCTAATGTTTTTACCTCTTTTGCCACCTTGATAGTGTTACCGTCTATGACGAAGGAGGAGTATTCTTCTTTTAATCTATTGAAGTTTTGTGTGTTCCCCAGTATGATGAGTTCCGTTTTGTCATCATTCAGGCATAGTCCGTGTGTGGCCATCCATGCCTGAATGATGAGATAAATCTTGTTCACCAAGGCCAAATCTTGTTCATAATCCCCTGAAAGTGGTAAGAGAATCTGAGTGTCATCCGCATAGTTAGTGTAGGTGACACCCAGATTATCCAGATCATCGAACAAGGGCTTCGTGAAGATGTTGTACATAGTGGGGGAGACACAAGAACCTTGTGGGACTCCACATGTGATGGATACAGGGTCAGCAGCAGCAGAAGTAGAGAAGACTCTCATAGTTCTACCGGTTAGGAATGATTTGATCCATGCGATGGCATGTGTGGAGAAATGGGCAGCTGTTTCTAGGTGGGTGCAGAGCACATCATGATCCACCAGGTCGAAGGCTGCAGAGAGGTCCAGTAAGAGGAGTAGGGCCATCTTTCCGGAGTCTCTCAGCTCATCGACCCGAATTTTAAGATCGATGAGCGCGGTTTCAGTTCCGTGCTGAGGTCTGAAGCCTGATTGTCTTGTGCCTAAAAGGTGGTGCAGCTCCAGGTGTTTTTGGATCTGCAGGTAGGCTACCCTGTCTAGGATTTTTAACAAGAAGGGTACCGTTGTGATGGGCCTGTAGTTAGTCGGGATGGATGGGTCCAATGTTTGTTTTTTTAGGAGGGGGAGGACCCAAGATTGCTTGAGGTTATCTGGTACAGTGCCTGATGCAAAGGAGGCATTAATAAGTTTAGAAATGAATGGGGAGAGGTCTCTGGCCGCGTCTTTTATTAGATGGGCTGGGCATAGGTCGCCTCGGCAATTGGATGGCTTGAGTGAAAGTATTATCTTTTCGGTTGAAGTATGTAAGATGTATACCTTATAGCTCCTACTCCCTCTTCATAACTGTACCCTGAAACTAATAAAGCCTACTTCCATTTGTACCTGCCTGTCTCCTGACTGGTCCCTACATACATTAAAGAACCACATTATGCTACAAGTGGCGACGAGGATGTTTTTAAATGAGGGTCCAGAGATGGCAAATGGCAGTTGGCAGACCAGAGGGAATGGCGCCAGCAGGAAATGATAAAGGAAGAAACCAGAAATGTGCCCAGGAAAACACAGATTATTTGAGCAGCGACGTGGCCTAAGTCCTGTTGGGGATGGGAGGACACACTCTCCCTTGCAGGCAGCCAGAGGATTGGTGATCTGGAAATGCCCTTCCATAAAGGAAAAAAAAGGTACTGTAAATGGGCTGTCTGTGGTTTAGTAGTATGCTGTGCGTTGGCAAGCAGCAGATGTATGAATTACTACGTAAATCTAAGGAAATACTGAGGAAAGACTGTAATGGTATGATAAAGGAGAGCCCTAGCCCCTGAGAGTGTAATCAAGTGTGTGAGGAGCACTCTGTGATTACCAGCTCTGTAAGCAGACGAGTGTGTGCACAGACTTTACAGAGAAGTGCTGCAATCCTGTTTGAGGATTTCCAGATCTGCAATGCGGTCGTTTGTATTGATGGGTAATATGTCCTGCGACCATGCCCCGTGACCGTTAATACGGTTGAAGCTCAGGAGATCTTTGTGGCCTGAAAGTACTTGGTAAATGATGACGTATGCAGCATTGTGGCAGAGTATGGCGAAGCCACGTAATGAAAAGAATTAGAATACAGTGTTTCCAGGCATTCCAAAGTTGCTTGTGCGTGAAGCAGTGTTTTTCTCTGAATATTGGAACGCTATATTCAAGCGTTCTCTCTGGAGCTGTGATGTTCGTGCTGGCTTTCACAGTAAGATGAATGAGAAATTAAAGGACAGGCCTTTACTGCGTGGCATCAACGTGATGACGTGCGCGGAACAACTGCTGTTCTGTTTTCCGTGTCATCAACTCTTAGAGAGAGAGCTGCGGCAAGAAGAAGCTGTTTTGAAGTACAGCTCCCTGTCAAGTGACCATATGTGGCAGTCATTTTGTGTAAAGGGGACTCTGATGTTTGGCTGTGCAAGAAAGATGAATTGTGCAATGCAGCCTGCAGTCTGTTCTGCCTTCCGTGTCATTAAAAAAAAAAAAGTAAAAGTAAGTTACAATAGCGCTGAATCGGCGATGGATTTCTCAGTTCTGTGTTTTTGAAGGCAGGAAAAGAAAGGCAGGCAAGGAGAAATGTATGTCTGGGTAATTACCGGCAAGAAAGTGAAATGGATTTTTTCCCAATGTGCAGCAGGGTTTGTTTTAATCTCAGGAATGAGGTACGGTGTTATACCTTCATATGCTGGAAAGAGGAAAATAGCACCGTAAATACTGTTGTTGAATGTATGGAAAAGCCGCGAGCAATTTATGGACATATTCAAATGTGATGCTGTTTTATTGTAAGTGAAATGGGTTGTTAAGCATTTCTGATGCAAGAGTTTTGTGGACATATTTCTATGTAGTACCTTCTAATGTAAAGTGCACATAGTTAGTAAGCAGGTTGTGTCAGTATATTTGAGATGGTGCCTGGCTGGGAAGGTGCTATGAGAATGGATGTGAAATGGAATTAATGTGAAATGTATGGTTTGTGCATAATAGTATTAAAGTGGTATTAGGAAAATGCAACAGGTTATATGCTAGGTGTTTAACAGTTTTCAGTATTTGCAGGGCTAAGGTGCACGCATGGACGCACCATGGACTTTCAGGAATACATTAGTACATGTTGAATGTCATGATAAGGTAAATCTAGGAATATATGAGTACATATTGAATGTCATGAGATTATTAGTAAATGCAAATATGTATAGAAGGTGCACAATAGTTATAGAAAGTGCAGTGAGTTGAATTTTATAAGTATTTTTTTAAAATATGAATATTTATGGATGTTTAGTGTTTAACCAATTTGAGGATTTGCAGGGTTAGGATTATGGTGTTATAAATTATAAAGCATTTTGTATGGGAAAATATATTGAGAAATGTGTTAGTAAGTGAATTTACATGAGAAATATAGAAAATGTATTGTATTTTGAGTATAATCCTTATGGGCGTATTGTGATGTTTGTGTTTAGTAATTAAGCGACCATGACATTGGGTGTTTAGGTGAATATTGGTCATGGTGAAATGGGTTAGGCATGTTAGAATTACAATGCCAGTACAAGAGTAGGCATTAGTAAATTGGCATTGAGATTGCAGCATGAGTTATGTTGTCTGGGTGGTAGCGCTCCTGGTCAATGGTATGTTAGTCTGTTAATCAAAATTGAGCCAGAGTTAAGTGTTATTTGGATGTATGTGATGCCCAAGTGAGTAATTTGTGGAAGAGCTGTGAGTCAATGTGTATGGATTTTGGTTATTGGATATTGGTTATATGGCAGAATAACATATTTATATAAATCTATGGTGAGATGAAGTATAAAAGAAAAATTGCGCATATGTTGGTGAATGCATTCGTTCTAATGGAGAGATCTGTACACATGACGGGTAGTTTGGCCAACTTTCTGTCATGGTGTGTTCGTTTCACGTGCTGTGTCTCTGCACTTACGCTGTTCTTATGTGATCTGTGTGTTGTTTGTTACTTTTCTTATATTTCCTACTTTTCTATGTTTTCTTCCGGGTAGTTAGTGAGCGAATGTTAGAATGGTTGTCTAAGTGTTATGCCATGCTATTGACAGGTTTCTATTGTTGTGATGAGTGGTGGTCTTGGTGTGGACAGATGATGTATGTTAGTGTGTATTTGATTGTTAGTTTAGTTGTGGTTGATGAAGTTTAGCGGGCGTGGCAGGGCCGAGTCTCCGTGTGGCAGGCGGAGTGGAAGGAGTGTATGTCTGACGTAAAAGCTGCGAAGGTGATGGAATGTGGTTTGTTGTTGGTTAGTGCTTGCAGGTGGCAGCTGTGAGACTCAGCTGTGGTTTTGAGTGTAGCAGTTGTGTTGGATTGGTTTGTGGTGGATGTGATGTGTTGTGGAGAGAACCTGTTCTTTTGTTATGGTTGTGTGTGCTTGTTGAAAGGAACGGGATGTGTAGTATCTTGTGTTGGGATGTAGCTGCTCTGCATCAAGTGCACTGATGCAGGCAGTAGAATGTATGAGGTAAGCATGGAACTCTGCTGGTTCAGGATTCCATGAATGACAGTTAAGGATTCAGGAAGGGAGATTGCATGAAGTAAGATATATATCTTATAGCTCCTACTCCCTCTTCATAACTGTACCCTGAAACTAATAAAGCCTACTTCCATTTGTACCTGCCTGTCTCCTGACTGGTCCCTACATACATTAAAGAACCCCATTATGCTACACATCTCCCCTTCACAATGCACATAGACCATGAAAAAGACATGCTTGAAACTGATCATCTGATATTCATCACAACGGCTGCTGGCTTTTCAAAACCTTGTAAAACTAGTTGCCCAACGCAGGTTTTTAGCCAGCGCAATTCTTAACTTGTCAGAGAACTATGCGGCAAAACAAATCTGTATATTCATACCACCAAAACCTATTTCCCTAGAGACCCCCATGCATGTGTAACTATACATGTATGTTCAGGACTACCGTATCCCCTCACACTGATTTTCCCATTGCAAATCTCTTACCTCGCATGCACATGTAGAGCTCCCTGCTGCCCGATTGTTAAGCTCTATGTGGCATGACACACCTGTATTGTGTTTATATTCTATCAGCAGTTTTGACACTTATCTTGCTGTGCACATGCACATCGAAAATGTATCAACTAAAACACAAACAACACTAAAAATAATGCATTAGCTACACTAGATTCATAGTAAATTGCCACATTGTGTCAACATCGCTGTCATCCCAGCCACCAACATGGCGCGCACAATTCAAACTTCTCTTTATCGTGGGACCGTTATCAACCACCCCAACAAATGCTAAGGATTATCCCACCCGAGTAATCGAATGTATGAATATGTAATGTGATGATTTAATGTAATGTCATGATGCAAAGAGATTATGCATATGGGCTTATCTGTATGACGATTACCCACCTCTTTGGCCTGTTAAGGATTCCAATCAGGCGTCACACACCGGACCAGGACACCTGGTCTTAGCCTGGGATGTGGTGCGCAATAGGAATGCTTTTTCTTTAATTTCAACAAGTTCAAATTGAGCCGGTACCCGACCTGTCTCACACCCACTTCTACAAATACCCTGGGTCACAATGGACCATGAACCAGGCCGGTTGGTGAAAATACAATATTTATTTATTTTTAGAATTCACAAAAATCACACGCATTTTAAGATTGGGCAGAAATCACCAATGGGGTGATAATTACAATAGGAATGGAAGCAATGCACTTGGTTAACATCCTAGTAGAACATATCCAAAGCACAAATGAATAGGAGCACTTTTTGAATTAGGATAGATAGCACTCAAGTTAAGGTTTCCCCCTGCAATGTTCCCTTAACCCACAATTAATCATGGATAGAGGGCAGCAGGTAGTCAGGAATAAGAGGGAGCAAACAGAATCAAAATCCGACCTTCCCTCACAAAATAAGAGGCAAAGGCCTAGAAATAACACTCGGATTTTGACAAATAATTAATTATATGTGTGTTTAAATAAGGATATATATATGTTTTATCACAGTATTAGGGATTTTTTTATCACTATCAACCATAGGGTGAGGTATCACAAAAGCATACAATTAGCAAAACAGATTGAATTGAAAACCCAGTGCAGCCGAATTCACACATGGAAAAGTTGCATTTGTTCTATTTGCAGTTTTAAATGCCAAAACGTTTTTTTGTTAAATGGGTGAAACACACTGAATCGGAATGCGGGTTTTGGGGAGGGTGATACATGAACTGCACAGGGACAATACCGAAGTGAAAGTAGGGCTGTAGCTGGGGAACTGAGAGAGATCTGGAAGGTAGAATGAGGTTCATTTTTAGGAAAATAGTGCAATTCAAAAGAGAAAATCTGTTTTAAAAATGAAAGGCAAATTTTTCTTAAACTAAATTATCTAGACTATATTGTTAAAGAAAGCCACGGTACGTTCAAAGATTGATTCGTGACGTCAACCTTTTCCCGCCGGATTCTGATCTATGTGGGAATTAATTTAAATTACTCCAAATATTACTAATGAGTTACAAGATGAGGTGAATGAAAGAATTGCGCTAACACTAGAAAACAAGAACAAGGTGCACAGAGAATTAAAGCAGTCTATACAAGTTATCAGGGTATGGATAGGGTTGCTTAGAGAGTGGAACAAAGACAAAAGTCAAGATGGGGTAGACTATGGGCCTCATTACGAGTGCGGCGGTAAGGGGTTACCGGTGCCGGTAAGGATGCTGGTGCCGTTCAACCCTTACCACCGCATTACGAGGTCCCTTAGCGGGAGCTGCTAAGAGACCAGGGAGCTAATAACGGGCCTGTTGCTAACAGGCCCGTTATTAGCTCCCTCCCCATTCCCATTGAGCCCTATGGGGGTTCGAATGGGAATGGGGATGGGTATTTTGTATGGGGATTTACCGGGTCTCCAAGGTTGGAATGACCCGGTAAATCCCCATTCAAAGAACCCAGACCCGGACATGAGTTTGGAGGCAGCCATGGCGCTAATAGCACTATGGCTACCTCCAAACTTGTAATGACCCCCTATGTGTTATGGGATAGGGGATACTCACAGTCCGTTCTGAAATTTGAGATTAGGAAGAGTCAACCAGGTTCTGGACTCCAGGGCTCGGGTCACCGGGTAGCAGCTGACTCTCCTATCAGAACAAGAGCTGGGCCTGTCTGGTCACTGGATAATCAGGACAGCTGGATGGTAGGGTTGCAGCGGGTATTCAGTTACTGGGCAAAAAGCCAGGCTGGTCTCAGGATGCTTCCCAAAAGAATACCACAGCTTTTCCCTTTGGTTATTGGGATTTTAGTGGGATTTCAGGATTGAGGCCTTGCTGGGGTAGGATCAGCAATGCTTTGGCCTTGCTGGGATAGGATCAGCTATGCTTTAGCCTTGCAGTGGAATCTGGAATCTGGCAAGATGAATGTAAAAGATTAGGAACGCAGGCACAGGAAATTCAGGAACGAGTGTGTGTAGAGTTCTGTCAGCCACCCTTTTTATAGAGCATGGTGACATCAGAGAATTATACGGTAGGGCAAGCTTAGCTAAGCACACCTCTAAACAACGGGATTGGTCAGGGTGATAGTTACTGCCTTCCTCTCAGCTGGTTGGGTTTCAAGGAAATGATGTCAGATTTATGATGCGAGTTTTACAATGTCCAGAACCTCCCACAGTTACTTTAGCTAACATCCAGTGGCACATTTGTACAGTTGGGGCCTTTTAAGAAATTACATAAGCAGGTTACATATTTTATGCAGAATATGTCAGTCCAACTCTCCAGTTTGTAAAACATTGTTTCGCTCATTTATTGTCATTTTTAGTGTCAAATAATCGGCCTAAAATTCTAAAACTTTATACAGGTGTATGGATTATCATTAGGCATATCAGTATTGATTTTCTCATTGGAATCATGTACATTTCCGTGGAATGCCCAATTCTCTGCCATTTCTGTTCCCATGGTGGCAGTGAAGACTACGTCTTAAATTAAAACCCACAAAATCACATTAAAACTGTTAACTTTACATTCCTGTTAATTTCTGTTGCAAAAATAACCGCCTTCAATGTTTCTTAATAAAAAAGTCTTTTGAAACAAATGGGCTGGCTTTTGTTCTTCACTGGCCCTTTTTTTTCTCTTCAGCTACCACCAACTGTCCCTTCAGCCCCATGTGGGATGGGGGTTTCCCAGTTTGATTGAAGATGTATGGCCCCTCCACTTCACAGGTTGCTGTCCCAGAACTTCCATTGTAAGAGGCCTCAGCCCAGACCAAAGTCTGCCAAGGTAGCAATTAGCACTTATGTGTTCTAGCATCTACTGTGAGGGGCCTTCTGTTGCTGGCGACCCCCAAGCAGAAACCTGTATGGAGCTGACTTCCCCCATGTAGCCAATGCAATGTAATTCCTTATTTTATTTATTTTTGTGAGGAATCAGAATAAAGCCGTTGAATAAGATCTCACATGTCTGTTTCACAGCACAAGACCCCTTCACATTGCTAGATAAGGGCAGGGCCTTATCCAACATACACTTTTAAACAAGTATGTTTTATTATTTTGCAAAAGTACATTTAAACATGTGGTGACTGCTGACACTATGCTTTGCAAATTCGGTTTTTCTCTTCCCTCTGAATCCCCACATTGTTTTAGATTCTTGTATGCAGCAATTTGTTTAAACCCAGATACACTGAAATTGACCTAGGCCCAGAAAGCCAGGGCCTCTTTGACGCATTGATCTTTGATATTTTGTAACCCAAAAGTAAAGCGTTTGCTGTGTAGCTGAATTAAAGCTTCTTTTGATTTCTTCAGACCTGAACAACAGCCTGTCATTCAGGGATACTGCTCTTGTCTGCTGAAGCACAATGTGAATGTGAATGGGCATGGCAGAGTCTCATTAATAAAAGTAGTGTGATGAGGAATTAGAGGAAAAAGCATCAGAGCAACATCATTTTTAAATGTAAATATTTCCCTTTTTTCAATGGGAACTTTCGGTTTGCAGCAACGCAGCGCTGCTTTTTCACTCCCTTTCTTTTGTACATGTAAGAACACACTGGCAGGCTTTCTCAGTGTGCCCCATTGTTCCACCCTGCCCAATATGTGCTTGGCAAGATGGTGCAGCCATCTTTTTGTAACTTCAAAATGCAGTTTTGCCGTGAGGCAGTGGTGCTCAAAAGGAGCCAGCGCATCTGTTTTGCTGTTTCTGCTGAAGTGCAGCTTTGTTATGGTTGGGAGTACTGCCGAGTGGGTAAATATAGCCCACAGACCAGGTGTCTAAAATATGGTTTATGTTGCAGCTTCCATGATGGATAACAAGCCAACAGGCTCATGAAAACCATGGTGAACAGTTCAATCAGCGTTTATCGGTTGGAGCGGTACAGTTTGAAAGTACCAGCAAAAGAAAGAGGAGTTGTTAAGACGGTGGACAGGATTTAAAGGGATGGACATAGACAATTGGATAATAAAGGTCACATGTTTGGAAGGACCAATAACACTAAGGACTACAAATGACTCAAATCTTATGGAGATTGTAGTTTATTCGCATTTGCGATGTTTATTGTTATTGTTTAATGATGCTGCTTGAGAAGTAAAGTTGAGAGTCAAGCATAATCCTTCACCACTGTCAGGCCGATTCATGGAATTAATGTGCGCTGAAATTTTCGGCGCTAGCGTCCGAAAACGTGCGATTCGAAGTGAAAGAGCGAAAATTGCAGTGCAAGTGCGAATATCGCAGGGAAACCAGCGCACATCTATTCATGGAAGTCCGTGCGCAAGTACAATCAGGGATGTGCGCTGAAAAAGTGCGCGGCGCACGCCGGCGCACAGGTCATCTAACGGCGTGCGCTAAGGCCACAGCGAAAGCGCACATAGCGCGGCGCACAAAACAAAAGTAGGCGTAACACGGGGCGTAACACTCGAAAAGGGGAACAACTCGTGAAAATGTGGGCGTCACAGGGGAAGTACAGGAGGCAAGTGCGCGGAACGCCCACACGCTCGCCTACAACACGTATTCATGGAATCGAATAGGGCAAACCAGCGCACGGTCAAAGACGCGCACAGACCCAAACCCGTCCGCCACACGAAGGCAGGCGGTAGCGTCCCTGCGCTGGAAAAAAATGTGCGCCAAAATGTGCGCTAACAAAAAGCACGAATATACAGCTCTGATGAATGTCCCATACTGTGGCCCCCTAGGACAAATGGCATGCAAAGGGGTATGCGACAAACAGCGACACGTGTGTGAAAAATAGCGTGTGTGTGTATTCCGGGTGTGCGCAGGAAGTTTCACACGCGATCGGGCCTGGGTGAGCAGGGTATGTGTATTACTGGGGTGCGCGGGAAGTGTCACACGTGATTGGCCTGGGTACGTGTATTTCAGGGGTTTGCGTGAAGTTTCACACGCGATAGGGCCTGGGTGAGCGGGGTACGTGTATTCCAGGGGTGCGCAGGAAGTTTCACACGCGATCGGGCCTGGGTGAGCGGGGTACGTGTATTACTGGGGTACGCGGGAAGTGTCACACGCGATTGGCCTGGGTACATGTATTTCAGGGGTTCGCGTGAAGTTTCACACGCGATCGGGCCTGGTTGAGCGGGGTACGTGTATTCCAGGGGTGCGCGGGAAGTTTCACATGCGATCGGGCCTGGGTGAGCGGGGTACGTGTATTACTGGGGTGCGCGGGAAGTGTCACACGCGATTGGCCTGGGTACGTGTATTTCAGGGGTTCGCGTGAACTTCCACACGCGATTGGGCCTGGCCGAGCGAGGTACGTGTATTACTGGGGTGCGCGGGAAATTTCACACGCTCGCCTACAACACGTATTCATGGAATCGAATGTGGCTAAGGCATGCGCCCAAAAAGACGGGCCAATCCGGAAACACGTACGCCAGCAGGAAGAAGGCGTACGTCGACCCGCGCATCATAAAAGTGCGCGCAAACAACAAACAAGCTCAGACGCCAGGATGAATATACCGTTCCTAGCAGCAGTGGCCGTGGGATACCGCAGGAGGGGGAGGAGGATAGTCCGGGCCAGAATTTTTACACCCAGAACCAGCCTTTTTGGGATGCCTGATGACCACGTGTATGGGAGGTACAGGTTTCCACCTCACATAATACTCGACCTGGTCAGTGAGTGGGAGGATGACCTCACATCACCCACCCTGTGCTCCCAAGCACTCAGCCCCCTGGAGAAGTTCCTTAATGTACTGCACTTCATGGCCACTGGATCATTTCAGCAGACAAGTGCCAGAGTGGGGGGGGTATCACAGGCCACGCAGTCACGCTGTCTACACCAGGTCTTGGCCATCATCACTACACGCCCATCAGTCCGCAGGCACATATGCCTGCCCAGAACACCTGCAGAAAGGCAGGCTGCCACCCAGGATTTCTACGGGGTGGCACAATTCCCCAAAGTGCTAGGTGCCATTGATTGCACCCATGTGGCTCTACGTCCCCCCAGGGCATCTGAGCACATCTATAGAAACCGCAAGCACTGGCATTCTATCAACGTCCAGGTAGTATGTGATGCCAAGGGAATCATCACCTCAGTATATGCCAACTATCCAGGGTCCACCCAGGACAGTTTCATTTACAGAATGTCAACCCTAAACCGAGACCTAGAAGCTGGGCGGCATGGCGATACATAGCTGCTTGGTGAGTATAAATGCCACTGCACATGCATGCATGTCAGATACTGAGTAATGTCACAACCCCATTAATGATACCCATCACCACCTCCCCAGGGGACAGTGCCTACCCTCTGAGCACCCACATTATGACGCCAATTCGGAACCCCACCACGCCACCCCAGGTAAGATACAACACAGCCCACATTGCAACCCGGGGCATAGTGGAGCGCACATTCGGAGTGCTCAAGTCACGCTTTCGCTCCCTTGACCGTTCTGGCGGGCAGCTGTTATACGCTCCCCCAGTAGTGTACAGGATCATAGTGGCAGCATGTGTCCTGCACAATGTTGCAACACGCCGGGGCCTGGCCGTGGACATGGTGGTGCCCCCACATCCCCAACCACATGCACGCCCGCTGCGCATGGGAGGGGAAAGGGCACGGGGTGAGGCAGCCCGTACGCAGCTGGTGGATAATTACTTCACCTAAAATCACACCCCTGTGGAGTGCACACATCCCTGGCACATACCAGCTGACTATCAATGATGATGAGTCAAGTGACAGTCAACTGTCACAACCATACCAGCCTGAGATTATTCACCTGGAAGTGTTCCATTGTGTGCATCCCTACCTACACAAACACCACCAATGCTGTGTCATCAAAAGACACACTTCTATGCTGCTAAAATATTACCCCCTTGCAAGATACAACATGACAACAGTGCCATGTCACCCAACCCCTCCCCAGCACCGCCACCCAACACACCATGGCATGTCATGCTATTTGAGAGCAAACAAAGGAATCCCCAAAACATGACACCAGTGTCACAAAGTACAGTGTCCCGAATGGAAACTGGCCACACACAATATGCTCCCATTAATGTAGAACTGACAACACACATGACCAAATACTTACCACACTACAATGCAGCTACCCAACCCCAAACATAGCATTCACATGACAGTACTAAGTTAAAGGATACGTAGCCTTACAACCTGGTGACGCTAGCACATCGACCATTTCCAACTGTACAGTGTTGGTCCCACGCAAATCTGGAAGTGCACTGCTTACAACATGAACTCCATCTCCAAAGTAGATGGCCTTGTGAAGACATGAGGAATGAACCTGCTAATTGGGAGGGAGACATGGATGCACAAGCACACATCAATACACTATGCAGTGTACAATACAACAACAATATGCACTAGGAATGTATGCACAGTATTAACTACAGACTGCCCACACATGTCATGGGAGTCCAACGTCACTGTGTAAGTCATTGTCACTTGGGCACACCCTTTGCAAGCCCATGGAAATGGGAAGCAGGAGGGGTGTGTGTCTCACGAACCCAAGCATCTAACCCAAACTCAGGACAAGCCTGCATGTGCCCAGCCGGAATACAGTGGATGCCCATGGGAGCCACACAAGGCAACACACTGTAACAAAAAATCAAGAATCAAAAATGGCCATGTGGAGGCCAGGGGGGTGGGGGAGGCCACCCAGGAGGTCCGAGGACAGGGTGCACACCAACAGCCACCTGTGTGGATGTTGCGAAAAAAAAACACCTCCATGGGCTCATGGCCTGCACGGCTACGCTATCATGAGAGATTCTGAATCGCTGTGGTCGCTCTCATCACTATGTGCTGCTGCCGCTACAGGAGGTGGTGGTGCTATGGGAGGCAGCCCACGCAAAGCCCTATTCTGGTCCTCCATGGCAGCAAGCGTGCGGGTGTGGAAGGTCTATTTCTGGAGGAATATGGTGCGGAGACCCCCATGCACCACCTGACGTGATGCCCGGACCTCCTCCCGAGTTGCCTGCATCTCTGCTGAGAGCGTACGTGTGACCCGCTCCAGCAGCTGTTCTGTCCTCGTGACAGTGGAAGCCTCAAGGTCCACAAGAGTCTGCCTGAGGTGATGGACTTCTAACCTCAGGGCTTCCCTCTGGCCCTGGGACTCTAAAGAAATGGCTTCCCGCAGAGTGTCCCGGGCTGCCCGTCTGTCCCTGTTGGACGCCAACATGTCCTCCCTGAGTGATTGGCAAATGGAGTCTGTTGCCTGCTGTGGTTGCTCCATCTGCCTTTCTGGGGGGACAATGGAAGTGGCCACCCTCTCCATTGCTTGAGCCATCATCTCAGATGATGCTGCCTGTTGGTTTGCCATACCGTATATGGATTGCTCCCATGCTGTATTGCCTGGTGGCGTACGGCCACCGCGTCGGCGGGCACCACACCTGTCTGGGGCAAGGCGAACTGTGCCTTGCTGTGTCGGCACTGCCTGATGCTGTAGGACTGCATTCCCCCTCTGATCTGCTGGCCCAGGAACAGGATCAGATGTTGCAGAGTGTGGCCCTGCATCCGTAACCACCAAAGGCGGACCTACCAACACTGACATCCCCATAGTGGGCTGTACCCCTGGTGCAGGTGGGTCGTACAGAACAGAATCCCTTCCAGAAACACCTACCTGCGAAGGCACATAGGTCTTGTCATCCGAATCAACACCTGAATAGAGGTCTGGGGAGGTGCACCCAGAGACACCCCTGGAGAGAACGGTCTGCAGCAAGAGTGGGTTCTCACCCACCACCACACCCCGTCCCCCACTGGTGCCCGGTCGTGCCTGAGATCCCTCCTGGGTCTGCACCATCTCCTCACCCTCAACAGCATCAAATGTGTCAACCCCTGCAAAAACATGAAAGACAAAAAATGGAAACAGGCATTAGCACCATGGCACACAATTAGGCCTGACAAGCTACAGAACCAGTACTTGATTGACACATGTCCCACATGACTATAACCCTTCCATGCATGCACTGTCACTGAGTTTGAAGGGGAGGAAAATGTCAGACACTGATGACACCAATATGGAAGAGCAACTCATTAGCTGCATGCTGGCTAGCAGTGCCATTACACATTGGCCTGTGAGTGGCATGTCCAATCCACATACATGACACATGCCATCACACAGATGGCATGTACCATAGGCATGTCACATATTGTTTGACAACAGGGCTGAGAAATGCATAGTGAAAGTGTGGGAATTGAAACAATCAGCCTGAATGAACACTGGAAAATACGGAACAATGTTGTTGCAAGATGGCACTTCAAGGGCAACTGGCGTGATGTTGCACAAAATGTCTACTGTGGGCAGAAGGGATACTGTAATACCCAAATACAGGGGCGCAGAATGTTTTGGATGAAGCACATGGGTGACCCAAACCACTCAGGCACACACACCCTCACCTGGCACTCAATCAGAATCCCTCACACACACAACATACACATGGATCACACACACATGCATGTGCACTCACCGGACAATGCCTCGTAATCTGGCAGTTCTCCCACACCTTGGATCTGTTCCTCTGTTACGTAGGTCCCAGCAACAGACTCATGTACAGTGAGTTCAATGTCATCTTGTGGAGACCCACCTCCAGTCACCAGAGTAGCGGCATGACTTGAGGCCAGCTTTTTCTTTGCCCTGCGCTTAAGGTAATTCCAGCGCTTGTAGCACTCACCAGCTGTGCGCCTCACAAATCCAAGGGCACTTATGATGTCCGCGACGGTCTGCCAGTGTGCCTGACGTCGAGCAGGTGTGGTCTTGAACCCTGAAGTGATCAACATTTCGCTGTCATGTGCGGACACATACTGCACAAGTGCATCACGTTCGGCATCATTAAAGCTAGGCTTCCTTGGCGTGCCGGACTGCGTGGCCGTGTCTGGGGTATCAGCCTGTACTGGACGAGCACTCTTCCTCTTTCTTTTGGAAGGTGGTGGGGATCCTGAGTGGCCTACGCCGCTCTGACCACTAGGGGCAGGAGCACTGGTGGACTGGGTAGTTGGAGTGTGGGAATGCACACTGAGCATGGGACTTGGTGCAGGCATTGGCTGAAGTGTGACGTAGTCAGGGGGAACGTTAGCAAGATGGACTGGGACCAACACTGCCCTGGCTGGGAGAGTCAGAGCTGGGGTGGATGGAGCTGCAGCTGCCCCTGCAGCCTCCCCACCCTGCCTACTCAGGGCAGCAGATGACATAGCTACCCCTGATCCACGTGGCCTGGTGACACCAACTTGCACCGCCACACGTGGCCTAGACTTGGCGACCTGGAAGTCAGCCTGGGAGTCACCCTCTGCCAGGTCAGGTGCCACAATGGGCCGGTCCAACAAGGGCTGAGCAGAGATGGTGTCAGCCACGTTTCCCTCAACATTGGGGGGGGGCATGGGTGTCCCTGACTGGTCCTCCACACATGGGGGGCTAGGGGTACCCTGCAAATCCCGGCCACGTCCCCTACTGCGCCCACCATGTGGGTGCTCGGCCACCTATGCCACCCTTACCGCTTGGTCGCCTCCCAACCATGGCACTGATGTTGCTGTGCGTATGGGAGTTGCAGTAAACTATTGTCCTGGGCAATTGGGGGTCAAAGGGGTAGGGTACTAGATGGAATTCATACCCTAGTGCTCTGGCAAGGCTGTATGTGACCCCTGGGGAAAGATGACAGGTCACGCAATGCACAGGCACCCCAAAAACAGAAAATAACGTGCACGCAACCCCTCGTAGACCACATGCGTGGAAAAATGAACCCGCACTACGCTGTGGCACCCAGAAAAACAAAAATGAACGTACGCGTGTTACACGCAGCCTACAATGATCTCTGAAGGGGTACGCGACACACGGGGCTAGCACAGTTGGTAAATACATGCGCGACTCACCGTCTGCCTGTAAAAAGAGCGTGAAAAATACGCGCGTGTGCGCGTTGGCAACACCCCCGCCAAAAGAAGAATTGTACGCTGTCTGAGGAGACAGGACAAAAGAAGAAGTGAACGCTGTGTGAGCAAACAGGCCCAGCAGAAAATCAGAAAAAAGCTGTCAGAGGTAACAGGGAGTACGAACTAGAAACGCTGTGAAGTAAATCGCGTGTGAACCGACAAGAAGTACAGAATTCACCCACTCGCTCTCCACGAAAAGCACGTACAAGGAAATGACGTCCTACACGTACCTTTTGAACCGGCCCACACGTCCAATGTCACTTCCGCGTATACACGCTAAGGCCCTATCCTCCAATTACACGAGCTGACACTCGGACGCGCAGTTATTGGATGTGTAACATGCACCCGGGTTCAGGGAATTGCCCACGCGCGCACATCACAGATGCGCTTACGCACTAAGGGCCTTTGGTCCAATGAAATCGCATACACGTGCTGACGCGCTTACGCGTTAAGGGCCTATCCTCGAATTACACGCTGACGTGCAAGATTTTCACGTGCCAAATCACTCCGTATCAAGCTGGCCACGCGTTCGCACACGGAAGACCACGCTCCTGCCCAGAAGGCCGAATTACTGCCCCCCAGAGCCCCGAGCACGCTCCCACCTGCCATCTGCTGCTGCCTGATTGCCTGCTGCCCACGTGCCCTGCCATTTGCTGCCTGCACGTCAGCCCGGGGTGCTGTTGCTGTGACCACCCCTGCTGGAACCGAAGACTCCAGACTGCTATTCCATCGCTCCACAGCGCAGCCCCAGGACCCAGTTGCCCACCCACACCTGCCTCTGGGGTTGCCATGTCGGGCACTACACCATCTGGCACCACTGGCAACCCCCAGCCAGAGAGGCAGAGGGCCACCAGCTTCACTGCCACCGAAGTTGGTGTCCTGGTGGAGCAAGTCCTGGGGCAGTATGATGCCCTCTTCGGAAGGTCGGCCACCGACAAGGAAGGACGGACTCAGATCTGGACGGACATCGTGACTGCCATCAACACGGAGGGGGTGGCAGTGTGCGACTTCCAACATGTCAAGAAGCGCTGGGAGGACTTCAGGTCCAGGACCCTCAACAAGGCCCGGCGCCTCTTGAAGGCAGCGGATGCTAAGGGGTGCCGGGGCCACCTGTCGGAACATCAGATGAGGGTCCTGGAACGCATATGCCCAGCGCTCCACGTCCAGGTCCTTGAGAGGCAGACCCGTCTGGAGTCGAGCGGTAAGTGTACATGCATACTGATTGGAAGCTGTGCGTGTGGTGGTGTGCCAGTAGTGTGCAGGTTGTACATGTGGTTTTGTAGGGCCATGTATGGATGTGTATGTACAGGGCTGTGAGGCTGACACATGCAAGTCCTTTCATGTGTGAGACACATGGATGGTGTATGTGTGGGCAAGCATGCAGGCCAAATGCAGATGTGTGAGCACACATGTTTGGATTACTGTGTATGTAAGTTGGCATGGTTGGGGTGTCACACATGGATGTTGGTTCCAGCTGCATGTATCTGCACCATTTACATGTGCATGTGTGTGTATTTGACATGGGTGCAACAGTGATGCAACATGGATGCATGTGAGACTGATATGTAGAAGCCTGATTGCCAGATGTGACATGGATGCCAATCTCATCACTGCGACAGTTGGCGGAGGTGTACACATGCATGTAATTGTGGTGGCGTCTGTGCATGTCTAGTGCACTCCCTGTGTTTCATGTGATGTCTGGCTCACCTTTGGCTGCTCATGCTGTTGTATGTCTATGGATGGTGCTGGCTGTTGCAATATGGCTGTGGAATTACTCATGTGTGTGAGTTGCAATTACATGTGTGTTGGGGATTGTGATGCCATGTCTGAAGTTTGACAATGCCACTCATGTACAACTGTCATGTGTGTATGAGTCTGTTGTACAGTGCCCTGATGCTCGTCTCCTATCTCTCCCTGTCTGCAGCGTCAACTGATGAAGAGGGCGGAGAAGGTGCTGTGGAGCACAGCGGCATGGATCGCACCGCCAGCCGGAGATGCAAGGCCTGACTCCCCTCCCAGGTTGTCATCTCGTCGGGGAGTGAGGAGTCCGGTGCCGCGTCCCAGGTCGCAGCTGCCGAGGGGAGGTCCAAGAGGCGGAGGTTGGAGTTGGACTCCTCAGCAGCCGAAGGGGCAGCTGAGACCTCACAGGGCCCAACGGAGGAAGATGGCACGGAGTCATCCATGTTGGTGGGGGGTTTGGTGGAGGAGGAGGCCGTGCAAGGGACAGAGACGGGGTCTGGAGGTGGGGATTCCACTGGTGCTAGTGGTGGAGTGCAGGGACAGGAGGCAGCACAGGCTGCCGCGGAGGTGCCTGTGTGTAATCCTGTCCCCGATCCTGTGACTGCATCATCTTGCACCAGCAGGGATACCTACGTCCAGACCTGTTCTCAGGGAGGGGATTGGCTTACACCAACTGGCCTTCCTCTCCCTGCAGAGGTGGCTATCCGGCACCGGTTTGAGCCTGTCCTGGGTGGGGTGGCGTTGCGTCAACGTGCCATGCGAGGTGACCTACAGTCTTTTCATGAGGAGAGTGCACGTCGTCTCGCATGGCTCGTTGACCGCGTTGACCCACTGGGACAGCTCACCAGGGCCGGATTCCTCCGTTTTCTGGACCTTGTTCCGACCCCCTCCTCAACTGAACCCCCTATGTGCCAGTCGTCCTGCGTGCCATCTTCCCACCCACGTGTCACCTGGGTGCCCTGTGGAGCTGCCTCTGACCCTGCGGCCAGGCTGGTGGAGGACACATCTCTGCCACAGTCGGGAGCCGGACGTCCAGCAGGGGTGGCCACCTCAACAACTGCATCCCAGCTGGAGGAGGACGTGCAGGCAGCAGGAGCCAGGGCACAGGCAGCGGCACAGCAGCAGCAGCAACAAGGTGGGAGCCATGATGGCTCGGGGCCATCAACATCGGCCGGAGGGCAGGAGGACCCTGGATGGGAAGTGTCTTCCGTGTGGCAGCGGTTGGGCCATGCGATAGATGCGGAGCGGCAGCGGGCGGAAGAGGCACGGCTCACGATGGTCAGGGCGGAGAACTCCATGCGTAGGGCCCTGAGGCGGGCCGAGTGCCTCGAGACCATTCGCAGGGACCTGGAGTTCCAGATGTCATCGTCCCTGCGAACCCTCAGGGCCATGGAAGAGGATCGCCTCCGGGACATCGAGCAGGAGTTCGATGATGCCCTGGCCCGGAACATCAACATTTGAGCCGTTGGACTTGCCCGCTGCCCTTGTAAATAGTTAGTTAGTTAGTTTTAGGTTTCCTTTGTTTTTTTCTTTATTTTTGGACAGCTTGGACAATGGACCACATTTTTGTATATAGTTTTTTTATTAGGTAGTAGTTTTTGGTAGGTTTCATTTCTTAAGTTGGGCTCATGGACCCTGGATTCTTCAATTGTACATAGTTTTACATTGGATTCATCTTTTTTGATATTTTTTTTGTGTTCACCATGGAGCAATGGTTTTTACTTTTTATTTTCCCTTGGATTTGATTTTTTGAACTGCGGCTTTGGACAACATTTATTTTTGGATTTCTTTTGCTTATGTTTTCTTGATTTTCATTATTTATCGGACATGGACCATTTCTTTTGTTATTCCCATTGTTGTGTGTTTAATTTGATTTACGTTCATGTTGTCTTTAATATATATTTTTTTATACTTCCATTTGTGGTATCATCTCATTGGTTTCATGCATGTCATGATATGGGTTTTGACATTCACTTGCACCCATTGTGTGTGTGTGACGGACATGTTAATTTACATACTTGCCATTGGGGTTGTATCATGTAATTTGCATTTCTATGTGGGTGGATGCAATACTTGGGTGGGTCTTTGGCATGTGGAGGCTGGCCATAAGGGCCAGGGATCTAGATTGTGATGACGTGTTGGCTGGGGGACATGTGTCGGGGCCTGCTGGCAGGTGCCCCGCACTGCTGGGGGGTGGGGGTGCAAGGGGACATGAGTGGGGGCCTGCTGGCAGGTGCCCCGCACTGCTGGGAGGTGGGGGTGCAAGGGGACATGAGTGGGGGCCTGCTGGCAGGTGCCCCGCACTGCTGGGGGGTGGGTGTGCAAGGGGACATGAGTGGGGGCCTGCTGGCAGGTGCCCCTCAGTGCTGGGGGGTGGGGGTGCAAGGGGACATGAGTGGGGGCCTGCTGGCAGGAGCCCCGCACTGCTGGGGGGTGGGTGTGCAAGGGGACATGAGTGGGGGCCTGCTTGCAGGTGCCCCTCAGTGCTGGGGGGTGGGGGTGCAAGGGGACATGAGTGGGGGCCTGCTGGCAGGTGCCCCGCACTGCTGGGGGGTGGGTGTGCAAGGGGACATGAGTGGGGGCCTGCTGGCAGGTGCCCCTCAGTGCTGGGGGGTGGGGGTGCAAGGGGACATATGAGTGTGGGCCTGCTGGCAGGTGCCGTGCACTGCTGTGGGGTGGGGGTGCAAGGGGGTAATGCGTTGGTGATCACTAGTGCAAGGTGACATGTGGCTTGGCTGGGGGGCATGCCCATGGTGGAAGGGCTGCCTGCGGGACATGACCAGGGGTGCAGGGTAGTCCCCTGCGGTGTGGTCTGCCTGCAGGGGCCGTGGAGGGTGTAGAGGGAACACCTGGGAGGACCCACACTGCCAATTCACGTGTAGGACTCCCCTGCACCCCCGAAATACACGTACCCCACTCGCAGAGGGCCCATCGCGTGTGAAACTTGCCCGCACCCCAGTAATACACGTATCCTGCTGGAATCGCGTGTGGAACTTCCCGCGCACCCCAGTAATACACGTACCCTGCTGAAATCACGTGTAAAACTTCCCCGCACCCCAGAAATACACGTACCCTGCTGGAATCGCGTTTGGAACTTCCTGCGTACCCCTGTAATACACGTACCCTGCTGAAATCGCGTGTAAAACTTCCCCGCACCCCAGAAATACACGTACCCTGCTGAAATCGCGTGTGGAATTTACCGCGCACCCCAGTAATACACGTACCATGCTGAAATCGCTTGTGGAACTTCCCACGCACCCCTGTAATACACGTACCCTGCTGAAATTGCGTGTAAAACTTCCCTGCACCCCAGAAATACACGTACCCTGCTGAAATCGCGTGTGGAACTTCCCGCGCACCCCTGTAATACATGTACCCTGCTGAAATTGCGTGTTAAACTTCCCCGCACCCCAGAAATACACGTACCCTGCTGAAATCGCGTGTAGAACTTCCCCGCACCCCCGCAATACACGTGCCCTGCTGAAATTGCGTGTGGAACTTCCCGCGCACCCCTGTAATACACGTACCCTGCTGAAATTGCGTGTTAAACTTCCCTGCATCCCCGAAATACACGTACCCTGCTGAAATCGAGTGTGGAACTTCACGCGCACCCCTGTAATACACGTACACTGCTGGAATCGCGTGTAAAACTTCCCCGCACCCCAGAAATACACGTACCCTGCTGAAATCGCGTGTGGAACTTCCCGCGCACCCCTGTAATACACGTACCCTGCTGAAATCGCGTGTAAAACTTCACCGCACCCCAGAAATAAACGTACCCTGCTGAAATCGCGTGTGAAACTTCCCGCGCACCCCAGTAATACACGTTCCCCACTCTGCGTTTGCTAGCCCTGTATACTGGTCCAGGGTTAGCGCAGCCCTTTGCGCTGAATTGGGAATTTTGATGGCTTTTCCTTGCGCGAGGGCGTTCTTGGGGGCGTAACTGGCGCTGCTGCAGGGTTGCTGCGGGACCGGCTGCTTTTGGAGGGTAAAATCCATGAATACGCTGTGTGCGGATATCGATTTTAGCGCACGCGGCTGGCGCAGACATTCACACGTGCACACTGTGCGCCAGCCGCGTGCGCCACTTTTGTGCGAAATTCTATGAATTACCCTGTGTGTCTTTAATAGAATTATGACTTTCTGTAACATATGTGTTGAAAATCTGAATTTTTATTTTTTTATTTACTGATTTAGTTTGAAAACAAACTTTACATTATTTTGTTTGCTCATAAAAACTTTCAAAATTCTCATTAAAACATTTCAAGCTTCTGTCACTTTCAAATTTCATCACAACTTTTAAGGTACATATAAACAGAAAATTCAAAAAGGAAAAAAGTCCCTCAATATTTCATCCAAAATAGTTGTTAATTTTGATATGTATACACAAGCTTATCATTTCCACCCCCAATATCTGAATTAAAAAAGGTAAATAAAAGTAAATGTATGTTTCTAATTCGAATGCAGTTGCCCTCAACGGTACACAATGCATTTTTACCCTTTAGTGTGGTGGGTAGAGCTGTGCAAATTATGCAACTTTTTGAGTCCAGGCCGTGGAAGTGGCAACATGCACAAGTGACCTACGAGCCCACTGTGAAAAGTTGGCATGGATGGGTCTATTATGGGCCAAAGGTTGCAGACCCCAGCTCTAAAAATAGTTGCCTAACCTGACGTCTCCTTTCGTCGGTGTAAAGTTGTAAACAATGGAACTCTTGCAGCCATCTTGCAATGGGGAGCGTTTATTCTGCGATGAAACTGCAGAACAGCAGACCTGACGTGGCGACTGCCTTCAGATAGCGGGTACTCCCCATTCGGTGAATTAAACCCGTCATAAGCAGGCGCGAACATGGCGTCCATTTTGGAACGGTGATGTTTCTTTATTAACCATAATGCGATCACAAGCACGAGCTATGAACGTGACTGATAGCACACGCACCTGTAGCTTGTTTGTCCTTCTTTTGTACCTATGCTCACACGCATCCGTAGCTTGTTTGTCCTTCTTCTGTGCCCATGCTCGCCCTGTCTGAATGGGGTTGTCTCTATGACAGTCTATGGCTTTGTTGCTCCCGGTGTGCGCCCCCTGGCGGTGGCCGGCGGTAGCGCCGCTTCAGTGTCCTACCGACGCTGTCAGTGCCACGGTGTCCGGTATCGCACAGGCCGCCGTGTAGCGAAGACTAGTGCCCCCGGACCGGCCTGACCCTGGAGCGCCGCCGGCGGCTGGAGGAGCTGAGCAGGAGCTCCAAGCAGCGGCTGCAGCGCTCCAGGATGTTCTCCAAGATCACTTCCATCCTGCAGCACGCAGTGGAGGCGGTGAGTGTCCCCGGGGGAAGACGGGCAGCCGGGCTGCGGGATGTCGGGCATGTGCGGCCTAGAAATGGGGTCCACTGAAGACTGGAGAGGGGGGGAGCGCAGGTGAGGCAGAGAGGAGTCTAGGGAGCCCCAACCTCCATGAATGCAGGACCAGATTCAGCTCCGAAAGACACTAATCAAATGGGGGGCGGGGGGCACTACTGTGCAAGCTGGCTGGTGGGGGGCGCACTACTGTGCATGCTGGCTGGTGGAGGGCGCACTACTGTGCATGCTGGCTGGTGGGGGGCGCACTACTGTGCATTCTGGCTGGTGGGGGGCGCACTACTGTGCATGATGGCTGGGGGGGCACTGCTGTGCATGCTGGCTGGGGGGGCACTACTGTGCTGGCTGGTGGGGGCGCACTACTGTGCATGCTGGCTGGTGGGGGCACACTACTGTGCATGCTGACTGGGGGGGCACTACTGTGCATTCTGGCTGTGGGGCACTACTGTGCAAGCTGGCCGGGGGCACTGCTGTGCATGCTGGCTGGTGGGGGGCGCACTACTGTGCAAGCTGGCTGGGGGGCACTACTGTGCATGCTGACTGGGGGGGCACTACTGTGCATTCTGGCTGGGGGGCCACTACTGTGCATTCTGGCTGGGGGGGCACTACTGTGCATGCTGGCTGCGGGGAGGCACTACTGTGCATGCTCGCTGGGGGGAGGCACTACTGTGCATGCTGGCTGGGGGGGCACTACTGTGCATGCTGGCTGGGGGGGCACTGCTGTGCATGCTGGCTGGGGGGGCACTACTGTGCATGCTGGCTGGTGGGGGCACATTACTGTGCATGCTGACTGGGGGGGCACTACTGTGCATTCTGGCTGGGGGGCACTACTGTGCATTCTGGCCGGGGGGCACTACTGTGCAAGCTGGCCGGGGGGCACTGCAGTGCATGCTGGCTGGTGGGGGGCGCACTACTGTGCAAGCTGGCTGGGGGGCACTACTGTGCATGCTGACTGGGGGGGCACTACTGTGCATTCTGGCAGGGGGGCCACTACTGTGCATTCTGGCTGGGGGGGCACTACTGTGCCTGCTCACTGGGGGGAGGCACTACTGTGCATGCTGGCTGGGGGGAGGCACTACTGTGCATGCTGGCTGGGGGGAGGCACTACTGTGCATGCTGGCTGGGGGGAGGCACTACTGTGCATGTTGGCTGGGATGGAGCACTACTGTGCATGCTGGCTGCTGCTCAAGATTGGAGAATGTGTCCTCTCGAGATTAGGGAAGGCACACGGATCCAATAAGTGCCATGCAGCCCATGAGAGCAATGAAGAGATGGAAGTGCCATGGCTCTAAAAATAATCACAGGTGAGTGAGTCCCCAGGTCCCAAACTAGATTCTAGAAAGCAGAGAGGTGGGCCATGCAACCTTGGGCTGTAATAATCAAGTAAAGCGCGGGTGAGAGGGTCCCTTACGTCTCAGATCGAGGAGATCAGAGAGTGCCTGCAACCTCTTGCTAGGGGTAGTCCACGAGCGTCCCTGCCCTTTATATTTTACAAATGAGATTGGAATTTTTGTCCCCTCCAGTTGTAAAGAGGTAACTTCAGTGCAAGGGCCTTATCTCTCAGATTGTAAGGAGCACATGAGTCCAAAGTGCCTGCAACGTCCGGTTGTGTGTAGGGTGGAGAAATGCAGGGGCCCTGGTACCTTCGAATAAAAATAGAGGTCCAAAAGGTTTCCTGCAACTTAGGTTGCTGTGAAAGAGAAGGGGGGAGTCCTGATACCTTCAGTTTGCAGGGAGCCAAACGTTATCCCCAAGCTTCTGCACCTTTGCCTGCAGAGATGACCCCTCAGTGTGCCCGGAGCCTTAGATTTTAGGTTGACGATTAAGTGCAGGGGGACAACCACTAGCCCCTGTGCCACCAGGATATGGATAAAGGAGGGCCTTCAGAATTAGTGTACCATCAGAACTGCCCTGCATTTAGAAAACACCACAGTTGCCTCTATTTCAGCACTATTAATAATGTTCTTTTTTGCAGTCCTTCCTCAATTACAACACACTATTAATGTATTTAGTGCCTTATTATGAGTTTCGAGGTATTTCAGAGGTGAAATCTCTGAAATACCACCAAGTGGATTTACAGTTACCACCACTTGCTCCTGTGGATTACAAGTGGTGGCAGGTGGTGTAAATCCCCATTTTCTGGAGTCTATAGGACTCCACTGGGGATTTTTGGTGGAATTACCATCGTTGGAATTACAATTCCGCAAATTATTATTTTTTTATTTTATTTGTAAACATATTTTTATAATTTATATATTTTTATTTTTATTTTTGGGCGTTGAGTGGGAAGATATACCTCCAGGGTTTTGCTGGAGGGAAATCCTCCACTCAACACCAAAACTCATAATTTGGCGCCGTTGTAAAATTGGCAGTAACTGTTATCTCCAATTTTACCACTTACCGCCGCACTCTTAATGAGGCCCAGCGAACCGTATGTTTTGAATTGGGGGACCAAGAGGGAACACTGCATATGTTTTGCATAGAGGTTTGGGAAACGGGGGCGGGACACCATACATATGCAGACTGCAATAAGTTACTTCAAAGTTTCATGACTTTAAAAAGGCACTGAATCTGTGTTATTAGGTCTTATGATGGTACGACTTCTGCCATTTTCACAGCCAATTGGCGTGCAAGGACGTATATACGATGGGTTCGGGTGGCAAGTTAGAGGGAGTGGTATAAGAGGAGCAAGGTATCTTTATTTGCAGTGTTGGTATGCAGATAGGGAGAACCATGGCTCTCTGTTGTGTGGGTTTGCTTCTGTATGACTTGGTAGGCATGATGTTTTTGAGACCTGGTCTATGAACACCCTGTAAGTACTGGGTATGTTTTTTTTATCAGGCGTGTCATGTGCTTTGGTGAAGTGTTTGGCATTCAGTGTTACTATTCTGTGAATGGATGTATAGTGGCAGTTGCGGTTGGAGGCTGAGAGCTTAGTTGGTAGTTTGTATTGGCTTTGGGTAAGGCAATACCACATTTCACTGCCAACTGGTGCTTTCCAACTGTCTGGCCCAACAGTGCATCATTTTAAATGGCATTGAGAGAACTATCTACATTTTGTATTTATTTGTATTGTTTGCTGCATCCCAACTATGTGTGTTTTTTGTGTGTACATTATTATTTTTCTTTAATTATAGACCACTAGTTTAAGTACCCGGCTTTACCCGCAATGTACATTCTCCAATTTGTATTGATTTTCATTTTATTTTTTCATATTGCACTGAAAAAGATGAACAAACATTGTTACTTGCCACAAAGGAAAAACGTGATACATGGTTACATGGCTTTATATCGAGGTAATATATAGAGCAGGATTATATAACGAAAACCTTTCTAGTGAACGCATTTTTGGGGGCGGTCCCCCCAAACTCCTGTTTGCGACCTCTAAAAACATACCCCAACCATTTCCCAAAAATATTTAACCATTTACCCCACCTCTAAATGCATTCACTATAAAGGTTTTCGATATAGAAGATTCGATAAATGTTTCTTTCACTATATCCTTTTTGATATAAACACTGTATACCGTGATACATGTTGGCTTCACTAATTAATTGAACACCACATTTTTATTTACCTCTGATTTTTCACATGAATATCATATTTGTGTGCTTACTCTGATTCTTTGCACTGTTGGCTGTTTTCAATGCTTAAACACACAGTGCAAATAATCAAAGTAAGCATACAAATAAAATATTTGTGTTAGAATTTAAATCGGATGTAAATAAAAATGTGTTGTTCAATTAATTAGTGAAATTAACATGTATCGAGTTTATTGCAAGACAAATCAATGAAAAGAAACGACACAGTAACTCTCGTCTAAAAAAAAATGGAAAACAAAAAATCGCAAGACCAGTTTACCACAGACAGCGCGATGAGCACTTTCTACAACTGACTGTAGATGGCGTTCGGAACACCACTGTAATGTAAACAAAAAAAGAATGTTATTATCTCGGGAACGGAATGGTACATCACGCTAGAAATAGTTGCATTAATTTGGCAATGAAATAAAGAACATCCCATGCTAAATTCATGATGCCAGACCTCACTGTTCATGAGCTACGTCCCCAAGATCAATGCCATATACAAACCCACAAACAAACACAACTTTGTTTTTTATATATATATAGATATAGATAGCTGGGGTACCCGATGTTGAATGTGTCCTGATCGCGTGGTGTCTCATGTACCCTGGAGGATGTTGCTCTTGTCCTCTTGTCAACAAGTCTTGCTTCAATTTGCTGTGGCATCTCATTTTCCCTGGAGAAAGTTGCTCTTGTCCTCTGGTCGGCAAGTCATGCTGCTGTTTGTTGTGTTTCACAAGCTCTTTATATTGGTTTTCTCTTTGCTTCAGATGGAGCTTTTCCAAGTGATGATCGTTTTTTGTGCGACATGTTTCAGCCACTCAATGGCTTCAGCACATTTGAGAAAATGTCCAAGAAAGAATGTATTTGATTATGCTCTCTTCTTGTGAATGAACTTAAGCAAACTGTAACCTTGCCATTTCCCATATTTGGAGTGGCACGATTAAAAAATGTAAAATTTTATAATTTTTTTCCAAATTGTTTTTGCATCCAAACATAGACTACGATCCTGCCCCAGACAAAAGAGGAATCTATGCAAAATTTGGTAGACATGGGTTCAACGGTGTGGATTTGCATAGCCGGACATACATACATACATACATACATACATTCAGTATGTGTGTATATATATATATATATTGTCCCTTGGAAGTGCTTGATAGAACTATTACATAGTTTAAAAGTCAATGCCTAACAATGGCAAATTGGAGTTTGTTTTTTGTAGCCAAGGACAATAAGTTGATCTGGACCTTTTTCTAATTTAGGAGAACTTTGAAGACCTATTTACTGTTATCATTGCAAGTATAATTTTCTGTAAGGGTCAGTCACATTTTGTTCGCAAGATTCAGGGCCACATGACTACCTTCTGCAGTGAAAAATGATAGGGCTAGATGTTGCAAAAGCACAACTGTATTTTGTTGCTTCGTTATGTTAGGAAAACAAGACTAGGGGAGTGGTTTAAAGACGGGGAATGAAAGTATCCGACTGAAACTGGGATGATTACTGATGACAATATAGTGCCCACCAAAGACAGTGTCTCAGAATGCTTGACTGTTCACCAAATCTATGGTACTTATTTTATTGATCTTGAAAGGACGAATGTCTGACATGATACTGAGACTCTATATCTGCATGGTTGTAGGCAAGCAAGCTAAATTATCTTTCTGGAGCTGTTTCTTAAAATACAGGAAAAAGTACCGATGACACTTGCACACTAAATTTGCAAAAAAGCCCCAAGACTTTTTATGCACAAAATCCACCATTTTAATCTTTTATTACCCAAAATAATGCTGTGATTATACATCTGTTCATCCGTTTTCAGCTCAGGTTCTTGTGTTCCATTCTTTCTTTTGCTTGTATTAACCTTTGATTTCTGGTCCTTAAGCAGTTCAAGATTTTCTTTTTGTTGTTCTCGGCCACGTCCTGTAGGTTTGTTTTGTTCAGTTCAAATACAGTAGATCAGTTGGTGGCTTAGAATAATCTTAACAAAGATGTGAAAGAGATAACTGGAGATAGGCCAACAGATTGAGATTTACAATATCTCGGCTGGAGAAGATACGACGGGGATAGCAGAGTACGGGTAACATGTTGGAGGAGAAGCAGAGTAGTTATACCATTTTCATGAACCAATTTGTAAAGTGGTCTATTGTATAAATCGAAAAGATCCTCAAAATACTCTGAAACCTCTAAGCGAGACTCGGTGTGTATTTGAATCCTTAAGTATTCCTGTGCAGTTATATCCTATCGCCGAGATCGTCCAGTCGATAGTGTAGCATTACCATTTTTTCGCACTGCTTGTTTAGGGAGAAGCAGCATGACTCACGGCTGTGTCTTCCATGAGCCATGTTTCTTCATCAACATTTAAATAAGTGTTCCCCAATATGGTATATATGTGTAACTAAATGACTACTGCTCTGAAAGAGTAAAGGGATGAGTGTTATTTAATCAGCCCCACACTACCACCAAACCAGCAATGATCCCACTCATGAAGGTTAAACCGGCAAAGCCTGACAAATTCATGCCTCCTTCACTTGTTTTGGTATTGCAGGGGAACGACCGGCTATATCTTCTTGATGGGTGTGAGCTGATAATGGCAGCAAACCAAACAGCTTCAGTACAATGGATCCAAAATAAAAGAATGTCCAATCAAGATTCTAGAAAAAGGGGGAACTTTTAATAAAAACACTCCATGTAATCAACTTAATGAATACTAAAACCCACCCCCCATTTTAAAAAGAAAAGCAGAGAATGCAGAACCTTATGTGAAAGGGCAGGGGTATTCAGACAAGAGACTTCACAACAATGTCAATTGTTTAAGGATAG
Organism: Ambystoma mexicanum; assembly: GCF_040938575.1. Taxonomy (NCBI): domain Eukaryota; kingdom Metazoa; phylum Chordata; class Amphibia; order Caudata; family Ambystomatidae; genus Ambystoma; species Ambystoma mexicanum. Next base: position 1,621,257,164 of record NC_090929.1, read on the forward strand.
GTCTTTGGAAGGGGGGCTTAACAGACAATATGATCCTTTAAGACTGACATGGGGGAACAAGGCCTCTTCAAAATACCATAGTTCTTATCCTTGGGTACTCGACAGTGTTGAGCTGGGCTTCTAAGTGCTTTCACTGTGGTTGAGCCAATGTTGAGACTTTTCGAGTAACGCTGTTTCAGTGGCGAGTTTGTTCATTGTGCTGGCTCTTGTTGGGTTGAGCCGATGGCTTCCAACGGTTTGGAGCACCAGGCAAGTCTGCAGCAAGACTATACTTCTGCTGAGTTGAATCAGTGTTCAAGATTGTCGAGTCAACTTGCAAATCTGTTGCCTCCACTGAGTCAAGTCGATGATTGGGTTGATAGATGCGATCCGTAGCAATGGGTCAAGCCAGTGCTGAAGTGCAACAAGGGGTTTGACGGGTCGTAGAGTACTAAAAGTAGCACCATGGGTCCTGTAGTGGATCGGAGTGCGTCACGCATGGACGAATTGCCTCAGAGGCGTCCCAGTGCAATGGAAAATGGGTTCTAAAGGTTGTATACAAATTGTTCGTTTTACAACTGCTCGAATAACTTGGGTAATACCTGGATTTCTGCTCTTTTTTTGTCATATATAAGATTTTTGCACCCAAACACAGACTATGATCTTGTGATCTTGATCTTGTGATCTTGTGAATGACAATTGACCTTTTCACAATTGACCGAATTGTGAAGGTCAATTGTACCATACATGTGGGGGGAAACCCCCCACAACCCTCCACCCAATGCCAAACCCCCCAAAACCCATATATATATATATATATATATATATATATTAAATTCGAACAATTGTAAACGAACAATTTGGGTAATACCTGGATTTCTGCTCTGGATTTCTGGGTTGCTGGGAGGCCCAATCCAGGGTCTCCAGGACAAGTCATTCAGTTCTGCGCTTTCACTCCAGGAAGTTGACTGGCAATTAGATGGGGCCCTTCACCTCCATTGCAGGATCCTGGTTCCAGTGCAATAGCCAGCAGAGAGGCCTTGTGCTTAAGAGTTCACCCCCAGTGTTATGCTTACGGGCAGAGCTTTCCTCTACCTTGAATGCCTTCTGTCTTCACTTCTTTGACTGACTTTCAAATAGGCTCTATTCCCAACAGAGAGGTCCAGTGACTCCTTCCTCTTATCTTGAGAGGCCAAAGATGAATCCAAGAAGGCGTCACAGTGAATTGGGTCCAAAACAAGCCTTTTGGAAGGGGTACAATACAGGCTGTTAAAACATGTCCTTTGCCTTTTGACATCAGTGCCTTGTCTGCAGGAAATGAGATGGAGAATTCAGAAAGTTGTAGAGACCTTATAGAAAGCAAGATGTGAAACACCTCTCTCAGCCTCCGTCTCTCCACTGGCTACTCTAACTCGGTCCCTCCTATGTCTGCTGACTTCAAAGAGACTCCATTGGTCAGCACCCTGGTGTGAGAATGGCTTTGTAATGTCAGTGCTACCTTTTGAAGCACCAACTATCAGAAGATCTCTGGGGCATGATTCCTGTGCTTTGGAGGAAGCTGTTAAAGTTGCTGCAGGAGGATCAAGCTTCCTGCTCATTCTCTCACATGGCTGTTCTGCAGATATTGAGCCATTCTGCTTATACACATCAGCCTTGTTATAACTGAACCCCTGCTTACAGAGCTGATACAAGTATGGTATTACATGGCAGTATAATTGTGTGACCCTAAAGATTTAGGTGCCACCAGGCTGACGGTATACAGTTGTTATGCTTTGAATCAAAGGTGCTGAAAGTTTAAAAGCCACCTATTCCGGCTGTCAGTGTGTTCCAGCAGCTCTCAGGAATGCATATTTAACCCCTTAACTGTCCTGTACCACCGCAGGGCTGGTACTGAGGTGGTGTGGAGACTATATTGGCAAAGGTACATGTTTTCCCTATCATTTTGACATGCAACATTTTATGAAAGGGTGTCTGATTCGCAGGCCTCTGTTTCAGAGGCGGCATCATTATTTATTCAACAAAAATAAAAAAGCCAAGGCTTTCACACCCTCACAGATGATATTCCATATCCAGTATAATAACTATATAAAACAGATTAATTTATGTGGTAAGATATTTTAGTTGGAATATCGCTCTATGCAGAGATATATTTGTAACCTTCTGGTCACATAGGTTGATAACCTTTCGTCTCTTGGTTGAAGATAAAATGTGTCCTGCAAAAATTCAGTTTGTTTAGCGTCCTTTATACGTACATCAGTGCTCTATGATCTAGGAACTGCAAACTACATTTTAAAGAATGTATTATGCATATATAGAACTGCCCCATGCTTGCAAAGCGTACACACTCTCCACCTTCCCCTCCAAGCGTTTTCTTCTCCCTCATTACCTCCTCGTCCCAGTACTTATGAGACATCAACTTCCCCTGACGGGAACCTCATTTTCTCTTTTTCCATATTGCCCTGCTCCTCTCCCTGGGAGTATAACAATCTCTTTGCACACGGTATGCAATAGTTATTTAAAATGACCTACCTCTAGGTAGGGATTATGGTAGGTAGCAGTACTACTTACTCCTACAAAAATTCCCTCGCCGCTGGGTTTAGAGCGACAACCTTTCAGTGCTGCTCCAAGGACCCCCAGCAGCTGGTCTGACAGTGGAGCTATAGTATGAGGTGGGCTCCTGCTGGGCTAGAACCCATGGTTCAGCACGAGAAAAGAAGCAGGCCGTCGGCCTTCTGTGTCGGTGCTGCGGGCTGAAAGCATCACCAGTTCCATGGTTTAGAGCACACGAGGCTCCTGCTGGGGATCATTGTGGGACCTTGGAACGACTCAAAACAACTGTGCGTAGAAGACTGTATCTGTGACTTATCCACCCATGCAAACCTGGAAGAGAGTGCCATAACTTAGGAACAACATGCCTGTATTAAATAATATCTGGAACAAATATCTAGATCTATATGATGGCTGTGAACTATTATCCTTACAAATCATCTCTACTGTATGCTGCTTAACCACTAAAGGGCCCAGGACATGGTCATCCACTTCTAGAGAAGACTGCACTGCTGCCATGGATGTGGACGGCCTATGTCCTCACCCCACTGATTTTTAAAAGTAGCTACCAATTATAATGTATTTTATATTTTTATACGGAATTAGTTTGTGACTTTATTTATGCAGCTCAGGAGGAGTTCCTCTCAATGGGCTATAATGCAGTTCTTTGAAAAAACAGTGCATCGGAGGCCTCATTTTTGAGGTTAAGGGAGGCCAAAAACGATAAGGGTCTCATTGATAGGGACTTAGAGGTGAATGGTAACTGGGCCCCTTAACCCGGGGGCGGCTGGTTGGGAATTCTATCCTGTAAGATTGATACTGCAGGGCAGAGGCAGCTGTTTGAGCACCAAGAACCCCTGAGGAAGGAAGTTGAATGGAAATGGTGGGTGAGAGCCGTTGGAGGATGGAGTGGACAATGACTGAGATTTTAGCATTAGAAACATGACGATTATGAGTTGGAATTCCAGTGGGTTTAATGGTTTTTTTTTTTAAATCAAGAAAATTGGCCCACTTTTAATACTTATGCCATAGTGTAATTGCAGGAAACTTGGTTGTTGGGTAATTCAGTGTTAGATGGTTATTGTCTGGTGGTTAAAAAGGCTAAGAAGGGTAACCTGGACTGTCGTTCGGCGGCCTGTTAATTGACGTGAAGAATACATCTAATTGGACTTTTAATCCCCTCCAGACAACTTTGAACTGCCTATTGGTGGGCATACTAAAGTTAACAACTACTAAAGTGGTATTTGAGTGCTTAATGACCAATGTATATATTAATCCCACAAAAGTATGTGAGAATACATTACGAGTAAAATTGGAAAAATGTTTAGCTCATTGGTATGAGGAAGTGAGTAATGCAGTAGTTTTATTTATGGGGGATTTTAATTGTTTTTGCTATGATTGGTGTGGAACAGATCCCAGTTGTTTTAATTGTCCCAAAGCACAATTAATGGAAACATTGATGGAGATTAGGGTTGCCAACCAACCTGCTTTGTCCCATTTTCTCACTCGACCATTGATTTTATGTTCATAACTGAAACATATTTCCATTTAGATAAGTCCTTAGACATTTGCGAAAATTCTAAAAGTGATCATTCAAAGTTGGTTATGAATTTGATAATGTCATCAGTGGAAAAAAAGATGATTTATTTATGTTGTAAATATCTTCCGGTGAATAATGAGGGAAATATGATTTAGCTAATTATTAGAGCTGGTGCTCGTTTCAATGAGGTGTTCAAGGCTGATTGGTGTAAATGGTTGAAGAATGAAGATGGTCCTTTTGGCTGCCCTGTCCACTTCTCAAACTATTTAAAAATCGGTGTGAACAATATCTCTTCTATAGAAAGTTGGAATGTAAGACCGTTGAAACCCCATGACAATCAGAGCTTTGATATTTCGATTAGGGATAAAAAAAACTTGAGCTCTGAAAAAGGAATGGAAACATACCTCATTTGTTGGGGGTAGGGTTTGAGGAAAGAGGGCAGCTACTCCTTGGAAGCAAGCTAACATTTAAAACTTGATTGAAATCTTATAAAATAAACAAATACATTGTAAAGAATTAGGAGATGCCTGCCCTGCGTGCAAAGACAGATAATTGGTGTATTTGGAGGGCCTTGAATGGCCATGAGTTATAACAGAATACAAGTCAACTGAATAGGAACTCTGAGGAAAGTTGGCTATTGTATTTTCAGAAGCAGTATGCTAGTAAGGATTTTAGGTGTAATTATGGTGCCCTGGATTGTTAGCAAGTGGACTGCAAAGTGGGATGTGGATGACGTTAGGACCACTATTACGAAGTTAAAGAATTCAAGGGAATGTGGTCCCAATGGCATTGACTATAACATTAAAAGACAAACCAGACTTGTGGATAGAAAAGCTTTAAACTATATTTTCTTTAGTAGTAAAACAACAAATACTTCCTACCTTTTGGCACTCTATCATTGTTCCCATTTGTAAAAAGGGGCAAGAGCTGAACAGAGTAGTTTTCGGCCAATATCTCTCAATGACTCCATGGAGAAGGTTTTTGCATCTTTAAGTTTGAAAGATTGGGCAGAAAAATCGAAAATGATGGGTAATTTGCAAACAGGATTTCGGAAAGGACAAGCAACATCCCCAAGTGGTGTATCCTTTACTTTTCTCAATACCAAGGGTGCTACCAGTAAAAATAGAGCATTATATGTAGCCAGTATGGATATGTTGGCTGTTTTCGACAAATTGAATAGAAGCCCGCTGTGGAATAAGTTGTATATGTGGGGGATTCCTTTGGGGTAGAACGTCCTTTCATCGCTGGACTTTTTTGCTGGATTTTTTACCGCAAATTTTTTAACAAAAAAAATCACATTTTTTTAGGGGGGGTTAGAAAATTATATATGTGGGTGTTTGGGAATAGTTAAAAAATGAAAGGGAATGTTGCTTGGGGATGTTGGTTGTCCTTTCCGAAATCCTGTTTGCAAATTACCCATAATTTTCGATTTTTCTGCCCAATCTTTCAAACTTAAAGATGCAAAAACCTTCTCCATGGAGTCATTGAGAGATATTGGCCGAAAACTACTCTGTTCAGCTCTTGCCCCTTTTTACAAATGGGAACAATGGGTTTAGTGGAGAACCCCCCCCCCCCCAAAACTAATCTAAAAAAAATTCAATGGGTTTTTTCATTACAAAATGTGCAGTAAAAAACCCTGCGAAAAAACATCCAGGGATGAAATGACATAGAACCTCCTTTGGGCCTATTAAATATGATAACATTATTGTATGGTAAGAACGAGGTTTGTGTAAGGGTCAACACAGAGGGAGCTGTAACAAAGAAGATGATGGTGGATAGGGTGTGAGGCAAGTTTGTGGCTGATCTTGTTTTAGAATTGAAGTCTGCAAATACCTTTCCTGTGCAACTTGGTTCTTTAAAAGTGGCATGTCTCCTATTCGCGGATGATATTGTAATTTTTTATTTGACCCCAGTTGGCCTGCAAAGGGCTTTGAATGTTGTGGTAAAGTTTGTTAAGGATAATAGTCTGGCCGTTAATCCTAGAAGTCAAGAATCCAGTTTTATAATAAGAAGAGTCTTAAAAATTACTCTTGGCATTTAAATTATCTAATTTCATAGGTGTGTAGTTTTGACTATCTGGGTTACTCGTTTGCGACCGGAACGTATCTAACAATAGTAAAACAAAGGGTTGCTGCTAAAGTTGAAGCTATGATTTATAAAAATGAAAATTATTCATGCAAAATGTTTTCAATTTTCTCTGTCCCCTTTACTTCAGTTTAATAATTTGAAAGTTGTTCCAAAGATAACTTATGGACTAGAGCCATTACCCTTTTTTGTTAGGTGTTTGTTGGACTTACTTGAAGGTCGACTATGGAGATCGATCGGTCTTGGGGCTCCCAAATTCTGTTACACGCTCAGAATTGAGTGTGTTTTCGTGGTGGTATATGTTATTGGGACTTGTACTGTGCACTGCTGCCATTTTTCATGTACAAATACAACAGGATTGGATTTTACAGACACGGGTTCTATCCTATTTAATGAACTTTGGCATGTCTATACAAAGAGAGAAGATGATGCTATAAAGAATTGTATGAGTTCTTGTGAAGATCTTCTAAGAGAAGTGGATATTGACTATGACTTGGGGGTCTCGGGTGTGAAAAGAAAGAGTGGGACAGGATTGAAACATGGGACAAATTGCAAAAACTTTACAATATTGTATTTCTTCTGCTGGTCTGAGGAAGCCTCTACCCTATCTGTTAAATGTCAGTCGATAAAAGTTTTTATAATTTGTTTTTTACGATTCAGAGTAAATTATATGTTTGCTTTGGAGGTTTAAGGTCCAAGGATAGGACTGGTGCCAGATAAAAGGGTCTGCAGGCTCTGTAAATTACAGGAAAAGGAAACTCGTAGACACTTGGTTCTTAAATGCACCTTATTGAATGAACTTCAGCTATCATTTTTAGGAAGGTTTGTCCACTCAATAGTTTTTTTGGATGAAATCAGCAGTTGGATGTTGGATGAAACCGAGTGGTTGATTGAGTAAGACATTTGTAACGTGTCTGTCAGTTGAAAGTTGGTTAACTCCCTTTTACTTTATTCCAACAAGACGGAAATTGATTTATAAGTGTCTAAATACGTTGGCTCTTACATACCTTACAAAAAAATTAAAGCCTTATCTGCCAACACAGGCCCTCTGTTCACAGTACAAGTTTCTGTTGTTCTTTTGACGGTTCCTCTGTCGTCCTGTGTGTCCAGAGCTGACTGGATATTTTCATTTTTGGCCTCATAGAAGTCTCCCTTTAGAGATCAGGAAACTGGGGTCTGTTCCTAGGTTCCTCAAAGTGGTAAAAACATACCTGTTTCACTAGGTATTGTAACCGCTAGTCACTTCAAATTTAATCTGTCTATGCTTCAATTTATGATCACTCACATTTGTGTCATTGGATGTTATCAGCGCCTAGATTCGATTTGGTTCATACAGACACGTTACAAATGTCTTACTCAATCAACCACTCGGGATTTCCGTAATAATATATGGTAGTGTTTAATGCAAGGTGTGATACTGTCTTTTTCTATTGCGTTGATACATTTTTTTTAAAACCAGAATGTTTGATCAATTAGGTGATTGTAAAATCGTTGACAGATGATTTTTTTGACAGATGATTTCTTGATTATCGGGGAGTAATTTTATATGATTGGGCTAGTAAATTATTGTATTTTATTTTCTTATTAGCTTAAGTACCCATCTTCACCCGGGTTGTCCATTCTCTGACTTTCATATTCCACCGAAAAAGATGAACAAATATTTTTGTTTGCCACAAGGAAAAACACGATACAGGTTAGTTTCACTAATGAATTGAACACCAAATGTTCATTTATCTCCGATTTTAAATTCTCACATGAATATCATATTTGTGCACTGACTCTGATTCTTTGCAGTGTTGTTAGCAGTGGTGGCCTTTTTCGCTGCTAAACACACACTGCAAAGAATCAGAGTAAGCATACAAATATGATAATCATGTGAATTTAAATCGGAGGTAAATAAAAATGTGGTGTTCAATTGATTAGTGAAATTAACATGTATTGCGTTTATTACAAATCAAGGAAAAGGAAAAGAAAGGCACACTAACTCTCTTAAATTTTGAAAATAAAAATGGATGATTAGTTTAGCACAGACAGCGCGATGAGCACTTTCTGCAAATGACCTGTAAATGGTGCTCGGAACATCACAAAATGTAATGTCGAAAAAACCCAAAATTAATATCTTGGTAACAAGATGTTCTATGGAGCTAGAAATCGTTGCACTAATTCAGCAATGAAATAAAGAATATTCCATGCAAAATTCATGACGCCAGAACTCACTGTTCATGAGGAGTTATGTCCCCAAGATCAACGCCATATACAAACACGATTTTGTTTTATATACATATATTAGTACCTAGTGTTGACCGTGTCCTGATCGAGTGGTGTCTCATGTGCCCTGGAGGATTTTGCTCTTGTCCTCATGTCAGCAAGTCTTGCTTCAGTTTGCACTGGCATCTCATTTGCCCTGGAGAAAGTTGCTTTTGTCCTCTGTCCGCAAGTCGTGCTGCTGTTGTGTTTCATAAGCTCTTGATATTGATTTTCGCATTGCATCAGATGGAGCTTTTCCAAGTGATGTTCGTTTTTTGTGCGGCATGTTTTATTCACTCAGTGGCCTCAGCACATTTGAGAAAATGTCCAAGAAAGATTGATTGTGCTCTCTTCTTGTGAATAAACTTGTAAACTGTAACTTTGCCATTTCCTGTATTTGGAGTGGCTCGATTCTTTTTTTTGTCATATATATAAGATTTTTGCATCCAAACACAGACTATGATCTTGTCCCAGACAAAAGAGGAATCGATGCAAAATTTGCTAGACGTGGGTTCAACGGTGTGTATTTGTATAGCTGGACGACACGACCGCCATGAAAGCAAGACGACACAGAGCAACACAGGTTCGATCGCTGAGTCAGTGCTTAGAAACCTCTGGGTATTAAGCGCTTTATAAATAACCTATTACATATACATTCAGCTTTATATATAAAGATGAACTGAGAATTTTGTTTTTTCTATTTTTGTATTAATTAATTATGGTTGTTAGAATGTTGTATTTATTATGAATATGTTGTAATTAAATGTATTAATGTGTTTTGCGAAAGGTTGTTAACCAATTCGCAATTTTTAAAAAAGTAGCCACAATAGAAATTTCTTGGCCGTGGCACCTTGCAATGAATGATTTTCCGTAAAGTTAGGGATGCAACATTGTGTGCTCCTCCTCTACTAACTTCTATCATAACCAGCCCCACAGATAAGGGGTGTATCGGACACTTTTACTCCCAAAAAGTAGGCAAATACTCCCAAAAATACAAATGGGGAGTAAAAATACTCCCAACAAGAAATAGGAAACCGACACGTAGGACCTTGTGCTCCTGCTTTCACACACACAGCTCCATGGATATGTTTGGACCAGTAGTGCAGATAGTACCATTGAAAGAAACTACTATTAGTAGTACTGACTGGTGGTAAGAAGTAAACCTGTATCTTTTAATGTGTATGATTAACTAGGTACACAGGATTAATTGTTACAAAAATATTTTCGTTTTTCACTTAAAACATTTTCACTCGCTTATAAAATATTCCCATAATTGTACTCCCAACTTTAAAAAATAGGGAGTAAAATACTCCCACTTCAAAATCTTATCTGGAGCACTGTTCACAATATATTTTTGCAGGTTATCTGTGATCTTACTAAAAAATGTGATAACGAAAACTTTATTAACGAACATAAAATACCAAGCAAATACAGATTTATTTTTTAATTTTTATTTTGGGGGTTCCACCAACCCCTCATTTCGCTAGGTTTACAACGCGACCCAAAGCCTATTCTTAATGTAAAATTTCTGTTTTTTGCTATTGTAGGTTTGTTAGTCATTCGTTATTTCCAATTTGATAACATCACTGGATACTGTTTTTACTCTTCTGGCCAGAATGCTTTTTCCTTTTTTATAATTTCATTTAAATAATTTTGCGAGTGTTATCTGTTCTTAGATTTAATGGTTTATAGATTGTTTCATCATTTAATTATATTTGCAAAAATTCAGTAAAATATTTAGTAAAGAAGAAGAGCTCTACTTTGATAACAAAAGAAATATCTATATTCTTACCCCAATGTAGAGTAGTCACCTATTCAATAGTGCACCCCCACTCGGGTTTATCACGTCGACAACGGCTATTAATTGATTCGCATACATATAGGCCATCGTTTTCCCCACTCCCTTTAGAATTGCCCCTTTTAGGTTGGAAATTGATGTAATTTTTGCCAGAGATTTTAAAGCCCAAAATCAACAGCTTGCTTGCTGCATACTAAGAAAGACAGCCAGTTTGAAGTTCCAAACTGATGATGAAACAGAACTCCTAATAATAATTTTGAAGGGGCACTGAATGTCCACCCATTTAATAATCAAATCCTTGGTATTTTGCGGAGAGTGAAGTACAGACCAGGTCCAGTCAAATCGCAGTAACTAAGAGGATGTTTTTTTTTTAATGTCCCACACTAAACGATTGACTAAATGTCTCTTATGTCTCACCCGCGGCCACTGCCCCATATATTATTTGGGCAAACAAAGTTAGCCTTGTGGAATTTGAACAGTTTTGAACTGACAACGGCCCAACAATAATGCTGCATGTATAGCTTCTGAAAGTCTCCCACACAAATTCCAAGTTTAGTGTCTTTTTTTCAAATAATTTTCTGTCGTTCGTTTCTAGAGAACCAAATACCTAGATTACAGCAATAATAAAAGATCAAACAACCTCCAGTTTAATATGATGTAGATAGCAATTCCATTTTTGGCTATGGCAAAGTTGTTGGCCGTAATCCATCAGACCATCCTTTAAAGGTTGAACCTTTTGTAAAGATTGTATCTAATGGTGCATACAGTATCATGTGCTTATGTTACCCATACTGGATTCATACCTATAATTGCACAGACCTTCCTAGCTTTATAATTAACAAGTAGATGATTGAGCGTATGTATATGTCAATGTTTGTTCTGGCTTTGGAATACTTTGGCTGTGTCTTGTTTTAAGTGACCATTGTTATACAAGAGTGTTGGAGCCCCTCTACTGAGAACAAACACAGCTAAAGAATCTGTTCTATGGAAAGGTTCTTTTCGAGAGGACCTAAAACCATGTTTTAGCTCACTGTACCTTTCACAGAGGATAAATATACATTTGCATCCTAAACATAAAACAAGTTATTTTGCCGTGTTCGTCTCCGTGAGGGGCTCCCAGACTTTTTGTATTTAAGTGACATGCAGACTCTGTTTTTAGGAAAATGTGATTTGTGGATGGTTTACAATCTATTATACTTTTTAGAGAACCTTGCTCTGTTGGGGCACTCTGAAAGGCCTTGTTTCAGATGACTCTGGCTTCAATGAATGTCCACGTTTTGAATCAACGTTGATTCATAGGGTACTGGCATCCTTTCACAATTGTTAGGTGGCTGTCCCTATATTGGATACATAATGCACCTTTTTTAACCCTACCCAACTTAAATGTTTTTTAAAATGGGGGGCGTAGCTAGCCGAGGACGCTGATGGATGCCTCTTCTGTGATCTCTAATGCTCACATCTATGCCATGGGCCCCTATACTCTTAAAATGGCTGAATCCACCCACGAAGGTCCAGGGAGATGTTGAAACCTGTAACACGAAGATCCTGAAAGTCTGAAGGGTGTCCGTCCATGAACGGCTGAATTGGAGCCTTGTGAAGGTGCCTGCCCACAGTTGCCAAAATGTTGGAGGTCTGGAACGGACAACGGTTCAGCAGCCATGGAACTGACAAAACAACAAAATAAAGCCCTCACCCAATAGGGCGACCCTGTGTGCCGCCTGCAGCAGTGATCTTGGCCCCCGCAGAGTGGACTCTGTGGGAGAGCGCCCCTTGCCATGGCGGTAATGGCAGGCACCTTGGGCCATGCTATATGAGTACGGAGGTAGCTGATGGGGTACAGGATCCTCGGAGGGAACACAACGTGGTCAGCTCCGTAGGCTTCCTGATGAACGCATCCGACTGCCCTACTGAGTGGTGCGACCAAGGCACAGAGGATTCATTGGAGGCAATGAGTTGGGGGGGCCTATGTTGGGCTGACTTGGAGCCCGGTCCCCCTAGTGGTGACCAGGCGGCCACTACGAGCCTGACGCTGGAGACAGCCATCGCATGAGATACGGCACACGGGCGTATAGGAAGATTAGAGATCCTGCGCTTGTTATATGGTAGCCAACGCTGATAAGGCATTCCAGGCATCCAGTCAGGACAGCTATGCCGGGCGCTCCAGGACCTCATTGAACATCCTTAAAGCAGATTGGATGAGTGAGGAGGAACGAGGGACTGCCTGCAGAGGATCCTTACCTAGGGGAAGTGGATAGTTCAGCTCACTGGGATGACACAAGGAGTGAAGCAACCCGGCTGCAGGGTACAACCTGCGAAAGGGCTGATCACCTGAAGGGTTGGGTCAAGGGTCCTCATGGTTGGAGTGCATGAAACGGTTTGGAGTGCGTGAAACGGTCGGAGCGCATAGAATGGTTAGAGTGTGCTTGATCTCAAGCACCTAAGGTAAACCACCATATCACATCTCCACGCTTACTCTCTTCTTTACACCACCACTCAACTAGAACACAGCGATACTATGACATCATTCGGTATAGCTGTTCTCATACCATCACTTGCCTCATACTCCCCATCATCCTAACTAAACACAGCTGGTTACACACCCTCCAGCCTATGCGTTCTCCTCAGGCTTAACACGGCCAGAATCGGTCTGGATAACAACCTGCCAGAAAGAACACATACTCTTGATATCCCAACCACCACACCTACCGCTAAGAAGCAGCTATCACAGGAATGCAACATCAGCTGCACACATATCCGGTGCTCACACGCACCTTATGACTCAGAACTCTCTCTCTCTTTGTCTCTTTGTCTCTTTCTCTCTCTCTCTTTCTCTCTCTCGACTTGAACTTCGATTCCTGAGGGCGTTCAACCTACCAGGGCCTTGAAATCATACCAATGGTACATAAGGCGCTATATAAATGCAAAATAACATAACCAGGGCAGGAAGCGGAGGTGTGGCTATAATGCATGTGCCTTGGGACCTTCACAAGGAAGAGGGGTGATTCAGAAGACCCACAAACCTGGAGGTGTAGGAGTCTGGTGACTTGGGCTGACACCATCGTTGCAGGGGAACAGTGATTTATCTAAAAGGGGGCCACAGCTGACCACGACAGACAACTGCGTCCTGTCAGCCAACAAAGCAAAAAGGCCCTCTCTCTGTGGACATACAAAATGCTAATGTAGGGGTAAGACACTGCACAGTGTATTCACCGGACAAATGCACTCGCCCCCTCCACCGCAGCTGGAGGTGAAAGACCCACCAACTAGGAGGTCAGACTTGATGACCATGTTGGCCAAGATCAAAAGGGAAACAAAGGACAGTGCAGCTGACCGGACTAAAGCGATCTCTGACTTCGATAAAGCTGTTTTAGCGATGGACAAATGGGAGGATGAAGTGGAGATAGCTTTATGCGAACAGGGGTATGAACAGGAGGAACTGGCAAAATGTTCAGTCTCGAACAACAGATGGACTTGCTTCTAACTAAACAGGAAGAAGCTGAAAATAGATTGCGGCGAAACAGTATCTGCGTGTGTGGGATCCCCAGGTCAGTGTCCGACACGGATCTATCGGAATATGCGACGCGCTGTTTTGCCACCTGCTCGAGGCTCCGCCTGATGAAGAGCTTGTGTTGTCTACTCTTCCTACAAACTAAACAAGAATTTAACCCTGGATGACCTTATAAAGGTACCTTTTATTTATTTATTTATTTATTTATTTATTTATCTATTTATTTATTCATGTGGAAAAAAAAGATTATGGGAGCAAGAACCATTACGGTTCCAGGACTCTCCTTTGTCACTTGTACAGAACCTGACACAGACAACATAGGCTAAACGGAAGCCGCTGTGAGTGGTATCTAACTGCTGAAGGCAAAAGATGTTTGCGATCAGTGGATGCTACCATGCGGTTTGCAGTTTGAATGGCAAGGCAAGTCCTTTAACATCTCCAAGGAGGAAGAGATGGCAGACTTAATGGAGGAGGAGGGGGACAAGGAACTAAGCAAAAGTGCCACTCCATTGCCTAAGAGGGAGGGAGGAAGAGAGGGAGGGATGGAAGTCGGGTGCTCGTTTCCTAAAGGGAGAGGCTGTGGAACAACACGGCTCCCGCCTGAATGACTGCACAATGTTGTAAGAGAGCTTGGGAAGAGTGCTTGAATGGTTTATGATTTCAGACTGTTGAGAAGCCCACATAATAGAGAATAGGTTCACGACAGTTTCAGGTATTTTTATAGTTTAGTTTGAGAGCTGAAACTTCTGTGGGGATTGGTTTGATTCCGTTAGTGGAATCGGGGGAGGATGGGGCACTGGAAATGAGCCCTATTTATCCCGGGTCGCTCTTCGGGACCTGCCAGTTGATGACGCGGTACGCATTGTTGGGGAAGGTTTCATGTTTGGTTTTGCTTGTGACATGACGACGGTCTGCTGGATCGCAAAGCGGTAATCAAAGAAGAGGTCTGATTTCTCCTCTGAGAGTCGATTAATGATACAGTGGATAGATGATGGTTGAGCTAAATATGATTACCCTCGATGTTCAGGGTTTAAATTCACCTGTTAAGACGTTCTATCTTGCAGAGGTTGATTGAATTGAAAGCCTCTGTCATGTTCGTAGAGGAGATACACACACTCACTCCCAAGGGATGAACCCCATATGAGACCTAGATTGTTTCCCTTACAATACTTTGCTTCCAGTGGGATGAAGAAGAAAGGGGTGGCGATCTTGATTGGGGGAGAATTGGGTTGATGGGGCCCCTAGGGGACCTTCGCGTATGGAAACAAGGCACAATCACCACACACAAATTGATACGCCAGACACAAGGTTCAATTCCCAAAATCTAGGGTTTATTGCAAAGCAAATGGTCTCAGTCGGCCGACTGGGTCTC
The DNA here is from genome assembly GCF_040938575.1 of Ambystoma mexicanum. Classification (NCBI taxonomy): domain Eukaryota; kingdom Metazoa; phylum Chordata; class Amphibia; order Caudata; family Ambystomatidae; genus Ambystoma; species Ambystoma mexicanum. Next base: position 1,621,272,240 of record NC_090929.1, read on the forward strand.
ACGCCCCGTAACGTGTGTCACCCAGACCTCGTGGGACGCAAGAGAGCAAGCATTCTACATCAGTTACATATACACAAAATGATCATCTTATAATCGGTAGTGACACATTCAAAACCGCCCATAATGCATCTTTCTTTGCAATGGTTTCGATGATTGACAATTATGACGAATATGACACCCTTCAGACATCTATTCAGCAACAGTTTGCAATTTGCGAAGGTGCAGACACCATTCTTTGTTTTAGGGAACATAATGCTCTTGTTCTTTCAAGCAAGCTGCGTGCAGGGGAGAGACACATTCCAGGCCTCACTATCTTCTAGTTTCTATTTGTGTGCTAGAGGTCAGCTCGATCTACAGGGGCTCAGTGAAGGGGGCCCGCAAAAGAGCGCATAATTCAAGCCATTAATTGTTCATTTCTCCGATCCAGCGAGACCAGCTGGCACCTGCGTAGTGATTAAATGCCTTGTTGCTTACTTCCAAGGACGTGTGAGGGAGGCGACCGGGGCATTGCTGTCTGGGTTGTCTGGGCTGCGTTTCAACATGGAACTTGTGGCCTTGCTCTATGCATGAGCAAAAACGAAATAGAATTCACTTACAGCAAAGCAGTTTGAACAGAAAAGCAAGAAAGCGAAAGTTAATCAAAATGGCGAATTCTATTCCTACAAAATGGACGCTCTCTGGTTATGCTCATGAGTCTGTACCACTAATGCTGAACATATGATGTGGTTGGTTTTCGGCCAACAAAATATATCGCCTATACTATGGGTGGGTAATTTCTAGACTCACAAACCCTCCTCTTGGCCGTAAGGCAAACGCATCATCCGAACATCGCATCTTCCTCTGACCATGTATCTGATTCCGAGCTTTGCATACTACTATAATCGTCATCATTGTCATTGATATTGATTGACATAAATTCTTTCACTGTCTTCATTTCATGATTCATCTTTGTAGCCAATCTGGGTGTTATTTTCTGTGTTACCATGTGTACGCATTCATCACTTAATTCAATGCAAATTATTGGTAAACGGTGTATGCAACAACAGCATGTCATGAATATTCCGAGCACTGCTACTAGAATTGCAACTAATTTCCATCCCCATGAGCGTAATACCTCCCAAAACCAGGAGCTTGTGTTTAATTCCCAACTACCTTCTGGGGGATGGAGGTCTGAGCTCAGAACGTGCAACTTTTTTATCACTTCAAAAATCGTAGGGGAGGAGTCACTTACAAATGCGCAACACAATGATCCCACGATTTTGCAAACTCCCCCACGATCAGCCAAAACTATGTCAAGAGCCAGTGTCATCAATCTAATCCCTTTTTCCTCCAAAGTCATGTTGTATAATATATCTGTTGTCCCGTTTATCGTTTTTTCTAATATTCTGGACAGCTGTCTTATATTATAGGAGTTTATTGCTTGACCCTAAAATGGTATAAATGATTTTGCTATATCTTCTGCAATCAATCCTCCTTCCTCATTTCGCTGAGGCCTTGATCTAGACAATTTGGCTATATCTGCCGTTTTTGAAAGAAACACCCCTGGAGACAGAATCCCTAAGTAACAGGGATAAACTTTTTCTCCACATATGAAATAGACAGGATCACCTATATATTCTCTCACAGTCTCTCTCACACTCTCTATCACTCTCTCTCACATATACATCTGGTGAATGTCCCTAGGAGCCTTTCTTACTTAAGCAAAATGGAACAGAGCGAGGACTGTAGTTTATTGTATAGGAGGGGGGCACTGTATCTTTATTCACTTCTACGTTCATGTGAAACGTGATTACAGATGATTTATATGGCACATCTAATCTATCTTGTGGCATTACTGCTGGTCTTATTCGTCTTGCTTTGACAAATATAGAGCAAACTACAGGTTTCATTATTACCTCCTCAAATTTGTCCATGTTTGTTCTATCTAATTGACCCGTTTCACTCTTATTCCATTTCCCATACTATAGTGCACTTAGGGACGCATAGCATGCAGAACCCAATGGCTGCACATACCAACCTATTCCCTTTCCACCATTTTGCAGTATATGGGTACACACCCAACAATTGTTTTTTCTCAGAATTGAGTGTGTCATAATCATTATTAAGAGTAGTGTATTGTTTCCATATCCTTCCCTGTGCCTCTCTTCCATCGGGGACAAAGTATAGGAAATTACATGAACCGGGCTTTTAGTGGCGGAACTATTTCTAATAGGCAAAAACAATTCTAATGAATGTATCTCTTCTAGATACCATAATACCAGGACTGTCATTATCGGTGCTAGTATACTCATCACACACATGGCTATTGTTAAGATCCGCATACAATTTTTTCGGCACTTTTTTTTCTCGCAATCTTACAGTCTCTATATTTGCTTCATTTTCAAAGATGGCAGCGAGGAGCCGTGTTCCTGAGCTGTCGGATTTGCACAACTCCCACGCCTCTCTCCACTAGACCTCCGGTTCCCACTTCATCCGTGATGGGAAATAGAGGCAACAAAGAAAATAGAACGAAGATCTGATCACTTCTTATCTCGAGACCATAGATTGTACCGTATTGCTCCAGGTACTGTGTGATCGATGAATAGTGCGGGCGCACTTCCAGATTCACGCTCGGAATCGGCCTGCGGGGCAACGAGAAGTGGTGGTCTCCAAAGTGATGATGCAGGCTTTGTGTCATCCAGCATTGATGCGGATTCTGCTGGGCAACGTTGGGGCACTCTTAGCCCTTTCTCCTTTATAGCAACCTTTCCAGGCTTCGTTTCAGGATTAGACAGATTTTGTGGCAGAGAACTGGCAATAATTTCCTTCGTTTCAGAGGCAGCTGTCTCTCTTGTCGTCTGGATCAGGCAGTTCTTTCAATGGCAATGGAACTCTCTTTGTATGCGTGGCATGTATCCACGCCTTCCTACCGTCCACACGGACTGCTGTCTGTGTTGCCAGAAGGACTTGGTAGGGTCCACGCCATCTGGGTGCAAGCGATGACTTCCTCTCGAAATTATTCACCAGGATCCAGTTGCCTGGTTGCAGAGAATGCCCCGGACCAGTATATCTGATGGGGAGAGCCTCCTGCACCTGCTGATGAATCAAACGCAATTTCTGCATGAAAAGGTTACAATATGTACTAAGCACAGGGTATTCTACTTCATTCAACCGCCTTGGCTGCGGCGCACACCAAACATTAGCGGGCCTCCCCATCACTATTTCATAGGGGGAGAGCCCAGTCCTGGCTTGCACAGATGTGCGCATGCACAATAAAGCTAGGGGCAATGCATCCGTCCAGCAAACCTTGTTTCCTGTCCAGATTTTACTAATCTTGGCCTTTAATATGCCGCTCTGACGTTCAACAAGCCCAGCACTCATCGGATGTCTTGCGCAATGGAATCTATCAATCTGGAGACCTGCGCAAATCTGTAATATTACTGCGGCAACAAAGTGCGGGCCGTTGTCTGACCATATGATTCGGGGCAAGCCAAACCGTGAAAAGTACTCCTTTTAACATCACCTTAGCACTGCTCATGGCGGTGCAATCCTTCAGAGGATATGCTTCCACTCATTTACTGAATGCACACACTACCACCGGTACATATTTTAAGTTCTGACACCTTTCCATCTCTATAAAATCAAAATGGATCACCTCAAATGGCATAGAAAAGGGGGCAAAACTACCTGTTGGAGTAGCTGTTCCTTTTCCAACATTGTGTTGTAAGCACATTATGCAATTTTGTACTAGCCTTTCCGCATAATTTTTTTTTTTTATGTGCGTGTTCTGCCATACTGTAGCCAAATGCTGAAGTATCTTCCTTGCACAAATGTGCGTGGGGCTGTGGGCCATTGTGACCATTGCAGTTACATAGGAGTTGGGCAGCATCCAATTTCTACTCTTCTTGTCCACCCATCAACCTTCCAGATCTAATTCTGCGGAGCCCTCAGCCCACTCTTGTATTTCATCAGCAGTTGCTTCCGCCTGCATCTCTTTGACGGTAGCAATCCCATTCTCTATCATGCAGGGCACTTCCTCTGACTGTACTGTTAACATTTTGGTGCTCAAATCAGTGGCACTTTGTTTCGCAATCCTGTCTGCAAATGCGTTTCCCTCTCCCACTTTGCATGTTTCTTTCTTATGCGCCTCACATTTTACTATTGCTAGGCGCTTCGGACACGTAAGTGCAGACAGCAATCAAACTGCCCTGTTGAATTCTGGTTCCATGTGATGTCAAGAAACCCCTCTCAGGCCAGAGTCGGCCAAAATGATGTACCACCCCGAAGGTGTATTAACTGTCGGAATGTATATTTACACTCAGATTTTCAGAAATCTCACATGCTCTGGGTAACGTTATTATCTCTGCGGCTTGCGTGGAGTTATAGGGGATTCTTTTACTTTCTACAATACTTTTTTGTGTCGTAATGGCATAGGCAGCAGTTGATGTGCCATCAGGTAATTTAAAGAAGGAGCTGTCGCAGAAACAGTTCTCCATCTGGCTCTTTCTGTGGGGTGTCTGTTAAATCAACTCTTCCTTTCGTTTCTTCTTCAGTAACCATTAAACAATCATGGGAGGTGATTCATTCTCCCTTATTTCTCCACTGGGCAGTGGCATTAATTCTGCAGGATTCAAAGCGCTACACCTCATAATTTGAATGTGTGGTGCAAATAGGACAATTTCATATCTAGTCAATCTAGCGGACGTGAGGTGTTGCGTCTGCGTTCTAGTTAATAGAACGTCTATGGCATGTGGCGCTATTAAAATGAAGGTGTGCCCCAACACCATTCCTTCAGTTTGTTTCACTGACGCAGCAGCCACTGCAACGGCTCGCAAACATGGCAAAGCACATGCTACAGGGTCCAGCGCGGAAGAAAAAGAACCGCATGGTCTATTTCTTCCACCTTGTTCCTGCGTTAAAAAGCCAACGCGCAGCCTTCATTCTCATGCACAAATAATCTGAAAATGTTTTCATAGTTGGTTTGCCCAAAACTGGGGCGGAGCCCAATGCAGTTTTGAGCAGATCAAATGCTCTCTGGCATTCTTCATTCCATTCCAAAGGCATCACAACATCCTTCTTCGTCAATGCCAGCATCGGTTTTACAATCATCGCGAAGTTCGCTAGCCATTGACGGCAATAGGAAGCCATGCCTATTATGGCTCTGACTCCTTTCTGCGTTTTTGGAATAGGCATACCAGAGATACTTTCTGTCCTTTCTGGTGTCAGTCTTCTCCCCTCTCTCGAAAGTAGGTAGCCCAAATGAGCCACCTCCTTTCGACGATATTGGAATTTTTTCAAACTAGCTTTATGGCCATGTGCTGCTAAGTGTGACAATAACAAAACGGTCCGTTTTTTTACAATCTCCTCTGTATCGGCAGCAATTAACAAATTGTCTATGTACTGCAATAATACACAACCCGCCGGTAATTCTAGCATATCTAACTGTTCTTTCAATGCTCTGCTGTAAATACTTGGACTCTCTGTATAGACTTGTGGAATTCGTGTAAACGTAAATGACCGTCCCCCTAACGTGAAAGCAAACCAATACCTGCTATCCTGGTGTACTGGAATGCTAAAAAATGCATTCTTAAGGTCAATCACGCTAAAATATGCTGCTGAGACAGGTATCATTGTCAAAATTGTAGTGATGTCTGGGACCAATGGGAACTGAGGATTAACTACTTTGTTTAATGCACGTAAATCAATTATGAAACGGTACGGTATCTCATTACCTCCTTTCTTATACACCGGGAGAATGGGGCTGTTACAAGTGCTACCTGTAATCTCTTCAATTACATATCTTTTTACCAAATCTGAGACAATACTTTTCAATGCTTTCTCGCCCTCCATCGTAATCTTATACTGAGGAATCCGTGGCAATGTTACTCCTTCTCTCAAAACTATTTTCACTGGTTCTATCTTCAAACATCCCACATCATTGTCATTCACTGCCCATATACAAGTCGGTACTTCACTTAACTCTCCTGGCAGAGGTTTGGACAAGAACTCGGAACGCTGGTATATTCTGCGGTGATATTGTCAGAAACACTCCATCAGGAGTGCAATGGATAATCGCACTTAATTTTTTCAACAAATTTAAACGTAACAGATTCTCACCACAATTCTGTGTCAATAAAAATGGACAATATTCGGTAAATGGCCCTAGTGTTACTGGTACTGATTGGGATACGGGATTAATTACTGGGGTGCCTGCAAACCCTACTGAAACATTCTTCTGCCCTGACAGTGGTATTTCCGGAACCAAGTGGTGGCCTATTGAGCATTTCTGTGCACCTGTGTCTACGAGAAAGCTATGCTCTCTATTCCTGACTTTCATTTCTACGTAGGGTCCTTTTTGATTTACAGGAATAGATACTGGTTCCGACCCCTGTCTTGGGCTGTCCTATTGGGGAAAAAATAGATCATCCGATGCGTAGTCACCAGAATATTATGTATTTGGCTGTGTATCAAAAATATTTCCACCCCTGCCTCTATTGCGCTCACTTTGATTTTGGAAGTAAGGAGTCTGACTCTAATCTTGGTTCTGATTCTGCTTGCCATTTCCTTGATTATTCTGGTTTTGCTGCATATTATTATTCCTATTCTGTCCATTTGTTCCCTGGTGACCTCTGTGCTGTCTTCTCTGACCATACCCATTTCTATTTTGCAAGTGTGGACATTGCGCTCGCCAGTGACCCTCTTCCTTACAATATGCACACTGATTTAATCCCAAAGGACATCCATGCATGTTGGAATTACTTACTCTCCCTTGCGCGTTTCCTCTTCCTCTATTGTGACCCGCTACCTGCTGGAGTAACACCCTTGTTTTCAAATTTACCCTCTCTTTCACCTCTTTCTCTTTCTCTGTATTCACTCTATTCTCATAGTACTGGGCCATATGTAATACCTCACTCAATGTTTTTGCCCGCCATGCACTTTCAGATGTCATTATCAGGTTTGGAGGTGTTAATCCCCTCACATATTTATCAACAAATATTATTTTCCCTGCCTCAGTGCTTACATCCTGCCCACTGAAATCTGTAAACACTTCCTCAAATCTATTGAAATAGTCTGTTTTTAACTCATCTTTGCCTTGAACACATGCAGTTAATCTGTCCCATACAATTCTTTTTTCTGGAACTATCTTCTTCATCTTTTGTATTATGCGTACTGGTAATGCTGCCATATTTGGCGTTGGTTTCTCGCCTGCTTACCTGTCTGCATCCTCTGTTGCTACATACTCCCATGTGTCACTGAAACTATCCCGATCGTCTACTTTTCTTAATTGCTTCCATATGTCTGCTGGTAAAATTACTGGGAAGATTAGGTCAATATCGTTCATAGTAAAAATGGACAATCTCAAATAGGACTCTATTTCTTTGTAGAATCCCGCTGGATTTTTTCTCAAATCAGGGATCGTCTGTTTTATGTTAGTCACCTCTTGTCTGGAGAAAGGAACATGTACGTACTGTGCTGTATAATGTGCTTCCGTTACCTGCGCTGCGCCTCCATTAACACCAGGAATTTCTACTTTTGGCACAAAAGTAGGTGGAACTTCCCTCATGGGAAATATCGCACTCGCTTTTCCTCCCCCCTCCCTCACATGCAACAGTATTGCTAAAGCAAGGGATAAGGCTGTTTCTCCTGTATCGCGTTCAATAGCTCTCTTGTACACTGCCATTAATTCGGGGGAGCTAAATTGCTTATTTTATATATCTCTAACCTGCAAATATTCAACCATCACCTGCAGTGCTTTTCTCTTCATAGGTAATGTATATTGATCAAATATTTTGTGCACTTCCATTGTGGGAATACTAGCATCTGTAATCCATTTTAGCGCCTCCCGTGTACATATTTTTATTTTCTCACTAGCCTGTCTTGACGGCCGAAGAAATAGACGCTGCACATATGGTATCGCCTCTTGCCTTTTAACTTCTTATGTCTTTATACCTCGAACCTGGCATAGAAAACATTTCAGCATATGCTTCATCAAGTTCATTTTTAAACTCAAAAAACCTGTACACATGTTCCTTTATTTCTACATCTTTCTCTCATCCATGCAAAAGCATTCAAATCCTGCTACTTCTGCGGCGGTACTATACCATCAACTGCTTCCACCTCTCCATTAAATATTCTCCCATGCATTCCAACAATACCTGCTTTTCACTAGTCACCTGAAATCATACATCGAATCCAGCGTTGATGTCTCATCGTTTCCATCTATATACATTTCTTCCTTTTTTTACATTTTTTTTAATGTCTTATTTACATTTTTTAAAAGGTAACACCAAACAAACAACACACAAGTAACATTCTGCCTGTTCTTTTAACTCCTTTCTTCTCTCTTTGCTGACTGCACTACGGGTTATTCTAGTACACTCACTTTGTGCCGTCCCCTCTCTTCCCATACTGTCTTCTCTTTTTACGGTGAATTCAAGTTCAATAGGTGGAGGGGGCATGGGGTGTCTTGGAGGGGAGGGGCCAGTGCAGATGGGACAACTGGAAGGGGGAGTGGTTGCTGCGGCTGTACGGTCTGCAACTGTAATGATGACTGGGCAACAGGGATAGGTTGGGCAATGGGCGTTAATGCAATCTTATCAACCCTACTCTTGGGCCACTCTTGTCTCGTCTCAGTTAATATCTTATTGATTAGTTCATCTGATGAATGCAATTCTTGTTGAGGATATATTTTGTCTACCCCCATCTGGACACATCTGTCTTTCTTATATTCTCATCCCACTCCTTTTCATCCTGTTCTTTCACTCTCTCTATTGTTGACTTGTGCCTGCGTGCATTTTACTCTCTGCTTCTCAAGCGGAGCATAGCTTCCTTCCTCCAGTCTCTAATGACGTCAAACATCGGAGGGCGCGCTTTCTTTTTCAACAGTATTGAATCCAAATAATGTATCCTCGCCATCTCATAACTCCATGTTTTGACCATTGTAAATCTTCTTTGTGTCTGGTTTGCCTATGCCAAATTTCACAAAACATAATTGCCCCTGCACCATACTTCACATACATCTCATATGCCGGCGACCTTATGGGTGGCACAACCTGGCCAGTTTCCAAAGATTGTCTACCGCAGTGGAAAAATCCCACTAAACAGGAAGACAATATCCCAGGCATGTTTTAACCTTACCCTGGGCGTTTGATCTTGCAAGAGCAACACGCAACCAATATCAAGGTTATTTAGAATCGAACACGACTCACCTGATCAACCAAGTCTTCTTTCAAGACGCAATTCGTCCGTATACTGACACAATCGAGAATCGTCGTGTCTGCGTATCTTGGCTCACTCTGCCTCGTTTCGGGACCCCCGCCTTCTTGCTCTCTGGCCGGACTCGTCGATCAGTGATCCATTATGTACAGATCTGCAAAGGAGTCTCTCATCACTTTCACAGGGGTGCCCCGAACAACTCTCGATCCCGGCTCGACCGCCTCGTCCTCGCTTCGTTTTCTCCTCTTGCCTTCCTTAAATTACAACGTATACAGTGGACCTATTCGGGCGCCATTTTGATGGTGCCCCTACGGGACCCTCGCCTATGGAAACAAGGCACAATCGCCACACACAAATTGATACGCCAGACATGAGTTTCAATTCCCAAAATCTAGGGTTTATTGCAAAGCAAATGGTCTCAGTCGGCCGACTGGGTCTCTTCTCCCGTCCCGCATCGTGTCACCCAGATCTCGTGGGACGCAAGAGAGCGAGCATTCTACATCAGTTACATATATACAAAAGGATCATCTTATAATCAGTAGAGACGCATTCAAAACCGCCCATAATGCATCTTTCTTTGCAATGGTTTCGATGATTGACAATTATGACGAATATGACACCCTTCAGACATCTATTCAGCAACAGTTTGCAATTTGTGAAGGTGCAGATACCATTCTTTGTTTTAGGAAACATAATGCTCTTGTTCTTTCAAGCAAGCTGCGTGCAGGGGAGAGACACATTCCAGGCCTCACTATCTTCTAGCTTCTATTCGTGTGCTAGAGGTCAGCTCGATCTAGAGGGGCTCGGTGAAGGGGGGCCGCAAAAGAGAGCATAATTCAAGGCATTAATTGTTCATTTCTCCCGTTTCTGCCGCACCAGCGAGACCAGCTGGCACCTGCGTAGTGATTAAATGCTTTGTTTCTTACTTCCAAGGACGTGTGAGGGAGGCGACCGGGGCATTGCTGTCTGGGTTGTCTGGGCTGCATTTCAACATGAAACTTGTGGCCTTGCTCTATGCATGAGCAAAAACGAAATAGAATTCATTTGCAGCAAAGCAGTTTGAACAGAAAAGCAAGAAAGCGAAAGTTACTCAAAATGGCAAATTCTATTCCCACAAAATGGACGCTCTCTGGTTATGCTCATGAGTCTGTACCACTAATGCTGAATATATGATGTGGTTGGTTTTCGGCCAACAAAATATATCACCTATACTATGGGTGGGTAATTTCTAGACTCGCAGGGTTGCTTCAAGTGTTTCCTCTGGAAGGATCCGAATGGGCGGTTCCTAGTACTTAAGGGACTCTTGCAGGGACAAATGGTCACGCTGGTGGCTGTCTACACTCCTAATAAGAGGCAAGATCACTTAATTATTGGTTTATTGGGAAAGTTAGGAAGGTGGTGTGAAGGGCAGGTGGTAATGGGAGGTGATTTTAACTGTGTAATTGACTTGGCCTTGGACAAAATGCTCCTGACAGCAGCTAATGACGGTAGACCTCAGCAGGCATTGGCACGATTACTTAGAAAACTGTAGATTTTTGTGCCAGAAGGAACATGACTACACACATTACTCTGCAGCACACACAGGGCTTTCACGGATAGATCTGATCCTGGTATCTGACACACTGATCCCTCAGGTCATGGATATAGAAATAGGACTGACTTACCTGACGGACCATGCACCTGTTATTCTTTGAGTCGAAGCAGATAGACCCCCTGTGAAAGAAAGGATACAATGGAGGCTGAACGAGCTGGTACTGAGAGACATAGCACTAAGAGTTCACAATGAAACATCGATTTGAAATTATTTTCAAGAAAATGACCTGTGGGATGTGGAATGGAGAATGGTTTGGGACGCAAGTAAGGCTGTAAATTAGAGGGGAGTTTATAACGCAGACTGCAGCCTTTTTAAGGGGAAGGGAACTTTAATGTATCGCCTTGGAATGAGAGGTGAAGGAGGCTGAAGGAGTACACTTAAGTTGAGGCTCCCTGAAAACACTGCAGGCCATGATGAAGGTTAGGTCAAACTTAGAATCCCATTTAGCGGATAGATCAGCATAGTTGCTATTACAGACTAAACAATCCTATTACCTGAGGGGTGGTAAGGCCAATCGTTTCTTAGCGGCAAACCTGAGGAATCACAGGGCCTCCAATTTTATAACTCGCCTGAAAAATCGAGAGGGAGATTTGAAAATGCTGAGACAGATAAGATGGAAGTAATGGTGGCCTTTCGAACCCAACTTCTGAAGGGGGAGGACCGAGACCCTGCGACCCAACAGGCTTTCTTGGGGTGAATAAAATTGCCTTGGATCTCAGGGGAGGATAGGCAGCTTCTCGAAGCACCAATTACAACTGAGGAAGTGGGTGCAGCTATAGGCTCCCTACCTGGTAATAAGAAGCCTGCCCTACATGGCTTTGGGAATGCTTAAGATCAGGAAAGCGGGGGCTATAGGGCTTTCTACGACATCTCTGATACTCAAACCAGGGAAAGACCCAACTGATTGTGCCCGTTATCGACCTATATTGTTGCTTAATGGTGACGCCCAACTCTATGCAAAGGTCCTAGCCAGATAGCTAATGAGCGTGTTGCTTAAGATTATACATCCAGACTTTATCCTAGGAAGACATAACCAGGAAAATATTAGAAGAGCGGTGGAGGTCGCTCCTTGGGGGAAGAGATCAAGACAAACATTTTCTATAGCAGCCCTTGACACCACCAGAGCATTTGCCAGCTTAGATTGGGGGTTATTTCTGAGGCAAACCCTGGAGATGTTTGGATGTGCAACTGAATTTGTTTGCATGTTACTGCCCAACTTCCAGATCTGTAAATCCACGAAATTGATGATTAATGGAAGGCTTTCGAGTTCAATCGAGGTGAGACTGAGCCCACGACAATGACGCCCACACTCACTGCTAGTTTTTGCAGTGGCCATGGAGCAACTGGCTGAAGCAATCGATGGCAATGAAGGTATTCATGGGGTAACGAGCAATGCAGACGCGCATAAGATTGTGTTATACGCAGACAATGTGATGCTATTCCTCCGCGACACGTCCCACTCCCTGCCACAAGAGTTTGCAGGGGCATCAGGAATTACGATTAGCTATTCGAAATCAAGGCACTCAGTATAATGGCGGATCTGGAGAAAGTGACGTGTGAGGAGGGACACGCAGGTTGTGGTGTGTTATTTGCCTACCTGTTTACTGCCCATGCAATGCTGAATCCTTATGGCCATTCCCACCAAATACTTGCACAACCCTTCCCAAAACGCATCCTCCTTGTGTTGGCTTCGTCAACCTCAAACTTAGGCCTGCCAGTGTTATTTTTAAGAGATCTGCTGAGATTTAATGAATGACTTAAATGCAGCTGTAAATGAGCTAAAGGTGGAATAAAAATGTCTTCAGCAAGTGTGCCTTCAGCTCCTTCATTTATTTCTATTTATTGCACTGAAGTCCTGTTAAAAACAAGCATTGACAAAGCCAACAGTTTTGACTTGTGCGTAGGTATTAAAGCACTGCTATTATGTGCCCTGGCATTCGCACCTCTTTGCACCTGCTGACTTTGTACGGCCTGTTAGTATCATTATGGCAGTGCCGGAAAATTGCTTATACAAAAGCTAAAACTTCTGGCTTTGACAGTGCTCGTTTTAGATATGTCATTAGTTTAGATGGAAAGTGGGAGTGTTGCTCTTGTTTTTAAAAAAGTGTACTGATTTGGAAAAGCACAGCGACATACCGTAATATACCTGCCTCTATTTCAGATTACTCTTGTTCCGTTGGGTGCTGTGCTCATTTCTGCTTATTTCTGCTTATCATAAGCATTGATCCATAGGAGACAAGTTGGCTGTCAGTTTCAAAAGATTATTGGTCTGTAGGTACCATGGCTGTCTTATTTAAGTGAATATTATTTTGTAGAGGACAATCGTGGTCTGTTTTAGATTAACCTTGATATTCAGGCTACTATTGTCTTTGGATATATAATATGTAGGATATTATGGGAGTGCCTATTTTAGCTGAATATTGATCTGTAAGTCACTACAGCTGTTTCTTTTGTTCGTACATATTTTTCTTTTATTGTATTTGGTTAAAAAAACATTTCATTAGAACCTTTTACAATTCTTATTCAAACAACACAATTAATCATTCATAGAAGTGGAGAAAATAAACCAAAGTAAAAAAAAAATAATAGCCTTTTGCATATAATGGCTTCAATAAAATGAATCCATTCTCCCCACTTCTTTGAATTCAAATTTTTATTTTCACATTAAGCAAACATAAATAAATGAACAGCAGTCCATGAGATACACACATATCAACCAAGTGAAAGCAAAGTAATCAATTCGCCATAAACAATCCAAACATATAACCATCAAAAATAGAACAAGAAGGAAGAAAGGAAAAGAAGAAAAAGAAAAAGAAAAGGAAGAAAGAGAATAAGAGCGTAGGAGTAGAAGACATAAACCAAAAATTTCAATGCAAAATACTATACCTCAGACAAAAGGGCATTACAAAAACCATCACACAAACTATAGATATTATACAGATTATGAGTGTTCAAGGGTAAGTACATAATACCCCAGGTCAAAGATCAGGTTTATCCATATGCATCAAGAAAGCAGCTCCAAATGTCCCAAAATTTTTCAATGTCACCAGTGAGTTTGTAAATGGCTTTTTCATATGTTGAAACAGTAAGTAGCTCCTCCACCCAGTCATCAATGTTAAATGAAGTACTTGATTTCCATGACCTCAATATGAATTTTTTAGCAACCATGCATGCACGAAGCAACCAAACTCTCTTACCAAAGTCAATTTCCTCCAGAGAAGAGTCATCACCCAAAACCAGTAATGAAGCATTCATGGGGATTGTGACATCTAAGACCAGACTCAACCTCTCCCGAACCATATCCCAGAATTGCATCGTCTTGGGACAGGACCAAATTAAATGACTCAGAGATCCTCTCGAACATTTACACTTCCAGCAAAGATTGTTGTCTAAAAGTCGTCTCCTGAATAGTTTCTCCGGCGTCCAATAGGCCCTGAACAACAACTTAGTTTGGGAAGCTCTGAGGGACCAATCCAAACTTACCAAACGAGTGTTTTCACAGCACCTCCGCCAACATCTGAAGTTAACATCTTCCCCCAATTCCTCCGCCCAAATTGCAGGCAATCTCGGATCACCCTTCCGAGCAGCTTTTATAATTCCATACATGGTAGAAGCAGGGTGTGAGGCACTCAAGCATACAGATAGAGCTGTCCAAGCAGGACTCTGACCAGTCAATTGTGGCATCTCAACACAAGCTGAAATAATAATCTTCAGTTTCCTATATTCAGCAAACGAGCATTCTGACATGTCATACATCTGGCCAAGCTGAGCGTACGTCAACCAGTTGTCCCCCTCAAACAAATCTCCAATATATTTGATGCCAGCCACAAACCACTCAACCCAAAACAGAGGTTTACCCTGATATTTCAAGGCTGGATTATTCCATATGGAGGCATCTGGGTGTAAATATGGGTCAGCACTCACACGATTCGAGAGCTCACACCAGCAGTCTCGCAAGAATGAAGTAAGAGAGCTGACTTTTTTTGATTTGTTCTTCTGAGTAGTCAGCAACGCTTTCGGGTCCAATTGGGAAACAGCACTGCATTCCCAGGATAAGAGGTCAGAATGTTCAGACTGTACATCTCCAGAGTCAATAACTCTGCACAAATGACGAGTGGAAAACGACAAATGGTAGTCTGAGAAATTAGGCAAGTTCATTCCACCCAATTTCAATGGGAGTTGAAGCTTCCAAATTGCGAGCCTCGGAGGTTTCCCATTCCAAATAAAGTTCTGCATAATCCTATTGATCTCTTTAAAGATGTTTCCAGGTATCTTAATGGGGAGCATGCTTAACAAATAATTTATCCGAGGTGCCAGGTTCATTTTCAAACAGTTGATTCTGCCCCAGGTCGACAATTTCAAAAGACTCCACCTTACCAAATCCGATCTAAGAATCGGAAGGATCCAAGAAAAATTAATGGCTGGCAACTTCATTATATCCGCTCCAATCCATATTCCAAGATACTTCAACTTTTCAGCACACCACCTGAATTGAAACTGAACACATGTATGTCTTTGACATAACCCATTGATAGGCAGGATCTCTGATTTGCTCCAATTAATCTTATATCCTGACACCAAGGAAAATGATTGAATATCTTGCATTAAATACGAAATACCAACAGCTGGGTCTTGCAGGGCAATCAGCAAATCGTCAGCATACAACCAAACCAAATTATCCCGACCATTACCAATAACAGGTAGAAGACTTACATCTGCCCGCAAGCTCACTGCAAGTGGTTCCATAGACAAAATAAATAAGAGAGGTGAAAGAGGGCAACCCTGCCTTGTACCACGATGAAGCTCAAATGGATCAGAGATAAGTCCATTCGTCAGCACACTTGCAGAGGTATTATTGTATAACAGTTTAACCCAACGCTGGAAATCGTGTCCAAAGTTCATTTTCCCCAAGCATGCGAACAAAAAGTTCCATTCAACACGAGTGACATACGTTGCTGCTGAAACGTGCGATGTGGATTCTACGAGTGAGGCATCTCTGGCTTCATGCTTTCTCGGCCGTGTCTACTTTAACATGCCCTGTATGATTGTGCAAAGACGCAGAATCCTGGAAAAAAGCACTGCCCCTTCCGCTTCGGCTAAACTTCACTTGCCAAACCACACAATTGGCACCCAAAGACTGCCGCTTGGTGCAGTTTTAGTGCTTGGACTTGGAGAACTGTTTTTTCTGTCTAACACGTAACAACATTTTATTATTTATTCGAAATGGCCTTTTGGAAAAGGTATACATCTAAGGTACCCGATCACAGAAAGCTGGATGGGCAAACCCACCGATGACTGAAGCTGCTTTTCAGGCTGTAAGTGCCTGCTCTTCTTGGCACCCAAATGAGCTAAGGCTAAGGCGATGCTCCATCCTAGTTTGCCTTTATTTCCCCTGGCACCGGAACCTGACTACACTTGTATTGCTACATGCCAAGACAACATAGGCACGTTATATCCACAAGCTAGGGAGGTTGGCGGGTTTTAGTAAACAACACTTGCGTGGTTATTATCTTGTATGTTAACAGCTTTGGCGAGCCTAACGCAGTGCTGCGAGGGAAAGGGATGTTGCCATGTATGTTTCTATTGGACAATTATATCGTCGCGAGAGGCTGCAGCCCACAGATTGATAAACCGAAGACGAAAGCTAGTTGGGATGTGAAAACACGATTTATGGCAGTTGTAGTATCAGGAATGGTAAGAAGACATCTGGGTTCAGGTAAGGCACAGGAGACCAGTATATATAAAAGGAGTGAGTTTATTTATAAGTTACAGAGTTACAGGGCTAGTTCTATAGAAAGGGGCAGGGAGCTAAACAGATGACATCCTTTCAGTCAGGTTCTCCCATCCTGTGTTCCCAACTGTAGTTCTTGGAACCCTCAGGTCCCATCACATTCCATATGACATAGCTGTATTCTACTAGCAGCACTGTGTGCACCCAGTGCAAATAGATAGGTACAATACTACACATCTCCCTCTCTTCAATTAAACACCAAACAAAGTATCACAAACCAAGCATTAAAAAAGGCTCTCAAAATTACACACTCCTGCAAATCCGTAAAACCTATACAACATTCACAACCAAGAAAGCGTATCCACATTCACGTAACTAACATTCAAAACAATCAAGTACACAATTCACCACCTGCCCGGAACCGCCACTCCCTGGCCTCACAGCTGCCACCTGCAAGCACATACGTTCCTTGCCACACTCTCAACCATCAAAGCGTATCTCCTCCCACTCCACCTGCCACATGGAGACAAGGGTCTGCCACACCCAGCACAAACGCGTACTCACGCAACCATAAGGAACTATCTAACATTCATATGAACCTCCTATATTTTATCCTTATCAACATTACATTTGCCTCACAACCATAACTGCATAACTACATACACCACCATTCCTCTCCGAAACACCTGTGGTTTGCGCCATCACATATTCACATACACACCCTGCCATAAGAACAATGAAAAGTGGGAAAATGCAGAAAAGAAAACTCACAAAACAAAGATCACATTAAAACAACGCAGCTGGAAAAGAACAGCACGAGAAGAGAATACACCGCGACAGAGACTGATCAGATCTGAGTCCAAGTGCAAAAGATCTTTTAAAACAAAATTGTTTTGAATGCAGCCAAAAAAATGAAAGCATCCAAGGTTTAAAAAACATGTTAGGCCAAGGAAAATAAACCGGTAATATCTTCACATGCATGCCATATGTAATATGCCCAAAAAAATTAGTATACATACCATGCAACAATCATGTCACATTTAACCATAGGGCTATCTCCTTTAACATGGAGATCACTCAGCAATTTCACTTATATATTTCATGACATCAGAACGATGCTGTGCCACTTAAATTATACTTATTCCAATCCACATCTTGGATAATATATTATTAATGAACATATTTCCCCTTGGAAATAACACATTTAAAATATCAATATGCATTGCAAACATATATGAAATGCAGCATTTGAAGACCTGTAAATCCTATAATATTGTTAAACACTACACGCAAGAAAAAATCATTTTTTTTTCTTTGTGTTTGTTGGTTAGATATAGTGTTATGCATAAATACACCCACTCATCCTCATATAGTAAATTCAATCACACCCAGTCACCCTTCAAAATATTGGCATATGCATCAATACAAAGTAACATATATTACCGTGGCACATACCCTAAACATTCTGATTATGGCAACACTGACTGGTTCCTATTAGTTGCAAGCATTATAACATTTCATTACTATTAAACATTTAAATAGATTGAAGTGCATAAAATACACATGAAACATCAGCCAGAAACATTTCTGTACTTAAAAGTAAAATGTCCATGAATTACACGTGGAATAAACACTGCTTTCATTAGTGTGGAAGGCATTGCTAATGCCCCCTTCATTTTGTATCATAAATAATTTCTGGCAGGTTAATGGCGAAGTAAATCATTAACCTTTAACCTTGTCTCGGCAGCGCTGCGGTTTATAAAAACACAGTACCTGTCAATTCGTCACTTTCTCCATGAAGTACTGCCAACACACTAACTACAGCAGCAAACGGATCGGCATTCACTTTATAAATATCCTTCATGACAATGACGGTCACGGCACTGCAACATCCAAAATCCATTAAAAATGTGCTGTCGGCTGGTTAAACACACGCAGCCACAACTAAAAGACACGTTGAAACAGGTGACAACGTTGTTAATTTTTTTCCCAGGATCATGTATTGCTCACTTAGCTTCCAACGGATCATGTTTTCCTTCCTGTATATGTCATCACGCACAACGCGCTGTAAGGACCTTTCCTCGATTTTTTTCTGATGCATTTCAAAGCTCTGTGAACCTCACACAGCTTTGAAAACGAACAATTCCAATCGTGACGTTCAACTGCCTCTGTCCTCAGGATCATAATACGGAAAACAATGTCATGCCTGGAACACTCGCACAGTAGAATTCGGGGCTTCGCCAACACCCTTTCAGCATTCTTTAACGTCATCATTTCTTTGCAGCTGGCCATCAACACGGGGCTGCGTATGGCATCACAACAGTCGTGCTGTGCTCGCTCTATACAGCGGTCCAATCTCACAGCTCACAATCAGGTTCCAAGTAAACAACATTGCTTATACTAGCACAGCGTTGTCTCCATAAAACGTTTTCATAGTATTTGGCACAGTCTCAGAAATAAAATGCCACGCACAACGGCAATGATAACCGAGTATTCATAGTACTTTGGTGCAGAGAATAGCACATTTCCCATCAGCGCTGCACATAAACGCACAGTACTTTATTAGCAGCAGCATACAAAGGGGAATCTCAATCCTTCCATAGCCCTGTAACTCGGCAGCCACAAAGGGCACCCTAGCCCTTAATTAAACGCTGCTGCAACTCCCCAGGCATGCCGCACAGTACCTTAATTGATACGGATGCTCCTCAATTGATTGTGTGCCGGCTGCCTGCCATATAGATACAAAAATAGCAGGACTTATACCTTGTGTAGGCTGATGTATGAAGTCATCTCACTGGAATCAGGCGCTGGGCTGTGCCACTGCTGGGCTCATCATGGACCTCTGCCAAAAGCATTTTTATGATGCCAGGAGTCATCAGAATTTCCATCAGTGGGTCCTTTTATCTTGGGATCAACAGGCAAACTTATATCAGTCCAACTGGAACCAGCAACCGCCTGTTAATCCCATCCTCGTCGCCATTTGTAGTAACGGGAATGGTAAGAAGACATCTGGGTTCAGGTAAGGCACAGGAGACCAGTATATATAAAAGGAGTGAGTTTATTTATAAGTTACAGAGTTACAGGGCTAGTTATATAGAAAGGGGCAGGGAGCTAAACAGATGACATCCTTTCAGTCAGGTTCTCCCATCCTGTGTTCCCAACTGTAGTTCTTGGAACCCTCAGGTCCCATCACATTCCATATGACATAGCTGTATTCTACTAGCAGCACTGTGTGCACCCAGTGCAAATAGATAGGTACAATACTACAGCAGTCTTACTAAGTAAAATTAGGATTCGGCTCCGTTTTCTTCTGTGGGGGAGGAAATACGGGCCGGTGCTCTCGGTCTGTGCTCCAAGCATTCAAAAGTCACGGATCTTTGAGGGGTTGTGTGTCTTGGAAAGCGCCGCGTTTATCCACACCGGATTTGAGTAGCGGAAACGGGGAAAAAATAGGTTCTCGTTTGATCAGTAGTTTTGCTTGAAGCCAACTTGTTGAAGCACGAGCTGTCGAGTCATCGCCGAAGGTCACACCTTAACCACAATATGAAAAACATGTCAACACGAATCTGTTTATTTTTTCAGTCAAACAGTGTTGTCGTTTGTAAACCGTTGTTTGGCAATACATGTAGTGTAGCTGGAGTTTCCAGCGTCTATCTCTGCAGTGTAAAATTACCTGACTGGGCCGGCCGGAGCACAAGGTGGTGTCCGAAGGATTGCAATTTCCCATAGTTCTTCAGTCGTCAACACTGTGCTGCAGAGTGATTGTAGTAGTTAAAGAAACAGACATATGAACTCTAAGCGACTTAGCAATTTACCTCTTATGTTTTCTAGCAAACTAGGGGACAGCGAACGCCACTAATATTAGTTGCATATTGGGGTGCGGCCCGCTACCGGATCACCGGGGCGGGCCGCCATGGATGTCGCGGCCACCCGACATGCATCATGAGGCTGCATCCATGCAGCGGACACCAAGCTGGGGTCGTGTAAGACACGTGGAATGGGGGCACCCAGGTCACCACAACCCCAGCTCTCGGGGCACCCAGGCCGGGGTTGCTTCAGCAGCGTGGTCACACGGCAGATGTCATACAGAGGGACGGTGTTGCGCAGCAGGGGCACCCTCCCCGTGCAGGGCCCCGCCATTGGGCCTCCTGGACGTGGTGTGGTACCAGCATGGTGCCTGACATAACGACACAAGTCTGCTTCGGATGGACTGACTAGCCTTAAGCGGCTAGTCCTTTTTATTAACTTGGTCACATGGTTGCTACCATGTGACCATGACACAGATGCTGGGAGCTACCATGCTCCCCAAGAGGGGTGATATACAACACATATGGTGTCCGTTTCCCCTCCTCCACCCTTTTTTCTTTTCCTCCACAGAGCACGGTCTTCGTGCCCACGGTGGAGGCACACTATGGCACTTTCCGGACAAGCCTCCGTTCTGCAAGTGCGCTACAGTGTTCAAGGACGCAATATAAATATTTATACTGTCGCCATATCCCAGCAGGGATGTTGGGGCCCTTTCCCACGTATACATCTCCATAGGCTAGCCCCCCTAAAGCCCTGCAGGCCACATGTTTAATTCGTGGATGCCCATATTGGCCCTTGAGCCATTCTTGTGACAAGCAGGGAGTGTCTAGGGAGTGGGAGAAGGGCAGCAGTGGTCGAAGTGGGCGGGATTGCGGATCCTCTACTTTTTTTTAAATTAAGTTTTACTGTTCCTATAATTTTATTTGAAAAAGAAATGTTACGGAATGGTTTCGTTTGAAAATAAAAGTGTAGGAAGAAGTTGAAACTTGCACTTCACTGAACGTTCCCTTAAACGTTTGTTTATGGTTTGTATGGGGGAGGCGTTGGGGGTGGGAGGTCGTCGCGATGGGGTTTGTGGGGAGGAGAAACATGCCAGAAGGGAACATAGTTACACTACTTTTCATAAACTTCGACCACTGGGGGGGAGGCAGTCTTTAAAAGCATGAGTTAATCCAGTGAGGGGTGCCTCTTGTTGCCCACTACTCCCCGTAGTCATCGATCGGGTGACCTCGCTTCCTCCATTATCCCGCGCAGTTTTGTTGCGCGGTTTCGCTGCGCGGTTTCGCTGTAGTGTGGATGGATGTTTATGCACTTCCCGATACACGCACGGATACTCTTGGCGCAAGTTACCACTAGGCTTCTTAGATCACATTTTTGGTAAGTACTTTGGAAGTTCTGCGTTCCACACAGAAGCTCCAGGTGATATTAAGTGGTAGTAATGTTACTCCTACTTTCTTGACGATAGTAGTATGATTATTTTTTGGGAGTAAAAAGTATATCGAATTCCTAATGAGGGTATCTTTCTGGCAAGCAAACATATATCTGATTACTAAAACGGATTATATTTCTGTAATCCGTTGTTCTTTGCACCAAATGACGATGCAAATGAAGAGATATATATTTTTACCTTAAAGTTCCTCATTGGATGAGATATTATAAAGCCTAGCCCTTCTTCCCGTGGCACAGCTCTGTTGGTACCGTCTAACCCAAACGCATCTGTGGACTCGAGTGGGTGAAAGCAGAAGGGCAATCGCCATCCAGTGTGTCGTTTGTTTCCCATACTGGTTTGATAGTATTTTCACTCCAATAGTTTGTTATTCTTTTAGTATTTGCCTGTTTTTAGACAGTAAAAGTGTCTGCCACACTGCTTATCCGCAGTGCATGGAATTGAGGGATGATTGGTGTGTAGATAGGAAGCATTGATGTAGACAAGGCATTTATAATCTCCTGATCAAGTCTGAACCGCTGGGGGCCTTGATAACTGAAATATGTCAGTGTACTGGACTTAGTGATTCGTGCAAGTTCTGTTAAATCCCCCTATGAAACAATAAAAAAAAAAAAAAAAAAAAAAAAGATTTAAAAAAATGATGTAATGCATTTATTCAATAGTACTGCCAAGAATCTGCCTACACGTGTTTCGACCCTCTGGGCTTTTTCAAAGGATAGAAAACATTATTGTATCTTTCATTTAATTCTACATTATGAATGGATCTATCAATCCACAATATAATTGACTTTTGAATCTTTTAGTGCACATATTTATTTCCAAAAATAAATATAAATCGCATATAGAAAGACTTTATGATATGATATGGCATTTGTAACGCGCCTATACACAAGTGTTTCATTGTATTATGTATTCTAGTACCTGGCTAGTCAACTACATTGTATAGTTCAATGGTTGTCAGGCAAGCAGACGGCAGAGTCAAGATTGCTTGTGAACTTATGGTTCTTTTGTAAACGTGCATGCAATGGATGGGGTTCACAGAATAACTAGGAGTCCAAATAATCGAACCAACTCCGGAAGATGGCAAATGTTGCTGTTTTATTAACCAGTATCTAAAACAGGGAGGTTACAATGGACATCAACGGACGTTCGCACAGCTCTCGACAAATTTCTCAAACATACACTTTATACAAAAAATACATCAGAAGTGACGTCATACTACGTGGCAAAATGAGAAAAACCTACAACTGATTATAATTGGTTCAAGGGGAACATCTAAGTATACTTTCTATAAGGACTGGGATTGTGATTGCCTCTCTACTGATAGGTGGACAACTTATGCCTACCTCTAAAACATGTAATCTTCAACACTGTTAAGTACACAGTTTATCATTGTCTCTCAAGCCATAAGACCCTTCGTTATACAGCCCTCTACAATTGGTTGGCACGCTCATGCCGTGTCTGAAACATTCTGTTCACTTAGCAGCACATAAGCTTATCCCCAGGTGCCAGCAGGTGGACTTGATATTACCTCCCCACCCAATTAGCCCAACATCTCTCATCACCCATGTCTTTTGCCATGCAGATAGTCTTTGAACTTGGCTTTGCAAAGTATCCCTGTCAGTGGGAATATATGGGAGTACACACCCTCACTATCATTGTTCTAGGACTCCAAGCTGAACTCTTTTTCCATCCTCAGCTCACATGACAGGTTACCATGGTTCTGTTCCATTCTGCAGCATTTAAATGTTTTAAATGAATAGAACTTGTCACTTAGTGTTCTTTCTATGCACCTTAATTAATGATTCATCCTTTGCACATATCATATCATTCACTGCTTTCAAGAATTGATAACTGACCTTGGCTACTTGTGTTTTGATGCCAGGCTGACAGCCTCTTCCGGCTCTTCCACGATCTCAGCTTATTCTTGCTGCAACACAATTCTCTGCCTTTCCTCTCCATGGGTACAAGCTTAGTAAATTCATGACACCGATGTCCGGTTCCTATACAATGGCGGCTTTGCCTGCTATCTATTCACTACGTATAGCCAGCTTCTATGACCACTTAGTCTACTTGCATTTTTGCGTCTGTACAGTTATTGAACGGTTGCATTGCTGTAGCCCTTTGCATACGTTCAATCTTCTTATCTGCATATGAAAGTGTACTTGATTCTTAACTTCGTCATCGGTTTCTGTAAGATCCATGCATTCTCTACAGCCAGTATTCTCAGTGCGTCACACTCGTCTCTTGTGACGTCCCTAACTTCTCTTTTACTCCTTTTCATATTCCTTCAGGGAGTTCCTCCCTCAGATTGTCGTCTCTTCGGGGATACATTCGATACGGTTTTCTCAGTGGATTTCTTTTCTCAAATACCTGCTGCGGTATTGGTACAACTGCTGGTGTCAAACATGGCGCAGTCTCCAACTTCCAACATAAAGGAGGCAGGGGGGCGGGATTTCCTGCAGAGGCATGCAGGTGGTCCTCTACATTCCCCCCTCTGGTTGAGTCCTCGACCACATCTTCAATCGTCTCCACATCTTGATATTTTCTTTTGAAGAAGTACTTCTTCGGAGTCCAAATCTACGACAGCCCCATCAGGTTGCCGACTGATTTAACATGTTCGCCTATGATATGATATGATGATATGGCATTTGTAACGCGCCTATACACAAGTGTTCAAGGCGTGACGAGGCAAGGGGGGTGGGGAACAAGGGGAGACAGACAACGATCCTACTAGGCCAGGTGTCATTCAGATCGCGCAAGGGTAGAGGGGAAGGGAAAAGTGCAAGGGGAAAGGGAGAGGGGAAAAGTGCAGTACAGGGTTAGTAGAATACAAGATAAATAATAAGGGCCAGCTAGTGGCAAGTGCAAGGTAAGTGCCGGGAGGAGGGGCTGTAGGGATACAGAGACAGTCCCGCAGTGCAGGGGTTGCCAGGGAGGCAGTGCAGGGAAGAGTGGCTGGGCTAAGGACTGAGATCGGTGAGTGGCCCAGTTGCAGATTCAGTGCAGGTTCAGTGATATTAGCAGGGGAGAGGGGGAGAGAAAGAGGAAGGTTTTGAGGTGCTTCCGGAACCGGAGATGGTTCTCCTCAAGTTTCAGGGAGGCAGGAAGGTGTCATGATGTCTACCCCCGGGGATCCAGATCAAGTCCAGCAACCCCGGAAGCAGGCATCAAGTTATTCCAAGCAAGCCCAACAGCCCCTGCTAGGGGCTATTTGGGTGCAGTCCTGGCGTCTATGGCGCCAGGCTCATATGGAGAGTCAGTCCTGGCGCCATAGGCGCCAGGCTCATAGATTAAAACTTACCTGATGCAGACCATGCTGCAAGAGCTCCAAGCCAAAAGAGGCTTGGAAGGGACTACTTCAACCTAGGGACTATTTTTTACTCGGGTGGGGTCGAGGAGGAATATTTACCTGGGACTACTTTGGAGGCTATTTAAACCACGCCCGAAGAGCAGCACACGCTTCGCGTTATTCTGCATCCAGCAGCGTAACGCTCACCGTGCCTGCAAGTCTGCATCCAGTCTTCTGCCACGCCCGCCTCGAGCCTGGAGCTCCTAGAAAGAGGGAGAAAGAAGGAGAAAGAAGGAGAAAAGGTTAGAACAAGAGCAATACCTTTGATCCTTACCTGAATTCCCGATCCACCGCACCTTCGAGCTGGAAGAAAGAAGTTATTTTATGCACGTCGCCTCGCCTGCTGCAGCGCCGCGCTGAACTCACCGGCCTTCGCAGCATCTTCACTATCCACCGCATCCTTCTGCATGTTCCCGCCGCACTCCGGCACCTAAGGGGAACACAAGAACAGCAAGGTGAGCCAAGGGAATAAACAGAGGCAATATTAGTTACCCCCCATAGACTTACCTGATTTTACCGCGGGGGTACCATTCCTCTTCACGGGTCGGCGCAGCCTCCACCGCATCTTCGCCGCACCCCGGCCCCTAAGGGGAACAAAAGGACAGCAAGGTGAAACAAAGGGACAAACAAGGGGAATCCTTCTCACCACAATAGACATACCTAATTTTACCGCCGGAGGCATTATTCCCTGAGACTTCATAATTTCTCTCAGCACCTGAATAAGGGAGAAACCCACAGGTTACATACTGACATTATTTTATCGAACTGTGTTGGATAATACAAATCCTTACCTGAATGTTACCGGTTGCCACAAGATACTCTTCGCTAGGGTCAAGCTGCAACCTGCAAGGAATCGGACAAGAGTGAAACATTTGAACTCTTACGAACTCTATACTTACGGCGTCTCGCCGGAAATCTCAGAGTCAATATTGTTCTGGAACTCACCAATTCCTTTGAACCAGTGAAGCAACTGGTTATCTACGCGCCCCTGCGCTCAATGCAGGATGGAGAGCTCATCTTTCCAAACCATCAGATGAGACTATAAGAGGGGACATTAAAGGTGATCAGTGGGGAGAACAGCGGGGGTTGGGGTTAACACTCAACTCCACAGGTGGTTAATTCCCTTTCTCTATTTGCAGAAGAATACTCCTACGGGCCAAGCAAACGAAGCTAGGGGGGCCATTCCAGTCTGTCATCTCAGCACTATGTGTCACATTGGTGGAGACCACTGCTGTCCAGTTCAGATCGACGCCCCTGTGGGAGCCAGGTGAGCGTAACAGAAGGCTGTTCCAGAGGGAGGCACCTGCTGCGGAGAGAGATCTACCCCCAACTCGTTGCTTGGAGAAGCGGCTGACCCTGAGGGAGTTGGAGGCAGATGAGCGAAGAGCTCAGGAAGGAAGATATTTAGGAAGAGAGAGTTGAAGGTATTTTGGCCCAAGGCCCCAGAAGACCTTATGGACAATGCAGAGGGTTTTGAACTTAATCATCGCAGCCACTGGGAGCCAGTGTAGTGATTTCAGTCTTGGAGAGATACGGTCCCTGGGCTTGAGGCCAAGGACAAGTCTCGCAGTCCTGTTCTGGATGAGTTGCAAAGGGCGGAGAGTAGAGGCAGGCAGATTTAGATAGAGGCTGTTACAGTAGTCCAGCTTCGAGAGAACCAGGGCTCTAGAGACAGTGAGCTTCTGGGGGAAGGAGAGGAAAGGAAGGATACCTCTGAGGAGGAGTAGCTGGTAGTGTAACTTCTTAGAGACGTCAGATATGTGAGGAGAGAAAGAGAGTGTGGAGTCGAAGATGACCCCGAGGTTTTTTGCCTTGCAGGTAGGAGCAGGAAGAGGGCCAAGATGGAGGCTGTACACTGTAGTTGCATTGTCCATTTGGATTACAATAGACCCATTGTCCCATGTACGTCTTGTGATTCTTGGGATACAGGAACGTTGTTCCCTCAGGTGCTCCAATGCTGGCCTCTATGCATTTTCTGACATCTTTTATCCGTCAATTCCTTGGGTCCAAACACTGATTTACCATCAATCATGATCTTCATTCCCACTGCCCTTTTTGCTGTCTTCTTACTTGGGCAATTATTTTCCTGATCACACAGAATCCAAACCTCACCATGACCAATATTGCTTCAAGGATCTTGAATATATTTGCCAACCATTGCAGAGTCCATGAGCATATAGAAGCAAACCAACTGTCACCCGTAACGTCCTCTGTCTCGTCTTCCATTTTGTTATGCAGGCTTGTTAACAACGTTATGGCCTCTGTCAAGGTCCCATTCTCGTCATCATGAGAAGGTATGAATGTGCAACAATAAGGCCCGATGTTGGCGCAACCTCCTCCTTTCATTGCTGTAATCATGTCAAGAACATATCTGTTTTGCAGGGTCAATGGTCGTATGGCCTTCAGCTCTTACTTGATGGCATTAAATCCCTTTATGGTGGCGTTGATCGTCTGCAGGAGCTCCCATCTTATGATCTGCAACCACTTGGCATTGGCCATTGTTTGGATCCCAGGCATGAAGATAGTCGTGAAGATTGAAGCAGTCTTGCAGAACAACCTTTGTTCATAGAAGCATATGATGCCATTACCTATTTTTTTTTTTTTGACTATTTTTCTTTAGGAAGTACCATAAGAAAATTTATCAAAAATGAGCGCTTTTCGTAATTTCAAACTTCTTTCAATCAGGCATTTTCAGATGTTTCATGAATGTAGAGTTGCCTTTTGCTGGCAGAAGAACCAGAGTCTGCTTACGTGCCTCCAAATAGTCCAGTTAGGGCCCCCAAAATATACCAGGGTTCCCGTAGCGAATCAAGAGCATCATGGTCCACTGAAAATTCTCGATATTGACCACCAAAAGAAGAAACCCAAACTGCTCTTCTTGTGGCCAGTTGGAATACAAGAGGGCATAAACATCTCCATTCCTCTTTTGGAGAAATGCCATTATTATATCATTTCATCGCTCTACAAGAGGTATGGCTCACCACATTTCCGTTATGGGACAGCTATGAAATGGCCTTAATTCCCGCAGTATTGACTGCAGGTAGACCATCATCGGGTCTACTAGTGGCTGTCAATATCAAATTTGGTTTCTCGATTACAGCATGGGCCTCTGTTGGTGCACATATCCAGCTTGTGAGAATTTGTAATAAAGACACAACTTTTGCCCTATTAAACATCTATCGCAATCCTCTCAGTATGCCGGATGATATATTTTTCGAAGGCTTAAATGATATGCTCAATTTAATTTGTCTCGACAAAACAATCACATATACCATCATACTTGGTGATTTGAACCTTAATTGTTTGAAGGTGGGTGCACAATCACAAAGTGCACGCAAATGGGAGCAGATCATGACTGAGCGGAATTATCACATGGTGAATGGTACCGTCCAAAATGATGTCCCTCCTCACTACACCTGGCACAGAGGACTCTCAAATAGTATCATAGACTATATCTACGTTGACATCAAGCTTTTCCAACAAGTAGTTTGTTTTGACATCAAAGAGCACCCAAAAAGTGATCATTGCCTTTTGTCTTTACAGTGCATGTTGCAATCCACAATGTCAATTAGACACATACATTATTATGGCACTGTGGGAGTGAATAACTCCCGCACACGCCTCAAGTGGACTGCAAGCTCCCTGAATCAGTTTGAACATCTTGTACTGAACAGGGCCCAATACTGTAGCAGTAATGAATATATCGACCTATTACGTTTATTTGAGAAGACCATAAATATACCCCAGTCAAATAGGATTAAACACCCTCACACATTTGACCCAGTAGTCTGTACAAGAAGGAGAGAATATAGGAGGCTTAAAAGACAAATTTTAATGTCAACTGAAGTTGATAAATGGCAGACATTGAAATCTGCAAAAAGCCATTATAAAAATTGGATCTGTGGCCGCAAGTCCCTGCTATATCAACGAGATAGCGAAGCCATGGCTAGTGCCATGAGCGATAAAAATTCAGCTGGCATGTGGTCGCTTTTGAACAATCAGACTTGCCATCAGCAGGCAGATGCTCAATTGAATGGGGTTGCTGAACACATGTGGATTAAGCATTTCGCTACATTATATGATGACCCCTGTTACAACCATGTCAACTACTTACCGGCGCCAACATCCAGCTGGACTTTAAACGTCTCAGTTGAGGCTATTCGTGAAATAATCAAAAAATTGAGCTCATCTCGAGCTGAAGGTCCAGATGGTTTGTCAAACCACATGTTCAAAAGCCACCCGGACATATGGTCCAAGATCTTGTCCAGGATTTTCTGCGATATCATTCGCAATCGCATGATCCCAATATCCTGGAAATCATCCATCATAATTCCGATCTTTAAAAAAGGCGACCGGTCAACACCTTCCAACTATCGACCGATTGCATTACTAGATGCCCCAGGAAAAATCTTTACCAAACTGGTCCTAGCCGAATTTAACACCTGGACTGGCTTTAATAACCTTAGGGACTCTAATCAAACTGGTTTTATGGTAGGAATGGGGACCAACATCAACCTCATGACCTTGAATGCAATCAAAGCCCAGTGCCAAGAAACAAAACAACAGGTGTTTCTGGCCTTCATTGACCTGAATGCAGCTTTTGATTCGGTGAGTCGTCCTCTACTACTAAACAAGCTCGTTAGAGATGACTGCCCAGCAACCTTATACGACATCATACATTTACTGCACCATGATACGTCGATACGAGTACGTATTACACTTGATGGTCTACTAACAGACAGCATACCGACCTTTCGTGGTTTAAAGCAGGGTTGTTCGTTAGCCTCAGCAGTATTTAATTATTTCATCCATGATGTCAAATTTGCATTTGCTACTGTCATATCGGATTCCCCCAGGCTGTGCAATCGAGAAGTTCAATCACTTATGTACGCAGATGATCTAGTACTCATATCCAGAACCCAGGTGGGGCTACAACGACTCCTTAACACGTTCCACCAATATGCCCTAGCTAATGAATTATCTGTCAACACGTCCAAAACTCATATCATTCAATATTCTCCCAAACGTACAGGCCCAGCTTCATATGTGTGGTCCATAGGTAATACCTCACTTAGTGTAGTCCCCAGCTATTGCTATTTAGGCATGATTTTTGAAGGGCTGTTAAAAGCAAATGGGCAGATAGAGAGGATTGAGACCAAGTTACTTGCATCCATCTCCCAAGCTCGTGTTATCATGTATAGATATGGTAAATTCTCTATTCTTCCGGCTTGGCACTATTGGACTAAGAAAGTTGTCCCCACATTACTATATGGCCTAGAAACTCTTCCAGTAGATTCTACTTTTAAATTTGATCTATGGGAAGCTAAATACTGGCGTGCAATTCTGCATCTCCCTCAATGTGTCCCCATATCATGGATGAGATACGAGCTTGGTCTAACCTCTCTTGAAGCCCATTACAACTGGCGAATATGCTCACTTTTTGGGAAATGTCTGGTGTCGTCCAATGAAAACGTATTACTAAACACGCTTTCTCGCCTTGTATTTGCGGTAAAAAAATCTAGATATATTGCAGAGTGGCTAACACGAGTATATCAAATAATGATAAAGGCAGACGTTCCACTTGATTTGTTGCTGTTGAACCCTGTTAAAGCTAAATTCAAAATCCACCAAACAGACTGGATCAATACATGTGACTTAACTACTATGTATCGTTCCAGTGATCCTGCCCGCTTTCCTCCAAAAAAACTTAAAACTCTTCCAGCGTACTTAGTACGCTCTCCTGCTCTAAAATATAGAGCAGGAATTATGCGTCTTCGCTTTAATCTATGGGCCACTATGGAAGTTAAAGCTAAACGTAGATTAATTAGTAAAGAACAAAATATCTGTAGATTTTGTCAAGCCTCTTCGCAAGGTGAAACTCTGGCTCACTTATTTACAGAATGCGTACCTCTGAGTGCTAACAGACAAATTGCTTTTGCCAGACATTGTCAATATTTGGGTAATGTTTCACAGGATGAATGCTGGCCGGTCCTGTTGAGCACAAACAACATTGCAATCCAAATAGCAGCTGTTAATTTTCTCATTAGTCTTAAACTAGACAATTAATTTAATTGAGACTTTAATTAAATGTTGCAAATTATAGCTTTCTCAGAACCTTTTAAGTGGTGAATAATGCATACAAAATGTTGCCTTTTAAGATTTTTTTTTTTTTTTTTTTTTTGAGCACTGACCAAATGGTGTTTTTTCTATATAATGATTGGTGGAATTTATGTTAAATGTTGTATTTTTGTACTTCTTTCTTTTTTGTTTGAAAGGTTGATTAAATTCAACCAAATCAATAAATAAATAAAAAAAAAGAGTTGCCTCTGTGAACCAAGGTCATTGGATTATTTCCTGATGTCTTTTAGGGACACGATTGTGTCTCTTTGATTTGTCGAAATATTGCGTCAATTTGGTTCACCAAAGCTACCGTCCATCTTGTGGTTTCACCAGATATCAAACGATTCCATAGATTGTTTTCACATACCATCCAGGGGTTCTCGATCAGCGGTAGTAGGTGAACTATTCTATGTTGCTTGGTGTTTGGACAATCTATCGCCAGGTGTTTCAAGGTTTCTGTCACCTCCGTCGATTTGCACAAACGACATTCTTTTTTTTATCAGAGACACCTCTGATGTACAAAATTTCCTGAGTTAGGAGCAAGTTTAATCTTGCTTTCATAAACAAAGTTCTTTTTCTTTTTTCAGGAAATTTGACGCAGTATTTCAGCTGAGATTTCACTTTGTTGAATGTAGAGGGAAGATGTGCTCGAACTTTATTCTCTGCGGCTGCCTCTAATGTGTGAATCCAGTCCATGGTTACCATTTTTTGTTTTATTCGGTCTGGGTTATCTGTCAGCTCTATTTCCGCCAGTTTCTCTTTTCTCTTTTCCACCCATCTGTTCAGTGCTGCGCATTTGCCACTTTCCAGTTCATCCTTTATGATTTTGAGAGCTGGTAGCGACTCGGCCAGAATTATTTTCCTGAAAAAGCTCATTGCGCTTTGCTCTACCATGGATGCCAGGGATACAAGACCCAGCTCTCTTCTGATGGCCGCCATTGAGGTAGATTTGGGGAGTCCTAGCACAGCCTTCCATATCAGCCCCTCCAATTTGATCCAAATTGAGGAAGGAATGCACAGGGAGACTTCTGTTCCATATGCTAGAGCTGGGACCGCTTTTCCCTTGTAAAAGTTTATTGCGGGCATTAGAGAGAACTTGCCATACTTTCTATCGAACGCTCTCATTTGTGACGTGAGCCTTTTTGCTTTATCCCACAGCGTCTTTTGCATGGCTAGGTCTGTTCCTGAACTATCAATTTCGACCCCTAGGTATTTGATGTTTTCCACCGTTTCAATTTTGTCGTTTTCAAGGTACCAAACCATTTTTTTTTAGCTTTTCTGTTCGATGCTTTCTCGATTGTCAAAACTTTTGATTTGTTTTTATTGATTTCCAGATGGTTGGCATCGATGTATTTAGCTAAATTTGACAGTTTACGCTGTAGTCCGACTTTTGTTTGATCGATGAGGATCACGTCGTCTGCATATAATAGTCTGGGGATGGAAGTTTTACCCTGTCTCGGCGGGAAGCTCCTTATTTCAGCTTCTGAAGTTTGCAGGTCGCCCAGGAAAGCAGCAAACAGTGCCGGGGTCAGGGGGCATCCCTGTTTGACCCCTCTGCGGATCTTGATCTCCTCAGAGAGCGTTCCATGCTGATTTAATTTCACTCTTATGGTGTTTTGCAAGTGTAATGCTTTGATAGGCTCAAGCACCGATTGTGGGCAATTCCAGAGTAGTAATTTCACCCAGAGCATGTTTCTGTCAATTTTGTCAAAGGCTTTAGATAAGTCTACAAAGGCTAAGTGTACCTTTGGGGGCCCCCTTCCTTCAACTTGGCTTTTAAGATGTTAATTATCATGATGTTAATTGTGGTGCTTCCATTTTTTTGGAAACCTGTTTGAAGATTATCTTTTGACGGTCCACTTTTCTCCCATATTCTGAGGTGGTCCAACAGGAGAGATGCATATAGTTTGCCTATGATGTTGAGCAAGGCGATTGGTCTGTAGTTTTCTGGGTCTTCGCGCCCTCCTTTTTTATTGATCGGTACGATCACCGCTTTCTGCCACGACTCAGGAATTTGTCGTTTAGCCTCGCATTCTGCGAAAATTCCACTGATCACGATCGGCCACTCATTCGGAAACTGTTTGAGTGCCACGTTAGTCAGACCGTCGGGGCCAGGAGCTCTTGATGTTTCAAGTTTCTTGATTTTGTCTGCGATGTCTTCAGGGTTAGATAAATTCACCCAGGCTGAGTTTGGCTTTTCCCCTTTCGCATCTTGTACTACTTTCAGGTCTTCAAATTCCTTCGCTAGGTACGTTGTCCATTTTTCCTCCGCAACTGCGTTGATCATAGGCGCGTTTTGCTTCGCAGATGTTGTTTTTATTAGTGACCAGAATTCGCTCGATTTCTTTTAGACGAAAGTCTCTTCATCATATCTTCTGCGTCAAGTTGGTATTGTGTCGCCCTTCGTTGTTTTAGCCAGTTGCGATACCTTTTTTTCTCCTGGTGCCAGTTTGCCCAGTCCTCGTCCCATTTTTCTTTGTTCGACTAACTCTTTGTTAAAGGCATGTTTCGGGAAGGCCACGGAGGCACCTGTTCTTTTTAGTGGTTTTTTGTATAGAGCTAATAGCGGTATGTAGTCCGGTCTTTGATCTATTTTGTTTAACTTGTTGGCCTGAATTTTTTGATCCCAATCGCTTTTCGCAATGTTCGCTTCCGTTAGCCTCAGCCGTGTTTGTTGGTTATTTATCTCCGTTATTGGAAGATACCTGGGTTTTGTAGTTCTCCAACCCTGCCAATTGCACATCAGCAGGTTGTGGTCGCTGTTCAACGTTCTTTCCACTCAAAGTTTTTATTGATTTCTGTTAGGCCCGAGGAGATACATATATAATCTAAGGTTGCGCTTGAGGACCCACGTTCCCACGTAGGGATGTTTGTTTGGTTAGGAAACAGTGTGTCTATGTTTTGTACATTTCTTGTAGTGATGAGGTCATTCCAGGCGTTCCCATGCTCTCTTGTTTGATCTGATGTTAGAGGTCGCTGGTTGCCGGTTGGATTTGTCTGTTTTTGATTGCCACAGTTTGCATTGAGATCACCACAGATAATGATTTCGATGTCCTCGAAATCTTCGTAGAGCTGGTCGATCGTGGAGCTCATATTGGAGCAAAATGTTTTTGTTGACATACGCTGGGGATTCCAGTTGGGACCACGATGACACCACTACCAGCAATTCGTAGGCTTCTTTCCACTTTCGCGGCTCAGCTAAGCCGCGACCTGTAAGGCCTTTCTCGGCTGGAGAAATTTCTACTGTAAAGCCGTCTAGTGCAGGTTTAGTCATCAGCCACGTTTCCTGTAGGCATAGGATGTCGAAGCTACCCAGGTTTACATCTCCCACTATCGTTAAGCGCGAGTGGCCTTGGGTGTTCCAGGATCCTAAAATGAAATGATCTGGTTCGGGCCGTGCCTCTCTGGATTTAACTGTTGTGTTAATGACGAAGTCCGGCCCTGGTAGTTGCTATTTATTATTTTTTTTGCTCCAAGTTGATGTCAACCAGTTCCAAGGGCCTTTCGCATGGCTCAAGTCCGCCGTCTTTCCCTTTTTGTTTTGGGATCTCAAGGGTCGAGGAAGATTCGTATCTTGATTTACACGGCTGGACGTCGGTGCTCAGACTTCGTAATGAGCGGTGCCTTTGGTTATCTTGGATCGGCTGATGTCCCCATTTCCTTGTGGGCCCGGCTGGCCGGTGTCGTTCCGGCGATTCTGATTCCTTTATTTCTGTCAAACAAAGACTCATCAGTTCCAGTTCTTTGAAAGCCGCCTCTTCAATTCCCTTTGTTACGTTTGTTTTGATGTGAATGTAAGCTTTTGCTCGATTTCCGTCGTGGTAAGGTTCCACTAGCTTGAGGTCTTCCGATCTTAGGTGCCTCAGATGTTTCGATCTCTTCATTATCTGTAGAATTGCTGGCCGGTTTAGTGGCTCCTTATCTTTCTTTGGGTCTTGTTGTTCTAACTTGAATACTCGTGTCCGATGATTGAGTGTGGTTTCCTTTGTCACTGTCTTGGGCGATTGACTCTGGGTCTCGACCCTGCTTGGGCTTTTGGGTCTGATGGGTGGTTCTTTGTGGTAGGACTCATGGCTGTACCTCTGCTTTGTCGCACTAGGGTCTCTGGTCGATTTTTGGCAACTGGGGTTTTCGCCTTTGCTCTTAAGCTCCTTCTCTGTTCTCAGGTGGTTGTCTTTTTGTTGGTGCGTAATAGTTTTCCTTATTGAACTTTCTTTTGTTGTGTGCTTTTTTTATTTCGGTTAGAAGAAAGCCTGTTCGCTCCACTTCGTTAAAGGCTGCTTTTTCAATGTGATTAATGCTTTCTGCTTTTTCAAATGCCGGTATGCTTTCGCTGTTCTCCCGCTATGGTAAGGCTCTACCAGAATCATGTTTTTGCTTCTGAAGTTCTTTAAGGATTGGGTGTTCTTCATTATCTGAACAACGGTTGATCGGTTTAATATGAGAAAGTCTTTCCTTTCTCCATGTTGCTCTAGCTTAAATAGACAGATTTCTTCTTTTGTTTTTGTTTGTTGAAGCTCGACAATGCTTCTCCATCTGGTCTCCAGGTTTACATAAATGCTTGCATGGCTTTCCGTCTCATCTTTTTCGGGGTGGTCCTTCTTTTTTTGAAATATGTTGTCATCGACTGTCACGTTCCTTTCTTTAGTCTTGCCAGAGGGCGTGTTATCGGACTCTTTGCTAATGAGGTTATGGTCTTCCCAGTGTTGCGTTAGGTTCATTAAAGTTGGGTCTGCCATAAAATCCTCTGTTGTTTTAGGGGAACTTGTTATCCGACAGGTCTCCGGCTGTGTTGTAGTTGATGTTTTTAACTCTTCCGCTGTCGATACCTGTTTTTTGAGTATTTGGCCCGTCTGTGCCATTTTCATCTTTGGCTGAATTTTGTGATTCTGGGGAGGTGGTTTTGGTCGGTTTTGTTCTATACTCATTTCCGAAGGAGATGCGTTTTTGCTTGCAATCCACAGGCCCTCTTCGAGATGCGTCATTTGCAGCCCGGTCTGTGGTGCGTTCCGGTTGTTATTCTGATGTACCAGGTCTTTGATTTTTTTTTCTAGTTCCTCGATTTTGCTCTCCTGTGGTCATGGTGAGTGTGTTTCAAATCTTCAATCGCTGTTATATAGCTTTCCATGTGCGATATTTTGTTGATCATATTGGACATCATTGCCGTGTTGTCTCGGATTTCTTCTCTTATTGCTTCGTAAAGTTTGCAGAATGGTGCAAGTACAACAGACATTGCGGACATGATTGTGATCATGTCCGGGTTCTTGTTCGGTGAAACTTTCTGCATTCCAGCTGCTATGTCGCTTAGTCTGCGATTTTTGGGAGGGGTATGCATTTTCTCTGGTCTTTTTTGCAACAAAGGTGTGTTTGGTGGAGATTTTGCAATCAGAATACTTTGCTCGTGTTCTGCAGTAGGTCTTCCTCGTGCTGGTCTTTGCTTAGGTACTTCGAACCCCTGTAAGAGCCCTTTTCCCTCTTCGGTGATTTAAAGTCGGCGTCTTTAAAATGCCGGCCGCCAGATGGGGCTTGGTCCACGCATATCTCCCCTCTTTAGCCCTTAACGCAGGGCTTGGCCCTTTGTCGTTTTCTAGGAGGTCTGTGTCGGAAGCGTCTTCCCTTAAACTGTCTTTTTCCGATTTTTTTTTTTTTTTTTTTTTTTTTTTTTTTTTTTCCCCCCCTGTGAGGGGAGCGGCTGCGGAGGCGCTTCTATTTTTTTGGAGTGTCCTTCCAATTCTTTAGTTGTTGCTTCGATGTTGATGGGTCGATATCCCCCAGTCGTCTGGCTAGCCTCCATTGTCTCATTTTTGTCCGTTGTTTGCTCCGAAGTGGTGCTATTCAAGTTGATCTGTTGGTCATCCTTTGTTCTGTTTGCTGGCGGAGCTATGGTCCAAATTGAGTCCGTTTCCCTTTGTTTAGGCCCCGGGGGGGGGGTGTTCATGGGCTACTTGTAGCATTTCTGCATCGGAAATTTAGATCTCCGTCGTCAGTTTTCTTTTATACTGTTGTGTGAAGAAAGCCTTCAAGGGGCATGATGGTAGTGGGTTTGGTAGGGTTTTCGAGGAAATACTTCTCCTTTTGACCACTTTTACAATCTCTTGCTCTTTGAGGACAGCTTTTGTTTTATTCGAAACTGGTTTCGTGTATTTGCTTGTTAGATTTTTTTGTTTTGGTTTGCTGTTTTTGTTTCTTTTTTTGTTTTTCCTTTTTTTCTTTAGTGGTCTTGGGTTCAATTTGCCATGTTCATTCTCTGATTCTTTATATGAAATTCCCGAGAGGTTGGTTGTCTCTCCCATGGATTTAGAATCTTCGTCTATGAATGCGATGGAAATTGAGTGAATTTCGGACCAGTTCTTATCACTTCCCTTTTTCTGAGCCTCTGGCTTTTTCCCACACTGATTCTCAATGTTCTTGATTGTTGTGTGTGGCACATTTTCCATGCTTGCCCTTTCCAGGTGGTGAAACATGGCCTTTATTTTAATTGTGCTTTTGAGGTTTGTCGATGGTGGTGGTTGCTTTCTGCCCGTGTGACCCTGTAGGTTCCAAACTCTCCTTCTGTCCTCTCTCATCCTGCATGCCAGGTTTGGTCTCCTGATGGCGGCGGGGTAATTCGGGGCTCATTTCTCTCCCAGCCCTCCCTGCAGCTGGTAGAGGGTGGAGGGACCCGATGACCGGGATTTCTCTCCCACTAGCTGTAATGGTCGGGGTCGTGCACGCTTCTGTCTGTACGTCCGCCTGTGTCTCCGGGCGGAAGGCGTCTTCCTGGATCGATGCCTCCGCTTTGATCCCTGCAGGTTCCCGCCCCTCCTTGCCGCTCGCAGTCTGCCCTATCCCGTACGGGAGCCGACCTCCGCCAGCTCCCGCCCCGGGCGCTCTCGCCACACAGGCCTCGAGCGGACTGCTTGCTGCTGCAGTGGGAGCCGAGGGCGGTCCCTCTATCACCATCTCCTCGCCGGCGCCGGACTCCGACCTAGTGCGTCCGGGGATGTCTGCGCTGCACGCGGCAGGCGGGGATGGACTGCTCACTTCTCCGTCCCTCCCCTCAGTCAGACTTCCCGTGCCTCCAGTTCCCGCCAGGATCAGCAATGTCGGCGGCGGCGGTGGGAGTTCCTTGGAGAGCGGCGTCGATGGTGATGTCGATGGAGACGGCAGAGCCTGTCTCGCTGCTGCTGATGCTGTCCCCGCAAAAGGTCCAAAAAGGTCTGTTTCTCCTTCCGTATTTTTGTTGTTTTTGATATTAGGCAAGTTCGTGCCGCTAAAATCCTTGCTGTTCTGAACAGCGGCTCCGCTCGATCTGTAGCCCGGCAAATTCTTCCCTCCTTTGCTGTTGTGTAAGCGTGCCTCTTCCGCCTCGCTGTTGGATTGTGAGGTGGGAAGGGAGGTGAGTGTGGTACACGGGGAAGACACGCTCGTTTTTTTTTATGTTCTCCCCTTTGGGCGCACTTTGGGCTCCATATGGGTTCTGCTACCGATCTGCAGCGGACTGCTGCAGACTGCTCTCCACCTCTGCTCCCAGCCCCGCTCACCGCTTTGCGGTGTATTTGGGTTTATAACTGCTGCTTCCTGAAACAATGATGAGGACTGGCTGCAGACTGCACTCCACCTCTGCTCCCAGCTCCGCTCACCACTTCGCAGAGTATTTGGGTTTATAAATGCTGCTTCCTGAAACAACTATGAGGACTGGCTGCACACTGCAGACTGCTCTCCACCTCTGCTCCCAGCTCCGCTCACCCTATGCTTCTATTGATTTGGCTGAGAAATAATTCTCTCTTTTGGTCCAATTTGAGAAACTCAAGCGATCTTCTTTTTTTCACAAATGGGCATCTGCTTTTGGAAATTCTCCAATGTTCAGGTCACTCTGAGGAATAACGAATGCTGGAACATGAATGAGCAGCAAGGAGCACGTTTCTCTCCAATCCTTTGGCAGCTTCATGTAGGCCCTAGACCCACAAGCCCAATATCGATCCATCAGGACGGCTGTCCCTGCTCCCATCCTGGAAATGTCCACTGTAGTTCTACAGTCCTTGTTGTCTCCCACACAATTCGTTCCATATCTTTGGAAGCACAATGTTAAATGTTAAAGGTATTTGTACAGGTCACCGTCACCAATGGAGTTGGTCCCCAGGCGCTCTGGCGGGTCTGCCAACGAGAAGGCAGGATGGGTTAGTAGACTGAAGATGGGAGTAGGATAGTGAGAGGAGTGGTATTCTGTTGGCAGCTTCATCTCGGTATACACCGTGTGCTGAGCTCGGGCGCAAGTATCGGAGCGATTGTCAGACCTCGTGTGCTGTTGGTGTGGCTTATGTGTTGTTCCGGTGTGGTGAAGTGCATGCGGCTTGCAGTGCAAGAGATGGTTGTGTGAGTTCTTTGAGTGATTTAAGTATACAGAAAGTTTGAGCTTTTTGGTTAGTGGGTTATATGTTTTGCAACTAATCTTCACATTATGGCTCAATGCCTAGGTTTCGGGAATCCAGCATGGTGCGACAACAGCTAGATTTGAGAGTCCTGCATAATGGGGCAAGAGGCCCAAGCCTAACGGAACAATTGAGGTCTTAGCGCGGCGCACTCCCTGTTGTATTCTAATGAAATTTGTATAGTGTTTTATTCTAATCAACTATGTATAGTGAGGTTGGAGTGTCTATTCTTGTCCTTGGGTGTCAGAGCAAGAGTTGTGATATCCTCTTTCCTTACTATCTATGTGAATTTGTCTGCTGGAACTTCGGGTGTGGTACAGGCCGGGATG
This sequence comes from Ambystoma mexicanum, assembly GCF_040938575.1. Lineage (NCBI taxonomy): Eukaryota > Metazoa > Chordata > Amphibia > Caudata > Ambystomatidae > Ambystoma > Ambystoma mexicanum. The sequence goes on from NC_090929.1 coordinate 1,621,312,229, forward strand.
CTATGGGTGAGTCGTCTTAGGTCTTCCGTCTTGGTCTGTCTATGTGTTCAGTCTTAAGTGTCCCCCTCTTGTGGCTATCTCTCATTATGTCTTATGGTATGTCGTGGAGTGCGTTCCTTGTATTCTGTTTTTAATCTTCGGTTGTTTGGTGGGAACCTGGATCGGTATCTTTATTAATCGTTGTTTTAGCGGTCTTCTAGTTACGCAGTGAAGAGCCAGGATTTGAGCAGTTTCCTGAATACAAGGTGGTTTCTCGTGTTCCCTGTATTCTTTGGTAGGTCATTCCAAGTTTTCGGTGCCTGGGAGAGAAAGAGGAACCTCCAAGTTTTGTTCAGTTGTAGGGTTTCAGTTCCAGGTGGATGTCGTTGCTTGATCTGAACGTTCTTGTTGGCTGGTGTAGGCGTAATTTATCTCTCAGGAATTCTGCGCCTTGGTTGTGTATTGCTCTGTGCATGATGCACATTGATTTGAATTTTATTTGTTGTTTTATTGGTAGCCAATGAAGTATTTTCAGCGCGGGTGTAATGTGTTCTCTTCGGGGTCGTTTGAGAAGGAGTCTGGCTGCTGCATTTGGTATGTGTTGTAGTTTTTTTAGAAGTCGTTCAGGTATACCCAGGTATAGGCTATTGGCATAATCTACTCTGGACATGACCAGAGCGATGATGGTAAGTGTTTTGTTGGCGAATGACAGGAACGGTAGTATTCTTTTTGCTGCTCACTGGAGAAAGAAGCATTTCTTGAGTAGAGCGTTTACTTGTGGCTCTAGAGTGAGATTGTTTTCCATCAGGACCCCCAGGTTTTTTTTACAATAGACGATGGCTCTGGGGTCGTACCAAGTTCTCTTGGCCAAAGGATGTAGTATCTCTGTTTTGCCTGGGTTAATTTTGATGTGGTTCTAGTTCATCCAATTGAATATATTACAAAGGCAGTTCTCTAGTGTTGTGTTTTCTTCTCGGGTATCTTGTATTTTGATTTGGTTTTTGTCGGTGTAGTTGTAGCAGGTGAGGCCGTGTCTTTTGATGATTTTGATTAATAGATATAGGTAGATGTTAAATAAAAGCAGGGAGAAAGATGATCCTTGTGGTACTTCGCATGTGGAGTCTCTTGGGTTGGACAAGGTTTCATCCATACGGTTTCCGTTCTGTTTGTTATGAAGGATTTGATCCATCCATAGTAGGGCGGTGTCTGTTATTCCCAGTCCTTCTAATCTCGTTTTGAGGATGTCTTGGTTGACTGTGTCGAATGCTGCGGATAGGTCTAGAAGTATCAATGCAGTACTCTTGTCTGAGTCTGTTTGCTTTTAGGTCGTCCCATATTGAGAGGAGAGCTGATTCCGTTCTTTCATTGGTCTAAAGCCAACTTGTGCATGGTCTAGTAGGCAGTGCTCTTCTATGAATTCTTGGGTTGTTTTGTAAATGTACATTTCAAGTATTATGTACGGGATGTTGAAGATGTGTCTGTAGTTGAAGTCCTCTACGTTTCCTGCTGTGTCTTTGAGTACAAGCCTGATGAATGCCTGTGGTACTTTACCTGTTGATATTGAAAGGTTGAGGATATTCCTATGGTATTCCATGGGAGTTCCTTGTTTGAGAATAGATTTGTATATGTCCGGGGGGCAGGGGTCTTCGGGAGAGCCTGATTTGTTGTTGTGATTTTTCGGGAAAGCTTCGTAGTTTGTTCGGATGTTTCTCGTGAGGATAGGCGGGGTCTGTAGTGTGATCACATGCTCTGCTTTGTATGGTTTTTTGGATGGTAATGATTTTATTTTTTGGAATTGGCGTGTTGTTGCATCCCGGTGGGTTTTTTATTTCATTTATGATTTCTTTTTGGGTGTTTGGTGCTTAGTAGATTCAGTTATCGTAGTGCTTTTTGTAGAAGCGGATCTGTTGCAGAAATTTAAGTTTGTTTGCAGCGCTGTTGTTGATCCTCCATTTTGATTCTAGTTTTCTTTTCATGGCGCTGAGTAGTGTGGTGAAACATTTTGCCATTGTTTTTTTACGTGAGGGAGTGAAAGGTTTTTCTTTGGCGATGTCGTTTAGGGTTGTTACGGTCCAGGTGTGGAGTAAAGCTACTTTTTTGTCCAGGTCAGCTTCTTCCATAATTGTTGTTTGTGGTTTGCTGAGGTCCAGGAGTTCAGTTAGGTTGTAATTTTTGATGGTTCTCTAGTTTCTTTTCATGGTGATCAGTGGTTTGTCTTGTTGCTTGTTTATTGGGATTGTGATTATGAATGGAATGACGAGGTGGTTGCTCCAGAGTGTTTGAATTGGGGGTGCCGTGGTAATAGTTCTTTATTTGCGAAGATTGCATCTGTATGCCCTGCCGAGTGTGTTGCTCCAGTTGTTGTAGATTCATTGCTGCTAGTTGGTCAGTGAAAGATTTTTGTGTGGTTGTGGTTTCTTCATCGAACCAGATGTTGAAATCTCCGAGGATGATCAGATGATTGTGCTTGATGGCTAGGATGGTGATTGCTTCTGTGACGGCATCTACGAAGGTTGCATGTTTGTTTATGTTGTTTATATAGCACTTTACGCCAAAGTGCTGTACATTATAACAACAAGAATACAATAACAGTAGAAGCATTTACAAGATATGAGTCAAACCAGTAATACAGCAACTAGAACAATTTGCCAATTTACCTACGTTGCCAATTTGCATCATAGGTTGGTGGTCTGTTTATCCATATGAATTTCAGGTTTGTTTTGTGGTTTATTGATAGGCGTAGTATTAAGGATTCACATTTATCGATGTTTAATGGATCTTCCAGTTTGATAGCCAGGTGTTCCTCGTGGATGATTGCTAGCCACCTCCCCCCCTCTTTTAGTTTTCATGTTTGCTTGGATGCATTTGAAGTTTTCAGGCAGTTGTTGAGGGTGATCTTGTAGTTGTGTAGCCATGGTTCAGTTACAAATAGGATGTTGATACCTCCGTCAGGTAGGTCATATATTTCAGTTGACTGCTTGGACATTGACCTTGCGTTTATTAAATTACAGTGGATTTTCTTGGTGTGGTTTTGTTTATTGGTTGCTCCTTGTTCTGGTTTGTAGTTCCGTCGTGGTTTCTGAATTGATGTTGATTGGATGAAGAACAGCAACATCTGCTTCTTCATTCAAGCGGTCCACTAGGTTGATAGCATGGCTGTTCAATTGTGGTGCTTCTCCAGTGATGAAGATTAGTTGAAGATCAGCCATGGTTGCTTCTTCATTGAATCGGTCTGTTAGGTTAATGGTAGGGTTGTTGGTTACCAGGGCTTCGTCGTCTTGTCTGGTATGCTGTGGGTATCGATGGTGCGCCTTTTGTGATGTATGGGGTAAGGGGGTTGGAATCATCCCACTCTTATTGGGGGCTCCTTTTTTCCGGGTGTTTCGGGGGATTCTTTGTATGTGTCGAAATATCAGTGTTGTTGAGGTATCGACGCTCCGTGGTCGCGAGGTAAGGTGCAAGATGAATAAGGATTTTTCTCTTGCATGTTTTTTTTCCTGGTGATAACCTTGTTAGGCGGAGTGTTTCCTGAATTTGAGGCTGCTTCTGCTGGGTGCTGTTGGATTTGTGTGTCCATGGCCATTGTTGCACGATCTTGCCCTCTTTCTCTGCATCCCTTTCTGGGTCGGGGCATTTTGGTTCACGGTGCAGAGGTAGCAGGGTTAGTGGTCCTCTGTGATGTATTGTGCAAGCACAGTATTGATGTTTCTTTAGTCTTGATATGCTTGATGCTCTCCGGCTCAGTCTGTCCTTCCTGTTGATGGGTCGGGTGTGCAGGTCTGGGTTTTAGGGAGTAATAATTCAGCGCCCAGATCTGAGGTGACAGGGCAGCGGGAGAGGCCTGGCTTCAGGTAGTGACTGAACACAGCTGGGTGCGAGGGTCCCGCACAGTGGTAGAGAGGCCCACACTTAGCAAAACAATTGAGTGCAATACCAAACACTGCTGGAATTGACTTAATTGAGTACAGTACCAAACGCTGTTAGACCCGAGAGTCAATTGAACAATTGAGTACAATGCTAAACACAGCTAGTATTGAGTCAATTGAGTACAATACTAAACGCAGTAAGAGCTGAGTCAATTGTATAATTTAGTAAAAAAGACTAAATGCAGCTAGATTTGAGGAACAATGGAGTACAGTCCTAAACACGGCCAGATTTGGGAGTCCTGTGTATTGGGAGAAAGGCCTACGCCTAATGGAGCAATTGAGTGCAATCCTAAACACAGCTGGATTCGAGAGACAATTGAACAGATGCGTACAATACTCAACACAGCTAGACCTGAGAGTCCCGCACAGTGGGAGAGAGGCCCACGCCCAACCGAACAGTTGAATTCATTCCTAAACATAGCTAGATTTGAGAGTCCTGTATATTGGGAGAGAGGCCTACGCCTAACAGAGAAGTTGAGTACAATCCTAAACACAGCTAGAATAGACAGTGTGGGAGCGAGGGAGGCAGTGGAAAATAATCAATGTTTTAGATAGGTTTTCTAAACGGCTAAGCTTCCAGGATAGAATAACTGCTCTACTCCCCACCTAGGCCACTCCTACCGTACTAGTCCTAGTAGTTGCTGGTTGACGGCTGGCTACTGGCTTCCCCTGCTGAAGATGTTGCATTAACCGACAGGATTACAGCCATGGGGCCTGATTCATCTTCTACCCATGTCAGCAGTTTGACATGCTTAGTCCATGTCTTCAAACACACATCATTTGCTCTCTGTACCTCTTGTACATATTCTGGCATCAGTAGATGAGCTGCACAGGACATCAGCCCTTCTCCCTTCTTGGATTTCACTAGTCCATAGACTAAGAATTAGGTTTACAGAGGTATACAAAAGTACAGATGCATAAGAGTGCTTTTCAGAGGTAACGGCAGAACAGATATACAGTGGGAGTATAATACAGAGGAGTGGTACAGCTGTGCAGGGTGGCCGGTGTCTAGCGAGTCGGGTGGTTTGGGGGGGTGGCCTAGGTGTTGAGGAAGAGCGACTCCTATTGCAGGTGTGTGATCTGGCACACCCTTTCCTGTGATGTTTACATATCTTATTGGCTGCTAATCCGGTGATTAAAACTTGAGGGCGTTCCATCTACCCAGGAAAATGCAAAGGTGTGCACTTGGTACTGGCCCCAGCTCTACCGTACTTTAGCTCTTTCTCCCCCAGGAGACTACATCCATTAGGGCCAGGGCCAGGGAACCGGCAGTGCTTGCCTGCAGACTCTTTGAGAGGAAAGGATATTTGAGGTATGCTATCTACTAACTCTTCATTCGCCTGTGAGCGCTTCTATATGCTGGATGATGCCCAATACTCTGGCACTGTGTTTAGCTTTTACTCATCAAATCTATATTTCAATGCATGGTTTGGGACTTGCCTGGAAATTGTTTTACCGACTCCATGACACCTCTTGTGAAAGGTAAACATTTAAATAGGGTGCAAGGTTAAATCATTGGTTGGCTGAGTGTACCATTGCATCCTAAAAAAGCACTTTGTTGAAAATCCCTAAAGTGTATTGGATCCATAGACTCATTTGTGATGGTGTAAATTCTAAAAGAGCTGCCAAGGTCCTTAAACTAATGAAGCAATTGGTGCTCGCCATCAGAACCCCCAATTTATAGTTTTGTTTAAGACCACCTAAAATCATACATATTGACCTAAAGATCCCCTTCGCTCCTCTCATTAATGTGAAAAAGTTCCCCTTGTTAAACCTAAAAAGTTTGCTCTGCACACAGACGATTTGGTTCAAATTATGCTTTAAAAGCTCCTCACTTGATTTTGTTTGATTTCTAAACCCACTACATATGAGGCGGTGATTGAAGTAAAGCAAGGCATAGTAAGTCAAGTGGGGTATGTTGCCTCCTGCAAGCTCCACATTACTGATGGTGTGTGTGGACGTCTTTGGGGATCTCTATTAACTTCAACGTTGCTTGACTGTGCCCCTGGTCAGTAGCAGTGTATTCTTAGTATTTCTCTGATACTTTTTGTCCTGCAGGCCGTAACGGAATGCCCTGCTCTAGAATACAGCCAGTACTTTGGCTATTAGCCTCTCATTAGCTGGTGTATGGCCTGCTCATTATGGCTTGTGTTTGCTGTCCATTTTGCATACTGGTTTTGCAAATTATTTTTAGATGTCTTAAAAAATTCAGCGTCAACTGGTTCTGGTCTTCCTATGTAGAAATAATGCAGATGTCAACTTATGAGCCTCCCCACATTTAGAGTCTTTGGGGAAAATAAAAGTCTTGAAACACAGTGGTATCCAGGTGGCGGATTAAAAGGGAGCACGTACCGGAGAAGTAGGGCCTTCATTTTAATGAAGCTGGAGAATATGGCAGAAGAAGACCCTGTCCATGCAAGGCCCTCTCCACTGGATTACCAGGATTATCCGCACAAAGCGGTCTGAGACCGGAATGTAGAGAGATCCCGAGTGCCCATGCCAATTACCTACCACTGCATGTAGATGATCATTTGCATCTCCTCCAGGAGTACAGATCATTAATGGCGGCTGCCATGAAAAATGACAATTTTTGGGGTAGATTCCAATGGACTGCACCTGCCTGTAGCAACCAGTGACATTCCTCAGAAGGAAACTGGCAGGATGGGTAGATTGCTGTGAGACATTGATTACTGCACAGCAATCCATACCTTCGTGTTGCTGTTCTTGTATTCGGCGAGCGTTGCTCCTTCAGGGATTTTTGTTTGTTTGTATGTTAGGCTGATGGTGTGCAACACCGCCCATGGGCTGTACCAAGATACCAAGAGGAAGATTGGGGGTCTGGAGTAGGGCAGCAGGAAAAGGAGGCAGGAGACATAGTAGGGAATTTGGACAATATGACTAACTTTCCATTAGCAGATGGGGTTCAGGGCATATTGGGCTTTATGCCCGCTGTTGTATCTGTGTGGGGGTGTAATACCGGAGATGGGATGCTTTGTGGAAAGCATGCATTTGCTATAGAAGGGCTTGACGTTTCATTCGAAGGAGGCGATTAATGCCCTTGTATTAAATTGTCATTTTAAATTGTCGTTCCTCTATGGGTTACATAATATTTGTTTCAGAATGGTGTTGCTCAGCAGGATTTGCTGGATGCCTTGCTATATTGATGGATGATGTAGTCTTAATTGAGTCTCCCCTATGGAAAATGCAAATGTACTTGCTTTGATTTGTCCCTAGGCATGGTCTGGTCCTGGAATGAGTAAAACTCTGGACGTCCTTGTGCTAGATTGTTATTGGTTTATACGGTACACTGGAAGTCCTGCCCTCAATGTGGATTTTTGAACTGCCTGGCATATGGCAAAACAGTTCAGAGGTCCTTCATTTCAGATTTGCCTACGCACAGATACCACTTGCACACGCTTTTGGTGACTGGTTGTGCAGGTATGGTTTGAATTGGCGTGAATGTGTAGTTTTTTCTTTTAGTGGTGGCGGGTAAATGTAGGCATAACAGGCAGATGTGTCGTGCAGTAGCTCTTGCTTTCTGTATTCTCTCCTTCATCTCACCCCCGGTGTAGGCAGCGCGCTCCAGAGGCTCAACCTGCACTTGAACTCTCCCTGCCCCCTTAACATACAGGCCGCCCAGCTCTTTGTTCATTTAGATGTGCAGTGATGGATGGAAGCGGCAGTCACTTATGCATTTTGCATGGCTTCTTCAAAGGTGCTCTATGTAGTGAAGCCAAGCCAGGAGAGAGAGAGGGAAAAAGCCCGATTGTAACTATATAATTTTCATGCTGACAACTAAAGGTAAGTTCTGTCAAAAACAAAAGAACTAGTGGTACGGCGTACCAAACATCCATCTCGAGTACAAGTGACTGTTAAATATTTACTATTTTAAGGCACATATTTACAATTTTAAGGCACATGAAAATAAACTGATTTGGCAAGAACCACATGATTACTTGTTCAAGGCCGAAGATATAAGTGGTCGACAGGCCACTTTTACTCCCTAAAAATAGACAGGTATTAGCAACAAAAACGAGTGTGTGGAGCACACATTGACTCTCTCCTGCCCCTCCCTCCGCCCCAGCAGGACAAGATGATGCGCTAAGCAACCTGCAACAGGAAGAGGTTTAATAATCTTAGAGTAGGTGGGTTACGTTCTAGGGTTCCATGTTCGTAATCGGGCATAGAAAATGGGTGGGGGCGGGGTAAAGGGGGTTGGTCTTAGTGGGTGATTTATATTAAAAAGTCACAACAGGCCAACGGAACATACCATTCATTATATTAACAACACAACCAATCAGACTGACCCCTCACTGTGGTTGCCCATTTATTAACTGGGTAAGTAGGCACCACCCCCTACCCCCATTCCAGAGTTCAATCCTTTGTGTAATCCTGGAAACACCCTTCTGGTAAAATAATATTGGCAGCTGCAGTCTGCCTTAATACATCGTCCAGTAACATTAGGGGCCCCACATGAGTCGCTGTCATTTTCGAATACAGTTAAGAGTACCTTTGTTACACTGCAACTGTCCTAATGTCCAAATTGTCCTCTCTACCCTCTGTTCTGGGGGTGGCTGCTGTGCTGATGCTTCTCAGACCCCTTTGAGAAGGGGATGACTCTTTCCTCCATAGTGGTGCTATCCCATTGCAGGGGTTTGATTTCCCCCTCCCACCCCCTTATCCTCCGTCCTGGTGCCATAAGCCCTGGTGAATTCTATGCACAATCTTAGCTGTGCAGAGTGCAGGCTGGCAAAGGTGTCCTCTGTCCAGCCCAAGGCCTCCCTCCCTACCTGGCTGGAGCCATCAAAGATCCTGCCAAACTCCTCCATTGCTCCGACATAACGACTGGGGCTCCAGGTAAGTCTGTACGTTTTAGCCTAACCCTGGTTCACCTCGGGGCATTCCGAAGCCCCCCAGGCTACCTCGTCAGTGTAGACTGGCCCGCTCATGAAGTTTGGGCTGGTGGTGTAATAATTCTGCACAGCCTGCCCCATTCTAGCTCTAGAGAGTTTTTTTGGGGATGTTTGTGGGTACAAACTCTTCTGTTGGCGACCTTAGATTAATTTTAAAAACTTTTCAGCCGTGTTGCATTCGTGTGGCAATTGTTGGAGGAACCAATCCCCTACCTCCTTGGTTTGAAAATAGATCAAAGTGGCCTGCCACACAATGATTGCGCCACACATATGTTTCCAAAACCAACTTCCTTTATATATTTCGCAAATTTGGTCATATAAAGCAAATCTTTGTGCAGTTTTTAGAGTTTTCCATTTGAAATCACAAAGCCCTCTATTCCTAGTTAACACGCGTTTCGGCTGCTCAAGAGCCTTTTTCAAAACAAATAGGGCAATAACACAAAGCAATCATATTCTACGTGCATAATTGATAAACAGATTCATATGTTTTACCACAAAAGGAAAAAGAAAATGGATGGAGGGTTGGGTTTCCAAATTGTTGCACACATTTAGAAAATAAACAAAAAATATATAAATTCAAATCAGAAAAATCGTACCCAAACAGTAAAGGAAAAATGTCATTCAGTAAAAGTAAATATACATAGAACATGGACACGAGAAGAAATAAAAAATAAAAAACAGAGAAAACTAAAAGAATTGTTTCAGCATAATTTGTCATATTGTTGATGTGTAAGTCAATTCCATATACTGATAAATTACATTTAAAGGCCATTATATTATTAATAAAGGTTTAAAGCATCTCACATTTGGCACTCCCTCCAACAATACAATACTGAAAAATAATGAATTCCTCTTACCCATCTTTTTTCACAATAATTACGGGTTAATCCCTATAAATCAATGAAATATGGGATAATTTTTAGTCTACTCGTACTTTCATCACAGTAACATTTCAGTGTTTTGAATATATATGTCCACCTAGTACGTGCACTATTAGTGTATCTCTCCTTTTAATATTTGCCAACATAGCGCGGATAATTACGGGTCCTGTTTTATGTGAAAACATGCTTAGTTGTAGATAAAAGGTAAGTAATGTGACAATAAGATTCTAATGTTCTGAATATATATCCACCTTGTTCGTGCACTATTAATGTACCTCTCCTTTTAATTTTAGTCAACATAGTGCGGATAACAACCCATCCCGTTTTGTGTGAAAACATGCTTAGTTGTAGATAAAAGTTAAGTAACATGCCCGTGCCTCATATATAATTCTTCACTCAATTATTCAAATATGTGTCCGCGATGCGTACTATGATGCATGCTCCACATTATCTATCGGACTGAAGACAATCCGTACATCCCTCTGTGTTACCATTCGTACCGCGATGTGGGCATAGAAAAACGTCTCCTTATCCCTGCTTCACGGCCCACAGTGTCCGCTTACCTTGAGCACTTCTAATCCTGATTCCTCGCGTCGGCCTTGCTCTGAAATGAGCCGCCGTGCGGGTCTTCTTTGTAATCTATAGTGTTGTCATAGTTACTTGCACAGCCCCTTCTAGGTTTCTACTTGCTTTTACAAGGTGGCATATTGGAATGGTGAGATTTTCGAGATCTTACATTAGAACAACATTGGTAATGCCTGAATTTAGCAATGTGTAGATATTCCATCTCTTATATATAGCAGTATATTACAATTTAACATTTTTAATAACTCTTTAAATGTACATTGCTTTTCGTATTAATTTCTGGTGCAACCGTATTATTTTCATACTTTTAAAGAATTATTTACCTTCTTTCATACTGACATCCTCACTGATAACATTTATAGTGTGTGTTGGTGCCAGATGTACTAAGCTCAAACCTACATTAAATTAAAGTTGAAACCAGTTCATGGGCACGTTTCCCCAAAATGACAGTGTCACTTATAAAGATTTGGCTATCAGATAACCATACACTTTTTTTTTTTTTTTTTCTTTTTTTTCCCCCTTTGCTCTCGCTCTCGCTCTCTCTTCTACACATGTTAATTCGACCACCTGGTCATTTTCTTGGTAGGAGTTCATCACTATACAGTCGGCCCTTCCCATTTTCCACCAGAATAACATAAATACAGTGTTAACAATTGGTCTTTCATTCATAGGTTCATAGAAAATTACCCATTTCATTATCCTGATTCAAACCAAATTCTATTGTCCTAAATTTACAAATCAGTCTTGCTTCCATTTGCCTGAGTTTAACCTCCAGGTTTGCCCCTCTTCTTCCTATTTGTACCTTCTGAAGTCCAATAAATTTCAGAGCCTTTTTGTCGTCCATCTGATGTTTATGCTGCCAATGTTGGGCCAATGGCAGCAATGCGTCCTGACTTCCAATTGTTGAAAAATGCTCCTTTATACGTATCATTGTTTCCCTGATAGTGCTTCCAATATAGATCATTTTACAAGGACATATTATCACATAGACAAAATATTTCGAGCAACAGTTAATGTTCTCTCTGATTTTCATACTTGTTCCTCTTGAGTCTACAAATTCATTGGTCGCCCTATGTGCAAATTGGCACGTGGTGCATGTACCACATTTACGAAAACCTGACACCCTTGTGTCCAACCATGTTCTAGTCGGTTCAGGATTCACATATGGGAGAAATGAAGGGCTCAGAGTCATTTTCAATGCTTTTGCTTTATGATATGTCATCAGAGTTCTATATTAATCCAATGTTTTTCTGTGATGGATTGCAACACTTGTTGACGGTGTAGGAGAAAATTGAGTTAATCATTATGAGCATGTTAAACATAAGTGAGATAATAGCAGGTAGTTCTGTTTCTCCAGCGTTGGATCTTTCATGGATTCACATGCTTAGAATATTCCCCGTCGTCAGACTGGGAACCCTTCCCAGTCTGGCGACGGGGAATATTCTAAGCATGTGAATCCATGAAAGATACCAACGCTGGAGAAATGGAGTTACAGGTAAGAAACTACTCCCTTCTTTTCTGTAGACAAGCTGCCAATATTTGTGTCGAATGTTATGGGGGACCCCCTCTGCATGTAAAGTTAGGGGACCATCTTTGATTGATTGTTTTAAGTAAAACCCAATATTCGGATTAAATATACCTGTTTCTTGTCCCAAAATGTTGGGACCAGATTGATGCGTTAGGGAGTGTTGGTTCAGGGGACATTTGGCAAAAAATGAATCGTCAAAACTGAGCTATATTCTAAAGAGTCACTACAATACTGGCTGACGGGACTTTGGTACTTTCTGACCACCCTCAGTGCCACGTGTTTTGCACCGACCGCTCCATTATAACCACACTCCTGTTTCTTTGGAAGAACCACAAGCAACCAATCCACTGCAGATTTCAGGTTGCTCTACATGAGCACTTTATATTAGTTAAATGACCATTAGATGGTGTGATAATAACCGCTATTACAGCACTACGATGAGGGCGGTATCTATGATAAAGTGCTAGGTAAAAGTGTGATATTCATAAACTTAAACAGGAAAGAAGGGTCGGACGGAAAATGTTTATGGATTGTTGGTTTAAAGCATTAAGGAAAGTCACTGAACTGTCATGTTGGAGGAGGTAATATGTATATTTGGCTGCCGCTCAGTTCAGGATGCTGTGGGTTGAACCTTAAACATCCCTGATGAAGGGGAAGAGTGGGAGGTGCCAACCGACTTAATTTGTTTTGTTGTGTATTCGTAACAGCACCAAATGATGATAAAATATATGTTCTATGTACAGCACTTGGGCGTAAGCAGTTTTTATGGCCTTTTTACGACTGTTGAACCAGGTTAACTTTTTAGGGTGCATATTAACTTGATGCAAACCTTTTTATTGTCGTAAGCCTACTTTAAACTGTCACCTTTTTAATAAATGCAAATGGCTTGGTAAAAAATGCATTTATTAAACCAATTTGGCCTGCGACCCTTATTGGTTTCGGTCCTCTTACGCCCCCTAGTTATGGGACGCCACTGCATACCAATGTGACGTTTTCGCCTGTTTTTCATGTTTGCCGACTAGTGGATTGTGCACATATGGCCTAAAATGAACGCTACATGATCTGACCTTTGCTCACCGGTGGAAGATAGAATTATGTTTTGACATGTTTGTCTTGGAACTCAGCAAGACCACGCCGAGCAGCACAGGTTCGAGGCCCGTCCCGCGCTTGGAGGCTGGATTCCGGCATAAAGCGTGACACAACTAGACCCCAATCAATTTGTGTGTTCTCCTTCTGGCTCTCTGTGGGACCACTTAGATGTTGGTCCCTGGCTCTCAGTGGGACCTGTAAGTGTGCTTACTCTATGGTTCTTAAAGGCATTTGTAGCGCGCACCGTCACCAACGGAATTGGTCCCCAGGCGCTCGGGTGGATCTGTAAACAGGAAGGCGGGATGGGTCAGTAAGGTGAAGGGGGGGTAGAATAGTGAGGAGTGGTGTTCTGTTGGCAGCTTCATCTTGGTGTACACCGTGTGCTGAGCTTTAGAGCGAGTATCGGATCAATGTCAGTCCTCGTGTGCTGTTGTTGCAGCTTAGGGGTTGAATTGCCATTATTGCCTGGCCGTGCTGGGCCTGTGAAATGGGCGATTTGGCACACTTTCTCTTCTTGATGTGGCTCCCGAGCTGAGGTAGTGGAAGGGTTCTGAAAGGTAGCTGTTTGTCCCCGGGCTATTCATGAATGGAGAACACGCTTCCTGCTGCACAGCAAACACGTCGGCATAATTAGCTTGCGGTGCACGTTCTGCTGTTTTAACGGGTTTACTACTTGCACATTTAAAAGCTGAAATCAAACCCGTTTTGCCGTGTGTTAGTCACTCCGAGGCTTGTACGCACACGCCGACAGACGTCGTATTTTCTTCCAGCGCCCGTGACTGAAAGGCAAACGGATTATGAATGTGACAGACCTGTGTCTCGAAGGTAGGAAGGGAAGATGTGATCCCTTCCTGTGGACAGCGGATGTAGAATATTTTCTGACAGTTTGACTGTGTGTCTGTGTCTGTGTCTTTGTCTGTGTCTCTGGAAAAACCGTGGGATCGTTTTAATTTTCTGAATGGGGATTCTCGATTAGTTGGAAGTACAGGATCTCCTTATGTGGATGGGTAGGTGTTGTCATTGTACAAGCCTAGCCGAAGGAACACTCTTATAAAGAAAGACATTAATTGCCTGCCAAAGCATATTGATAGCACCCAATTGGCGCTTCTTCTGCAGCTCCAGGCCAGCTCCAGAACCTGCAGCTTGCTTTGAGTTTGAATCCCCACGATGATTTCTTTAGTGTGAGCCACTATTGTATCTGCAAGAACTTGTTCTAACACCTGCCAGCTGTCCAACTCCAAGTTAATTTGTGCTTTAAATAACAACCTGAGCAAAAGCACATCCGTCCCATGTTCACTCTTGACGCTTCCCTCCCTACAACAAACACAGCAGCTCTTGGTTGACAAACCGTTGGAGCGAGAGGCCAGAACCCCTTTTGTGGATGCTCTTTTCCGCTCGGAGTTTAAATGGCCTTTGCCCGGAGTCCTGCTAAACCATGGTTGTGTTTAGGTCCTGCATAACGGTTCCATCTTTGTCAGGTTCAGGATGTTGCCAGGGGAGAGTTTTGTGTGCGCTGACGATATGTAGAGGCATCTTATTTCCTTTAGTGTTGAACTTTTTGGGATCCCTTGTCTCTGGGTGGACTTCTTTTAAGGGAACAATGAAATGCTTTAAATTATCCCCGAGATATTCACGTGTGTGTGACTGATTGTGCGCGCATGCCTGTGTGTGAGAGAGAAATTATATTTTCAGTTACATTTTGTAATCTGTAATACCTACACAAGATGGCCCTGTGTTTACTTCCAGGCAGGATGCAGCTCAGATGAAAAATGCTAGGATTCTAATCGATCCATTCTTCGTTTATAGTATGGCACAGCTTAATATAAAAAGTCCCCCTGCACTATTCCCCTGGCTTTTTTGGCGGAGCTAATTTACATATTTCCTTAGTGTTTTTTTATTCTCCAAGGTGCCACTGACGATGACTTCAGAGTTCAATATAAAGGGAATAATGCCCGATAGAATATCTTCAAGTGGGTGAGGTTCTGCGCATTACTGGCGTCTGCAAGAGTAGGCATGGCTTAAGTTCAAAGTCAAGTTGTCGCATTCTTTGCCAATAGGGGATTGCAAGCATGGGTGCCGGTCGGGTGAGGGGCGGAAGGGGGGGTCAATGTTGTTTCTTCTGTATTGGGCACATTAATGAGGTACTGGTGCAAATCAAATTTGATACTCGCAATTCACAGGCCATTCTATACTGGAATGCGTTTTTAATGTTCTATTCCTTACCGCCTCATGTCTCTGCTCACATTTTCAGGTCACTTTTTTCAAATGTTTCTTGGCGTCCTGCCAGTTGTGAGAGGAACTTATGAATGAATTGGAGATTTTGTTTTTCTGACTGTTTGCAAACCTCTGCATTTGTTTTAATATGGAAAAGAAAAAAAAACGTTTTATATTGCTCTGTAACCAGCCACCAAAAGTATTTGTTGTACAGTCTGCAAATTGTATGATGGGCTGCAGCGCGTACATTAGAAATCACACTGATTGGTCTATTCTCTATATGCAGTAAGACCATGGCTTTTCTTTATCTGCTTCCTGGTGTTTTTGTGATAGCTCCCCAGGTGCCACTGCTAGAACTCTTAAAAGCAGGCTTCAGCGCTCACTCTTTTGATGCTTGCAGTGTTTGTTACCCATGCACTGATCAGCACTGCACTCCAGAACCAGTTCCCTCGCCACCCCTAAGCTCCACAGAGCACGTCAATGCACATCTCCCCTGCACCTCTAACTGGAGGGAAGGGGGAGACCTTCAGTATAAGAAAATATTGCAGAGCAGAATGGTTTTTCATATTTTTTATTTACATATTTATAATCCCGGAAATCCCCACCCTCCCTCCTCAAAGTATTCAAACATATTCAATCAGTTCCAAGAGCAGAATGTTTGGACATTGGGTTATTGGAGTGCGACAGCCGGCGCTTAAGCTCATTGCCACGTCCCCCTGTGACACACATCTTTTTGTCTCTTTGTATAGCTTGCACCATCGCTTCCTCTGCAAGAAGATTTTGTTTACCACTGGAAGGCTATTACACACTATTACATCGAAACATCTGGTAAGGCAACTGTTTTATTTCACTGTGTCTGCTGATTTGAAAGTCTTCTTGTCCTGCCCGAAGACCTGTGTGCTTTGTGAGTGGATTACATGCACAGTTGCTTGAAAAGGTATTCTGTTGGGGAAACCAAGAAACCTTGGAAGGCTACCCCTACCATATGCCTAACCTACAAAAGTTCCCTTGCTGCCCTCACCTTTGCACTCTGAACTCCATGAAATCCCCCTACTTTCACACACCTAATTTCCTTCCTCCCAATCCTCAGCAAACTCATCTACCCTCCAAGCTCTGCTCACACCTCCCAATAAATAGCTGCTAATGACGCAGCTCACTAGTGTTCCTCTAAAACCTCTACAATTCGTTACACAGCCCTCTTCTCTCCCTCACGTAGCTCTCTTATGCCCACCACCTCTCTCCCTACCCCTTCTATTGAATTACCACCCATCGTGCGCTCCCATCAACCCTTTTCCAACCCAAATGGTCAAATATTTGGTCTCCCTTCCTTACCCCTATCTTCGCTATGGTATAGCGCATTATTGTGACCTTAAGGTATCCTGGCGCTGAGCAAGTTGAAAGTAAAAAGAGGAAACGGAACCAATAAAAAAGAATAAGCAACAGAGCAGGTATTTACAGGAGCGAAACAAAGTTTTAAGTGACTTCCTAAAAATCAGATGACATTCAATTGCTCTAAGAGAGGAAGACTGTTCCAGAGCTTCTGCGCAGCCACCAAAAAGGCACAGCCGCCCACTGTGCTCTTATGAAATCTCAATACAAGTACCATCAGCAGAACGGAGAGCACGCAAAGGTTTAGATTTACATAGTCTTTCCTGGAGGTACACAGCCCCTTTGCCATAGATAGCCTGATGCACACGGCAGAGAGTTTTAACGGGGAGCCAGTTCAACTTCCTAAGAAGGCGCGGTAGCGGATGCCGATTTGGGAAGATTAGTTACAAGCCTCACAGCGGAATTCTGCAGGACTTGCAAACGTTTAACATGATACTTGGTCTGAGCTAATAAAGTAGCATTACCATAATCAATTACTCCAAAGATGGAGGCTGAGATCTGAAGTGTAGGAGACAAAGATTCAGATTTTAACACCAACATTTTTTACAGATTTGTACGGGGTCGGTAGAGGGCTAAGTTCCACTGGCCAAAAATCCAGGGTCCAAAGATGTTTAGCTGAGGGGCTGAAGGGGGGCGGAGGGTGCAGCAAAGACCAGAACCTCGGTCTTATCCCCATTTAACTTAAGCCAATTCTGGTTCATCCATTGGCTGATTGCGGTTAAGCAGTTTATGAGACATGAGACCGACTCAGTAGGGACCCGATCAGTACGAAATAGCAACTGTGTATTGTCTGAGTAAAGAAGGCAGCCAAAAGTACAGAGCTTTTTACCTCTTTCCTGTCGCCTTCAGATCTGTAACTGTCTTATCCCTATTGAAGAAATCCTCTGCTGACCCAGGGCTTGCAAAATCTACTAACCACTTGCATTGGCGGGGACATTTTATGAAGGGTGCATGGTATTTGACCTTCTTGGCTAATGTGGGGATGTATTTGCCATTTACTGCAAACAAGCCTTCAATGATAGTGGCTGTGGGGATGCACTTCCATTTGGTTTCCATAGTAAACACTCCACCAAGACTGCACTCATTCATGTCTCTGGGATTCTCTGATGCTCAACACACCAAACTTTCTTCTGTACTCATCCTTTTGCACCTCTGCCGATTTCGACACGTTCAACCACTCCGCTCTCATCCTCACTTTTCAGGACCTTGTGTTTGCAAATCTGCTTTTGCCTGGACTGCCTCCTTCCTCGAAGGTAAATCCTTTAATATCACTTGGAACTTTCCAAAACTCGGACCCCTCCCCTTTCCCTGTAGGCGCTTCCCCACAACCCAAGGATCAGTCCTTGGACCTCTGCTCTTCCCCCCCCCCCTGTACCTCTGTCCTACAAAGACTTAGCTTGCCTTTCACCATCCCCTTTTTGCTGATGACAGTAACATATATTTCTCCTTTCCCCCCTTCACCAAGCCTCCTACCTGCACTCTCTACAACCTACCCACATCCAACCCTACTTTCATCTACTGACAATATGCTGGTTATCTCTCCATGCACAACTGCTCTCTTTTCAAGTTCCTTCTTAAAGTTCCTTCTCCTGGTCTGCAAAGCTTTCAATTGTCGTGAGTTCCATATAACTACCAGGTTAGACTAAGAAAATGGACCATAATTGGGAGGATCCAGCCCCCACTCCCACCCTAGGTGGGCTGGCAATAAAGGCCTAGCAGCCTTTTCTCACGACACAGTATCAAATGGTTGCTGGATCAGAACTCCAAAAACGTCTTTTCTCGTCCGATTACAACACCATAATGTGCTTTGCTACAATGGTAGAAGCGTAAGTGGATGTAGGTTTGTTTGTTCACTCACCTCCATAGGAACTCGAAACCTGTCCTCCAACCCTCATTCGTAAGCATTACATATAAGTATGTACAACCCTTACACATCATTAACTAAAGTGTTCTCTCATATACTCACGGTATCTGCACACATTGTAGAAGGGGATAGTGAAGAAAACCGAAGTGCATTTTTCAGCACAGGGTTTGCACATTGAATCAAGAATACCTACTACAGTACAAAATAATACAATTTATTTTACAAAATAAAACTATTTCTCAGTTTTCTCTCTAATGTTTCACCAACAAATCAAATGAAACCAACTTTGTTACAGGGTACAATTCATATTTCTATCAAACCATATTTATGAGCAGGGTCTGCAAAAACCATCTCTTCAGAAACAACCCTAAAAACTGCTCAGTTCATTCCCAAAATGGGCATGTCACACATCTCTTTAAGACAAGCTAAGAGCTGAAAGCAAAACGCTTCAACATCAACTAAGTTCAAAGAAACATGTTCCATTCCACTTCTCAAAATGCAAGTATGCATCAGAGAAACTACATTTAATGAAATGCAAGCATAAAAACACATTCTGTAGTTCATTAATCCATTCTCCCCTCTGCCAGAGAAAGACTAGCATCTTTGCAAGAAAAAAGTGTTTTAAATACCTATAAAGACTAGCATTTTAGCATCATTGAATAGAAATGCAGCAACGAAAATGAAAACACATTGTATTAAGAACCTATCTGAAATAAAGAAATAAACGACCAGCAGTTGGCACAGTTCCAATTCAGTAACACCAAGCAAATAAGGTGCAAAGCTCAAAAGAAAGCAAACGCCCCCATTTGTCGATCTTGACAGTTCTGTTTCACAATGGCTACTCAGCTTGCCCCATCTGATTGTGCCAGCCCTCCCCAATGGACTTCAATAGGGTTTATATAGGGGCCGAGATGGGAATTCCCCAACCATTAACTTACATGTCACTCAATGTGCTGTGCGTCAGCCATTAACTTACATGTCACTCAATGTGCTGTGCGTCAGCCAATGCCCAACTATGGTACCTTGGCATTAAGCCTTACCTTTATGTTCTATGATTTATGTAAACGTCCTACAAAGACTCCTCCCCATCAGCACAAGATTTCAATAACAATGCTTTAGAGTCTAGTGTCCTATCAGTTGTACACAAGCAAGGTGCCCAATTAGTTTGGTCACTTTGTACAATGTGTCGAGGACAGGATGATCTAAATTACATATTTGCTGTATCAAATCGAACCGTAGCTTGACGCTCTGAAGTCTGTTCACGTCATCAAGCTATTATTGTTAAGGGCGGCATCGTGCTGTGCTAGGTGAAATGTGAAGGCTTTGCACATTGCTTTGGCTTCAGTCGTTTCTTGGCTTCTATTTATGCAAAGGATGTAATTGACTTTGCTTGAATTTCTTGCTGGTTCAATGTGTAAGTAGGATTTGCAGAACCAAATATGTGTGTGCATGTATACTTGAATAAGCAAAAGCAATCCAACATCTATATGTAAGTAGCTTAAACACACGGCTCACTAGTGGCTGCTGTGCAAATGTAAAGTAAATACTAGTTAATTAGGGCATCTAGCGCCTTGAGCGCTTCCTGTTTCAAAGCACTACATTCTTCTAACTTGTTTTAGTCTAAGTTAGGGTACATATATGAGGGGAAGTCTACATGTCATGGTATCATATGCAACTTTCCTACCCTATAGAGGGGCAGAATGTGTGTCTATGCATGACACACTGGTCTTTCTCCTCAGTACCTGTCCGATAGATATCTGGGAGTACTGCCATCATGCATCAGAGTGGTTCCACGCCGTCTCTTGCGGGGGCTGCCTCTGTTGGAGTCCATTGAGGCACAGTGTACTTCGGTTCTTGGGACAACAAGGTCATCCCACACCAAACATTCCACTCAACCTACCAGTGGTGAATGGGCAACAACATTATCGCCATTGGGCATGACTCTCGGGAAGACACACTCTCACTTAAGTTTGCAACAGAAGCCTCCTTCGAGAGGTGGGGCTTGTATCGTGCTCTAGTCACTGCAAATGCATAGTGACCGGAGGAAAAGAATTGGCTCCACTTAAACATGTTGGCATTGTGAGCAGTGGACTTAGCCCTCCAGAGCTTCTTACCCACGATCAAAAGGGCATCAATGAAAATGCAGATGGACAGTACCACCCACCTGCATGTTTTATATAAATGAGAGAATATGGCACCCGGTCCAGTGATCTGTCCCAGGAATCTCAAGCGCTGTGAGAGTGCGCCATCTTCATATGGTTGGGACACTTTTTGGGGACATTAAATCAACTGGCAGATGCTTTCAGCAGAGAGGCCTCCTTCATGCAAAAGTCTGATTTTTAAAAAGAAATAATATTTTTAAAAGACACAACTGTCTTCCAGAGGTAGGGGACACCACCCCTAGACTTTTTTTTCCAGCAGTCTAAAATCGCAAATTGCCACCACTTTGTCAGCTGCTACATTCACCCAGAGGCCCATGTAGAGGTGTCACCATCTATTCCTTTATGCCTTTTCTCTGCTTAACCCGATGCGCAGGGTGCTGTGTCACCTCCTCATGATACTAATAGCACCTGCTTCGCCACCTGGTGCCAGAGGATACTGATATGCCTAAGGCTACACCCCAAACTGTGACCGGGGAGAAAGATCCGGCCATCGCCATGATCCGCCATCTCAAGTACCATGTTCTCCTGCTCCTGCACCCTACTGATATCGCGCCGCCCGGTGCGCACATTGAAGCCTGGATCAGCTGTTCCTATTCTTGCCTTCCCGCCTCACGCTCTCCGTGCGCTTTCTCTATTGGGGATCAGCTGTGCTGGGAGGTTCACCAGTCCCTCGCGCTCTTGATCAGCTGTGTTTTGAAAGCTTCCTGTTTCGTGCTTCTCCCCGCGCATCTCTGACCTTGATCGGCTTTGTTTGCCAAGTCTTCCAGACCTCCCGCTCCCATTCCGCACCTTCAACTTGATCAGCTGGGCTGTTTGAATAGTCTTTGCTGACTTCGCGCTCGTAACACATGCTCATTTTGAATTGGGTCAGCTGATCCTGAATGACCCTGACAACGTTCCTGCAGCAGAGCTACTCAAAACAAGGTAAGCCTTGTGGCAATAATTCTTACCACAGGCCCCCCTCTCGCTTTGCACGCGAGCATTTTGATGGGCAGAATTTGCAGAGAAGAAGAAGGGGGGAAAAAGAAAAAGTATATCAAGTGTTTTCAGTGTGCACATTTTAAACGCAGCCTCTTGCCCATACAAAGCACATGTGTAGAAGCTCTTGTTTTTTTGCCATCAATCTGCTTGTGCTCCTGAATCGCCTGACTTTCTGATCCTTTGTCCAGCACTGCAGCAGCCATTTACCATTGCAAGATGGCTGCTTGCTTTTTCATGCTGTCTCAGCAAAATGACCTGGCCCTCTCGCCATTGGCTACCTCTTTTTCCTCATCTACCAATTGGCTGGTCTGGGAGGCGGTAGAGGCCCTTAGTCCAAAGGCCCATTTCTAAGGCCCCTAGGCTACCACCACACCCTGATCCTCCCTGGGGCTGCAAGCTGCCTCAGCTATGAAACTGGACTATCAAGACTCTTTACTTCCCTCTCCATGGGTTAGGTCCCTCCTTCTGCCTACCCGTTCTTTTTCCCTCCATGGACCTTCACTCTCCCCTCTGCCTGTTCCAACTGGTCTCCCTGTATGTTCTCTAATGCAAATTTCCATAACCCATTTCTTTTACCTATGGTGCCTTAGCATTTGCTTCTGAAAGTCAACTTTGGGTGCGTTTCTGTAAATCAAATTTGGGTGTATTTTTGTAAATCAAATTTGGGTGTGTTTCTGAAAGTGTTTCTGAAAGTCAAATTTGGGTGTCTTTGTAAATCAAATTTGGGTGTGTTTTTGTAAATAAAATGTGGGTGTGTTTTTCACTATACTGTGGCCCTCAATTGTAACCTGCTAGCCCAGTGACTGTTCTATACCGCTTTTCTTGCATATTTCTCCTACTGCCTCCTCTTTCTACCTTCCCATGGCGTTATCTGTTTCTCCTCTCAACTCCAACTGCTTCTCCATCAACTATCCTTCCCTTCTCACTATGTCTGGTAAGAATACATTTAAAAAGGATATCTTGGCTTCCAACCCCGGTCTCTCCATCGCTGATACCTATTCCAGGGCCTCGGCCAGACAAACCCTCACTGACCTTCTCTTTTCCGTTCCTTGGCCAGATCTCTGGGCCCCTCATATGACCTCTGTCCTGTCTCCTCCTCTCCCATTAATGGTGGCACCCGCTGGGAAGTCCTCATGGATTCCTTTGACTCTACCTAAATGGCACTGTCATGGTGCAAGGCCTTCAGGCTAATCTCCTCCTCTTTGATAGGCGGTTCCCTCAACTTCCTCTCATCTCCAGCTGTCCCCTACTGTCCTCCCTTGTCTACCTTGCCCTCCTTTCCTTACTCCTCTGTCCCATCTCAAGCTCCCTCCACACCTCCGCAGGGCGTACCTCTGATTTGTACCCCTCCCCGGAAGGTCTTTAAGGCGGGCAACCCTCTTCATCTTGCCACTCTCAACTCTCGCTCGGCTGTCAAACACTCCTCTGATATCTGCCACCTCCTAGAAGAACTTGACTTCGATGTCCTCGGTCTTACTGAGACGTAGTTCACAGCCAACTCCGTCACAGGTTTTTACACTCTCCTCCCTGACGGCTACAAGATCCTCTCCACCCCCAGATCCAACCGGCCAAGAGGGGGTGTAGCCCTGATCTTCCCTGAGTGGATTCCTGCCTCTATCATCCCCACTCAGTCTTACTTCTCTTTCAAATGCCTTGTCTGCAGTTTCTCTTTCTCTCTCTCTTTCTCTCTCTCTTTCTCTCTTTCTCTCTTTCTCTTTCTCTCTCTTTCTCTCTTTCTCTTTCTCTTTCTCTCTCTCTTTCTCTCTCTCTTTCTCTTTCTCTCTCTCTTTCTCTCTCTCTTTCTCTCTCTCTCTCTCTCTCTCTTCTCGCCACTCTTACTGTTGCTACTCTCTATCGGCCACCTGGTCAAATCACCTCTCTTCTCTCCGAGTGGGCAGTCCACTCCTCCTCCGTCCTTGCCTCTACCACTCAACTCCTCCTCCTTGGTGACCTCAACATCCATCTTGATTCTCCCTGTTCCTCATCTGCTCTCTTTGGCGACCTCTGCAACTCCCTCTCCCTCTCTATCCTCCCCTCCGGCCTGACTCACTCTGCTGGTCTCACACTGTCTTGATCTCCTTTGGCCTCCCCCTCTCTACTCCCCTCACCATCCCTCTCTCCTGGAGTGATCACTGCCTCCTCTCCTCTTTCCATCTCTTCCCCTCAAGTGATGCCTACCTCAAGATTTCCACCCGCCTTCTTGGTCATAAGCGTGTGTCAGTCAAGGCTTTTGCTGTCCGCACCAAGAAGAGTCCACATTCAAGCACGCGTCTGTGGGGCATCTAACAACTAGGACGAACTCTTTAAAATCTGCATGGAGCTGGCCAACCCTGCTGCAGTCTCCACCCTCCTCTCGCCTCCAAGGCTCTTTGCTATGCCCTTGCCTCTCACTTTTTCTAAAACCCAGGACATCTTGTCCACCCTTCCCTCCACTCCCCCTCCCCTTCCCTCCACTCCCCCTCCCCTCTCCTTCTCGGCTTGCTGACCCCTCTTCAGCTACCCCCTCTCTTTCTCCTCCTTCCCTCTTTTCTCCCCTGATGACGTCGCTAGACAAGTCCGATCTATGACAGCCTCATCAAAACAGGTCCATCCCTGTTCCTCTAAAACCATTAAGGACCACATTGATACCCTCGCTCCGGCACTCGCCGATTTCTGCAACCTCTCCTTTGCCTCTGGTTCCTTCCCCCTCCCCTCTGAAGCACTCCCTTGTGCATCCTCTCCTCAAGAAACCCTCAGCTGATCCCTCTTGTCCGGCTATCTATCGCCCAGTTTCCATTACTCCCTTTTTGGGGTAAGCTCCTGAAAAAGCTGGCCATCTCTCAGCTTAACCTTCATTACGACATTGTTGGCTCTCTCCATGACCACCAATCTGGTTTCAGAGCTGCCAGAAGCATGGAAACTGCTCTCCTGAACATCTGTGAAGGCCTGCTCTCCAACCTTGACTCTAACATTCCCTCTGTCCACATCCTACTTGATCTCTCCTCTGTATTCGACACGGTCAAGCACACCACCCTGCTCAATCGTCTCTGTGACCACTTGGGTATCACCGATCAGACTCTGGCCTGGCTGACCGCTTTCCTTTCTGATCGAGCACACCGACCCTCCCATGTACAACTTGGGTCCTTCCAATCTTCTATCGCCCTCTCTACCTGTGGTGTTCCCCAAGGGTCTAACCTCTCGCCCTGGCTTTTCAATCAGTACCTGGCAACTCTTGCCTACTGCATTTTCTGTTTAAACTTCCAGTGCTATGCTGATGACACCCAACTCATTTTCAGGCTTCCTTCAGCCACCTCCTCTCCTTCCCTCATCTCTGATTGCCTAACTGCCATTCAAAAATGGTGTGCTACCAACGATCTTTGTCTAAATGCCAATAAGACTGAGATCCTCCTCATTGGTACACCTTCTCCATCCTTTCCCCTCACTCTCTGGCCGGCTTCCTTTGGCCGCCCTCTTACTCCTACCCGTGAGTCTAAGAACCTTGGGGTCATCTTTGACTCAACACTTTCCTACTCCGCACACATCTGACATCTCAAAAACATCAAACATCTTACTGCACCTCCTTAGAGTTACTCTGCCTTTCCTCTCCTTCCCTCAGAAGCTCACTGTCTCCCAAGCTCTGGTTCTCGCTAGGTTGGACTACTGTAACAGCCTTTTCTAAATCTACCTGCCTCCACTCTCTGTCCTCTACAACTAATCCAGAACAGGACTGCAAGACTTGTCCTTTGCCTCAAGCCCTGGGATCGTATCTCTCCAGCTCTGAAATCCCTTCATTGGCTACCAGTGGATGTAAGGATTACATTTAAAACCCTCTGCATTGTCCACAACGTTTTCTGGGGCCTGGGTCCAAAATACCTTCAACTATCCTTCTGTAAATACCTCCCCTCTCAATCCCTTTGCTCCCCTACTTCTAACTCCCTCAAGGTCAGTCGTTTTTCAAAGAAACGAGCTGGGGGTAGATCTGCCTCCCTTTGGAACAGCCTCCCGGCCACCTTGAAACCTGAGAACCATCTCCGGTTACGGAAGCACCTCAAGACCTTCCTCTTCGCTTCTGCCTTTGCCCCTCTTCTCCCCTGCTGATCTGTTTTCTCTCTCGGCACTGTGCACCTGGCCACCCTCTGTCCTTCGGGCCCAGGTACCTGCTCATCCTGCCACCTTCCTGCACTGCTTGCGGGCCACCCCTGCACTGGGCCTGTATCTGTACCCATACAGTCCCCTCCCACTTTTCTTCTGCACTTATCAGATATACCCTATCTGACTAATCTAGCACTTGCTGGCTGCACTTCCACCGTTCATCGCCTTTATTTATTTTACTTAGTATTTATTCTGTGCTCTCCTCTGTTCTGCACTTTCCACTTCTCCCCCTTCCATGCACTCTCCCCCTTTCTCCCTTTTCCGTGCACTTGCACGTTCTCGGTCACTGGGCCTAGTAAGAACGTTGTTTTTGTTTCTCCCTTGTTCCCCTCCCCTTGCCTGGTCGTGCTCTGAAACACTTGCGTACGAGCGCGATACACATTAAATATCATATCATATGCAGTCAGCCTCTCAAGCACCATGTGGCTGACCTATATGTTTTTGGACCTTCTGGTAGCTAAAAGGCCAGATTGTAGGAGAACCTCCTATGTCAAGAAATGCAAGTGATTCTGTACATGGTGTTTTCCACAGAGCCTGCGTTCATTTCACGTTTAACCTAGTCTACTACTTTTCCTACATTTTGCCCTTCTAATCTGGACTTCGGCAAACTCCATTACCACTAGTGTGAGGGTGCTCCTACTTCAAACAATTCTTCACAGGCCTCTTAAGAACATATACGTCAGTATTGCAACTGCATCCCACATGAGCGATCAACATAGTTCTGTCCAGGCGCCTGTAGCCACCATTCAACCCTTTGCCCAAGGTGAACCTAAAGTAGGCTTCATGGAAACCAGTGTTCATAGTGGTGAAAACTTCCAGTCGACAGGTTGGCGATATTGAAGCTTCAAGTTTCTCAGTTAAGACACTGTAGATTGTCTTTTAGGTTTCCAAGGTTATTTTTTGCACGCACCCTCTATCTTCCAAGGTGGTTTCAGACTTTCACGTGAACAAGTCAGCCACACTTCCCACCTTTTTCAAAGATCACACTACACCGGCTGAAAGGGCCCTTCACAAACTTGACGTCAGGAGAGCCTTGTAGTACTTCCTAGACCACACAACTACTCTGAGAAAGACTGACTCATATTTGTGGTTTAAGGCTGTTCTCTGTCAATAACGGCTTGCATTAAGTTTTGACAGGCCAAAGCAGGGAGGCTACTGCAAGTTCCAGCAGCTCATTCTACGCGAGTTAGAGGTTCTACAGCTACCTTCCATGCAGGGGTTTTTCTCCAGGACGTTTGCGGGGCAGCAGCTCGAGATCACGTCATGCCTTCACCAAGCATTACTGCTTAGATAAGATCGCAAGCCCGGAATCAGTGGTTCGACAGGCTCTGCTACAATAACCATTTTGATAAGGCGAGAGTTTCCTTGTAGTAATTTCTTCCATCTTCTCAGCATGTGTTGGTGTATGCAAAATGTTTTTTAGGTTACCTTGTCAGAAGCCTCTCCACCTGCTGTGGAAGTCTAAACTGCTTAGTAATCAATCCTAACCAAGTGAAGCTATTGAAATTCCAATGATGCAGGAAAAAAAGTTACTTGTCTGTAACAGTGGTTCTTTTACAGTGGAAAGTTTCATAGATTCACATGCAACCCTACCGACTTCTCTGGTCAGTATCAGTTGGACTTGCACTTCAGCCATACTGTGCAACACGACTATCCTCTTAGAATATGAAGATGGCTCCCCTGGGAGGCGCTTTATGCACTCGTCCTCATTGTCCTTGGAGGAAAATGAATCAGAAACCCAACAACGCTTCTAGGCTTTCATACTGCCATGCATGTCTGTAGAACGGAGGACTCCCAACCTAACTACAGGGAATTATTCTAAGCCTGAATCTCTGAGAATGTCCAACACTGTAGAACCAACATACTCCATACCCCCTTCCATGAGGATGATTGATTCCCATGCAACCTTCAGGAAAGCCATCAAAACCAGACTCTTTGTGTGACAATGCACTCGTGCCATATGCTGTTTAACCTTTCATGATAATGTCCTTGATAGCTGCAACTAAGCTCTCTGTACTAAGTATTTCTGTGCTGGGCTGCATTCTTGTAACCCTGAATCAAGCCTGCTTACGTTTCCTCCTTGCGCCTCGATGCCCGTTGGCTGTTGTGTGCTCTACAAATACAAAAATAAAAATAAAATAAACCGTTGCAGGTAAGTAACTTTTTCCCCATCCATCTCCTGACCAAACGTGTGATACGGTGGTGTAAAACTGTTGACATTTTTTTTCACACGTCCGCTTTTCTCCTATTGAGGCCCTCAATACCTACTTTCATACAGCCAAGATCTGGGGGCTTTATCTCCATTATGTATATGTTCACTGCTTGAAGGTTATACCGTTCTGGATCCAAGATGGACGCAATCAGCCCATACAGTAAGGCCAAGTGGAAGAACTGCTGACTAAGACAACAGTAAATACTGCGCTCTGTAACGCATAATTTTCAACAGCACGGGATCCAACAGGCAGTGCTTCGATACCTACAATCAGAAACATGCTTAGCAATCAGTGGGCCATGGCACACTAGACATTGAAACATCCAAAGGGACTGTTGGAAAGTCACGCATGCTGATGCTACTTGCCATGTCACTGGGGAAGCCCATAACACCATGAGCCAAGAATCTATGTAAATGGCAGATGTTTTGCTTTATAAATGGAGCATAACATAATATTGCTGCCTTCAAATGGCAAATGCATTCAAAGCATTGGTGAATGTAAGATGACTTTCCATTATGGCCAGTCGTTTGTCGTTCTCCCTCCTCTTCTCTGTGAGAATTTGAAAGTAGGTTTCCTGCATGAAAGGCTATATCAAGCAAGTAATATTAATGCCTAACTCTGTTTACATGTCTAAGTAGGCCCAAGTCACAGTATTCCATTGTCGCCTAGACCTTTGCCTATGATATATTTACTCTTCTCTTTGTTACATAGAACTGGCTGTCCTCCAGAGGGTTTGAATGTGTGGAATCTTGCAATGTGATTACTGCGAAAAACACTGCAGTCACAAGTCTAAACGTGCAGTAATTGCCAAGTGGGCATTAAGATCAGCCAAGCAAGGTTGCAGTGTTTGTTGATGTGCTGGCAGCACTTGATCACACTATGGCTGTCTCTCAAAGAGAGATGGTAGTGATCCCAAACCTGGCAATTTTACTTCTGCAGCCCTAGTGAGCTGTTAGCCACAGGCAGCGTGTGCTGAGCGTTGCTCAAAATGTAGAGGCAGTTTCAGGTACCATGCAGGCGAGGGGATGTCCCCAGTGCGCACCTATATTATATTTGATTCAAATCTGTGAAGCAGATATTGGATATCGGATATTCGGGATTTGAGACAGGGACACTGACTGAAAATTGCTGTATCAATATACTATTATACAGACCTCCTTCTCTCATCTCAGAGTTTAATGAAGATATTACCCAGCAATTAAACACCTTGAAAGGCATCAACACTGCTACATTGGTACTAGGAGACTTCAATAGATGGTATGGGAATACAAAGGGTAAGGAGGCAACTTACCTGGAGAAAATATTAAACATCGATTTTAGGGTTATGAACTCGGACCCCACTATGAAAAATGGTAATCAACTCGATTGGGTTATTACCAATAATTTGGAGACCAATGGGTTCGAAACCAAACTTTGCATTTGCTCGGACCATTCCATAGTGACATTCTCATTGACCATAAAAATCCACATGAGGAACAACAAGGGGAATAAGCCAAAATAAATCGGCAACACGAATTACAAAAAAATTGTCGGTACACCTTGAGCAATGCATATAGAAAGCACTAAAGGATTCTAAAGGAGAAGACTCATATGATGAACTGGTCGCAAACTTACTACTATATGCCAAACAAATGGTGGAACAAAAAGCCCCTTTAAAAACGAAGTCAGTAAGACCTAACAACAACCACCAGAAATGGTTCAACCACACCCTAGTTGGACTGAAAAAGAAAAAAGGAGAAGAGAGGACAGATGGCAAAAAAATCCATCACAGGAAAACAAAGATAGGTGGAAAGGAAGTGAGAACATTTACAGAAAATGCATTTGTAACACAAAAAAACCTACTTTAATGAACAAATAAAGGCAGCAGAAAACTTGACTAGTAGACTGTTTGAAATCCTTAAAACAATCGAAAAGCCCTAGTCCCACCTTTCTCCCCATCCCAGGAAGACTGTGATTAAGTACAATTCGCTTTCCCAGAAAAAAAAATGTAAAAGCCAGGGATTTGCTAAGGAAGTCTGAGTCATCGGGCTAAGCAGATCCCCTTTAGGAGTTGAGATTTCAAACCATCAGGAACCTTTCAACTTCAAAATAATTGCCACAGAAGAAATGCTAAGAACCCTAAACTCGATGAAACCTACCACATGCGCTGAAAACATAATTTCCCCAACTCATTCTGGAAAATGCAAACCTCTTCGCCCCTCTACTCGCCAAGATGGTGAATGCATCTTTTCGTGACGGCCGTGTCCCGGACACCATCAAAACGGTTACTATTACAACTCTGGTAAAGAAACCGAAGCTAGATCAAAGGGACCCGGGTAATTTAAGACCAATCACAAATTGCAATTTCCTTCTTAAGGATAACATTGCCACCTCCCAACTGTAGACATTTGTAGAAGCTAATGAGATCTTACATAGCCAGCAGTCTGGATTTCGTGCAGCACATAGCACTGAAACGGCAATGCTGGACCTACGGTTTCACCTGTTAAGCATAGTGGAAAAGGGGAGCACTGGGCTGCTTATACTACTCCTATCTCAGTGCAGCATTTGATCTCTTGGGTCACAATCCGCTCAAGCTCGCACTTGAGAAGGGCGCAGATTGCTCCACAGAGGCAATCAGTTGGCCAACATAATTTCTCGCAGGCAGAAAATCTAGGGTCCATTGGGGAGATCATTTCTCTTTTGAAGAGATCGGCTGTGGAGTACCACAAGGGACAAGCCTATCACTGCTTCTTTTCAACCTATACATCAGGTTCCTATGTGTGGTCCTTGATAAAAAATCAGCATTTTTCACAAACTACAATGACAACACCCATCTGGTGGTCGAACCGAGTGGAAATTATGCCCAGGACAGTGCAAACGTGAAGGCACTCTACAAAACAATTGAGAATTGGATCAACAATAATTGGCTGTGCTTAAATGCCAAGAAGACAGAGTTAATGGTCTTCGGTTCAAACTATGCTAGGGCCAAACTATCACCAATATAAATCCTTTCTCATAAATGACTCCCAAATAAAGGTGGTAAATAAAGTAAAAACATTGGGGATCTATAAGGAAGCGTCCTTGAGCGCGGAGGCACAGGTCCTGCAATTAAATAGGATCTGTTCCTACTATCTCTCCCCTCCGGACAATCCGTCCATACCTGAGTGAGGAAAATTGTTCAACAATTGCAAGAGCAACCAAATTGTCCCGATTGGACTATGGTAATCCGCTCTTGCTGGGGGCAAACAAAGGGCACGTCGGCAAGTGTCAAATAATCCAGAACAGCGCAGTGAGAATCACAAAAAGGAACACATCAGTGAGGATAGAATAAACTTGCATTGGTTATCTGTGGAGGACAGAATCCAATTCAAGGCCTTGACTTTGACACATAGACTGGGGCTTTCCTATGTAGGCACCTATCTTAAAAGGAAACTGGTCGCCTATGTGCCGGGTTGCGTGCTTAGATCAGATTCAAAAGGCCAAAAAGAGATAGCAAGGTTTAAGAAAGTGAATGGACTGGGCAAAGCTTTCCACATCAAAGCCGCCACTAAATGGAATAATCTTCCATTACAGATTAGGCTGGAACAGAGATATACCATCTTTCGTAAAAAAACGTAAGACCCATCTTTTCAGATAATGCGCTCCTGAGTCAGTCAAATGACCTATGATACTATTTATATGATTTATTTTGTCCTGTGATTTCGCTACGTTCGTCTTTGTCTTACGTCTCCATGTAGGTGCCCCGATGCTTGTGGGCTTACGGCGCGGTACACATGAATAAATGTGATGCACACGAGTGCGCGCAGGGGTGGACTGGCATGCCAGGACCCGGGAACGGGTAAGTGTGTGTGTTGCATGTTTGTGTGTGTGTGTTTATTTTCAAGGTGTATGGGGAGTACTGAGGGAGGAGGATTCGGGGGGGGTTAACCCCCCCCCATTTTGAACAAATCTCGTCTGGGGAGGGTGCTGGCGAGGCAATGTGGATTTTTGCTTTTTGTAGGCCGTCCAAAATCAGCCAAAAGAAAATCTGTCTCGCAATTTGAGAAGGGAACACTCATTCCTTGGCAGCAATTATGGACAATGGCTGAGGGAGGAATTGATTTAGCAGCAGAAAGAAAAAAATATATTTGAGCACATTATGCATTTGTAGGTATATTTAGGACGGGGTGCTCTGCAGATGTTATGATCCCTCACTATTGGTTATGCTGGGTTGGACTGATGGGAGTTGTAGTCCAAAACCTTTGTAGAGCCAAAGGTTGCAGACCCCTGATTCTGGAAGAGATTTTTAGTTAACAATTGTGTCTTCTATGTACATTGACTCAGTGGCACTAGGCTGGAGAGCATCCAGACAGCATGGCTTTCCTCACTACAATGACAGCCTTGAACATGGCTGGGACTTGACCTGCTTTAGGCACCAGACAGTGTTGAGAATAACTATCTATGTGGTGTGACAAAGAAATGACTGGTCACACATATGCATGAGTGGGTGCACCAGAGCTAGGCCTTTGGTCAAGCGTGGGGTTTTGCAGGCTAGCTTGAGACTACTAAGTATCTGAGACTTTTTAAAAATTGCAAGGTAAGATTTATTTTGGGACTATCATACACTCGAGCAGACTTCAGGTTCAACCGCGACCAGTATTTCATGGAGAGTGGAGAAGTGAAGTGCCTGAATAGTACACAGCATCTCCTTTTATACAATAAATGAAGGCTTCATCCGCATAGGTTATTTGTTATTCATTTGCAAGAGATAACAACACACATATGTCCAGACTACATACACAATAATGCCCTAATCCCCAGAAGGCAGAACAAATTGCGTATTCAACAGATGTTATTGTTATGTCAAAAGTCTTCACTTTGCTTATGGCTTTAGTTACAAGCTCTTTCCGTCAGTTCACGGACAGTGACTTACGTTTAAGGCCCTAAACACAATCTGCTTGCTCTCCATTTCATCAATGGTCCCCATATTTGCACAACCTTTATAAGATACCTTTTGTGCTTTTAAGTGGAAGGGCTGAACACTATGAAGCATTGTGTTACTAACCTCTGCTTAGTGCAGCCAGTCTTTACTTAAGATTTAGTTAAGAGAATAGAGCCATATTGGAATAGCTTTTCCTTCTTTGTGGAATAGGAGGACCTGCCCTTAATGTTATTTAACCTAGGTTTAT
Organism: Ambystoma mexicanum; assembly: GCF_040938575.1. Classification (NCBI taxonomy): domain Eukaryota; kingdom Metazoa; phylum Chordata; class Amphibia; order Caudata; family Ambystomatidae; genus Ambystoma; species Ambystoma mexicanum. Next base: position 1,621,345,231 of record NC_090929.1, read on the forward strand.
CTGTGAAGGCCAGGCGACTGATACATGCCCTCTGCACGGACCCAGCCTTTTCTTGTAATGACTGAAAGAGGAAGCCATGATCACATTTCTATTTTGTTTCTACTCAATGACTGACAAATGCGAACCCATTTTGAATATTACTAAAATAACAGGATTTTTATCCCAAAAAGGGATTAGCTTAGGGCTAAGAAAGATGCATATTATTATATTCTAACAACCCCTCCGTTTAGCCTATGTGATGTCCTTCTTGCCAAAAATGCAGAGACTTTCAATATCTATGTCTGTTAAATTCTGAATTTGTATTTCTTCCATCTTCATAGTATTAATTATATGACTATCTTTGGGGAGGGCCTTCATTCTTTTGGCTACCCTAACACAGATCTAAGATATAAAGGAACCATATACAGGACTGCATTGAAGACAACAGCAACCTAACATTAATTAACCCAAAGACCACTAACAATGTAGACAGTCATTTTTATCCCCAATCCTTTAGCAGACGCTTGTAATCGATCAATAGCAACAAAGATATCTCTAGCGCTATCGGGTACGTAAGTCCAGCAAGAAGAGACCACAAATTTACAAACCCTTCCTTTCACAGCCATAAGAATGTCCTGCACCATCCTATTTTGAGGTGCCACCAATCTAATAGCGTTCTGTTCAGTTGTTAAATTCACAAATATATTTGCAGTCTCGTTCAACATACTTTCTACCACTCCACTGAGTCTATGAATGCTTCTGGAGTTAAGTGCAACCCCTAACAATGGTATTATTCCTTTCCCAAAATCTGCTGCTACCTGGGCATCGGTATCAGACTGGTCCACTTCTCTTTTCCCTCTGTGATTTTACATGGTGGTATTTATTATCTGTGGAGTCCACATACACTCCAGGGAATATATTAGCAAGATAACATATGCCTGTCCAACCCTTCTCCAACCACTTATATACTTTCCTGTCCTCACAAACATAATACCAATTCCCATAAGGAAGGATGGAATTGGTATAGTCAAAAATAGTATCAAAGGATTGCAGATTATATTTGTCCCTTCCTATTGCAAACAGAGGTTCTCCTATCCTATGAGTTACCTGGAATAAAGGATATGTAACATTCATGTAAGAAGTATAGGATCTCCATGGAAGGTTAGACACCATTTTAAGACTTGAACGATTGCTATTAAGGGTGTTATTACATTTTTCAGGGTTTTTAATAGTAGTGTTAGGCACTATTCTTCCAAGAGGAGCTTGTGCTCTTTCCCAATCATTTATCAACCTACTTTGAGACAAAGAAAGTACAGCACACAGTTATTGATCTATTAACTGGGACTGCATAATAGGGTATCCCTACGCAATCTCCACTCTGCGGAACATGTGAACAAAGCCAACAATGTTTTCTATTAATAGCTTTTTGGACTTTATGCAAAACCTGTACATATGAATTATTTCGGTAACCAGATCTTTGAAACACATCCAAGGGGTGATGAGTGTGGGTTAAGACATGAGGGGTAAAAGGCAGTAGTAGCTTCAGTGTCATTGGGAAGAAGTGTATTTAAAACATGCACAGAATCATGTTCAATGAACCAGAAAAAGGCATAAAGTCCTACCACTAAAAATTTCAAGAATGTCTATATTACTATTCGATCTTCCTTTGTCCATATTTTTTGTGAGCGAGAAGGTAAAGTCAGTTAATTGTTTTTCCTTCGAATTTGAGCACCAAGTGGATGCAACTCCATAATGCAGGTTTTGTTCAGTCGTTAGATTCCTGGTATGCACAGGGATCTGGACATGCTGATTTTGTGTAGGTGCAAGGCGGACCCCAATATAAAACGTGCACTTGTAGGTTTCCAGTGGGCACAGATTGACGTCAGTACCAGATCTGCCCTTTGTAGGTTTACAGAGGGCACTCCTATTCCTTCCTGGGTCTTAGATCATATCTAGTTGATCCCAGGATAGTATGATCTTCGAACAAGAAGGGTGTCTGTATTGCAGACTTTATCTCCGATTTTTGACAGACTCGCTGGTGTGCAGGAATCCATTATTTCAGATGAAGGAAGATGATGTTCATTTGAGGGTGAGAGCAAAGGGACCAATTTGATGTGAGCCGAGTGGATCCAATGCCGCTTCCCTTCTACTCAAACTGCAGTTTGGGTGGCCAACAACACCTGCTATGGTCCTAACCAATGTGGTTCTAGTGCAGTGCTTCGCTGAAAGTTTTTGACCATCACCAGGTTACCAGGCTTCACCCGATGTCCTCCTCGCAAAGTTTTGTCCGGCAAGCTATCCTTCACCTGCTGGTGGATAGAACGCAATTGTTCAGGCAGTTGTTTACAATAATCAACAAGCAGTGGGTGCTCAATGTCTTTCAATGATCGTGGTCTACGAGCACCCCAAACATTAGCTGGTCTGCCCATAAAAATGTTATTAGGGGCTAGCCCTGATTTAGACGCAACTGTAGTCCTCATAGAGAGTAATGCTAGAGCATCCGGCCATTTAAGTCCTGTGTGAGCACATATATTAGCTAATTTGTTCTTTAAAATTCCATTGTGGTGCTAAATTAACCTTGCACATTGAGGATGGTTAGCTGTGTGAAATTTCTTTTTGATCTGCAATCCATTTCACATATTTTGTATTATTTCTGCAATAAAGGGGGGCTGTTATCAGACCAAATTACCCTGTGTAATCCAAACCTGGGAAAATACTCTTTCAACATAACTTTGGCAGTGGGATGGAGGTATTATCTTTCAAGGGAAAAGCCTCTACCCATTTGCTAAAGGCACAAATTACAACTAGCACATATTTCAAATGTATTACATCTTTCTAATTAAGTCAAAATGCAACACTTCAAATGGGAAGGTATGAGGGTCAAAATGTCCTGCGGAGACCGTAGTCCCTTGAGCTATATTATGGTTTAGGCTTATTACACAGTTCCTAACCACATTCACATCAATGAATTACACCAAACATTTCCCAATTGTGTACAAATAGCTTTAGCATGTATGTGGGCGGATCCATGGGTCATAAGCAAAACCAGAGGTACATGGGCATTGGGTAACATCCATTATTTTGTAGACCCTTTAACCAAACACCCCTCTTCATCGTGTATAGCAAAGCTGTCTTCCCACCCCCTTATTTCCTCTTCCGTGGCCATTGCTTGTTTCTCTTTAATGCTAACAGAGGTTTCCTCCATACATCCTAAATCCTGAGCCCTTCTAATATTCTCTGCATTATACATCCCCGAGGTACACTCTTACGCTGTTTGCTTAGCTATGGAGTCAGCAAAATCATTTCCTTTATGAATTTCAGTCACTGTGTTCTGATGAGCAGCACATTTAACTATTGCTAGTTTCTTTGGTAGTGTTAGAGATGACAACAGTCGTAATATTAAGGAATCGTGCTGTATCTTATTTCCATGTGAAGTCAAAAATCCCCTTTCTGTCCATAGTTTTCCGAAAATGATGTGCTACTCCAAAAGGGCACTGTCAGTAAAAATATTTACAGAAAGGTTTTACGATAATTCACAAGCACGAGTCAAAGCTATAATTTCTGCTGCTTGTGCTGAATTAAAGGGTATTTGTTTAGTCTCTACTATAGTTTTTAAAGTAGTCATTGTGTAAGTTCTGGTTTTAGTTAATCAGACATTTTAAAACATGACCAGTCGCAATATAAATCTCCTTCCGCCTGCGGAAGAAGGGTATCTCCTCGCAAATCAATTCAGCCCTTGGTGTCTTATTTAGTTGCAAAGATACAATTATGATCGGCTGCCTCATTGTCCCCAATATCCTGATTTGGTATCGGTAATAGTTCAGCGGGGTTGAGTGTGTTGCTGCGCTTAATTTTGATATGTGGTGCAAACAAATATCTGGTAACTCGGGCCGTAGTCATATATTGGGTCTGAGTCCTATATAAAAGGACATCGACCGAATGAGGTACCATGACTGGTAAAGAGTGACCTAAAACCATACCTCACATTGTTTTACGGACAAAGCTGCAGCTGCTACTGCGCGCAAATATTTAGGCAAAGCACATGCAACAGGGTCTAATGTGGAGGAAAATTAGCCGCACAGTCTATTCCTTCTTCCATGTTCCTGTGTCAAATCAGCCAAAGCTCATCCATCAACTTCATGCACAAGAGCAGTGCACACGACCGGCCCGAGGTACCTACAAGAGAAGATAATACCCTACGTCTCGTTCTTGCACTCTAAGATCAAGCTCTGCCCTTTTGCTAGTGATTCCAACCTCTAATTTTGTCAGGATCGGAGGATCTGCCTTCTCCACCTTGGCACCAACTCTGTGGCACTCACTCCCCACACATATTCGATACACCCTCTTATTTATTTATTCACATTTGTTAAGCGCACAGCAGCACGTGGGCATTGTGGCGCTGGTTATAGTAGGAGTGCAAATCTTAGTTACAGTAGTCACGTAAACACATACAGTATGAGGTGGCATTGTGGCGCTTGTACAATAGGTGCAGAGAGCATAGCTGTGAGCAAGTACATACTGTGAGCTAACAGCTAATTGAAGAGTGTCGTTTTTAGATTTTTGCGGAAGGCATGGAGAGAGGTTTCAGCTCTGAGGGCTGTGGGTAGCGTGTAAGGGGGTGCGGTAAGGTTGATGCATTTGTGTGCGGTGGAGCAAATCTTGAAAGTGATTCTGTCTTTAACTGGTCGCTAGTGAGCATTTTTTCTTACTTGAGAAATGTGATCTCTTTTAGGAATACTGAGAGCTGCTCTGAGGGAGTTCTTTTGAGTGGTTTGGAGTCTGGCTAGTTTTTTTTTTTAAATACCAGCTAGGAGGGAGTTGCAATAGTCCAGTTTGGCTCCTATGGTGGCTCTCGCAATGGAGAGGCAGTTATCTTTTGTTAGAAACGGTTTTATGGCATTGATCAGTTTGGTACTCAAAGCGGAGGCCGATGCAATGGCGCTAACTTGTTTATCCATAGATAGTGTAGCATCAATGTGGACTCCGAGCGTTTTAACTGAGGATAGGACTGGGATGACACAGTTGTCAATGCAGAAGTTTTGATAGGTCGGACCCAATTTGGCTAGTGTGGATTTTTGACCGAGGATGAGGATTTCAGTTTTATTCCCATTGAGGCATAAGCCATTGGTGGCCATCCAGGCTTGGATTGTGGAGTAAATTTGTTGAAGGTTAGAAGCGTCTTGGAGATAGCTCCCGATGAGGGGAAGGAGCACCTGGGTATCATCAGCATAGTTTTTGTATGTGATCCCAAGTGCATCCAGTTTATCAAAGAATGGCTTTGTGAATAGATTTGAAAGCATTGGGGCAGTACAGGATCCCTGGGGAACACCACAGTGTATGATAGTGGGTTCAGCGTTTGCTATATTGGGGAACACTTTCATGGCTCTACCTTCTAGGAAGAAAGTGATCCACGTTGCTGCGTGATTGGAGAAGTGCGCTGCATGCGTGAGGTGGTTGGTGAGGGTGTTATGGTCGACGAGATCAAACGCTGCTAAGAGGTCTAGGAGCAGGAGTAAGGCAGGTTTATCCATGTCAAGGATGGAGGTGATTTGGTTTTTCAGATCTAGTAAGGCGGTTTCCGTACTGTGTCCTTTGCAGAACCATGATTGTCTCTTTCCAAGGATTGAGTTGGTTTCGAGGTACAGTTGGATTTGCCTGTGGGCAGCCTTATCTAATATTTTAAGAAGAAATGGGACGGTTGTAATTGGTCTGTAGTTATTAGGTTGAGAAGGGTCTAATGTAGGTTTTTTTTATGAGTGGACGTACCCAAGCCTCTTTGAGGTAGTTGGGGACTATCACTGTTTTGAATGAGGCATTTATGAAGGCGGTAATTAGAGGAGCGAGTTGCTCAGTGCATTCTTTGATGATTTTAGAGGGGCATACCTCGCCTTTGCATAGCGATGTTTTAGGATGTCTAAGACATCTATCTCAGATATTTCAGCGAAGGAGAATTTAGGAGGGTTATTACCTGTGCGCTTAAGGTGGGTTTGCTTCTGGATCTTCTGTTTAGGTAATGCTTTGTAATGGTCAGAGATTTTGTTCTGGAGGAGGTCTATTTTTTTTAGCATGGCGGCTTGTATGCTGGCGCACCAGGCTTCATCTTTAATGATTTCGTCAGTGCAGGTGGGAGGTACTGTTAATTCTTTAAAGATGGTAAAGAGTTCTTTAGATTGTGTATTGGCCGTGGCCCTCCTCATGGCCTTCCGCAAGGCTCCAAAAACCGGACTCTTTCCATAATGCCGACTAAGACCATCTAAGGCTGCTGAGACCCTGCAACCAAATGACAAATGTTCGAGATCCTGAGCAATGACGACACTGAATGCACCTATTTAGTCACGTATAAGTTTACTCTGAATGCAGCACTCACAAACGACCAATTGGAATCTGGAAAAGCGAGTATGCGTTTAATCAAAACCTCCACTCAGACACTGACCTCTCCTATAACTATGCTCAGCTCACTCTCTACTCTACTCCAACACACAATTGGAGCGCAGCTATACCCCTCGATCAATTCACATACGAACAATACTTCATTAACACCCCAACACTCTGATAAAACGCAGCAATACCCCACTGAAATCGGCCTAGCTGCATACATAAGCATACTTCACAGGCCTAAAAAAGCCAGAACCCAGTCTTGAGTCCATCCTCCAGACTGCACACATTCAACTGATATCAAATACCACCACACCTAATGCTAGGATACAGCTACCATCAAGCAATCACATCAGCTGCGCATATAATCGGTGCACCCAAGCACCCTATGACCCCTTACTCTCTCGACTGACCTGGACTTCGGTCCCCGAGGGCGTCCAACCTACTAGCACTTTGAGGTCATACCAATGATATATAGAGCGCTATATAAATGCCAAATAACATAACAAACAAAGCAAATTCCTTATTATAATCCAAAGTCCCTAAAACGGGAGCAGAACAAAGCTCTGTGCGCAACAAAACAAATGCCTCTTGATGTTCAACAGTCCATGGCACTGGATCTTGTACATGTTTAGTCTTAAGTTGTATCAAAGGTTTGACAATGAGCGAGAAATTGGGTATCCATTGCCTACAGTAGGAGGCAGCGCCTATAAGCGCTCTAACTTGGTTTTGTGTGTGGCATTTTAGAAATAGCTTGTATTCTATCCGGTGCTAGTTTCCAATCCTCCTCAGACAGGAGGTACCCAATGTATGCTACCTCCTATCTACAATACTGACATTTCTTCAAAAAGGCTTTATGACCATGGCAGGTTAGACATGACAATAACAATATAGTTGCATGCTTACAGAGTTCCTACATGGGAGCTGCTATAAGCAAATCATCAATATATTGAATAATCGTAACCGATTCAGGCAATTTCAAGGAATCCAACTGTTCCTTATGTGCCTACTGTATATATTTGGACTTTCTGTATTCTAGTGAAAGTATACGCTCTCCCACCAAGGGAGAAAGCAAATAAAAAGTCAATTACTGAAAAATATTCTGCAAATGGCGGTATCATGGTAAGAATTGTGTTAATGTCTGGAACATTTGGAAACTGAGGTACTACAATCTTATTAATCACTCTTAAATCAATAACAAGACGATATGGTAGACCTGTGGCCCCTGTGGGGCTATTGCACACACTCCACCTTATTTCTTCTACAATCCCTTTTCTCACGAAGTCAGAGACAATTGTTTCAAGGGCTGAATAACCTTCAGGGGATACCTTGTACTGAGGAATACGCGGATAAATTGCTCCCTGTCGTATTTGTATTTTTACTGGGCAATGTCCAGAAGACCAACGTCATTATCCGATACTGCCCATAAGGGTTCAGGGATGTTATCAAACTCGGTTGGCAAAGGTTTTGCTAAAAACGTATTCATTTTCGACGGACATACTGTAATGTGTACTCTGTTTGGTGTACAATAAATAGCACACAACCTCTTCAACAAATTTAACCCCAAACACATTTTCTACACACTGTGTAGTTAATAAGAACGTTATCTCACTGGCTGCTGGTCCTAGAAGGATAGGCACTGCAGCCAATACTTTACTAACTACAGGTGTTCCAGCAAACCCTACTGAAATATTAGTATGCCCACTTAAAGGAATATCTGGAACCTTAGCATGATATATAGAGCTCTTATGCGCCCCTGTGTCTACTAGAAATCGATGCTGGTGAAGACTGAGGTATTTAAAACCTCTAATTCTTTATAAAACCCTGTAGGATTTTTCCTAATGTCAGGGATTGTCTGTTTTAATGCATTTTTAATTTTTGCCTGGAAAAGGGTATGTGAACAAATTGGGTATCATATTTAGCAGGCTGCATAATTTTTTTCCCTTCATTATCAAGGACAGGGCTTCCTTGAGCATCAAGCGCATCCTGCTGTGGTATATAAACAGGCGGCACCTCTCGCATACGGAGTTGGCAACTAGGCAGTTTTTGTAATTTTAAAAGTGTTGTTAAGTGAATGAGTTGCTCTGGGATACTCATTATGGATGCATTATCTATTGTAAGTTTCAAGTGTTGCAACTCTGCAGAATTCTCTAACTCGCCTTCCTCATTCTGTTGCATAATTGCATCCAACATTCCTTTCATAGCATGCATCTGCATCTGGGGGACATACTGACAAAAAGTACTTCAAATGACTGAAAAGAGGGGTAAAAGTTGTGGCCCATCTAAGAGCGGTACGTGACATTAACTGTAATTCTTCATCTGGCACACAAGATTATTTACATGCTGTAACGATAACAGGTTGTTGGACATATCCAGAAGTATTAGTTTCAGTTTCTAATTCCAATAGGGTTAATCTAGTCCCTTCATTTAATAAAATATCTCCCAAAGCCCTTTAACATGTGAAAAGGCATCCTTCTCCGTATGACAAGAGAAGGCAGCTAAATTCAAATCTTGTAATTCCCATCACCCAAACATTCTAACAAAATTAGTCACTCAGGACGTTGGGTTTCAAGTACTTCCTCGACCACATTTTGTCTAACTCCACTTGATACTAACCGAACAGCCTGCTCCCTCAATGTCCTGCGTTGGGTAGTCATTAAAGCGGCTTGTGTATTCCTAATAAAAGGTTCTAATTGCCATGCCTTTTCTTTAGTCAGCAGGCAATGTATACATTCACTGGGAAGATCTAGGCTGGCATCTGATGCATCACCTTCGATTGAGGGGGCCATATCTTGGAGATCAGGGAAAGTGGGAGGACGTTTAGGGCCCGGGAGCCCCACTTACTAAAAATGGACTCTGGTGGACTACACAGTGTAGGAGACACAGTAGGAAGGAGATGTTGCCAAGGGTTATTAAGGATCTGTTCTATTATGGGATCTTCGGTAGTAGTAGGTATACCGGGGTAAATTCCTGTTCTTTGTAGCTGACAATCTCGATACATTTCTCGATTATTTTGTTGGTATTTCTGCTGCTAATGAATTAAAGCTTCATCAGCCTGTGACATGTCTTTGAGAAAATTTCTGTTCGCATTTGATCTTCTGCGTGGCTTCCTTGCACCAATCGCATCAAAGGCAGAGGGTCTAGCCTTATTTTTTCATAATGCAGATTCTAAATGCTGAATTATGTATACATCAAAAGAGCAATATTCTGGCCTTTTTAAGCTAAATACAATCACCCCTAACCCGTATTTGACATGCATCTCGTATGCCGGGGTGCAGACTGACCAAATTCTAAGTAATCCGCAGAGCGAATGCAAAAAGTCCGGACCAACATTTACAAAGTTTACTGGGACCAGGCATCCTAAAACTTTCTGATTTGTCCTGGCAAAAGAAGGTATTTGCAAATATCTACAGTATAACCCCACCAACCAAGTCTTACCTGCAAAACAGCTATACTTGCTGACAAACTTCTGTCTCAGTTGCCCTGGGCGAAATATTGCGTGCAATTCGAAGGGCCCCAGCTGGGAGAGGACGTCTATGGAGAGCAGACCGCCCATGGAGGCTAGTGTCAACTGCAAGTAAATATGATGGCAGGGATCCCCAAAACCAAGCAGTCCATGTGGCAGGTTCCTCTCCATCACGTCTAGTCAAAGGGCCCTCATCCGCGGTGGGGACGCACGTTGGGTGCCATTTTGAGACTTCTAAGCGCTATAATTCAAACAAAGTAGAGTATCTCAGACCGTTTCAAAATTGCAAGGTAATATTTATTTTGCGCATATAATACACTCAAACGGAATTCAGGTTCCACCGCTACAAGTATTTCATGGAGAACAGAAGTGCTTCTCCTTTGTGCACTAGGACCACAACCGGCCCATATAGCTGGGGGTTTCACAATAGCACTTTAAGATGAGGCAGCAGCAACCGTGAGATGGATGGGGATGCAGATTAATACACTCGCATCAAATCAATAATGACAACTCAATGGTTTGGCAAAGGGAGTCCGTTTAATGACAAGTACAAAAAAAAAGGGGAGTTCATGAATATCAGCAATCGCTCGATCTTCCTTCTTGCTTCAACAACTCCAATGAACTTCATAAACACATAATTTATACTAAAAACTTTTCATCACTGACGTGTAACGCTTAGAATCCGGCATGAAATTCTATTGGTTCTAGGAAGGTAACTTTAATATAGGTGCTATAGCTGTATATGACAACGGAGTGAGGGTATTGGACAAACACTGTCAGGTGGGGCATATAAGCCCTACCTTCAAAATGGCTACTGTAAACGTCACTAAAAGTATGACGTCTCATTGGTTTCACTAACTATAGGACCCTTGATTACTTGGTCCACTATGATTGGGTTGGCAATCCAGACTGAAATGTGGAAATTTCTCTTCTATGAAAGGATGGTGAGCTAAAGACTCTGGTTGAGACTCGAACCGGGATATAGGCCGGTAGTAGAGAAACTCCCAAAACCCCCCTTGTTTTTGCATATTAAGTAGCTTTGGGTTTTCACCCTAAGTTACTAGGGTAATCCAGACATGGAATCCTTGCTCACTGTTCTTAGAGAGGCACCGCTCCACCTCACGGACTAGGCCCAACCAGGCCGAAACACGTGTCTGGGGTTGATGTTGGTACTCTTGTTCAGAAGAGAATTGCCAGGCATTTCGGTGCTAAACTGCCCTTGGGAAGGACAAAGACTGATATGTAGTGGAAATTTCTCTGTGAAAGGATGGTGAGCTAAAGATTCTGGTTGAGTCTCTAACTCGGGATATAGGCCGGTGGTAGAGAAACTCCCAGAACCCCCCCTTGTTTTGAATTCATAGCCTGCCATAGCCTGTATTTATTCATATTTGCATCAACATCCTCAGAGATCAATTGAGGAGCACTTGTTAACCTGTTCAAGAATTTTCTTCTATGGCCGCTATTTGACTTGCTAACGACTGCTACATTGGTACAAAATTCTCGGAGAGCAACTCCTGATTAACTACTTATTTTCATGAGAATCTTCTGCTTGCCGATCAAGCTGCCCCATTAGAGAAATTATTAATTTGAGAATTGTCGCTGATCTATTATTCCAACTGTACAAGCAGGGTGCTTGGATGGTCGAATGTGTGTTCTATGAACCGCAATTCGGGCCGCTGACCTACACATTTGCACAGTACTCAAATCAATATCGTTGGCTTGAATTGTAAAATTCCTGACTTTATCATAGGGAAGGGGTGACAGTTGGAGGTCTGTCCTTTGAGCCGCTGCAAAAGGTGTATTCATGCTGATTATTAGTGTAGAGAGCCTTCGTGGAATCAGCTGTAAGTGATTAAGCAGATTGGGCTCTGACTTCTAGTGGTTCTTAGCAAAGCTGCATGGTTGAGAACTGAGAAGTGGCAAGTGCTTCGCACCGCAAACCCATATTGCTATTACAATGTCTGATCAAGTGCAGCTCTCATCTAATATATCATCTGAAGTTATGTCAACGGATTGCCTGCTAGAAAAATCTAGTTTGGGCAATTGCGAAGAGAAGCAATTGGAAAGTAAAAATGGGAAGATTACACCTATTAAGCTTAAAACAGAGGTGGTTGGCTTGATTCAGGTAGAGATTCACCAAGAACCTGTCGGAGAATCAGTGATACAAACGATCAAGCAACATGAACTAGAGATTCAGAAAGGTGCTTTTGCAGCACAGCCCCAGTCCAGTATTACCTCTTGTTCTTTAACACATGTTGATCCTGAGGATCTATTGTACTGTGGGGACAATACTTGTGTATCGGATGTCTCAGTGTTGGCACCTTTTGTGATGGCAGAGTTGGGCAAACACGTGAGATTATCTTTCGGACCACCTTCCCCCACGTGCAAAGTTGCCAAATGCCATGGATGAAGTGTGTTTAGTAAGGTAAATGCTTCTTTGTCTAATTTAGAAGAGAAGCCCACTAACATAACTTTAACCAAATGCTCTCACACCATTCCTAAAGGGGGTCACTCAAAGAAACTTCTATGATACAAAACGAGAGTCCAATTTTCTTCATTTGTAATCAGGAGATGCCCTATGCACCACAATTAAGACACTATAATCCTCACTTGCCTCGTAGGGCCCTTATATCCACACCGCAGGCCGATAAAAGCATTCCTCAAGACTCCAGTTATACAGACACTTATTCCTTCCCAGTGATTTCCAGAAATCTGAATCTTCTGTATAAAGGACACAATGTCACACAATATGAAATTTGTGAAGTTAAATCCTATTCATCAGAGATCCTTGCCAAAATGAACAAATTGGAAGGTTTCATATTGGCTTGTGAAACTCTTACTAACTCCTACCAAATAAGAGTATAAAAAGAGAGTCTTGGTATTACTATAGCTACTCGGACAGAGTTCAGAGATGATTAAAAAAAGTGCAGTTGCCTCTCTGTGCTTCTAAGGATTCCCAGACATCTCCAACACATGCAACAAAGTGCACAACGCAGTCTGGGGTATGTCTGTTGGAGGAGACCAGACTGTTCAGGAAGTTTGAGACCATATGGGACACAGTGAATACCAAAGTTGCTAAACTTGCCAAACTTGAAGAGAACATGAATATCCTCTTCTGTGCTATGGGAGGGAATGAAGAAACTGAGACGACAAGCTCTGAAAGTAAACGGAGACTGGAGTGTGAGGATGACCTTTCACCTAATAGTCCGACATCGTTGACTTATGATATTGAACAGTTCAATTTGATCACATAACAAAAAGACCCAGAATGTACTGTATTCCAATCCGTGTCCTCTGGTTCTCCTGACTACATGGCATTAAACTCCCGGAGAACTAGGGGAAAATAGAATAGGGTTAAAAGGAATGCCAATAAGAACCACAATAATGGTTCAACAAAAAAAAAGAAAAACATGCAAGCAACCAAAATTGTGACCCATAACTCTATAATTAAAAACATATGTAATCTGCCTGAGGTGGACGAAATAGTTGATTTGAATAATATGCAAGTTCAACCGAAAGAGAAGAAACATAAATCAAGGGATCATACAGGCAGCCCCTTAAATGTCCAATCTATACAAACCCAAACTGAAATACAGGTCTCCACTCCTGTGGAGTGTTCCTCCATTACAGGTACTGCTATTGCGGATAGCAAAACCAAATATTTAGAGGTAGACGACATGACCTTACCACTACGGTTTCTAAATGGAGACATTGGCATAAAACAAAGCAAATGACTTTCATTCCTTCTAAGCCTAAAACAACTAAAGGAAAGTTGATTGTTTCTGGACCCAATTTGGAAACTGCTAATCAAAGTATTGCCATCCCGTCTACTATTACAAATAATTTAGACAAGGAGCCCAATAACACTATTCCCCAGGTGATGAATTGTATGGAACTTGTCATGGCCATAGCCTCTGGCCCTGGTACTCTGGGCCCCATCACAGTGTTCCTGCAGGGCCCCAAGGGCCCAATCGTGCCCCTCAAGACTCTCCTGAAGTCAGTCCTGGCGCCAGGCTCATATGGCAGATGGAGCTTCCAATGGGAATGGAACATGATGGCTGCCCCCACATGGTCCAGTTCAGAACTGAACCATGCGGTCTAGCATCTAGGGTGTGGTCAGCCCTGAAGGCACCTGGGATACCTGTAGACTATTTAAGCCACGCCCGAGCTGCAGCACACACTTCGCATTCGTGGCATTCAAGGTGATCTGTCCTCAGCATTCCAGGCCTGCACCTGCAAAGGAGAAAAGAAGAACACCATTAACCATCCTTACCTGCTTGGCAATCCAGCTCCTCGATCGTTCCAATGTCCCCTCAGAAGCTCGTCCTCGCTTGAAAGCAGCATCCTGGAGGAGGAAAGAAAAGGACAACATTAGTAAGCGTTCGCCTTCCTCATTCAAGCATCATTCGGAAGCGGGCTTGACTCTGTTGGTACTCGACGGCTGTCCGGACATCTTCCACTCGACATTCCGCATCCTCCCGGCTGTTCTTCATCCAGGAACCTCACAGCGGGCTGCAAGAGAAGAATAATACAGGTTAGCCAAACAGCAAAAGCGCACATAGCGCCGCGCTTCGCACATTCACTTACCATCTCGAGCACAGCCCTCTCCATCAGCTCGACGTCTTCATCATTCCTTCTGCACCTACGAGAGGAGGACGACATTAACCAGGGCAATTACAATTCTCCAGCATGGGGTCTGGCATGGATTCACATGCTCATGAATATTCCCCGTCGTCAGGCTGGGAATCCTCGGTAAAGAAAAAACCAGTATCAGTTTCGTTTCTGATCTGTCTTTCGTAGTAATAACCAATCACTGGTCTCTGCGTCATACTGACCACAGCCAATGACTGCCCTCTACCTAAGCACCGCCTCTGGCAGCCATCTTCAGATTTTTACCGCACGTTCATGTGTTGGGATCCTCGTGCTATTGCTCTCGAGCGTTAGTGCTATTTTTTCGCGTTTTTTCACAAAAACTCGATTCTTTCGGTCAAAAGAGCCTCAAGCTCCACCGATCCTACATCCGATCAACGGGGACCCGTGTCGGATTCGTCTGCGCCCCTCAAGGGTGAAGATTTCGTCGAGCTACACTTCGGAGGACTCCAGAAGCTTCTCAGGCCCGGTCTCGGAGATGGCCCAGGAGAAGGGAAGCTCGACGCCCGGAAAGCTGTTCAGGGTCTGCCCTGGATGCCAGCTGCAGAACGTCTTTAAGGAGGACGAACACTCTTTCTGCCTTTACTGCCTTCATGAGGACAAGACGCACGTGGAGAAGGACTGTGCGTTTTGCGGCAACATGTCGGAACGGACCATGAAGGACCGCCATCAACGTCTCGCCAACTGGCTGGAGGGTAAGAGCCCGTCTGGCGAGAAGAAGAAGAAACCAGAGCGGTCTTCTAAGACCTTTGAGGGCGCCCCGGCGACGGGGGCCCAACATAAGGCTAAGCACCGCGAGTCCGCTGGCACCGGGAGCGCCGAACGGTCGGGCTCTACGGGCGCCAGGCAGGGCGCACCCTCCCCGGCACCATCAACCACGAGCCAACGCTCTGGGTCGGGTAAGAGGAAGGCCGAGCACCCGGCGAAACTCCTGGAGAGGCCCCGGTCGAGCTCTAAGGCAGAGGAGGAGCGTGGCAGTGCCCCCTCCCTCAAGGATAAGGCGGTGAGCGCACCTAAGGTGGTGAAGGCCTTGATCCATCCGACCAAGCCCTCTATCGAAACGGTCGCGGCGGCCCTGGCTCAGCCTGTGGAGGCTGCGCCAGTGGTGGCGACCGCGGGGCCCAGAATCTCCCTGCCTCCTCGGAGGGAGACTTCTTTTGTGCCCATCGATAGGACCCCCGTGAAACCCTCCGTGGGGAAGAAGAAGGGGGGGCAGGGCGTCGTCGTAGATTCGGCCTCAACCTCAGAAGAGGAGCTGATCGAGGTCTTAAGCCACGGCCTAGGCGTGGAAGAAGGCCAGCCCGTCGGAATGGACCCCGACGCAGGTGACGACGACGACATCGTCGAGGATACCGACGGGGCCCCTGCTCGCCCGTCGGATTCCCCTCTGCCAGCGCCGCAAGACAACTCGGCGGCCATTTTGTTGGCTATACAGTCCTTATGCTCCGAGATAAGGACGAGACTACCGTTACCGACGGAGGAACCTTTCCCGTCGGGGGATCCAGAACCGGGACCTTCTGGTGTTCCCCCTACCAAGAAAAGAAGGATCCATCCACCACCTCCTTTTCAACCGTCGCGCCCCGTCCAGCCCTCTCCCCCGTCCACCCGAGGGGATGATACGGGAACTGACACGGCAGCGACGGGTACGGACGACGAGGCATACGACGAGGATATTCCGTCGTCGCCTCCCGCCAGGGCTTCTCCGCCCGACGAGATCGGATCTTTCCACTCCATGATCTCCAGGGCTTCCGAGCTTTTCCAACTCTGCCCTGAGGAGAAGAAAAAGGAAGGCTTCCTTTATCAGCGGCGCGAGGCCAAGAGGAAGACGGTCCTCGCAGTGCCTCTGTTGGACGACATTTGGGATGAGGGCCTTTCCCTCCTCAAGAACCCTTCCACGACGCCAGCTAGAAGAGACCGGTACGAGAAAAAGTACCGGGTCCCGGACACGGCCCCCCTGTGCCTCCGGGCGCAGCCTACCCCGGATTCCGTCGTCTCCGCGGCAGCCAGGAAGAAAGCGGGGGGGGGTGCGGCCTCCACATCGACTTCCCCGCCGGACGGCGAGGGAAAGAAATTGGATGCTATGGGACGTAGAGTCATCTCGTCGGCAGCGACGACGATTAAAGCGGCCAACGCCTTGGCTATCGTGGCTCGCTACGACAGGGAGCTCTGGTACAAGATAGCTCCCCTGCTGGATTTTCTGCCGGACGACAAGAGGGCGGAGGCCCTGGAGATCCTGCAGGAAGGTGAGGTGGCCTCGGACCACGCCATCACCGTGGCGACGGACATCGCCGACACTGGGTTCCGCCAGCTGGGCAACGGCGTTTGCCTTCGACGTCGTGGATGGCTCAAAGCTACGGACTTCCGGCAAGACGTCCAGACCAGAGTCCTGGACATGCCCTTCGACGGGAACAACCTGTTTGGGAAGACAGTGGACGATTCCCTTCAGGCCATCAAGGCGGATACTGAGACGGCCCGGGCCCTCGGAGTTCTGCAGCAACGTCGGACGCCCTTTCGGAGCAGCGGAGGCAAGGGCGCCTCCAGAGGTTCCGGCGGCGGTTTCGCTTCCTACCGTCAAGCGGCCCGCTCGTCGTCGCAAGAGGCCTACAGAGGACGAGGCAAGTCTAGCGGACCCCGTCGTCGTCGCCCAGGAGGTCAAGGCGGCAAGGCCGCGTCCAAGCAGGATTGAACCGGCTGTGGGGTCGGGCCCCCACCGGAGCACCCCGGTGGGAGGCCGGCTGGCGGGCTTCGTCAGCGTGTGGGAGTCCATCTCCACCGACCGTTGGGTGCTGGACGCCCTGGCCCGGGGCCACGCGCTCGAGTTTCAAAGAAGGTGCCCGCGTGTCCCCCCCGTGGCCAGGAAAGAACTTCACGTCCCTCAACTTCTCCTGGAGGTAAAGGCGATGCTCAGGAAGGGCGCCATCGAAATCGTCCCAAAGAGGCTTCGGGGCTCCGGAGTTTACTCGAGATACTTCCTCGTGAAGAAGAAGACGGGAGGATGGCGCCCCATCCTAGACCTCCGACGTCTGAACAAGTTCATCAAGGCGCAGAAGTTCCGGATGGTCACCCTCCAGCACGTCCTGGGCCAGCTGGAGGAAGGGGATTTCCTATCGTCGTTGGATTTGGAGGATGCCTACTTCCACATTCCCATCCTAAAGGGGCACCGAAAATTCCTCAGGTTCGTGGTGCAAGGGCGTCATTACCAGTTCAGAGCCCTCCCCTTCGGACTACGGTCGGCACCCAGGGTATTCACCAAGTGCCTCGCACCGGTGGCGGCGCAGCTGCGCCGCGAGGGGATCCACGTCTACCCCTACCTGGACGACTGGCTCATCCGCGCCAAGACGAGGGAACTCGCCGTGGTTCACACGGCAAGGACCGTCCAACTCCTCACGGACCTAGGATTCTTCGTGAACTACGCCAAATCCCACCTGGTGCCCGCGCAAGTCGCACTGTTTCTGGGAGCGAGGCTCGACACAGTGTCCCTTCTGGCCTCCCCGTCGGAGGAGAGGACCAGGACCATCTTGGGCAAGGTGCAACGGATGTTGGTGGCCGACGCGGCCAAAGTGAGGTCCATCAAGTCCCTCCTCGGGATGATGTCTTCCTGCATCTACCTCATTCCCATGTGCAGGCTCCGGATGCGCCCGTTGCAAGAATTCCTGGATGCGCGCTGGATCCAGACGACGGGCAGCTTCGAGGAAAGGATCAAGCTCGACGAGAACTTCCGACGAGCGATACGGTGGTGGGGCACCCGCGCGCATCTGACGGCGGGCATGGACTTCCAGACCCCAGCCCACCAGGAGACTGTGACTACGGATGCCTCCCTGGAAGGGTGGGGAGCGCACACCGAAAATCTGCACGCAAAGGGACTCTGGCTCCCGACGGAGAAGTCCCTGCATATCAACGTCCTGGAGCTCCGTGCAGTGTTTTGGGCCCTCAGGTCTTTCCTTCCGTCCCTCAAGGGCAAGGTGGTGAGGATCTTCACCGACAACATCTGGCAGGGATAAAAAACACCATCGCCGACTCACTCAGCAGGGAGCTGCGCTCGTGCCACGAGTGGGAACTACGGCAGGATCTGGTGGATCGCCTCTTCCGACGGTGGGGCACACCCCAGATCGACCTGTTCGCGACGGCGACGAACACCAAGTGCCGGAGGTTCGCCAGCAGGTTTCCCCAGACGAGGAGCATGGGCGATGCTTTCTCGTTCCCCTGGGAGGGCCTGTTCCTCTACGCGTTCCCTCCCTTGCCTCTGCTAATCCGGCTAGTCAACCTGCTCAAGAGGTCACGGTGCAGGATGATCCTCGTCGCACCCTCGTGGCCGAGGCAGATATGGTTCCCGGACCTTCTGGACTTGTCAGCGTCCCCGCCGATCAAGCTGCCGGCGGACGCGGATCTACTCTCCAGGGAAGGAGGCGCCATCCTCCACCACGACCCGAAGTCGCTGAACTTGCAGGCCTGGCTCCTGCAGCGCTAGAGTTTGGAGGATACGACATACCGGCCGACTGCAGAGAGGTTCTTGCAAAGGCCAGGGCGTCCTCGACTCTTAAATGCTACGGACACAAATGGAAGAGGTTCTCTGTCTGGTGCCACGCACAGAAGATTAACCCTCTACGGATTACGGCCCCCCAAGTACTGCCGTACCTGCTGACGCTGGCCAAAGCTGGACTGGCACACGCGTCCATCAAGATTCATCTTGCTGCGATCTCCCGATACACCAGAACCACGGGGCGGACGTCCTTGTGGTCTCATCGTCTGGTGAAAGAGTTCATGAAGGGACTGTTCAGATCGTTCCCGCCGGTGAAGGCTCCGGCCCCGGCGTGGGAGCTCAACGTGGTGCTGACCAAGCTCATGGGACCTCCGTTCGAGCCTCTGCACTCGGCTCCGTTGAAGTTTCTATCGTGGAAAACTGCTTTTCTTGTGGCCATCACCTCCGCACGACGAGTGGGAGAGATCCAGGCCCTTTCCTGCAAGGCCCCGTACTTGACTTTCCACGACACGAGGGTAGTGCTCAGGACGCACCCCTCCTTCATGCCCAAGGTACCGTCGGAATTCCATCTCAACGAACCCTTGGTGTTGCCTGTATTCTTCCCGTCGCCTTCGTCGCCGGCTGAGAGGACTTTGCACTCGCTGGATGTAGCTAGAGCGCTGAAGTTCTACGTGGACCGCACGAAGTGTTTTCGGAAGACGTCACAACTCTTTGTGAACTTTGGACCTGTTAATCAGGGGAAGGCTCTCTCAAAGGCTTCCATTTCCAGATGGCTCTCCGGCTGTATCATGTACTGTCATCGGTTGGCAAACCGACCTCTGCCCGGCCGTCCGAGAGCCCATTCCACCAGAGCGATCGCAGCTACCACGGCGTTCCTTTCTGGTGTGCCCCTGCTGGACATATGCAGGGCTGCTACGTGGAGGTCGACGCACACCTTCACGAAGTTCTACTGCGTCGATCGGGATTCCAGGGAGGAGTCCAGGGTCGGCCAAGCAGTGCTGCGCAACCTGTTCGCCTGAGGTGAGCCTGGTGAGGAGGTAAGATGCTTAATGTTGAGTTTGATGCTATGCTTAATGTTGAGCCTTTGCCACCTCCCGTGGTTGTGCATGTGTGTACTGCTATGTATTCTTTATTCATGAGCATGTGAATCCATGCCAGACCCCATGCTGGAGAAGGAACAAGTTACTTACCTGTAACTGTTGTTCTCCAGCATGGGTCTGGCATGGATTCACATGCGAACCCTCCCGCCTACCCCTCTGCGGCTCTTCACTTGGTCATACTGCCACTTCACGTGCTTCCAAATCTGAAGATGGCTGCCAGAGGCGGTGCTTAGGTAGAGGGCAGTCATTGGCTGTGGTCAGTATGACGCAGAGACCAGTGATTGGTTATTACTACGAAAGACAGATCAGAAACGAAACTGATACTGGTTTTTTCTTTACCGAGGATTCCCAGCCTGACGACGGGGAATATTCATGAGCATGTGAATCCATGCCAGACCCATGCTGGAGAACAACAGTTACAGGTAAGTAACTTGTTCCTTACGGACACATTATTTAAGAACAATAGACTTACCTCAAAAGCGGAGTCGCAGCAGGTCTGGACTCTGGGCACACGGCAGTGAAGTAACTTGGCAGTAAAGCGCCCATTCACGACACACCCCTGCACAGAACTGCAGGATGGACAGCGCATCTTATCGAAACACAAGGTGGGGACAACTCTAAGGGAGTCGCTGGGGCTCACACGGGAGGAGGGCCCCGAGAGAAAGGGATTGTGGGCTAAACCAGAACTCCTGTCTTCCAGTCTAGATCCTTGGCAGAACGAGAACCCGGGGGAGGCGAATCCAGGTCGGAAGCAGTCCAACCAATTCGGGTGCCATCCCTGTGGATACCAGGTGAGCGTTACAGAAATGGTACCCCTCCTATCGGTACGTTTGCAACACAACTGCGATCGCCCAAAGCAGAAAATCATCCATCAAAAATGATGGATTGGTAAAGCGATTTTAAAAATCAATAGAACTAAAATAATCAACAGATCTTGTTTGTTAGATCTCTTCAGGCAAATTCCTGTTTTGAGATCTATGAATTACGATGATATATACTGGATTACCTTCCCTCAAACAAACAACAATCGGATGATATGCAAATTTCAATCTATAATCCTATCAAAACCTATTTTGGACCTATGCAATGTTTTTCTGACTTTGTGATACAAGCTCCATTCAATGAATTCCATGGAAGAAGCCAATACATTTGTAGGGCTTAATGCTAAAGTCTCTGATAAAGAAAGTAATGTACAACCTAATGAAACTAAAGTTAATAGGCACTAATGACCAGATGAAAAAATTCACTTGACCCTGCCACAAATGGCCAAGAATGGTTGTGGGCAGAGTCTACTATAAAAACATTTATGACTCTACAGCAAGGGTTAACACAGCCCTAGCATTCAAACCATTGGTGTAATGTAATGGAATGTGCTTGGCCTAAATAATTTGACTATGTGGTTTTAAGATCCTACGCTCCATCAAACCTACGATTATGCTTCTTCAGGAGACAATGGCTGTTAACGAATTTCATCTTAACGGCTCTGATACCTTTTACGAGCCTAGCAAAGAGAGCTCTAGCCCGTCGCCCTAGTGGGGGACTAGCTACTTCTATTGACAGGGGGATCAAAAGTATGACACAAATAATTCACTCATCTGAAGATTTATTGGCAGTTAATTTGAATGTGGTGAATGAAGAAGAATCTACCCTTCTCATAGTAAACTTGTATTGGAATCAGGGCAAGTTTGAGTTAGCGGTTTATCTGTCCAAATTGACCTCACTTCTTGAGGAATGGGTCATTAACCACTGCCCCATAAGTATAGGGGGGGATTTTAATTGCATTTGCCTAGAGGGTTCATGGTTGAGTAATTATCCTACATTGCATAGAATGGGACCCACAAGTGACTGGGAGGGCGGGAATGGAATCTATTTGCAGAATGGGATGGATGGCAGCTGGAAGCAGCTAAAGAGACTCTGACTTACACTTGGTCTAAGGGCAGCGCAAAGTCCAGGATCGATTTTACTTTTATGTTTCTGCGTCTATAAGACCCAAATGCGGGAGTGTTGAGATCTCAAACCCAGGGCCGGGCGACGATATGATCCTGCAATTTAAACTGCATAATAAAATTCCAATCCGGTCCCTGCAATTGCATTTGTAGACGTAGAACGTTCCAGGCTCACGCTCAGATGGAACAACAGTTCTTGTAATTCATTAATGAATCTGTTGAGGAAGACTCTCCAAAAAGCAAATGTACTGAATCCCAATAACATAAATGGTAAGGACAATGCAAACAATATTACTGAAATTGTTAATTGTCTCAAAACATGCACGGCCCAGGCTAATTTTAAAAACATTAGATCCCAGAGGCATCATTTAGTGGCTGAGTCTAAACAACTCAAAAACAGAAAAAGTAAGAGGGCTACTAACTCGGGGTTATTCGAAAGTCCAATATTTAGAGGGAAAAAAACACATTTGTAGAAACCATAGAAATCTGGTTGTCATTGAAAATTGAAATATATCAGACCAGGCTATCACTGATAGCTCTATCACTGAGGAAGTATGAGTCAAATCTTTCACCAGCAAATATGAATTGCCATTATTATTCAATGCAATTAATGATCCTTGCAAGTGACATTCCTTAAGGGGCTCATGCCCCTGGATCAAGGATGAAATCGTCGGGGCAATAAATAAATGAAATAAATTCATCAAGAGCAGCCAGCCCATATGGTATGCCAGCATATCTCCATAAAAAGAGATCCCATACCACGTTCCTCCATTCTCAAAATTAAATTCGACACAATCTTCTGCACTAATAATATCTCTTTTGAAGGCGTGGCCAGCAGGCGGCTGATGCAGACGTGAGCCCGCGCTGCTCCCGTGCCGCCAGCCAAATCCTGAAAGAATCCTGCCTTCCTTCGTTTGTAAGAGCCCACCTGAATGCCCCCCCGGCTGTGAGAACCGACAGGGTATCTTCACGTCGAATCCCGGAGAAAATCGGTGCGCAGAAACGCACTTTGGAGGGTTTTGCAGACGGCGGCTCCAGACGCCGCATGACCAACAAAATGGCTGCCGCACAACGCGGACCCATGATGGGTACCGCGCTCCACTAACGTGCCTGCCCTGTGGACCCACGACGACCCGGAGGGAGGGGATCACCTGTGTCGGCTGTGGAGGTACGGGCGGCGACGAGTGTGTTGAAATCGGCAACATCTCTTACTCGGCTGGAACCGAGCGGATCCCGATCGGGGACTTCCCGCCTCCCACCCGTTGCTTCCCCCGGGGTCGAAGGACCTCTCTATCTGACGGTGCACCCGTGCGAGGTGGGAGCACGAGGGCTCTCCATCAATCATCCACGACCACACGGAGCGGCTGCCTTCCACCGCGGCCGGGCCCGAGACGCACTGAGAGCTGTGGCAGGCGGAGGAGAGCAATCCCAACGAACTCGACACCGCAAATCTCCTGCAAGACGCTGTGCGCCTGATATTCCCTGGGTGCGGACTCTATCCACTTCCCTGGTGGACCCAGCTGGCGGTAAGGAGCGGGGGTGTCTGCAATCGGCCTCTTTGAGCACCATCCCCAGGCCCCATGCAAACATTTACTGCACCCTAAACCTACCACGCCCAAGTTTCCGACCTCCAGCATAGGCGTGGTACGACCCATCGCTCGAAGGGATACCACCGATGAGATTATTGCTAATCACAACGAACAACACCGTGCCAATCTAGCCGCCTATGGAAAATTGAAACCGCCACACTGCACGGACGCTGCCTGAGTCCCCCCCGCCTCCTATGGCGAACTGTTGCCGATAGCCCTCTAGGCTCAGACCAGCGCGCACTACTGCTACCTCCCTCCGAGTGTGCGCTCTAAGAACAAGGGCTGGGTGCGCCGCTCGTGCCGACGCGGTGTGCGCGCGGGCCGGCATGCTGAGGAGCTCTCCTTTCCTTGTAACGTACTGCTACACCAAAGCGGCAACCACAACGGGCCACGGCCCTGAAGATACGAGCTGACCATACCGGGAAATTTCTTCCCCGCTACTCTCCGCCTGGCATAGCCCTCCGGAAGCAACCTGAATCTTTGTATTCACCCTACCGGAGAACCAGATATGGGGAAAGAGAAACCCAGGAAGACCTCTACGCAAAGCAGGATCGAACAATACGCGTCCACACCAGTGTCTCGTTCCCCGGAGGGACCGCTGCAACATGACACTGACTGCATGGAGGAGAACATCTCCCTCAAAGATATTATGAGTGCCATTACCAGCTCCAGAACCTCTAAGGAGAAAAAGATGGACAGTATAGGTGCAGATGTATTCCTGTTAAGACACGACCTGCAGAAGCTGACCTCACGCACAGGAGAAGCGGAGATGCGGATCTCCGAAACAGAAGATAACCTTCGCGGGATGAACCGTCAGATGTCTGGTATGTTGGCACGCATAAAACTCCTGGAATCAAGAGCAGATGACAGTGAAGGTAGATCAAGACGTAATAACATCCGCATACTAGGCCTTCCGGAAAGAGCAGAGGGGGATTGTATGGAGCTGTTCCTCGAGAGTTGGCTCGCAGACATATACGATCCACAGTCCTTCTCCAAGTTCTTTTCCATCGAGCGTGCCCATCGCGTCCCCACGGGCAGGATCGTACCAGGAACACCGCAGCGTACAGTCATCGCACGGTTCCTTAACTACAGAGATCGTGACATAGTACTGCAACTAGCGAGATCTAAAGGGACGGTTACGTACAATGGATCTAGGATTGCTTTCTTCCCGGACTTTACCAAAGAAGTGCAGAAAGCATGCCAATCTTTTGATCCCCTTAAACGCCTGCAATCAATGGGGGTGAAATATGGACTAATCTTTCCTGCGCAACTTAAAATATTCCATAAAAATACCACTGTGCACTTCACGGATCCTAAAGAGGCGTGGAGTTTGGCTGAAAGGCACGTAGACGACGACTGGAGCACCGCGGGAAGAGGGAGACGAGAAAGGAACAGACCACATCCAGAGAGACCACCGGACATGGATCCACAACCACAACAACAGATTGCGAACCCACAAAATGCAGAGGCCTAGAACCAGCGATATTACTCCAGTCATCCAGACCACTGCCAAGGTACTGTACATGTGCTATGTTACATATCACGAACGTAGAAATAAAATAAAATAAACTGGCTGGCGGCCGCGGGTGGCCCCCTCCCGCTTGAACGGAGAAGAACACCTGAAGCTCCGCAAAGAGGTGCGCCGCCTCCCTGCCCTGAGTCTCTCTCTGTGCCGCACCACCTGGCATACTGGTACTCTAGAATCGAATTGACTCAGGGCAAATAGATGTAGAGTTCAGTTAAATTGTTATGAAGTTAACACTGGGACGACAGATGCTTCAGTTGGGGATGGGGTATGGGGAGGGGGGAGTTGGACTCTATGGGTTTATTCAAGGTTCAGCATACAGGGACCTGCAGAGCGTGCGGAATGGTGCAAACACGATAGGACTTCCGAGTGTGCAACAGAGGGCACGCAACTGCGAAACTAAATCCCAAAACGTCAATGGCAGTTGAAACCACCCCGTCCCAAAGAAAGCTCAAACTTTTGGCTTGGAATGTGAACGGGCTCGGTGCCAGCATTAAGAGACGACTGGTTCTCCAACATCTAAATAGACACTCCCCGGATATAGCCCTTCTGACCGAAACCCACTTAGCTGGAAATGAATGCAAATTCTTTCAAAGATCAAAGTACCGCACAGCGGTACATGCTGGCTTCTCCATGGGAGCGAGGGGTGTCCTCATCCTAATTCACAAGAGACTTCCGCTAGCGATCACCCATATTATACAAGACAGAGGAGGCCGATTCGTATTTATTCAAGGAGCACTCTGGAACCAAACGCTAGCACTCATGGCAGTATACTCCCCGCCAACTCTCCTCAATGACCTGCTAAATGTAATTTCCCCCATCATGGCAGCTAGACCGGCAGATACCTGGGTGTTGGGGGGAGACTTCAACGAGGTCATGGATAACACCCTGGACCGCACACACCTGAGAACCAGGAATCCCCTCATCGCGACCAAACTAGCCTCCTTTGCGTCAGCACTAGGCCTATGCGACGCATGGAGAGCCCTACACGCTGATTCCCGACAATACTCTTTCCACTCAGGAGCCCATGCGTCGATGTCTCGAATAGACTACTTCTTCCTGCCAAACCAAATCAGTCATAAAATAAGCAACGTTTCCTTCCTCCCACGGGGAATTTCCGACCACTCCCCATTGATGCTAGAACTGGAAACGGAGAGACCTCGACCTCCCCCCTCGTGGAGGCTGAACTCCTACTACCTGGGCGTCCCTGAATTCCAAGAACTGCTGGAGACAACCACTGCCAACTACTTTGAACTTAACGCAACTTCAGTTGATAATCCAGTTACATTATGGGAGGCGTACAAGCCAGTCCTACGTGGAGCAATCATATTGTGGACATCCCACAAGAAGGAGCATCGGGAGAGAATCGATGAACTCGAGGCTGAAGTCACGTCCAAGGAGATGGCACACATCACTACAGACACTCCAGAGTCGAACAGAGATTTGGTTTTGGCACAGAAGAAACTGCACAATCTTAGCCTAGACTGCGCCCGAAAAGCGCATGCTGCCATGAAGGCGCGTGTTTACGAAACAGGAGACAAAGCGGGCAGAATGCTCGCGTGGCTAGAAAAGCTTGATGAAGGACAACAGAAAGTGAAGTGTATTAGAACTCTGAACACTAACCTCGTCCATACCGATGCTGAGATTGCGGACCGCTTTGCTGAATTCTATGAGGAGCTATATAAACCTCCCCCCGACGCCATAAACAGCGCTTTACTAGCTGATATAGTCCTCCCAACTCACCACAGAACAAGCCAGTACCCTAGACAGCAAGATAACAACTGACGAAATATCGGCCGCCATTGCACAACTTCAGACAGGCGAAACCCCGGGCCCGAATGGCTTCCCTCTGGACATTTGGAAAAAGCGAAATCATCTAGATATCCCGGCTCACTTACTCGCCGTGTTTGAGCACTCCCTAAATCAAGGCGAGCTTCCACCTGATCTCCGCAAAGCCACTATTATAGTGATTCCCAAAAAAGATAAACCCCCAGAGGACTGTACCTCCTACCGTCCAATATCCCTCATCAATAGTGAAGCCAAAGTACTAGCCAAAGTACTAGCCAACAGACTGCAAGAGGTCATCACGTCATTAATCCACCCGGACCAATGCGGCTTTATGACCCAGAGGTCGACCAGAATGAATATCCGTAGACTGCATCTGGCCCTAGAGAGAGCACCAACCCTGCACCAATCACTCGCTTTACTATCTGTAGACTTCGAAAAAGCCTTCGATTCAGTCCACTGGGAGGCATTATGGGCCATAATGCGCAGGATGCATTTCGGGGAACCATTTATAAAATGGGTACAACTCCTATACAATAATCCAGTTGCAGAGGTCAAAGTAAACGGGTGGCCATCGCGCACTTTCAATTTAGGGAAGGGAACCAGACAGGGCTGTCCACTGTCGGCGATGGTGTTTGCGCTCATTATGGAACCACTAGCGGTCCTCCTGAGGAACTCTACCACATGGTCCGGCTTCAGGTGGGGGCCAACCCCCCCTTGTTTTGAATTCATAGCCTGCCATAGCCTGTATTTATTCATATTTGCATCAACATCCTCAGAGATCAATTGAGGAGCACTTGTTAACCTGTTCAAGAATTTTCTTCTATGGCCGCTATTTGACGACTGCTACATTGGTACAAAATTCTCGGAGAGCAACTCCTGATTAACTACTTATTTTCATGAGAATCTTCTGCTTGCCGATCAAGCTGCCCCATTAGAGAAATTATTAATTTGAGAATTGTCGCTGATCTATTATTCCAACTGTACAAGCAGGGTGCTTGGATGGTCGAATGTGTGTTCTATGAACCGCAATTCGGGCCGCTGACCTACACATTTGCACAGTACTCAAATCAATATCGTTGGCTTGAATTGTAAAATTCCTGACTTTATCATAGGGAAGGGGTGACAGTTGGAGGTCTGTCCTTTGAGCCGCTGCAAAAGGTGTATTCATGCTGATTATTAGTGTAGAGAGCCTTCGTGGAATCAGCTGTAAGTGATTAAGCAGTTTGGGCTCTGACTTCTAGTGGTTCTTAGCAAAGCTGCATGGTTGAGAACTGAGAAGTGGCAAGTGCTTCGCACCGCAAACCCATATTGCTATTACAATGTCTGATCAAGTGCAGCTCTCATCTAATATATCATCTGAAGTTATGTCAACGGATTGCCTGCTAGAAAAATCTAGTTTGGGCAATTGCGAAGAGAAGCAATTGGAAAGTAAAAATGGGAAGATTACACCTATTAAGCTTAAAACAGAGGTGGTTGGCTTGATTCAGGTAGATATTCACCAAGAACCTGTCGGAGAATCAGTGATACAAACGATCAAGCAACATGAACTAGAGATTCAGAAAGGTGCTTTTGCAGCACAGCCCCAGTCCAGTATTACCTCTTGTTCTTTCACACATGTTGATCCTGAGGATCTATTGTACTGTGGGGACAATACTTGTGTATCGGATGTCTCAGTGTTGGCACCTTTTGTGATGGCAGAGTTGGGCAAACACGTGAGATTATCTTTCGGACCACCTTCCCCCACGTGCAAAGTTGCCAAATGCCATGGATGAAGTGTGTTTAGTAAGGTAAATGCTTCTTTGTCTAATTTAGAAGAGAAGCCCACTAACATAACTTTAAACAAATGCTCTCACACCATTCCTAAAGGGGGTCACTCAAAGAAACTTCTATGATACAAAACGAGAGTCCAATTTTCTTCATTTGTAATCAGGAGATGCCCTATGCACCACAATTAAGACACTATAATCCTCACTTGCCTCGTAGGGCCCTTATATCCACACCGCAGGCCGATAAAAGCATTCCTCAAGACTCCAGTTATACAGACACTTATTCCTTCCCAGTGATTTCCAGAAATCTGAATCTTCTGTATAAAGGACACAATGTCACACAATATGAAATTTGTGAAGTTAAATCCTATTCATCAGAGATCCTTGCCAAAATGAACAAATTGGAAGGTTTCATATTGGCTTGTGAAACTCTTACTAACTCCTACCAAATAAGAGTATAAAAAGAGAGTCTTGGTATTACTATAGCTACTCGGACAGAGTTCAGAGATGATTAAAAAAAGTGCAGTTGCCTCTCTGTGCTTCTAAGGATTCTCAGACATCTCCGACACATGCAACAAAGTGCACAACGCAGTCTGGGGTATGTCTGTTGGAGGAGACCAGACTGTTCAGGAAGTTTGAGACCATATGGGACACAGTGAATACCAAAGTTGCTAAACTTGCCAAACTTGAAGAGAACATGAATATCCTCTTCTGTGCTATGGGAGGGAATGAAGAAACTGAGACGACAAGCTCTGAAAGTAAACGGAGACTGGAGTGTGAGGATGACCTTTCACCTAATAGTCCGACATCGTTGACTTATGATATTGAACAGTTCAATTTGATCACATAACAAAAAGACCCAGAATGTACTGTATTCCAATCCGTGTCCTCTGGTTCTCCTGACTACATGGCATTAAACTCCCGGAGAACTAGGGGAAATTAGAATAGGGTTAAAAGGAATGCCAATAAGAACCACAATAATGGTTCAACAAAAAAAAAGAAAAACATGCAAGCAACCAAAATTGTGACCCATAACTCTATAATTAAAAACATATGTAATCTGCCTGAGGTGGACGAAATAGTTGATTTGAATAATATGCAAGTTCAACCGAAACAGAAGAAACATAAATCAAGGGATCATACAGGCAGCCCCTTAAATGTCCAATCTATACAAACCCAAACCGAAATACAGGTCTCCGCTCCTGTGGAGTGTTCCTCCATTACAGGTACTGCTATTGCGGATAGCAAAACCAAATATTTAGAGGTAGACGACATGACCTTACCACTACGGTTTCTAAATGGAGACATTGGCATAAAACAAAGCAAAATGACTTTCATTCCTTCTAAGCCTAAAACAACTAAAGGAAAGTTGATTGTTTCTGGACCCAATTTGGAAACTGCTAATCAAAGTATTGCCATCCCGTCTACTATTACAAATAATTTAGAGAAGGAGCCCAATAACACTATTCCCCAGGTGATGAATTGTATGGAACTTGTCATGGCCATAGCCTCTGGCCCTGGTACTCTGGGCCCCATCACAGTGTTCCTGCAGGGCCCCAAGGGCCCAATCGTGCCCCTCAAGTCTCTCCTGAAGTCAGTCCTGGCGCCAGGCTCATATGGCAGATGGAGCTTCCAATGGGAATGGAACATGATGGCTGCCCCCACATGGTCCAGTTCAGAACTGAACCATGCGGTCTAGCATCTAGGGTGTGGTCAGCCCTGAAGGCACCTGGGATACCTGTAGACTATTTAAGCCACGCCTGAGCTGCAGCACACGCTTCGCATTCGTGACATTCAAGGTGATCTGTCCTCAGCATTACAGGCGTGCACCTGCAAAGGAGAAAAGAAGAACACCATTAACCATCCTTACCTGCTTGGCAATCCAGCTCCTCGATCGTTCCAATGTCCCCTCAGAAGCTCGTCCTCGCTTGAAAGCAGCATCCTGGAGGAGGAAAGAAAAGGACAACATTAGTAAGCGTTCGCCTTCCTCATTCAAGCATCATTCGGAAGCGGGCTTAACTCTCTGTTGGTACTCGACGGCTGTCCGGACATCTTCCACTCGACGTTCCGCATCCTCCCGGCTGTTCTTCATCCAGGAACCTCACAGCGGCCTGCAAGAGAAGAATAATACAGGTTAGCCAAACAGCAAAAGCGCACATAGCGCCGCGCTTCGCGCATTCACTTACCATCTCGAGCACAGCCCTCTCCATCAGCTCGACGTCTTCATCATTCCTTCTGCACCTACGAGAGAAGGAGGACATTAACCAGGGCAATTACAATTACGGACACATTATTTAAGAACAATAGACTTACCTCAAAAGCGGAGTCGCAGCAGGTCTGGACTCTGGGCACACGGCAGTGAAGTAACTTGGCAGTAAAGCGCCCATTCACGACACACCCCTGCACAGAACTGCAGGATGGACAGCGCATCTTATCGAAACACAAGGTGAGGACAACTCTAAGGGTGTCGCTGGGGCTCACACGGGAGGAGGGCCCCGAGAGAAAGCGATTGTGGGCTAAACCAGAACTCCTGTCTTCCAGTCTAGATCCTTGGCAGAACGAGAACCCGGGGGAGGCGAATCCAGGTCGGAAGCAGTCCAACCAATTCGGGTGCCATCCCTGTGGATACCAGGTGAGCGTTACAGAAATGGTACCCCTCCTATCGGTACGTTTGCAACAGAACTGCGATCGCCCAAAGCAGAAAATCATCCATCAAAAATGATGGATTGGTAAAGCGATTTTAAAAATCAATAGAACTAAAATAATCAACAGATCTTGTTTGTTAGATCTCTTCAGGCAAATTCCTGTTTTGAGATCTATGAATTACGATGATATATACTGGATTACCTTCCCTCAAACAAACAACAATCGGATGATATGCAAATTTCAATCTATAATCCTATCAAAACCTATTTTGGACCTATGCAATGTTTTTCTGACTTTGTGATACAAGCTCCATTCAATGAATTCCATGGAAGAAGCCAATACATTTGTAGGGCTTAATGCTAAAGTCTCTGATAAAGAAAGTAATGTACAACCTAATGAAACTAAAGTTAATAGGCACTAATGACCAGATGAAAAAATTCACTTAACCCTGCCACAAATGGCCAAGAATGGTTGTGGGCAGAGTCTACTATAAAAACATTTATGACTCTACAGCAAGGGTTAAGACAGCCCTAGCATTCAAACCATTGGTGTAATGTAATGGAATGTGCTTGGCCTAAATAATTTGACTATGTGGTTTTAAGATCCTACGCTCCATCAAACCTACGATTATGCTTCTTCAGGAGACAATGGCTGTTAACGAATTTCATCTTAACGGCTCTGATACCTTTTACGAGCCTAGCAAAGAGAGCTCTAGCCCGTCGCCCTAGTGGGGGACTAGCTACTTCTATTGACAGGGGGATCAAAAGTATGACGCAAATAATTCACTAATCTGAAGATTTATTGGCAGTTAATTTGAATGTGGTGAATGAAGAAGAATCTACCCTTCTCATAGTAAACTTGTATTGGAATCAGTGCAAGTTTGAGTTAGCGGTTTATCTGTCCAAATTGACCTCACTTCTTGAGGAATGGGTCATTAACCCCTGCCCCATAAGTATAGGGGGGGATTTTAATTGCATTTGCCTAGAGGGTTCATGTTTGAGTAATTATCCTACATTGCATAGAATGGGACCCACAAGTGACTGGGAGGGCGGGAATGGAATCTATTTGCAGAATGGGATGTATGGCAGCTGGAATCAGCTAAAGAGACTCTGACTTACACTTGGTCTAAGGGCAGCGCAAAGTCCAGGATCGATTTTACTTTTATGTTTTTGCGTCTATAAGACCCAAATGCGGGAGTGTTGAGATCTCAAACCCAGGGCCGGGCGACCATATGATCCTGCAATTTAAACTGCATAATAAAATTCCAATCCGGTCCCTGCAATTGCATTTGTAGACGTAGAACGTTCCAGGCTCACGCTCAGATGGAACAACAGTTCTTGTAATTCATTAATGAATCTGTTGAGGAAGACTCTCCAAAAAGCAAATGTACTGAATCCCAATAACATAAATGGTAAGGACAATGCAAACAATATTACTGAAATTGTTAATTGTCTCAAAACATGCACGGCCCAGGCTAATTTTAAAAACGTTAGATCCCAGAGGCATCATTTAGTGGCTGAGTCTAAACAACTCAAAAACAGAAAAAGTAAGAGGGCTACTAACTCGGGGTTATTCGAAAGTCCAATATTTAGAGGGAAAAAAACACATTTGTAGAAACCATAGAAATCTGGTTGTCATTGAAAATTGAAATATATCAGACCAGGCTATCACTGATAGCTCTATCACTGAGGAAGTATGAGTCAAATCTTTCACCAGCAAATATGAATTGCCATTATTATTCAATGCAATTAATGATCCTTGCAAGTGACATTCCTTAAGGGGCTCATGCCCCTGGATCAAGGATGAAATCGTCTGGGCAATAAATAAATGAAATAAATTCATCAAGAGCAGCCAGCCCATATGGTATGCCAGCATATCTCCATAAAAAGAGATCCCATACCACGTTCCTCCATTCTCAAAATTAAATTCGACACAATCTTCTGCACTAATAATATCCCTTTTGAAGGCGTGGCCAGCAGGCGGCTGATGCAGACGTGAGCCCGCGCTGCTCCCGTGCCGCCAGCCAAATCCTGAAAGAATCCTGCCTTCCTTCATTTGTAAGAGCCCACCTGAATGCCCCCCCGGCTGTGAGAACCGACAGGGTATCTTCACGTCGAATCCCGGAGAAAATCGGTGCGCAGAAACGCACTTTGGAGGGTTTTGCAGACGGCGGCTCCAGACGCCGTATGACCAACAAAATGGCCGCGGCACAACGCGGACCCATGATGGGTACCGCGCTCCACTAACGTGCCTGCCCTGTGGACCCACGACGACCCGGAGGGAGGGGAGCACCTGTGTCGGCTGTGGAGGTACGGGCGGCGACGAGTGTGTTGAAATCGGCAACATCTCTTACTCGGCTGGAACCGAGCGGACCCCGACCGGGGACTTCCCGCCTCCCACCCGTTGCTTCCCCCGGGGTCGAAGGACTCTCTATCTGACGGTGCACCCGTGCGACGTGGGAGCACGAGGACTCTCCATCAATCATCCACGACCACACAGAGCGGCTGCCTTCCACCGCGGCCGGGCCCGAGACGCACTGAGAGCTGTGGCAGGCGGAGGAGAGCAATCCCAACGAACTCGACACCGCAAATCTCCTGCAAGACGCTGTGCGCCTGATATTCCCTGGGTGCGGACTCTATCCACTTCCCTGGTGGACCCAGCTGGCGGTAAGGAGCGGGGGTGTCTGCAATCGGCCTCTTTGAGCACCATCCCCAGGCCCCATGCAAACATTTACTGCACCCTAAACCTACCACGCCCAAGTTTCCGACCTCCAGCATAGGCGTGGTACGACCCATCGCTCGAAGGGATACCACCGATGAGATTATTGCTAATCACAACGAACAACACCGTGCCAATCTAGCCGCCTATGGAGAATTGAAACCGCCACACTGCACGGACGCTGCCTGAGTCCCCCCGCCTCCTATGGCGAACGGTTGCCGATAGCCCTCTAGGCAAAAGACCAGCGCGCACTACTGCTACCTCCCTCCGAGTGTGCGCTCTAAGAACAAGGGCTGGGTGCGCCGCTCGTGCCGACGCGGTGTGCGCGCGGGCCGGCATGCTGAGGAGCTCTCCTTTCCTTGTAACGTACTGCTACACCAAAGCGGCAACCACAACGGGCCACGGCCCTGAAGATACGAGCTGACCATACCGGGAAATTTCTTCCCCCGCTACTCTCCGCCTGGCATAGCCCTCCGGAAGCAACCTGAATCTTTGTATTCACCCTACCGGAGAACCAGATATGGGGAAAGAGAAACCCAGGAAGACCTCTACGCAAAGCAGGATCGAACAATACGCGTCCACACCAGTGTCTCGTTCCCCGGAGGGACCGCTGCAACATGACACTGACTGCACGGAGGAGAACATCTCCCTCAAAGATATTATGAGTGCCATTACCAGCTCCAGAACCTCTATGGAGAAAAAGATGGACAGTATAGGTGCAGATGTATTCCTGTTAAGACACGACCTGCAGAAGCTGACCTCACGCACAGGAGAAGCGGAGATGCGGATCTCCGAAACAGAAGATAACCTTTGCGGGATGAACCGTCAGATGTCTGGTATGTTGGCACGCATAAAACTCCTGGAATCAAGAGCAGATGACAGTGAAGGTAGATCAAGACGTAATAACATCCGCATACTAGGCCTTCCGGAAAGAGCAGAGGGGGATTGTATGGAGCTGTTCCTCGAGAGTTGGCTCGCAGACATATACGATCCACAGTCCTTCTCCAAGTTCTTTTCCATCGAGCGCGCCCATCGCGTCCCCACGGGCAGGATCGTACCAGGAGCACCGCCGCGTACAGTCATCGCACGGTTCCTTAACTACAGAGATCGTGACGCAGTACTGCAACTAGCGAGATCTAAAGGGACGGTTACGTACAATGGATCTAGGATTGCTTTCTTCCCGGACTTTACCAAGGAAGTGCAGAAAGCACGCCAATCTTTTTGATCCCCTTAAGAAACGCCTGCAATCAATGGGGGTGAAATATGGACTAATCTTTCCTGCGCAAATTAAAATATTCCATAAAAATACCACTGTGCACTTCACGGATCGTAAGGAGGCGTGGAGTTGGGCTGAAAGGCACATAGACGACGACTGGAGCACCGCGGGAAGAGGGAGACGAGAAAGGAACAGACCACATCCAGAGAGACCACCAGACATGGATCCACAACCACAACAACAGATTGCGAACCCACAAAATGCAGAGGCCTAGAACCAGCGATATTACTCCAGTCATCCAGACCACTGCCAAGGTACTGTACATGTGCTATGTTACATATCACGAACGTAGAAATAAAATAAACTGGCTGGCGGCCGCGGGTGGCCCCCTCCCGCTTGAACGGAGAAGAACACCTGAAGCTCCGCAAAGAGGTGCGCCGCCTCCCTGCCCTGAGTCTCTCTCTGTGCCGCACCACCTGGCATACTGGTACTCTAGAATCGAATTGACTCAGGGCAAATAGATGTAGAGTTCAGTTAAATTGTTATGAAGTTAACACTGGGACGACAGATGCTTCAGTTGGGGATGGAGTATGGGGAGGGGGGAGTTGGACTCTATGGGTTTATTCAAGGTTCAGCATACAGGGACCTGCAGAGCGTGCGGAATGGTGCAAACACGATAGGACTTCCGAGTGTGCAACAGAGGGCACGCAACTGCGAAACTAAATCCCAAAACGTCAATGGCAGTTGAAACCACCCCGTCCCAAAGAAAGCTCAAACTTTTGGCTTGGAATGTGAACGGGCTCGGTGCCAGCATTAAGAGACGACTGGTTCTCCAACATCTAAATAGACACTCCCCGGATATAGCCCTTCTGACCGAAACCCACTTAGCTGGAAATGAATGCAAATTCTTTCAAAGATCAAAGTACCGCACAGCGGTACATGCTGGCTTCTCCATGGGAGCGAGGGGTGTCCTCATCCTAATTCACAAGAGACTTCCGCTAGCGATCACCCATATTATACAAGACAGAGGAGGCCGATTCGTATTTATTCAAGGAGCACTCTGGAACCAAACGCTAGCACTCATGGCAGTATACTCTCCGCCAACTCTCCTCAATGACCTGCTAAATGTAATTTCCCCCATCATGGCAGCTAGACCGGCAGATACCTGGGTGTTGGGGGGAGACTTCAACGAGGTCATGGATAACACCCTGGACCGCACACACCTGAGAACCAGGAATCCCCTCATCGCGACCAA
The DNA here is from genome assembly GCF_040938575.1 of Ambystoma mexicanum. NCBI lineage: Eukaryota > Metazoa > Chordata > Amphibia > Caudata > Ambystomatidae > Ambystoma > Ambystoma mexicanum. The sequence continues at coordinate 1,621,381,730 of NC_090929.1, forward strand.
ACTAGCCTCCTTTGCGTCAGCACTAGGCCTATGCGACGCATGGAGAGCCCTACACGCTGACTCCCGACAATACTCTTTCCACTCAGGAGCCCATGCGTCGATGTCTCGAATAGACTACTTCTTCCTGCCAAACCAAATCAGTCATAAAATAAGCAACGTTTCCTTCCTCCCACGGGGAATTTCCGACCACTCCCCATTGATGCTAGAACTGGAAACGGAGAGGCCTCGACCTCTCCCCTCGTGGAGGCTGAACTCCTACTACCTGGGCGTCCCTGAATTCCAAGAACTGCTGGAGACAACCACTGCCAACTACTTTGAACTTAACGCAACTTCAGTTGATAATCCAGTTACATTATGGGAGGCGTACAAGCCAGTCCTACGTGGAGCAATCATATCGTGGACATCCCACAAGAAGGAGGAGCATCGGGAGAGAATCGATGAACTCGAGGCTGAAGTCACGTCCAAGGAGATGGCACACATCACTACAGACACTCCGGAATCGAACAGAGATTTGGTTTTGGCACAGAAGAAACTGCACAATCTTAGCCTAGACTGCGCCCGAAAAGCGCATGCTGCCATGAAGGCGCGTGTTTACGAAACAGGAGACAAAGCGGGCAGAATGCTCGCGTGGCTAGAAAAGCGTGATGAAGGACAACAGAAAGTGAAGTGTATTAGAACTCTGAACACTAACCTCGTCCATACCGATGCTGAGATTGCGGACCGCTTTGCTGAATTCTATGAGGAGCTATATAAACCTCCCCCCGACGCCATAAACAGCGCTTTACTAGCTGATATAGTCCTCCCAACTCTCACCACAGAACAAGCCAGTACCCTAGACAGCAAGATAACAACTGACGAAATATCGGCCGCCATTGCACAACTTCAGACAGGCGAAACCCCGGGCCCGAATGGCTTCCCTCTGGACATTTGGAAAAAGCTAAATCATCTAGATATCCCGGCTCACTTACTCGCCGTGTTTGAGCACTCCCTAAATCAAGGCGAGCTTCCACCTGATCTCCGCAAAGCCACTATTATAGTGATTCCCAAAAAAGATAAACCCCCAGAGGACTGTACCTCCTACCGTCCAATATCCCTCATCAATAGTGAAGCCAAAGTACTAGCCAACAGACTGCAAGAGGTCATCACGTCATTAATCCACCCGGACCAATGCGGCTTTATGACCCAGAGGTCGACCAGAATGAATATCCGTAGACTGCATCTGGCCCTAGAGAGAGCACCAACCCTGCACCAATCACTCGCTTTACTATCTGTAGACTTCGAAAAAGCCTTCGATTCAGTCCACTGGGAGGCATTATGGGCCATAATGCACAGGATGCATTTCGGGGAACCATTTATAAAATGGGTACAACTCCTATACAATAATCCAGTTGCAGAGGTCAAAGTAAACGGGTGGCCATCGCGCACTTTCAATTTAGGGAAGGGAACCAGACAGGGCTGTCCACTGTCGGCGATGGTGTTTGTGCTCATTATGGAACCACTAGCGGTCCTCCTGAGGAACTCTACCACATGGTCCGGCTTCAGGTGGGGGCCAAACTGGGAAGACAGAGTATCCCTATATGCGGACGACCTCCTGGTATATCTGGGCGACCCAGCGACATCCTGCTCGGTGGTCACACAAATTCTAATAGAATATGGAACCTTTAGCGGGCTAAAAGTAAACTGGTCCAAATCTGTGCTGTTCCCGGTAAAAGGTGTAGACTGCATACCGGCGACAGGATCCCCATACACGGTAGAAAACACACAGTTTCGATACTTGGGCGTCCTAATCACCAATAGACTAGATAACTACGTAAAACAAAACCTCCACCCACTAGTTAAAAGATATGAGCAGGACGCAGCCCACTGGCACACATTACCAATGACATTGCTAGGCAGGGCGGCACTCTTCAAAATGTTAGCCCTACCCCGATTTCTATATGTCCTCCAAAATGCCCCTCTTCACATCCCCTCCGCAGAGTTTCACAGAATAGATAGCACAACACGCACACTTCTATGGGGTGGGAAACGCCCGAGAATTGCCCTCAAAACCCTACAACGCTCGGTTTGGGAAGGAGGCATAGGACTCCCAAACATACAGATCTATTATTGGGCGTCACAGATGGCAACAGTCAACAACATATTGCACGGGGACCCACTAACCCCTCATATAAGAGCCGAACTAGCTGCGAGGCATGGGATGTCCCCAATCGAAAGCCTTTACTGTAAACAGACCCGCTCAACAGAATGCACGATAGCATCGCACATAGCCCAGATATGGAGAGAGGTACATAAACACCTAGGCTGGGACAATAAAATTACCCCAGTCCAGCCCATCTGGAATAATGCTCATCTTCCAAACATATACAATCTTCCGAAGTGGCCAAACTGGGCTACAGCTGGGATACAGATAATTCGGCAGATAATCGTGAATGACCGACTGATTCAATTCCCCGAGCTCGTTGCAGCATACAACCTCCCTGAAACTGAGCACCATCACTACGGACAGCTACAGCATGCACTCACCACGCACAGAGCCCAGATGGCAGATATGCCGGAATGCACGCCCATGGAGAGAAACATAGTTATTGACAGTGTACCCAAAAAAATCACATCCACCATGTACAATGCTATTTCCTCATTTAGCACGAAGGAACTCCCGTCTCTGAAGACAAAATGGGAAAGTGACGTTGGCCCCATAGAACCCGAAGATTGGATCAGGACTCTGTTTCCCAGAGAATGTGCAATCTCTGCTCGGATCAGACTGGTTCAACTCAAGATACTTCATAGGATTTACTACCCCCGAATAGCCCTGTATAATTGGAACAGCGTGACTAACCCCAGATGCCTACGCTGCAAACAGGAGGAAGGAACCTTCTACCACATTCTCTGGCAATGCCCACGTATTCAACGCTTCTGGCATAAATGCAGCGCGAGACTGTCCAAAGTCTTATGTCGCTCAATCCCGACAGACCCTAAACTCTTTCTACTGGGCATTGACAATACAGTGGAACTGTCACGCTTTGAAAAACTCCTGGTCTCGGCCGTCACGGGAATTGCCAAAAGGAATATTGCGCAGTTGTGTGGCTCTGAGAACACCCCGAAATATGACCACTGGGTAACTGATGTAGATACTGTCATCCTAATGGAACGCCGAGTCTATCAAGCTAGAGGCTGCCCAGGCAAAGCAGATAAGATCTGGGGAAAATGGGAACAGACATTATAACACTGTTGTACTATGATTATTGTATATCGTCACGCATCCCTGTATAACTGTATGTGCCAATGCCAACCCTTGGGACGTCCGGAATAATATCAAGACTTGCAAATGCTTGCTGTAATCACTGCCAATATACCTTATAGCGCGTGTGTCCCTCTGATTGTCTACATTTCAACTTATTCAATTATGTCCTTCCGCGCCGCTCTTTCACCTGTATGCAAACCGCCACGGTTTAAGTCAGTGAATGTTTTATTTTTGCACAAAATGTAATAAAATATGTTATCAAAAAAAAAAAATAATATCCCTTTTACCTAGTCACAAGCACTGATAGGCACTATCTTCAAAAAAGGTGACCCTTGAGAGTATTATTCAACAATCCAGTATCGTATCACGTTATCAATTGGGATTCCACAAGAGGATGAACTCTCACTCAATGCGACAATCTTGGCTCATCTGTTAAATACGGTCAAGAACAGTTCAAAAGGACCAATTTTTATAACTTCTTTTGATATGACATCTGCATTTCACCGGGTTATAAGAGCAATTTTGTGCCAAAATTAAGATATGGAATTCCTGCAGATTACATACAGTTGGTATCCATTTTACATCGGGAAACCGCATATCGAAATTCGCATTAATCAAGTGGGATCCGTAACTCGTCCGATCAGAACCTACACAGGAGTGAAGCCGGGGTGTAATATGGCCGCAACATTGTTTAAACTCTACTTGTCCAATATGGACGAAATCTGGAAAGGATGAAAAATAACGCCTGTAAAACTGGACTCCTTGCAACTCCACTTGTTAGCCTTTGCTGACGATTTGATCTTTTTTGACAGAAAGCCCATTGGATTGCAAGCTAAACTAAATCTATTTATGCAATATGCCCAAGCTACCAACTTAAAGGCCAATCCTCAAAAATCCAAAATCGTGGTATTTTCAGGATCCAAACGGGTAAAAACAATGATCTGGGCCTTGAGCACCGAACATATTGAGCGTGTAACGAGTATGCGTTTTTTTTGGGGGTATAATCTGTGTAATTCAGCTTCTGTCAAAATGTGGAAAGAATCTCTTGTCCGCAAGGTGAGACCCTTGGTGTCGCAGATGAAGTGCATCTGTAGTAACCTCTGAAAATGTTCTGTGTTACCAGCCATTCAGTTATCTCCAAAGTAGAACCTATTCTGCTATATGGGTTAGATATTTGCCTTCTTGATTTGGGGAAATACCTGAACAGTTTGCCTGGTTGTCTGTGGAAAGAAGTGCTTGGGTTTTGATGTGCGTTTTCAAATGCCATAATTAGGCATGAGCTGGGACTAGTATCTCTATCATCTCGACTGCTCTGGAGACTTTTACTTAACTACTCTAAGATTCTAAATCCACCAGCCAACTGTTCATATGAGGTTTTAAATAAATAAATAGAGGAAAACACACCTAGGTCAGTTTTGAGGTTTAGGCTAAGACTGCAATCCCTGTTATACGACATAGCTGCAATGGAAGAAGAACTTGATAGTTGTCCAGGGAGTGTTAAAATAAAAGCTTTAAGTATGGTTACATCATTTGGGGGGTTGGTTTAATGGTTATTTGGAGTTGTCTGTTGTGCACGTCGATCTTGTCTTGTCTTGTTTGTGAAGCATCAAAAGTTGATAAACAGGTTGTAAATTGGTACTTTGTGATTGCTATTATGTTCATGAAGTTGAGTATAGTACTGTATATCTCTTGAAAATGTTATGATTTTTGTAATCTGGTTGCATTGTTAAGATTGTAAGATGTCTTTGCTTTTCTGTCTTTTGTGTGTTGCTCAAAACAACAAATAAAGTGGTTAAAAAAAAAACTTTTGTGACTAGAAGCTTCATAAAGAGTATGCTTTTTTTTCCCACAAACGGGAAGAGTCCCTACCTTTTTGCGTTTTCCCTCCAATCATGCACAAGCACTTTATATGCGTTTTAAATTTATCCACTTTGCAACTAGAGAACGCACAAAATATTGGGCCGTACTGAAGGCTCAAGAAGACACCTTGTGTTGTCGATTATGCCATAGTTCTCTATCTCTGAAAACACTGAAATACCTTCTAACTAGCTGTTCCCACCTTGAATACATCAAGGTTGGTATATTTGAGCTTGATAATCTTTGAAAATCTTCTGAGTTTACATCTCATGCGGGGTGAAACTGAAGCACTGATCGTAGCCCTTACTCGCTTTTTAGCTATAATGAATGTACAACTGCAATAAGTTACTTTGTCAAATCAAATTTTAAGAAGTGAATTATGGATAATGTTAATATAAAAAAGGAATTTTACTTGTTTGTATGTGTGGGATGTTTTGACCCACTTTTGCTCTGCTATACCGCATCACTCTGCTATGATGGTGCCAGAAATAGCAAAATGGCCACAAAACCTTTGTGCGTGCCAAAATCCCTGAAAATCGCGCTTTTCAACCCACAAAAAGATGGCTGCCAATCTGCCACACATATTGTCCGTGGTGGAACAGATCTCTCACTACCTGGATGTGTCACTGGGCCCTAAAACAATTGAAAGTGGAGTGCAGAAGGAAAAAGCAGTGCTTTCCTAAATAAAACCCAAAATCTTGCTTTAAATCACCTTTTTCTTTGTTGCTGAAATGTCAGAATGCCGGTACAGAACACTTTCAAATATTCAAAATTTATTCTGGGTGCTAAAATTCACTTGGATCAAGAAACCATAGTGAATTTACAAGGTCCTGAAAAGACAAAAGCATAAAGAGATTTTCACAGAAAAAGTGGCCTGTCTGTGGACCTGTCAAAAATCTCTGTGCAGCATAGGACTGCTGGGATGACAGTTGTCAGGGGCCTGCCTGATTAAACATAAACTGAAATCAAATGTTTTCAATCTAGGAGGCCTGTAACTGATAGTAACCCATATTGTAATTGTTTGATCCCGTGGTTTAAAATCCTGAATGAGAATGCTAGCTGTGATTTGATACAACAAGTTTGTTTTGTGCTTAGGAAAAAGGCCACAGAATTTAACAAAGCTGCAGAACTTGAATAACAGGTTTTCTCACAGAAGGAAGGTCTTTTCCCCCCAGCAGGAAATCACAGAGAAGTGTCAGTTACAGGGCAGGAAAGAACCTGTTCTACAGAGGCAAAAGGGAACAATGACCAGCTCCAGCTCAGGAAATGCAAAGTGCGAAGACTGTCGTAAATAACCTCTGCAAGGAGTAAACGTGGGGGATGGCTCCTGGGCTTCCAGGGAGAGAGACCAAAGGGGTGGAGCTAAACAACCATTTGTTGCTTAAGAAGGACAAAGGACACATTTTAAAAAGACTGATAAGTTAGAATTTAAAATTGTGAAAAATATAAAAATAACAGAAGTGTTAATGTAATTTCCGGCTGCACGGTTGAAGAGGCGCCAGAACCGTGTGACATGTTCTGGGCAGAAATTACAAGAAATATGATTTTACGCAAAATGTATTTCCGCTAGAACTGTGAAACATTATACACTTATGCCCATGTTAAACATGCACACTTGTAGAAATTTGTTTAACAATTGGACATTTTGTTCCGAGTGAAAAGGGCAAAATTCTGTGAAAAGCGGAGACAAGATCCCACGGCTACGGGGTTTTGAGGAGTAGCTGCTAGGTAAAATATGTAATCTGGATATGTGATTTTTAGAGAGGTTGCACATGTGGAAATATGTATTTTGCCGAAAGTAGATTTTGTGTTCTAGGGGTGGATTCTCAGCCTCATAAAATCACACCATAAAGATGACTCTGTTTCTCTCCTATCAAGGCAGAGAGTAGACTCTGACCCAATCACCTTTGAAAGGGGCAAGCTTAGGCTAAACCGGCCCACACTCCCCCTTTATCATAGCATAAATAGACAGCTCACCACACATAAAGACAGACAGATTCACTCACTATCCTGATGCTGGCGGAGCACCCTGCTGCTGAACTCTACATCTTCCTTGCTCCAGAATCCAGAAACCTGGCAAAGCAAAAGGCCCATTTCATAGCTGAACCATTCTCGGCTATGCCTCAAATTCCAGAACAGAAACCCCACAAGCCTAAAGGGGAAGCATCATAATACAGCCGGGCTGTGCTGTAGTGCTTGCCTGCCAAAAATAAATATCCTCAGAACCAAGAATGGCAGATCCAATCCAGTCCTGTGCCATGCTGTGACCAGAGTGCATTGCAGATCCAGTCCAGTCCTGTGCCGCGCTGACCAGAGCACCTTGCTGATGTTGCCCGTCCGATGTGCCCAGCTGTCTTTCCTAAGCCAGATCCCATCCCCTTACCAGAATTGACAGTTCCATTTAAAAATTATCCAGTGAGTATAAATAGGAAGAATTGTGTCACTAGCATATGTACTTTGCATAGTCTTAGCCCTATCTTAGACCCATCCTATCTTGTTTTCAGAACCTGTATTGTAGAAGTATCTTTGCATTGTCTGAACCTCTCTCCAAACCATTCTATCTTTTCTCCATAACCAGTATTGTTAAAACTATCTCTGCGCTGATCTTTTTTCTCATCTGAAGAGGGCGAGTTCCTTAGCAGGCAGTCACCCTGATCAAGTTGCTGAGTCCCTGTGTGGTATTAGTTTTGTTCATAGTCATCCTCTAGCTTAAGAAAACCCATTTGTCATTTTATTTTTATTTTTTAAACTTTATTTTTGGTTTGCAAATCACATCACCATTGCTTCAATTTCCCTCCAGTAAAAGATACACATATCCAAACAATGATTCTGTCCCCTCCACTCCCATTTCATATACCCGCAATGCTTGGTTTATTAATAGCATAGGTTCAACACATTGGAATTACAGGATGACATGTTTCGTATACAGTTCAATCACTGTCTGAATCTTCCGAACCTGGTGGGGTAATTCCGAGGTAAGATCTGAACAGTGTCCAAATGTCTTTGGGTCTACATGGTGGGGGGACCAGCCCTATATATATTTCTTTGCATTTGTTCACATATGTCAAAGCTATAAGGAATTGTTCAGCACGCGGGGCATGGCTACTCTTCCATTTTTGTAAAATAAATTTATTAGCCACTACCTATGCGATATTGAACAGTCTCTTTGTTTTTTCTGGGACTTTTCCTATGTCGCCAAACAGGTATTTTTGGGGGCTGAGCTGCACTGGAATTTGTGTTATATCCTCCAAGATGTTCGCTACTTCACGCCAGAACCCTGTTATCAGGGGGCAAGTCCAGTACATGTGGTATGCGTCCGCTCGAGAGTTGTTACATTTAGGACAGTTTGTGGTTATGGAGTCATGAAATGTTACCATTTTGACTGGAGTGTAGTGGAGCTTATTCAGTATTTTGAACTGTATGAGTCTGAGCCCCGCATTCAGCGAGACTTTCTTTGTAAGGAGACAATATCTGGCCCATTTCCCTTCTATTGTTATGCCCATGTCCCCTTCCCAGGAAGCCTTTATAGTGTTTGACGATTTTGTGTGGGTTTGAACTAAGTTGTATAATTTGGAGACCCCAGTGCCTGTTTGTGTATGGAGTGCTTGATAACATGCATGTTCGGGCGGTTCTATTGGGTATGTTGGCCATCGTTTCTTGAATGCTGCCTTCATACGGTGGTATTGTAAAGTGACAAGTTGGCCTCGCCCCACTGTATCTGCGAAGTCTTCCGGGGTTCCAAATCTGCCATTTGGGAACATAGCTTTCATAGTGATTTGATATTTCGGGATCCAAGTGTTCTGAATACTGGTGTCGTATGTGGGTTCAATGCCCGGGAAGTTCCATAACTGAGCCTGTGAATCATAGGGTTTGTCTGTACAGGGCCGTTTACTGATTGCTGCCCATGCTGCGATCGTACAGGATGCTGGATCAAATTTGCAGTCATCCTTATGAGATTTCGCAAATATAATGTATCTCTGGTCCGTTGGCCGGACCGAATCGTTCTATGGGGACATGTGGTGCTTCTTCTGCGGGGTTCTGCCAGTATTTAGCATATTGTGCCTGTGCCATTTGGTAGTACAACTCGAAATCGGGTGCGGCAAAGCCCCCCATTTCGTAGGGTTCCACCAATCTCTCCCATTTCAGTCTGTTGGCTCCCCCATTCCATATGAAGGCGGTCACCATGGACCGTAAGTTTTCAAAGAAAGGTTTGCCTGGCCATATAGGGACGTTGTTGAAAATGTATAGGGGCTTGGGGAGCACTACCATTTTAAGTACCGCGATTCGGCCAGCAACTGATATGGGAAGTCTGGTCCAAATTTGGAGTTTGGCCTGGATAGTTATCTATATATAGTGACGTTTTGTCTCTAGAGACCTGGATTCCCAAGTACCTGATATGGTCAGGGGCCCATCTCAGACCGTATGTGTATGTAGGGCAGATAGCGGCCTGTGTCAATGGGAACATTTCAGACTTGGCAGTGTTAATTTTGTAGCCTGAGTGTGCAGTGAAGTCTTACTACTTATTACTGCCAATATGGGCTATAGGTTCTTTTCTGGCTCTCGTATGCACAAAAGCGCATCGTCTGCATATAACGAGATGGACTGATAAATGCCAGCCATCTTTATGCCCCTCAGTTCTTGTTCCAGTCTGCTTGCAGCTGCCATTGGTTCAATCGTGAGGGCAAAGAGGATGGGAGAGAAGGGGCAGCCCTGTCTGGTGCCTCTGTGTAAAGTGAGGGGACGTAAGCAATGGGTGAGTCCCAATTTTTTGTTACAGGGGGATTGAGCTAGAGTAGGGACAATTTATAGAGTGTAGAACACGCAGAAAAACAAGCTCAATTACCCCTCTTTTAGTCCACCTCAGACTTGGGTCTGGGAAAAGGTGATGAGGATAGATTATCTAGTTTATCTATCTGAGAGACACATGGAACAAATGTTATTTTCAAGAGAGTAAGCAGAACACACAACACATTTTTAATCACATCAATATAGTAACACAAAGAACAAAATGGGTGCTTTCCACAAGACACCTCACAAGTTTAAAACATTCAGAGAACTCAGAAATTAAAAAGTCCAGCAAAAACAATTTTTTTTCTACTGTTGTGACAGATCACTTTACTAAACTGTTTTCAAAATTGTTGGTTATCTCACACAATATTTTAGGGGAACAAACTAAATATACACAGCGTGGCAGTTCTAATGCTGTAGAGGAGAGACACCTAAATTGTGATGTCTACAGGATGTCTACATATGTTTCGGCCCACAGATTTACATCAACACCATGCCTGGTGTTCTGCTGTTCTAGTTATGGCCCTCTTCAGGACAGTATATTGCTTCTGGGGTGACATAGAAGTTCACAGAAACAGATCCCCGGATTTTTCACAGTTATTCAGGTACTATAAGGAATGAAAATGGAATGAGTGTTAGTGCTAGGTCTACAGAAGTACATGGTTAAAAACTCTTTTGATATAAATTCGTGTGTGTTTGGGCTCTTTTGTTGCCCACCATTCAACTGTTCACTGACCTTTATAGACCCTTGTGGTTGGACTAAAGATCAATTACTATAGCAGAGGAAATGAGGGATCACTCTCTTTTTGTGCATACCGATACGCAACTTAGACGATCAAATTTTCGGTTTGTGACAGACATCATGCCATTGTTGTTTCCTTTCGTTAAGGGGTTTCCTTTTTTTCTCTGTTTTCCGGACCCATTTATGAGAAAGGATCATGTATGTAATAATGGAATATATCAAAAAGTAAAGGGGAACACAAGTCATAAGACATGTGTACTGATCTGGTGCTTCTTAGGCTGTTTATTTCTGAAGTTGGTGCCGGATGGACAAATAGCCTGCACGCGGAACCGGAGTACAGCTTTGCAATTCAATGTTCTTTCTTTCGTGGTCCGTCTCGCCCACCGGCCCGGGGGGGACAAAAGTGGGAGGGACGTTAGTAGAGCTCTAACTTCCTTACTTGTGAGAGTTACATGCATTTGTCGAAAGCAAAATGGAGGGGGCATGTGGCTCTTCCAAAGCCTCGGTTCTCCCCACGTTCTGGAATCATGAATGTAACATTTTTGAGGTGGATTTACCTTCTGGTCAGGTCCAGTAGGTCGTTTTATGCTCTGTAATGATACCTCGAGTGTGACCGGGAAATGGTCCGAGAGTGTGCGGGCAAGTATTTCACAGCGCACTACAGAGTTAAGCGGGAGAGAGGAAATGAACCAATAGTCTATTCTGGATTCTGTGTCTTGTACCGATGAGTAAAACGTATATTGTCAGTCAGTTGGGTGTGTCCCTCTCCAGGCATCGGTCAGGGCCAATTCCTGTAGGGCTTGGTGTATGATAGTGGCCGATCTAGTGAGGGTCCTTTGTCTATTGGAAGACCTATCTAATGAGACATCTAGGATGGTGTTAAAGTCTCCACCCCACAGCACCCACGCATCCGCCGTTGAACCTATTTCGTCAAGGAGGTGGACATAGAATTCGGGTTCATCCAAGTTCGGGCCATAGGTGTTGACCAGTACCAGTTTATCGGTATAACAAGGGGGGTGGTTACCGCCGTTCAAAGTTGAACCATTCTTAAAATGTAGAATGTTGTATTTAGAGGGAACTGTAGTGGTGTTTAGAAGTGATCACCCTATTCCAAACCTGCAAGAACTTAAACATGAACTCGCATTTATCGCCTGCTGCAGTGCCCCACACCACAACATATCTACCCAATGGATCCGTTTTACTTTTTTCAGGAGCAAACCCTAGCGAGGGGTGTATCAATGTAAGGACACATCTGTTCTCTGAGTATTTGGTGTAGTGCCTGTTATTGCCCCACTGTCTCAAAACACTCATTAGTTCCCCTCAACGCATGGGTCTCCTGGAGCATGACTATGTACGGGCGGCGTCTGTTAATGTATGCCCCCACTTTGCTTGCTTTTGCCCTGTTGTTCAGTCCCTGTTCCAGGTAAGCATTTTGAGTGTTAACCGATGGGTGTCTGTGTTTTCTGTGCCATATCAGCGTATTCCAATCAGTCCTGGGAGGGGAGGGTGTCTCGCTAGGGGGATCAGCGCATGATACTGTGACTGCATTTTTAACAATAAACAAACTAATTAACTTCTTCTCTAGGTGCCCAACTGGGGCTCTCAACATGAGTGACCATGTTTCTGGCCAGTGAAACAGTCCCAAGTTCCCTTTACCCACCCCCACCCACACCATCGGACCCAACGTGATCGTGATCCCTTATTACAACTCTGGTTTCACTCGTGGAGGGGGGCGTGTGCTACAACGCTATTTCCATAGTTGAGCGTGTCTCATCCGGCATTCTTCTAATGTTTGAAAAACTGTGATACCCCCTTCTGCTACTACTACTACTACTACTACTACTACTACTACATAAGATCGGTGAAAGGGCAACATAAGGAGTTGAACAAGAACAAGAAGGAGGCAAAGTGCTGTAATCGATCAATGGGCAAATGTGATAGCTGTACTGGCTGTGGTAGATCATTTTGGTCGAGTTCGTTTCTTCCAGGTGGAAAGGGGACGGAGGCCTCCACATAGACCAATGCCGCTGCCGGGGAATCGAAGTGCGCCCGTCTGCTATGTTGTATGCGTAGCCTTTCCGGGAACAAAAGGGCGTGTGGCACCTGTCTTAATCGCAACTGACGCTTGATGGCCTCATAGGATCGTCTTTGGGTTTGGACTCGCCATGTTGTATGCGCAGCCTTGCCGGGAACAAAAGGGCGTGTGGCACCTGTCTTAATCGCAACTGATGCTTGATGGCCTCATAGGATCGTCTTTGAGTTTGGACTCCCGCTGAGAAATCGGGGTATATGTGTATATTGTTGCCGTGTTTCAGGGGACCCTTTTCACTCGCCAGTTTCAAAGCAGCGGCCCTGTCTCTATAATTCAATAGCTTGACGACGATTGTGCGGGGGGAGCCCCCGGCTTGGGCGGTGGGGAAAGAGTGCAATGTGCCTGTTCAACTAAGAATTGAGGGGAGAATGCCTCAGCACCCAGGAGGGTCTTCAAGAGAGTTTCAATGTGGGTTTCCATCGGGCCTTTCCAAAAGGATTCTGATAGGCCGACTATGCGTATATTGTTCCTTCTCTGTGTTGAGTCTTCATTTGCACTGATTCTGTTCTCAGCGTCAGTGATTCTGGCACTTTCTTTGTCTACTCGAGTTTTGAGGGAACCTATTGTTGAGACTATGTCATCTAGTTTAACATTAATTGCCAGGAACCCAGTTTGTACCGTTGTTAGGAGGTGGTCAAACTTGGAGTCATCTGCAGTTGAGGACATAGCAGCTGACGTTGGGTGCGGGTTCTCGGATGTTGTTTGTGAATTTGTAAAGGAATCCATTGGCCTGGTCTTCCTGCCTTTAACTACTTTTTTTCCGGCATCGCAGGGGTGTTCGCTTTGATTGTGCTAGTTAAGGTGATGGGCGTTAATGCCCGCTTGGATTAGGATCCACTTGTATCAGGATTCAGGACTACACCCGTGTCAACCAACGAGTAGTGTGATCTCCGAGTCAGCTATTTCAGGAGTTTAGCTCTCGCTTCCCACCCATCCCTTTATTCTGCAACAGGCCGTCCTGAACAATCCGGGCAGCAGATTTGGATGTGCTGGGAGTGCTTCCTCTTTTTGCGTTAACCAGCGTTTGGAGCTGGTCCCGCCGGTTCCACCAGTGTTCCCTGGAGTAGACTGTCCTCCCATGTATCCGCGTATTATCAGGATTGCGTTGTCGGTGGGAAAAGGCAGCAATTCTCTTGCAAATCAGGTTGAAGGGCGAATTGCCTTCTGATTGTGCGGTCTGCGGGGGTGGGGTAGATTGGTTGTGTTCGTAGATAGCAGGTTCCAGTGGGACCAGCGGACAAGAGTCAGTTTTTGCCCCTGCGCAGGTGCCGGTCAAGTGAGGCACCGTGTCTTGGACCGAATGCACTGGGGACCTGCTTCAAATTGCTGCCTCAGATTGCGACAGACCTGATTGAGCCAAGGGGGGCGGGCTGTACAATATTGTCTCCGCTTCACCCCCAGGTGAGTTTGAGGCAGCTTGCTTCTGGACAGTATTGTTCCCTGCAGGCACTATTTGCCCCGGATTTCATGAGTCCCCCGTGCTTATGACTTGTGCCTGTTTGATGTGCCGTGTAGGCACCTTCCACATCCAAAGGGAGTTTCTCCTGTGGCCTCCTGTTTGCCAGCCCATATGTAATGTCACCAATGTCCGTGCAGGCGGGCCCAGGTAGCTCGCTTCAGTTATTAGTCCCAGGGCGCCACCCAGCACTGAGCAGCGCGTATCACACACACAAATGTGATCGGCTCGCTTTTCTTTACGTGCGGCTGTCCCGGGGGACTAGGGTCGGGTCAGCCGCGCTCCTGGTACTGTAGTCACCGGCTGTACGACGGGCCATCTCCAACTGATGATGGGGGTTTATGCGGCTGGCACCGCTTCAGGCCGCGCTGGGGGCGCGGGCAGCGCTGCTCGCTGGGAGACGGACCAGGATAGGGAACTTGATCTTCGCCTGAAGTGCGGAGAAAGGTAGCGTTATTCCTACCAGAAAGGGCCTCTCCTTCGTGGCGCCTTCAATATCTGCTTTCTGCCGGTGACTGAGGCAGCTCGGATCGCTGGTGCCGTCGCCCTCTGCCCGCACCGCTCGCAATGCTGGTCCCGCCCACAGAGAGGCCCATGCACCGTCAGGAGCCGCGACTCCTGCATGAATATCTCTGGAGCTGTGAAGCGGCCGAGGGCTTCCCGTCTGCAACCCCATCCGTATTTGGGCGTGCAGGATCCGTTTTCACCCGTTCTTTTTGTGGTTACGTCCAGGATGAGTCCTGCAGTCGACACAGCCGATTTTGTAGCTCTGGGGGAAGCAGTTCTAGGATATTTTTGTGAAGGATTACTCGCCGGAGAGGAGCTTCACTCTTAGGCGGCCATCTTGTTGCGCAACAGCGCCCCCTGCCCCATTTGTCATTTTTAAAAGTGCATTCCTGTTTTCCATTCTTGTGCCTATCTCGAAAAAACGACCTCCACTAAAATGTCTGTAACTTCCTCAGTTTTGGTGATAGAAACAAAATTTCAACTTCGAATGGATTGTGTCCTCCCACGTATTCCTCATTATCTCCAGCTTCGCTGCTTCGGAAAAAAAATTCTCGGCAGAGGGCGCTGTGCTCGAGGTCGTGGCGTCGATTGTCCCTCGACGTACTCCGTACTCTGTCGACGTCACCGATGGTATAAATAGCTCAAACAGCGCCCGTTGCTTCAGTTCTGTTTTTCCGATCGCTTCGCTATCGAGAACGGCGCACTTCTATTTTCTGTGAAGAAAATGTCATCTTCGACACCCAGAACTGGGTTTAAGAAGTGTGCAGATTGTGGATCTAAGATGTTGATCACTGATCCCCACAGGATTTCTCTCTGGTGTCTGGGTTCCAGTCACCGAACAGACTACTGCGGGTCGTGCCAATCTATGACCGAAAAAGCTCTTTGTGAGAGGAGAGGTAAACTGTTGGTGGGGGGGGGGGCCTCAGAAAAGGTTTCGTCAAAAAGACACAAGAAAGCGACTGATTCTAAGGAATCGGATCGCCATAGGCACTCAAAGAGATCTCGATCTAGCAGTAGATCGAGACACTCTTCGTCGTCATCGAAAAAAATGAAGAGGAGACATAGATCTCCCTCATCATCTTCTTCTTCAGAGTCGTCCGAAGAAATTCGTTGTCCTACTAAATCGGATTCTCCCAGTAAGAAGAAGAATTCTGCAAAAAGATGATGGAGGTTTTCGAGAATGCGGCCCGACCCCCTCGAAAGACCCTCGAAAAAGCCATACCCCTAAAGTCGCTCCATTGGACGACAAAGGGAAGTCCAAGGCTACCATGGCTAAGACCGGTATCGTCGAAGAATCCAAAAAATCTCGAGTCGACGTAAAACCGTCGAAGACTCTTCGAGAGTCGAGCACCTCTCCAGTGCCATGCAAGAAACACAAGACTTCGACAACTTCGTCGACGCCCTCGACGTCGATAATTTCGACGCCAAATGCGTGATCGATGCCATTATCGAAGTCATCTTCAAAGACTTCGAAGACACCTTCGAAAACTTCGAGGGAATTGCCAATTCCTTCGAAGCAGATGGAAGAGGAAGAAAGGAGATTCACTCCTTTGCCCAGGTCAGACTTTTTCAAATCTATGTCCGCAATCTATGAAGTCTGCTTCAGAAGAAGACGAGGTTACTCCTTTGGGAGTTACTTATGGTACAAGACAAGTTCCTGAGGAACTTATTGACCAGGAATCTAGAATGAGAGACCTGAGTGATACTCTACATTCTGCCAGTGGAGTTGACACATCCCCAGAATTGAAGTTCGCCAAACCTGATCCTGCAGAGCGTGCAGATGCTGGGTACAGGGGTCTCATGACCAGGGTAGTTGAATATATGGGTTGGGGTAATACTTCACCCATTTTTTAACAAAATGACATGACGGATATAATCGTCAAGGGACCTCAGAAAGATCCTGTTCTCCCTTTCCACAGAGCCCTCCAAAGGACTGTGGAGAAAAACTGGGAGAAGCCAGAAACTATTGCTGCTGCAGATAGCACTTTTCCAAGAAAATATAGACCGGCTGGAACGGATCCTGAATATATGAATAAACATCCGACTCCAGAGAGTTTAGTCATTCAGGCAGCATCTACTTCCAAACAAACTGCTTATCCAACCATCCCTCCAGATAGAGAGGATTAAAAAATTGATGCCTGGGCACGTAAAGTTTTCACATCAGGCAGTATGGCACTTAAGTTGGCAAATGTCACCTGTACCCTAGCCAGGTTTACCCATACCCTGTGGGACTGTATTTCGGCGGCGGCTGATCATATTCCGGAAGGCGAGGAAAGGGAAGGCTTCCTGAATATAATCAAAGACGGGAAGGAGGCAATGGGGGAATGTCTCCAGTCTGGACTGGATACTGCTGATAGTATCAGCAGATCCATGGCTGCAAGCGTTGTGCTACGCAGATTTGCGTGGTTGAGGAAGTCGGGGTTTGCACCGGAGGTGCAAGCCAGACTTCTCAACATGCCCTTTGATGGCTCGAGGCTCTTTGGCAGAAAGGCTGATGAAAGCCTAGAAAAACTTCAGACCTCGAAAGCGGCAGCTAAATCACTTAGCGCCTCTTTGCGCCAGCCTCTAAAACCCTATTCCGGCTCATCCTCCTGGAGGGGTCGTTCTTTTCGATACTACTCCTCTTTTGGTAGAGGAAGAGGACAGGCTTCTCAAAGGGGAAAAAGAAACTTCCCTCGTGGAACACGAGGAAGAGGTGCAAAATCAGCCTCAGGAGCGGCATCTGTACCCCCAGCCACTCCTGCAGCCGCCTCCGAATCCCTATGAGACCTTATTACACAAAACACCAGTGGGAGGCAGGATCTCTCAACATCTGAAGGAATGGCGGGGCATTACCTCAGATGCTTGGGCACTGGAAACAGTAGCCCAAGGTTACTGTCTCCCCTTTCTAAAAAGGCCTCAGAATCATCCACCGGGAGCCAACTCCGCCAAATATACAGATCCACTCCTGTTGCAGGAAATTTTAACCCTGCTAGAGAAAGGTGCCATAGAACCGGTACCTGTAGCGGAGAGGAACAGGGGTTGGTACTACCCATATTTTTGTCATGATCTCTGCTTCCAAAAGGTCAGGGTTTTCCCAACTCCCTTGGAAGCAGATCCATAACCCAGGTTCCGAGTGCCAACCAGTCCCAATTGGGACCTTTTGGACCCAGTCCTGGCGCCAGTGGCACCAGGCTCATAAATATGCCCAGTCCCAGCGCTGGAAGCGCCGGGCTCATAATGCTTGGGTGGACTTACCTGCAGCAGACCATGCTGCTTACTTGCCTGCCAGTTGAGCCTCTGATCCTCTTCTGTTTGGAACTACTTTTCCTGTTGGGTGGGGCAGGAGCCATTCCCTAGATTCAGAACACTGGAACTCTTCTGGAAAGCAGGAACTCTTTTCTTACCTAGGCGTGGCTGTGGAAGGAGACACCTAAGCACTACAGGAGGCTATTTAAACCACACCCGATGGATGAATCTTGCTTTGCGTTATTCTGCATCCTCTGCAGCAGAACGCTCATCGTGTCTTCTGCATCTGATCCTGGGCCTAAGGGAAAAGGCTTACCATCCTGAATCCAGTCTTCAGCAACACCTATAAAGACAAGAAAGAACAGGTTAGCATTACGGTCTTCAGTGACAGCTCTTCACTTACCTGGTCCATCGGCTGTCACCAACGCCTCGCGTTGCATTCCGGCATCTGAAAGACAAAGGCTTACCTACTCTTCGTGCGCTCCGGAGGTCTTCACACTGCATTCCGGCATCTGAAAGACAAAAGCTTACCAACTCTTCGCACGCTCCGGAGGCCTTCGGCGCTGCATCCCGCATCTGAAAGACAAAACAAGGTGCGTTTAAAGACATTGGGGAACTTTAATACTCACGTGCCATTACTCCTTTCCACATCTAACCCAGTGGGTATTCCGGCACCCTGCAGCCGCTCCGAACTTGTACCTGCAAAATAAAAAGACAGTTAGAGCGCATCGTGAAGCAGGCAACAAGCGCTTACTTACGTGCTTCCAGGCGCTTCTGTTCATCACACGGGCTCCATCTTCAACTCACTTCAGCCCGGCATCCGCCATCGCCAGAACCCTGCAAAACAAGAAACATCATTACTAAAGACTTTAAAGACATTAGAGTTACTCGAAACTTACCGTTCGTGCAGTAAACGACGGACAGCAGTCCTCTGAAGTCAAGAGGCCTGCTCCCCTTATCCAGTGAAGAAACTGGTTACAGCACCCTGCCCCGAGGCAGATGGAGAGCACGGCGTTCACTTACCTAAGGTGAGAGCGTTAACCTTTGGGGTTCTACAGGAGAAGAGAAAGGGAAGAAGAGAGAGACATTCAATAACCCAGTTCCTTAATCCCATATTTTCTATCTGCAGACATCTTACCCTTCAAGTCAGACATACAGTGCACAGAGGTCCAGCCCAAAGAGCCAGCCGTGTGTTACACATCACCTTTGCAGATACGGTATACGCCCAGTCAAGACCGGCGCCTCTACGGGAATCAGGTGAGCGTTACAATTTTCTCATCCCAAAACAGGACGGAGGACTGAGACCCATCTAGGACTTGAGAAACTTGAACAAGTTCCTCAGGAAGGACAAGTTCAAGATGGTGACTCTTTCTCAGATCCTTCAGGCTCTCCAACTCCAAGATTGGTTGGTATCATTGGACCTTCAGGATGCTTACTTTCATGTGCCAATCCATCCAAAGCACAGAAAGTACCTGAGGTTCGCGATTGGCAATTCTCATTATCGGTTCCGAGTTCTGCCATTCGGGTTGACCTCTGCCCCGAGGGTTTTCACCAAACTGTTGGCGGTTGTGGCAGCAAGTCTCAGGAGAGGAGGTATTCAATTATATCCCTACCTGGACGACTGGATGATCAGAGCAAGTTCTCCAGAACAAGCTCAGGGACATCTTTCGATCACCTACCACTTCCTCCACAAATTGGGCTTCTCCCTCAATTTCAAGAAGACCCATATGATACCATCCCAGAAACTCCAGTTTATCAGAGCAGTCTTGGACACTTCATCGGGAAAAGCTTCGCCTCCCGAAGTGAGAGCTCTCCACATCCAGCAGATGGTAACGAAGTTTCAGAATGCCCAACATCTACCGGCCTTCGATTTTCTCAGGTTGCTCGGCCTCATGGCATCCTGCATTTTCCTAGTACCAGAGGCCAGGTTGAGAATGAGATCCCTTCAATGGGCACTCAGAACTCAGTGGTCCCAGTTCTCAGGGAATATGTCGGATCTTCTGCAAGTCCCGAGCACAGTTGCTCAGGATCTTCTATGGTGGGCTTGCAACGACAACATTCTCAAGGGAGAGTCTTTTTGGCAACCATGGCCGGAGATCACAGTAGTGACGGACGCCTCACTCATGGGGTGGGGAGCACACACCAACGATCTGACCATCAGCGGTCGTTGGTCTCCATCGGAGTCCAAACTACACATCAACCTGTTGGAGCTGAGGGCAATCAGACTAGCTCTGAAGGCCTTTCTGCCCTCTGTACAGGAAAAGAATGTCCTGATAATGACGGACAACATGGTGGCCATGTACTTCCTCAACAAAAGAGGAGTAGGGTCACTGCCACTGTGCAGAGAAGTAATGCAGCTCTGATTCTGGGCAATACGAGAAGGAATCTCTGTCGGCAATTCACCTAGCCGGAGAGAAGAACACAGCGGCAGACGCTCTGAGCAGGCAGAGCATGGTCTCTCACGAGTGGGAGCTGGCTCAGGAAGTCCTTCCGGAGATCTTTGCCCTTGGGGAAACCCTCAAGTGGATCTGTTTGCCACAGTGATCAACCGGAAGTGCGATCAGTACTGCTCAAGGGAATTTCCTCAAAGAGGAGCTCTGGGAGACGCATTCGTAGTGGAGTGGAAGTTTCCACTGCTGTACGCGTTTCCCCCAGTCCCCGTGATTCCTCAAGTAATCAGGAGGTTGAGAAAGTTCAGGAAAACCATGATCCTAATTGCCCCGGATTGGGCCAGGAGGACGTGGTACCCGGACCTTCTAGACATGTCCATCTGCCCTCCAATACGTCTTCCGCAAAGAGAAGATCTTCTCTCGCAAGAGGAAGGTCGGGGTCTCCATCCAGAGGTCAAGACACTCAACCTTCACGCATGGTTTCTGAGAGGTTGAGATACAAGGATTGGGATCTTCCGGGTTTACGTAATGGAAATCTTGCTTTCGGCCAGAAGACCAGCAACAAAGTCTTTGTACCGATGTCGCTGGAACAGTTAGTAACTGGTGCAAAGACAAGGATGTGGACCCTTTTCAGTGTGGCACCCCAATGGTGCTCTCTTTTCTACTACATCTAGCTAATCTGGGGCTCCAGATAGGAACAATCAAAGGATACCTTGCTGCGCTGTCCATTTTTAAGCGCTCCTCGGAAGAGGTTTCATATTTCAAAATACCGTTAATAATTCAATTCTTAAAGGGGCTTACTAATGTGTACCTTTTCATGTACCAACTTGGGACTTAAATTTAGTATTCAAGTTCTTGACTTTCATACCTTTTGAGCCTCTGCACTCATGTCCATTGAGGCTTTTGACTCTAAAAACTGTCCTCCTTGTGGCCCTATCATCAGCCCGCAGGGTTAGCGAACTTCAGGCTCTCTCATGCAAACCACCATATACTATTTTTTATAAAGATAAGGTAGTCCTTAAAGTTAAACCTTCGTTCTTGCCAAAAGTAGTCTCGGACTTCCATTTGTCACAAAAAATAGTACTACCAACCTTTTATCCTCCTCATCTGTGCAAAGAAGAGGAGAGATTACACAGATTAGATCCCAAAAGGGCTCTTAGTTTTTACTTCTCAAGGATGGCTAAATTGAGACAAGATGACCAACTGTTTGTGGGTTATACTGGTCATAAATTAGGCTTATCTGTAACAAAACAGACCATTTCCCGCTGGATCATATTAGCCATCGTTGAATGCTACAGATTAGAGGGGAAAAGAACCACCAGATGGGCTTCGTGCCCATTCTACAAGGGGAATGGCTACTTCTGCGGCTCTAAAGAGGGGAGTCCCAGCAGCAGATATTTGTGCAGCTGCAACCTGGAAAACAATGCATACTTTTGTTAAACATTATTGTTTGGACACTGCCTCCTCTAACAAGGGTTTATTTGCAAAGGCAGTTCTGCATTCCGTCCATGAAAACTGAAATTAGTACTCCCGCCTCCAAAAATGGATACTGCTATGGGAGCCTATCACAAGATGAGGAATACGGGGGAGGACACAATCCATTCGAAGAACAAGTTACTTGCCAACTGTAACGTTCTTTTGACTGGATGTTCCTCCCACGTATTCCTCATCGACCCTCCCATCCTACCCCACAGTACAGTTTACTTTTCTTACACTTTCCTCTCACGAAGAATGTATCGGTCATGGGACACGCCTGGGTGTTCCTATATATTTCATCGAAAAACAGAACTGAAGCAACTAGCGCGGCTCGAGTTATTTATACCATCGGTGACGTCGACAGAGTACGGAGTACGTCGAGGGACAATCGACGCATGACCTTGAGCACCGCGCCCTCTGCCAAGAATTTTTTTTTCCAAAGCAGCAAAGCTGGAGATAATGAATTATCACAAGATGAGGAATACATGGGAGGAACATCCAGTCGAAAGAACGTTATAGTTGGTAAGTAACTTGTTCTTCTGCTTGATTCTCCCGTTATCGCAATTATCGTGCAGTGAAAAGTTTGCAGGGAAATTTCGTTTTGGGAAATTTTTACACGTGTAAAACAGCTTGTAATTGCCATAAGAGTTTATAACAATTGCAGCAATTTTGACCATATTTGGTGTTTTTGCCCAGTCCATTCTAAAGATAACTTTAAAAGCCATTCTGACAGCTTGACAGTCAATTCAGTTTTTCTCTTGTGTTTGCTGGGCGAAAGTGGGATTGATATTTTGTTTGAATTCTGCCATTCCTGAATACCTGCTCTCTCCTCCCATCTCTTTACATTGTCTATTGGGGGTTGAGGGGTGTGCAGGGGGAACCTCTAACCACAGTGCGATCTAATCTGAACCACACAAGTATTATTTTCTGTGGTGAATTGTTTTGCTCAATACTTACTCCTTGTTATGTTATGTTATTGTGCTTATACCGCGCCAAAGCCCGTAGGCATCCAGGCGCCGAGAGAGCTGAGTACAGAGAACAGAGACTACCGCAGGGGATTACTCTAATAGTAGAGATGCGTTTTCAGTTGCATTCGAAACGCAAGAAGATCTGTTGCCTTGCGCAGGGATATGGGCAATGCATTCCATGCCTTAGCTCCCTCGGTGTAAAAGGCCCTTCCAGAGCCTCGAGAGCGTTTAACTCGGTGCTGAACCAAAAGATGGCCTTCAGCTGACCTGAGGTTTCTCTTGGGCTGGTAGATGCCAATGACATCCTTGAGGTAAGCAGGAGCACTGCCAAATATGCATTTATGGCATATAGTTAACAATTTAAAATGAATTCTGCGTTCCACAGGAAGCCAATGCAATTTTTTTCTAGCTGCAGTGGTAGGTTCTGAGTGCTTCATTTGAAAAATAATGCGAATAGCTTTATTTTGAATTTTTTGTAGCTCTTGGGTTTCTGCTTTACTTGCACCACCTAAGAGTGCATTGCAGTAATCAATACGAGGCAAGATAACGGCTCTCACGAGCTTGATGCGGTTGTCGATCGAAACTAGAGGCGCAACTTGCCTAAGCACTTTGAGGTGGTAATTTGTGCTGACAGTAATGGCTGCAACATGTGTTTCACAGTCTACACTGCTGTCCATGTATGTACCCAAGGTTTTTACCTTCTGCACAGTGTTGATGAAGCTACCATCTATCGTAAACCCAGTATATTCCTGCCCCAGCTTGAGTTGAGCCTGGCGTGGGCCAAAGATCATGAGCTCAGTTTTTGTAGCGTTCAGACATAACCAGTTGGTGGACATCCACTGCTTGATCAGTTGATAAACTGCGTTTACTGCACATTGGTCTTTGTCATAAACGCCAGTGATGTTAAGAACCAGCTGGAAATCATCTGCATAGTTACAGAAAAAGGTCTGGAAGAGGTCTAATTCGTAGCACAGAGGAAAGATGTAGATGTTAAACAACAATGGGGAAAGACATGCTCCCTGGGGCACACCACATGTTATGGTTTGAGAGCCAGAGGAACTGTCTCCCCAATGCACCTGTGACCGACGGCCTTCCAGGAATGCTCTCAAACAAGTTAAGGCATTGTCGGAGAGACCTCCAACAGTTTGCATTCTGTCGAGTAGGATTTTGTGATCTAGAAGGTCGAAAGCTGCCGATAAGTCTAACAACATCAGCAGCCCTGGCTTGCTATCTTCTAGTCTAGAGGGCATATATGTCTGCAGGTCCAGAAGCGCGCTTTCTGTGCCATGATGGCTTCTGAACCCTGACTGTTTAGCATGCAAGATGGCAGCTGTCTGGACATGGGCCTGTAGCTGTATGGTTGCTATCTTGTCAATACGTTTTAAGAAAAACAGAGTGTTGGTGATGGGCCTAAGGTTTGCCGCATCGGTGGGATCAAGACCTGCTGTTTTTAGCAGTGGTGAGACTGCTACGTTTTTTATTGATTGGGGGATCACACTTGTACGGAAGGAAGCGTTTGCAAATCTGCAGAGGAAGGGTGCAAAGAGTCCTTCCTTTACAGGGTGCAAAGAGTCCTTGTGTATTAAAGATATTATTCAGTGTTGCATCACCCCATTGGTGCTTGTTGTGTACCTATTAAAACATATTGTGATAACATTTTAAATACATAAATATTTACCTTTGCAAACCAGCCTGATTCCTGGTTCAGTGTGACCAGGTGGGTTCCAGGAGAAGGGCGTGATATGAGTGGTATATCGTTCAGAATGAAGAACTTTTAGACAAAAATAAATAAGGGTTCAGTTATGCACTACATGCTAGGCGTTGACTTGGGTGTGTGCCGGATTTAAAATCACTTACAGCTTGGGGGCTCGTCACGAGATCCTGAATTAGACATACCACTTGTGACAGTCTAACACAGCGTGCTAACTGGCGGGGTACATACACCTTGTTGCGCTACCATACTGTGATTTACTGTAAAAACACCCTTCAATAGAAATACTCAAAGGAGTTGGGCCTGTTTTGCAAAAGTAACCCTGAGATAAGTCGGAAGGAAATTAATATTTCTGGAATGGCGACCCCAGTGGAAATCAATATTGCAAAGGAACACCTACTGCACAAATTGTTTGTCAGGGGTGAATGGGTAGAGCAGGATGAAAAAGTCTGGCTGCAGGAAATCAAACAAGTCACAGCCACAGAATTAGATACATGGCAGGACCAGGGTCCATTACACCAGGCACTTGGTGAATTGTATATGGCCCCAAAAGTAAAAGAAGAGCAATGTAAAATTGCCAAAATAGTGGCTTACCTGTACCTCCATATTGGAGTAATACAGGAAAAATATGCCGAAAACCTAGATCTGACAAAGAGGCAAGTACAATCCCTAGAGAAAACCAAAACTGATATGGACTCTGCAGAGCAAATGCTACAAAAGAGCCAAGAATCGGAGAGAGAAACCAGACAGTACCTGACAAAAGTAAGATCTGGATCTCCTGCAGCAAGAGAAGGTAGAGCAAAATGCCAAATTACTGACACTGCAAAAAGAGTGTCAAGAAAGGTTGGATTCTCTACAACAGAGCCAGCAAAAGCTGGAACAGCATTTAAACTATAATAGAGCCTGCGCAGGGAAGATAATTGCCATAGAAAGGCAGATTGATGAAGGAGGAAAATAATAAATTAATAGTGAAGGATCTCCACACTCAAAATAGATTGTGATGAGGAGCGCCAGAAATGATCTGCCATTAGAAAACAAAGGGACAACCTGGCTGTGCCAGATTGAAATCACTTACATATTTATGAAACCTTTTCGTATTTTATGTGATTCTATTGTATCAATTATGTAAGATATCTTTTTTTGTAAAGGTTTTGAATAAGCCAAATGCAAATGCTAAAATAAAAAGTAGTGAGCAGCTCCTGAAACTCCAGTAGTTAATTGCCTATCGAAAGTGGACTCTGTATAAGAGGGGGGAATGATACAGTAGATAATCCAGTCAACTCGCATCTACTCTCACAGGACAGTTACATCGTAAAGGGAGTTTTTTTTCGTAAGTGGTAAATCCACACCACAGCTAAGTGCCCTCTTTTATTCAGGCTTCACTATCATTTACTCTGGAAGGTAAAAAGTCTTCTGTTTCAGCTGGGGAATTAGGAGTGAAACACTGCCAAACAGATTGATTCAGCCTTTCGATTAACTGGTTGGCTTAACATAGTGAGTGATTGAAGAGGTGTTATATAACTTGCAGCCATAGCTGGGAGATTGAAATTGTTTAGGAATGCATATGTATGTGAGAAAATACAGGTCTACATTTTCAATTAGTGACCCTTTGATTAAAATATATTTTCTTGATATTAGGGTAACTACTACATTCCCAGAAAACATAATAACTATGTTTTCTTGACATTAAACGGGCTTAGCCTCCCTCAATGTTTTTTATATCCATGGTATCATTGGCCAATTCACTTCTTCCCCAGATCCAACACTTCACTATTGATAATTTAGCATCAATTCAACATTTCAGAAGGACTGCTGCATTTGAACTAAGCGCTGTTAAGATGTTTGCTCTACCCACATTTCTGACTAATGGAGCACATTTGGTATGGCATGCTTTTCTGCTATAAAGGGTTTTTATTTGTGTCTCCTAGATGATAAAGCACCAGTGACTGATACGAACATCCCCTCCCACTTGGAACAGATGTTGGATATCCTGGTGCAGGAGGAGAATGAGCGAGAGTCGGGGGAAACTGGGCCTTGCATGGAGTACCTACTGCATCACAAGATCCTTGAGACGCTGTATACGCTTGGGAAAGCAGATGTGAGTTGTCTACTCTTAAGGGATGAACACCTGTTTGTGTGTACATGTCTGAATTCCTGCCTCCCTGCACAAGCCAGAGTGGTCTACCAAACCATAATTGCACACAAGCATCATACTGAGGTCCTGTAAACCACTGCCATAATTTTTTTAGTTTATTGGCTTAAACTAGGGGTCTGAAACCTTTGGTTCTCAGCACAGTCAATGCTGAGGTATCATAGGAGTCGTAGTCCAAAACTCTGAAGAGCAGCAGGTTGCATACCCCTGAATTAAACAGATCACGGCCATCTCGTTGCGCATACAGTTTGGTAGCTGTGCAAGGGAGCATTGAAGCTTCCTGTAAGATACCATATCGGGTTAAGATCATATAATCATTTTATATTTTAGTGGAACAAGTAGATTTCCAGCAGTTCTGGGTCCAAAAATTGTCAAACCCGAAAGGATAAATCATATCATATGAAAGGTTGTTAAGTTTTTCAGTGTTAATGTTGCAAATGCCTTCCCTGCCAGGTCCGGGGGCTATATCTATATGATGCACACTGAATTTCAGAAAATTGCGATCTGAAGGAAATCTAGATCGCCTTGAAAACTTGCACATAGCTGTCAGTGATTGGTGACCAATATGCACAGAAACTCGCACAGCTCTCCTGCGTTAACTGCATGTAGTAAAAAAATAAAAGAGTGAGCATTGCATGGCATGAATTGGTGTGATGTTAGGGATTTTCCTTTCTCTAAAGTAAACTCATTGATGTTATCTGCAACACTGTGGATAGTTTTCAAAACTGACTCGTAGAGAGACTAAGAAGTCAATAGATTAAGAGCCAATAAAAGGCTCCTTTGGGTAGCGAGTCGGCCTGAGGAACTTCCAGGTAGGAAGTCGGTCTGGAAAGCTGTCTGGTACAGGGCATGTTTTATGAGCTCGGTGTTGTGGAGCTAGTTTGTGAATCTGATGAAATCCGTGCCAGTTTGAGAAGCTGTTGGGTAAGGACCATGTGTGAGTTGCATTTATGAGCTAGTCAAAGTAATATTCTGCCATGCCTTTATCCTCAGAATCCCTAGTTGGTATTTATTCTTTCTGTCCCTAACCTTTAATAAGAATATGTTAAAAATCAAAGAACTGGAACGATATGGAACTATGACATAGCCTTGAGAGCTGCCCTTGCAGTCAGAATTTGACCAGGCTTTGTAATAGGCCAATATTCTTGCACTCCTGTCTGGTCAATTTAGAATTGTTTCTAAAGGCTGTATGCAGAAAGAAGTATTCATGTATTTTGTATAACTAATTGGTTGTAGCGAATGAAAGAGTCCTGCTAATTTTCGAATGCATTACCTTTTTTTCTTTTTCGTTTTCTGTAAATATAATGGGTGTATTTAGTGTGTGGGACAGGTGTGATACAGTGAGCACTAAAGACCTAATTCTGTTCAGCAGTGTTCTGGTTGCTCAGATTTTCCATTTGGTGGCTGTTTCTCGTCATTTTTAAAATGATTGATTGTAAACCAGAAGGCAGTATTCACATATTCTCTATGATGGACGGTGCATAGTTCTATGTGTTCCCCTTCTAAGGACAGTTTTGGAGCGTGCAGTGCCAGGCATTGAAGTGCAGACATTGGTGCATACGTGCTTCTCGCAAGCTTAATATAGAAGGCATAGAGGTCATTTATGTCTGAAAATAACCCTTTGTAAAATGTCTGCTCGCAGAGGCATGATTCAGCAAGATACCAGTGCAATGGAAGCATGCATTCAATATTTTCTTTTGCTCTTATGCAGTGTCCCCCAGGAATGAAGCAGCAGGTATTGGTCTTTTATACAAAACTCTTAGGAAGGATCCGTCAGCCGCTTCTTCCTCATATCAATGTACACAGACCTGTCCAGGTATGTTTTTGGAGTAAATTCTGTTGCATTTTGGAGAGTTTCAAAACAGTTTCTAAAACAGTTATTGTAATACATTTGATCGGAGTGGGGTAAATTGGGAGTCCAGGTATGATTAAATGTGCTGTATTTCCTAAAATGCATTTTATATATATATGAGATGTAATGATGTTCATATAAAGAGTATTTTTTTTTTACCTTTCGTTTATTGGCAGCAAGTCAAGACAGGTGCATCACAGAATGTGCAGCGACAAACAGACATATCAGCGCACAAAAAACAGTACATCGTAACTATTAGACATTTCATGCGGGGGAGACTTGAAGGCACAGAAGGAGACAAATGTCACGTTTCTTATAAAGAGTTGGGTTGGACCAGTGGGGGGGGGGGTAGAGCTCAATTCGCCCTCATCTCTATTGTTCAGGTAGCTGCAGAATTCAGACCATACATTTCTTGGGCGGGATGACTTGGGTAGGGATCCGATATACTCTTCTTCACACATTTGCACCCAGGTGAGGGCTTTCAACCACATTCTAAAGGTGGTGGGGGTGCGGCGCTTCCAGCATTGCAATATGCATCTCATGGCGACAATTGCACTTACATTTCAAAATTTTGACATTTTCCTCTCATTTTCTCCTACCCAGATTCCGAACAGCAAGGCCAGTGGGTCTAGATCTACTGGGGACCCAATTATCTCTGAGAGCGCCTCAGTCACTTCCCTCCAGAACAGATTCAGCGCGGCGCAGGAGCAAAACATGTGTATATGATCCGCCTCGCTGGATTTACATTTCGGGCATGTGTGGGTCGGGGTGCGTGTAAATTTTGCCACTCTGTGCGGCGTGTAATAGAGCCTATTGAGGAGTTTATATTGTATGCAGCGGAATCTGGCACTAAGAGAGACTTTACATGTGTGTGTGCACACATTTTGCTCCACAGTTCATCAGTGATTTCCGTTTCCAGCTCCCGCGCCCAAGCCTCCCGTAGTTTAAGGGATATAATCTCCATCTTTTCCAGCTGCATTTTGTACAGTGAGGATATCATGCCCCTGCTTCCTGCGGAATTCGATATGTATTGGAGTTCAGGTGAATCAGGGGGTTCATCCGGGTATGAAGGCCACAACATCCGTACCGCTGCTTTTAGCCTATAATATTGTAGCATCTCGAGCGCAGAGTTGGAATGCCCGGGCCGCCATGTTTGAGGATTGATAAACGTACCATTGGGAAATAGGTCAGTTATAGCCCGATAGCCCAGGTTTTCCCAGTGCCGCAAGAGATGCTGGTCGTGCGTGGGGGGGGGAGTCTGGGGAATTGCCATATGGGAAGCCACTTATAGTATGGGTGTTGTTTTTGCCTAGTATGCAGTATATTCCTCCAGGCCCTGATCGTAGTGGCCACTGGGTCTGACGGAGCATCCGACTGGAACGTGTGGTGTAGTAGTAAGGTCATGACGTTGGTACCATCCCCAGCCAGTTTTTCTAACTTTACGTGTGGGGGTGGATTCAGGTGTGTATACCAGTGGGCAGCATGTTGGGCCTGCACCGCGTTCCAGTACAATAACAGATCGGGGCTGTGAAACCCCCTTTCTCATAAGGTTAGGGTCATGTGCTGCCACTTCTTCCGAACCGCACCAGAGTGCCATAAAAATTGAGCGCACTCTGAGTGAAGTCTCTTAAAGTATTGCTTCCCGGGCCACACTGGTATGTTACCAAAGATGTAGAGGAGCTTGGGAACCACTATCATTTTTATTAGGGAGAGTCTGCCAGCAAGGGATAGTGGGAGATTGCGCCATTTGAGCATTTTGGATTCTACGTGCGTTGCCATTGCCTCATAGTTATCCGCCAATAAGGAGGCTTTGGATAATGATACCTGAACCCCGAGGTATTTAATGGCACCCGGGGACCAGCGTAGGGGGTATTCCCATGCCGGTTGTTGAGTTGCTGCAGTGAGCAGAAAGATTTCCGATTTGGTATAATTGATGGCGAAACCGGAGTACGTGCCTATTTTTGTTATGTCTCGGATGATCGGGTCTAGGTGAGTGGAGGGGTTTCTGACATATAAAAGTACGTCATCTGCGTACAATGAGACAATTTACGGCGTGTCTTGTAAACGAATACCTTTGCTGGTGTGTCGATCCCTCACGTGATCAGCCATGGGCTCAATTGCGAGCGCAAAAAGGATGGGGGAGAATGGACATCCCTGGCGAGTGCCTCTGTGTAGCGTGAAGGGAGAGGAGGGGATAGAGTTGACCAGCACCATAGCCAAAGGCTCTGTGTATAGTAATTTTATATAGGAGATCATGTTGAGTCCTACTCCCATTTTCGTTAGCACTGCCCATAAATATTGCCATGAAAACATGTCGAATGCTTTTTGGGCGTCCGTTACCGCCACAGCATCAGCCTTTGGATCAATTCTAGATAGTACGTTAAATAGACGGCGGATATTAAGCGCTGTGGAGCGACCGGGGACGAATCCACTTTGATCGGCGTGGACTAGATGGGGCATGAATGGGAGG
The DNA here is from genome assembly GCF_040938575.1 of Ambystoma mexicanum. Classification (NCBI taxonomy): domain Eukaryota; kingdom Metazoa; phylum Chordata; class Amphibia; order Caudata; family Ambystomatidae; genus Ambystoma; species Ambystoma mexicanum. Next base: position 1,621,412,660 of record NC_090929.1, read on the forward strand.
AACCTGTTGGCGATTACCTTGGCAAAGATTTTCACGTCCGTGTTGATGAGCGAAAGGGGCCTGTAGGACCCACATTCGTCTGGGGGTTTCCCTGGTTTTGGGAGGACCGTTATCGAGTCTTCTCTCAAAGAGGGGGGGAGAGTGTTTAGTCAGAGTGATTCGATCCAGACCCCGTACAGCACAGGTGCTAGTATGGCAACATGCTCCTGATAGAACTCGGATGTGAGCCCATCAGGGCCCAGAGCTTTGCCCTTGGGCAGGTCTGAGATCACCTGGACTATCTCATCCAAGGTAAGCAGAGCGTCAAGGCGCTCCCTGGTGTCCTGGGAGATAAGGGTCATAGGAATGCCTTCGAGCAGGTCGAATCCCAAGCTGTGTGCTCAGGCTGGGGGCCATACTGGTCGGCATAAAGGCTGGCGAAGGTGTCAAGAATAGCTTGGTTCGACCAGTGTCGCTGACCTTTTTCATATGTTATGCTATCAATGCGGGTCCTGCCACCCTCCGCCCGCCCCAGTCTGGCCACGGTCCTCCCCGGTCTGTCTCCCTCGCCATATCTTCGGGCCGCAACGGGACGGGCATAATATCGCACCTCACGCAAGGCGTGTGCCTCAAATTGTTCCAATTCCGTTCTGATTTTCGCTAGGGTTGTTGGGGCCGGTGTGGATACATAGTCTTGTTCTAGGGCTTTGAGCTTTGTTTCGGAAATGTTCAAGGCCTGCCTTATGGACTTGAGGACCCCGGCTTCCCTAGAAATACACATCCCTCTAATGTACACTTTAAATGCCTCCCAGCGGATCCCCCCAGGTGTGTCAGATGCATTATTGTTTTCAAAGAATGAGTTAATGTCCGCTAGGATCTCGGCCTTAAAAACAATGTCCGACAGGGCGTCAGCCTTAAAGCGTCAGGCAGGCCGGGGAGAGAGTGTATTGCCAAGCTGTATCTGGAGCAGCACGGGGGAGTGGTCCGAGAGTGTGCGTGCAAGGATCTTAACATCCAACACCCTACCCACATGGCCACCCGACAGAAGGAACAAGTCTATTCTTGAGGAACTGTCATGCACCGTTGAATAGAAAGTATAGTCTCTTTCCTGCGGATGGAGCGTTCTCCACACATCATGTATGTTCATGGAGCTCCTATGTGTATGGAGTCGTTTGGTAGTTCGAGTTACGGCTCTACGAGCAGTAGTAGTTCTGTCCAGGGCGTTGTCAAGTATCAGATTCATGTCCCCTCCCCAAATAATGGGAACTTCCACATATTTTATAAGGATGGCGATTATCGTGTCAATAAATTCAGGTGAATCAGTGTTAGGTGCGTATGTGTTGACGAGCATACATTCTTCGTTGGCTAGAGTACAATGCAAAATCACATATCTGCCTTCTGTGTCAATGTGGGATGCATGGAGTGTAAAGTTTACCGCTTTGTGGATGAGGGTAAGGAGTCAGGACTTCCCTGGCTTGAGTGGAATACTGAGTGTAATATCTGTTAGAGCCCCAGGTACGTGCTAGGTTTGATGACAAGAGTTTTAGAGCGTGCGTTTCCTGTAATAGGAGCACTTGGACCCCATGTCTTTGTGCATAAGCCGTGATTTTACGAGACTTTGTAAAATTCCTCAATCCCCGCACATTCCATGTCATCATTTTAATAGCCATGCGGGTAACTTATGGGACATCCCTAGTGTAGAATTTGTCTCTAATTCCTGCCACATGCACTGCCTTAACGAAAGAACGCTTCTCATCAGAACCAGTCTCGACTGACCTGCCATTTTGTGTATAACATTCCCCAATCCCCCCACCCTCACCGCCCTGTACAAACTAGCAGTTTGTCGATACCCACCCTTGGAGCAAACAACCGCGTGCCATCCCCAACTCGGCAACGCCTGCAAAATCGCCCAATTGGGGCATGAACACAAAACCTTTACCTCAAGGGGCATTGCAGCTGCAGTGGGGGGCTGCCGCTGCCATCCGACCCACATTGGTTAATACATTTGTAATGATGAACCATCATTAACCATTTGAACGGCTGAAGAAACATAGGTTACGAAGCAAGGACACATATGTTTTAGATTAACATGGACATGGCTAGAACTGCCTTAGGCCAGTTGGAAGCAGTAAGGTGTGACTACTCGAAGTTCGGGTCCAGTGTGTGGTGCTCTAATCAGGCAAGCTAAGGGAGCATCACACTCAGATATTTGCATTCATGATGTAGTGTCATTAGACCGTGATGGGCCCACAGTGGATAGCGAGGGAGCACCCCCAACACAATGGGGGCGCCAGTATTCAGTACACTGCAGCCACTGGGGCTTACCACAGGAGCCTGGGCGGCCTGGTATTAGTCATTATCCATCGGTTCCTCTGGGGGATCCACCAGCGGGATCTGCGCTTCGATGAACTTAACAACTTCCTCCAGGACCGTAAAAAAATAGTTTATTGCGGTGGGTGAATTTCAAATGAGCAGGGAAGAGCATCGCGTACTCAATTTTTCTGTCTCTTAACATTTTCTTCACCCCACCGAATTGGCGCCTCTCCATCTGCACCCCCACTGAAAAATCTGGGAAGATCCTAATGATTTGTGAGTCCAGCCTTAGTTCCCCTTTCTCCCTGGTCAGCCGGAGTATGTGGTCTCTGTCCTTATAGCTCAATAGTTTTGCAATTATTGGTCTGGGAAAGTCTCCAGGTTTAGGTCGAGGCGCCAAGGAGCGATGTGCTCTCTCAACTGTGAAAAATGGTGAGAGCTCGGGATTATCAAGGAGGTCTTTAAGGAGTTGTTTGACCGCGAGTTCCATGCGGCCCCTTAGTGCCAATTCAGGGACTTCCACGATGCGAATGTTGTTTCTGCGGGACCTCGATTCGAGGTCATCGCACTTAGCTTTGACCTGTTTTATGTCTCGGACAAGCTCCTTGACTGTGGCTTGTAGAGTATGAACGGTGTCCTCGTTAGTTCTTATTCTCTGCTCTGCTTCAGTGATCCTGGTCCCATGCTGGTCGATTTTCGCTCTCAAAGAAGCCACATTTGCGTTGCTATCGTCTAACTTTTCGTGGAACGCAGCAAAGGTTTTGGCCATGGACTCCATCATCGCAGATAGGTCTGGCTGCGGGGGGCCCGGCTGGACCTCTCCGTCTTCCTGTGCCGCTGAGGAGGATGCCTGATCCATCATAGGCGCCGCCTTGGTGAACCTGTCCATAGCGCCCACCTTGCTGGCAGCCCGCGCTCTGTTGGGCATAGCAGTGGCGGGAGGTAGCGTCTGATTAGGTGGGCTGGTGATGGCCGCAAGCAAGGCTCCCAAGGGGAGGATAGTGGCGGGTCGGTGGTCGGAGCGCGTAAGTTACTCCAAAGCGGTGGGATTGGTCTCGTCCAGATAAGGTAGAAAGAGCCGGTCTGTAGCAACGGTAGTGATGGCAGGCAGCAGCAGGCAGAGAGGAGCCAGGGGGTTGTAGAGCGCTGTATCCCGCAGGGGCCCCACAGCAGCCAGCCCGCGCCGAAGGGGGCGTGCCGGGGAGGCCCGGCGGCCTTATGTGGATAATGACTCTAAGGTGTGCAGAGGTGCGTGAGGTCCTGAACTGCCGGCAGGGCAGGCAATGGTAGAGTAAGGTGGCTCCCCACGCAGTAGGGCTCCGGAGCGCAGATCTGCAATAGTAGAAGCCCCAGCCCGGGGCCGTGCGGATTTTAATAAGGGGAGAGCTTTGCTGGACACCACAGTACAGGACCGTAAAGGATGGCCACCCGGGGGTGGTGAAATAATAGGTTGCAGTGGATGATTTTAAGGCGCCATGGGCAATGACTGCTGGGGAGGGTAGCAAGGTGAGCCCCACGCAGAGTGTGATAACGTGGAGAGCAGACAAGGGCTCCTTTAGGAAATTGCAGCGGAGCGCAGCGTAGCCACAATCACCCACCTTACAGCCCTTGGGGCGGCTGGGCCCAGGTGTCCCTCAACGACGGACCGCACAATGCGAGGGCCGCGCCCGTCTCCAGAAGCCAGGTTCAGATGGAGGGCCCGTGGGGGCGCAGGCCGCGGTCGGATCCATGCAGCAGCAGGCCCAGGAGCTCCTCGGGCCGTGCCAGAAGGTCCTCGGCGGCCCGCAATTGCAGGAGCCGCGGGGGGGCAGCACCCGCGACCACCGGCGGGAGAAACGGCGCTGTCCACTGGAAGGGGGAAGTGGCAGCGTCCAGGCGACGTCCCGGAAAGCAGCGCCGCGTGTGGGGCCCCCCTCCTCCAGGACAGGGGGCCGTGGTTGTGTGGACGCGGGGGGCTCCAGCCCAGTCCGCACAGAAGGGGCCGATCGCACAGGCCGCCACCAGTAGGTAGTCCCGGGCCGCCCCAACCGCAGAATCACGAACGGGGGTGGTATCTGGGCCGCAGTCCCACTCCTCGGAGCACCAGCGCAGGAGCAGATCCCTCGGCCAAGGGGGTGTCTCTGGGGGTCCTCCGCCCGCGGCCCCTAAGGTTCCATCAACACCGCACCTCCAGGCAGGAGGAGTGGCGGGCAGCCGCGAGCAGCCAGGCCCCACGGGGAGGCCGCACGGAGCCGCCAGTCCAAGTGTCAATATAACTGGTGTCGGGCACCGATTCCGTCCCAGATTTCGACCACACGGGAGAGAGCTGGAGAAGCCGAATCGCTTCAGAAGTGCTCGGAAAAGGTGCAGATTAGCGCCGATATTTAGCTGATCTCGGCGGGTAGGAACGGAGCTCACAAGCTACGCAGCCATACTCCTCAGCTGCTCAACAGCGCCCCGATATAAAGAGTATTTTAATGTTTATGAATATGATGTGTTTTACGTTTTAACATGTATTTCTAAAGTGTTTAAGGTTTTTATTAACCAATATACACTATAAATAACAGGAATGCGTTTGTTTTCTCTTTGCAAATTGTACCACATTTCATACAAAGGTTACACAAATTATTTCCAATCAATGTAATCCACTAGTCATATTTGAAAGTCCCTTTGTGTCCAGGAACCGGTTGTTGGGTAAGAATGTGTAGAGTCCAACTGGTGTGGGACTTTACAAGACTTATCTCTTGGTATTAGTAACCCAGCTTTTAATATAGTCCTGTAATACACACGTTGGTACTGTGACTGAGCAGCCAGGATTATTTTAAGATGGATAATGTAATCTGTAGAGCTGTACAATAAAATCAGCAAATACAGGTATCCAAGTAAACACTTACGCACTTGAAGTTATAGTATACATATTTATTTATATATACACAAGGATAATTAGACCATCTTTAAAAAGCAGCAACTAATAGTAACACTAATCCCAAAGGTTAGGATTCAATTCAACAAGAGCAATAAAGCAGGTGAATAATTTTTCATATGTAATACATATTCCAGCACATTGAGTGATGCCATTTGAGGTCAGTAATAACACTTATGTGATCACCATTGCAATTTTGAGTTATAAGGAGGGAAAAGTTATATTTGGATCAGAACATACTTTGAAAAACGGTAAGATTCTCCCAGAGGGATGTAGGCAGTCTTTTATCCCAGCAATAATAGTGTTCAACAATTAAAACCTGTAAGGGAACACGCACTGCCCAAGCCAATAGGTTCAGAAGGGGGCCTTTGGGGAGCCAGAACAGTGACATTCAATGGGCTAGTTCAAAGTTCTGATGCTCTCTTATTAGAAAATGTTTTAGAGAAGTCAGCAGTTCAAATAGAAAATTACAGAAGCTCAAGATGAGCCACCTTGAAGAAGCACAAGTTGAAAGACCAGTGTAAGTGAGTTGAGGTTAAATCTAAAGAGGGTAAAATAGTACTTCCCAAGCTAGGAAACACCACAATTGGCAAAAAGTAGATGTAGCCCAAGCCCCATAGTACCTGTGAACTGAACAATTTGTTCCAGCTGGATGCCTTCCTGTTGCAATATAGCAGACCCTTGCTCCTGGTCCTTGGTCGTGGTGACTAAAGGGAGGACGTCTGGTGGGCTTCTGCGGCAGCACTCTGCAGCCTTAGAAAGTGACATCAAGTCGGGGGTTGCGCCAAAAGGAACATGGTCTCAAAGCTAGTTGGTCCCACCAGCACAAGGAAGGAAGTCGTCCCGTACGGGTGTTCCCAGTCGAAACGAAAGCTGGGTCAGCACAGCTGCAGGGCTTCACCGTGCACTTCACTGTCCAGGAGGGTGCTGCTGGCGTCCCTACACGTGTTCTTCGTTGGATGTTATCCTCCAGTGTCCGACTCTGCCTCTAGTCCCAAAAACCTCACCTTTTTAAGCAAGTTCCTATTCATTCAGAGCCCTAGGCTGTCAATCGCTCAGCGGGGTGGCTGTCCTCTTGGACAGCCAGCCGGCCAATCAGAACTGGTTTCACTCAGACACACCTAGAGACAAAGGACTTGGAAGTGTCGGGACCCTACCTCAGTTACTGCCTTCCAGACACAGTGGAGCCTGGGTGGGCTCCAGGTCTGAAGCCCACTAAAGGCAAAATGCACAAGGGACGCAAACCCAGTTCAAACAGAGTAAAAGCCCAGAAAGATCTAACTGACAAGAAATGGCAAAAAAAGAAGACTGGCCATTTTGAGAAAATGGTCACCCTTGGGTGCTGTACTGCAGCTGAGGAATCAGCCTCCAGATACATGGCACAAGGTAGTTAAAAAAGAAACCACTGCCACCAGCCATTCAAGTTAGTGTAACAGTGTTACATGAGTAGTGGGATAAAGGAGTTACTATGTAACCCCCAGCACTAAAAGAAAAGAAAAGAAAAGTAAGACAGGAGTCATTTTACCTGGTCTTGGGAACAGTAGTTCACCCAAGAAAACATTAAGAGAAGTCCAATGGACAAAAGGTGCTGTGTGTCTCATTGCAAAAAACAGATGCCAATGGAGTTCGCCAGACTCCATTAAACAGTGAGAAACACAAATATTCTAGTCAGAAAAAACACATGAGAGAGTGAGAAAAAAGTCCCACTCACTCAGGAGTTAACATTAAAAAGCCCCGAGTCCAGCAAAAGCACTTGGGGTGGGGGGACGGGGAGTGGGGGGATCTTTAAGGTTAAAGGGAATCGGCACAGAAATGAAAATTCTCCCTAACACTGTTAAAACTACTGATGCTTGTCCTTACAGACCTCATGAAAATCGTCAAGTGGTTGAATCAATACTGAATAGCCACGCTGTGGGCTTCTTCCTTGCCCAACTCGTAGACGACATGTTCTCAGTGTCACAGTTCTTTCATAAAATAAAGCTTCACAATCTGCATATAGTTTGTTGGTTAAAAATACAATTATTGGCTTTCTCTTTCCCCTTGGTACAGAAGAATGTTTCTTCTATTACTTTTCTCAATTTTCTTTTTTCAAGTGTTCAAATCCATCCAGGATCACTTTAAAGACACCTCTGTGTCACACCTTTGTGGCACTGGAACTCCCCAATATCCTGTGGTTCTTTGGTAGGTGTATTGGTTCTCAATCATAGTATTAAACGTAGGACGTCTGCCCGTTTGGGTATTGCAGATTCCTGTTACCTAATGGGCTTTGCTAGTCTTGCTGCAGAGCATTCATACTCTTTTTTTTTTTTTAACTCGGTTACGCGTAAGACGTTTGCCCGTTCGTCTTTACTAGCTCCTCGTATCTTTGTCTGCTTTACCATCCTTGGCATAAAGCACGTGTATCCCTTTCACGCCATTTTGCATAGGTGTTAGGAGTTTTACAAACGTCCACCAACATGTAAGACTTTAGAAGTCTCACACTTGAGACACAGTGCTCCAACTATTAGTATAGGCCTGAACCACAGAAGTATGTTGGTAGCAATGGCTAAGCAGCCATGCTTATCTTAGGATGGAGAAATGGCTGTAGGTGGTACAAAGAACAGAGTATACACATAGGTCAAAGAAACACCTACACACTAAAGTTATATAAATGAAATAATGGTCTATTTGATAAGGAAAGGAATTGATTGTTCTTCAAGGTAAGTACACACAATAAGTCTCTCAGAAAAAACAATGCTTTATTCACAGTAAGTAAACACTTTCTAATACTTTTGAGAATGGCAGTGTGCAATTCAAAGGTACGTAAAATACTTTTGTAAGAACTATTTCAGGTACGATAAAGGAAACCAAAATCAACATAAGTTAAGTAAATACTTGGAAATATTTTCACAGAGGCCTAACACTTTAGAAGTCCATCTCTAACTAGTTTTGAGTGCCTGAGTCCGTTTGGAGGCCAAAACAGGTAAAGCACAGTTGTAGAAAGGTCAAATGTTCCAGAGGAAGTCTTCAGTAGCAAGTAAGTAACCGACTTCGTTGGAAAAAGGGTCTGGGACATCAGAGAAGGCTCCCTGAAGGCACTTAGGCGTTAGGCCTGGGCAAACATGTATGAGCAAACTCCCAAACACACAAATAAGTACTCCGGCAACACAGGAGCAGCAAAGCAACTCTAGGGAAGTTCTACCAGGAGTCTCACAATATCTTAGGAGTGAAGAAGTTGCTGCACGGTGAGGTTCTCAGCAAAGGATTCTTCCCGGTTCTGTAATTTCTGGCACCTTTTTGGGAAGCACCAATGAATAACGATAACTGCCCAGTAGATGCGTTTCGCTTTCTCAGTCAAGCACTCTGGTGATGGGACTTCAAGGAGTGGAATCTTGCCTCTGGAGGTTCGGAAGGAGTCCATCAAAGTGTCTAGAGGATTCAATCTAAGGAATATGATGCACTGAACAGTAGCCACAGGTACCAGGGTATTGGTGGTTTGTATCCCGTGAAGGTCACAGCTTGTCGTGGGAAGGCTTGAAATGCAGGCCGTCTCAAGACTGATTGGTCAAACCATTCTAAACAGCAGAGTCGTCCTCTTCAGAGTTCTCCCGATGCTTGGAAGATGGGGTCGAACAGCTGCGATTACAAAGAAGGCATCTTGGGTTGTCTTGAAGTGGCTGTGGACATCGTTCTACTTCTTTGTCGATTCTTCTGTTTCAGGGGTCAGCTTATCCTCCGTCTCAGTATCCATGCCTTTTATGCAGGAACCCAGCCAATCTGCACCCAGGCACCATTCAAACTTTGGATGGCACACCAGAAGACAAAGAACAGAAGAGTTTCTGAATCCTCCCCCTTTTCCTGTACTCAGAGAGACACTGGAGCCTTGGTGGGCTTCACAAAGGACTCCCGCCAAAGACCAAAGTAAAACGAGGACCTCCCCCACCCAGCACGGCACAAGAAGGACCAAGAAGGGCCACACAAACAAGAAATGGCAAAGAAAGAATACAGCTACTGTCTTTGGGTCAATGGCGAAGCTTCTGTGCACTAACGCAGCTGTGTGTACAGCCTAGGAGTAAACATTGCACAAACGTAGGTAGGATAAAGCCACTGCCACCAGCTATTCAAGTTAGCTTGTCACTGTAACCAAAATGTTACAGGAGCAGTCGGAAAGAGAATACCCTCAGCACTCCACATAAGGTGGGGTGTGTTGAACTCAAAATATGGAAGCTAGGAAGGAGAAAAATACCCCTGATAAATGAAAATAAAAAGGTAAGCCCAAAGCGCTCCCAGCAACACTTCACGGAGTGCTGTGTGATGCAAAAGACGTATGCCATAAAACATGGAGGAAAGTATAACTCCAAGAAAAACGTATAAAAAGAAATACACAAAGCATCCCAAAAGAGGGTACAAGAATGAGTGCGTGTGTAGAAAGGTTCCCACTCACTCAGGGGAACAGACCAAAAATCCATACGCCCAGCAAAAAGTGCTAGGGGACTCAGAAGTAGAGGAAATTGTGCATGAAAATGAAAATCTACCTAACACTAGGGCATTTGCCATTCGATTCGCTTAAGATCTCGTGCTGTTGGCAGCTTTTCCAACCTTGATATACAGTGTTTGTATCACTTTCATTCTTTTTTAGCAGGGCCTTGTGCATGTGCCATTATCTTATTTTTGTACTATTGTCAGCTTCTGCACTCCTTGTAACCACTGTTTATAGCCCTCACTGGCATCCATACTTTGGTAGCATCCGTTTCCCTCTCGGTACTCGTCTCAGCAGCAAAGGAACTTGCTGTGTGGAGCGTGGGGACGCAGGCTCCTTTCCTTCTTCTAGTCACAATGTTGGTTGCTGGGCGCCAGGCCCTCCACTGCTCCCTAGTGGTCGCGCCACCAGAGAAGACTGTTCTCGTCCTGTCGTATCTCTTCTCCTGACCAGAGCCTCTTGCTCGGACAGAGCACCCGCCAATCGGCCTCCAGCTAGCGGCTCTCGCTTCTCTCATGCCACTGTCGGTTCTGTGACTCGACGTGACTCCACCCCTCCTGGACGTTGTCGCTGCCGAGGCTCACCCCTGTGTAGCGGTTACACTCCTCCCTCTGTAGGAGTCTCTCCTCCATTCACAGTCCGCTCTGCTCTTATGCACATCATGAGGACAAAAATTATCTGCGTCGGTCTCAATTGATTATGGCATTCAGGCGACGTTCAACATTACCTGCAGCAAGTAGAATGAAGAGACTTTGGGCCCAATTCATGGAACTTTGAGCATGGTGCAAATTGACTTTGCACTGCAAAACACCCTGATTCACAAAGCGGTGCAAGGTGTATTTTTGCAGAGCAAAGTCACTTTGCACTGCAAAAGTACTGTTTGCACCGCCCATTTAGAGTGGTGTAAAGAGTAGTTTTGCAGTGCATCATGTCTTTGCTCTGCAAAAATATACTTTACACCGCTCTGTGAATCAGTGTGTTTGTTGGCAATAAAAAGTAACTTTGGTTGGTTGTAGTCATAGCAGAAGATATCAGTCTTTCCAACATCCATATAGGCAGAATGTTTGGTTTGAACTGGGAGTTCATTATCACAATGCGAGTCCTTGTCCCCAAGAGGGAAATCTGTCCCAGTGAGGTCCAACTTGCCCAGAACCCTAGGGACGGTCTTGCTTAGTGGGCTCACCTCCCTCGCTTCAAAGTGGGTGGCTTCCCTCTGGGGAGAAGGGACGAATTGTCTAGATTCGGCAAACTATCCACCAGCCTCATGACTTGAAAGGGAGGGGGTATGCACTCCTGTGCTTGTGGAGCGGCCTTTATTTTATGTACTGTAACCTTGGAAGTGAACTTGCGAGTTTAATAAAATGAGCATTATAATCTGTATGTCTGGAGGAATAATTCAGGACGCTACCTGTTCCTGTGCAATGTAGATCTACAGAGATAATAATGTTTCATACTTGTGTACATTTTTTATCATTTATACAGCATGCAGATTTGATGATGGCTACAAGATATCATTTATATCTACAAATTGCAAATTGTGTCAAGTTTCTATGATTTTCGTTATAAAGATATAATTTTTCATCCGATTCTATTTTGGGCTTAAGATATTACACATGTAACATTTCTACAACTCAGCAAGAAGTATAAATGCCTATTTCGGCTATGAGATGTTACTAGCGATGCACAGAAAATTGGGTTTCATGATATTAATACATGTCCAGTCTAGTTTCTTTTGCTTTGCACAGAATATCTGATTAACAGACTTCTGGCTTCAGCTAAATGAATTTTCATGAGGGTCCTGAAATTGATGGATGTGATAGCTCCCTTTGTACTTGACATTTAGCTAGCATCTGGCAATGTTTATGGGGCCTTGCCTTTAAAACTAGTTTGAACACGATGAATCGGGTCGTTCTTACTGTTGTCTCTCTCTCTCTTGTGATAGAAAATTCCTGAGGTTTGGGCTAGTTGCTCCCTGCCAACTCCAGCTACATGTTCAGGCATGTTCCATCTCAAGTTAAAAAGAAATGCAGTGTTAATCAAAGTTAAATGAAATACATGGCAAGATACAGTGGAACTATCATAAACTTTGCATTGTTTTAGTTTAAATGGACTATATTGCAATATACAATTATTGAAACAAATGAAAGTTTATCATAATAAGTTGCATTGTTCTTCTCTATGTTTGGGACCCAGCAACATGATAATCTGATGAAATCCTGGAAATGCTTGTGTATTTTCTAAATTGCCAATGAATGTTCTGGGGTCTTCTGAATTCTTTTGTATGTGGCAAAGTTCCAACTTCCATAGGAATATCTCTCAGAATGTCAACCCACTCTCTAGACTCCTAAGAAATGGTTACAGTCTGTCTCGGATGTGCATGCAATTATTTGTATTTAGCATGTGCACCCTTTCCATCATGACCAAGAGTAAGAGCCAAAATCGAACAAAACCCACTCTTTTGCACCGATGCCTCCCTCTGAGTTTACTTTCGGAAAATTCTTTCGCTCTAAAGTCCCTTGCATAACCTAATAAAAAATAAAAACGGTGGGACAGATAAAGCTGCTCAGAGCAAGCGTTTCACACTCTGGGATGATATCGAGGTTGTTGAGATTAAGGAGGAGTCTCTGCACCAGAACTATGCCACCTCCTCTCCTATTCCAATTACCACAGATGATCTTAAAGCCTGATGGGATATTAATAATAGTGGATTACTGGAGTCTGATTGTGGAGCTAATGTTATGTGATGAAGAGTAAGTCCATCTAGTCTTAAGAGAGAAGGTACACATGTACAGTGGGTGCTTGGAAACTAAACGTGTGTTGATCAGGAGGCATTTTATGCCTGTCATTTCAGGGTGTGTTTGGCTGATTTGATGAGTGTTGTTGTGGTGTTGTTTCCCAGGGCTCCACTTTAAGGCTTTCAGATTCAAAGAGGCTGATCAGGGTCTTCTTGGGGTCTATCAAGTCTTTCAGTTTCTGCTGAGTTGTTCTGCTGGATGGTTTAGGGTGTCTAGTAATGAATGGAGTACCAGGCATTGTTTCTTGCGGGTGCGTTCCTATGGTTGGTTGTCTGAGTAGATGTAGGCAAGTGTGTTGGTTCGTTGGTGAGACTTGTTTGGTCATAGTAATGTGGTTCAGCTGGGTGCTTCAGGAGTTATCTGGAGATAAAGTGTTCAATGGTGTCTTGAGGTGAGGAAGTGGGATACCTGTAGAGCATGGGTCTGCAACCTTTGGCTCTCCAGATGACTACAAGCAGCACTAATCAGCAATATTAATGCTGAGAGATCATGGGAGTTGTAGTCCAAAACATGTGGATAGCTGCAGGTTGCAGACCTTTGCTGTAGTCTTGGGATGGCTGATCAGAGTACTGCTTGCTATTATCTTTCTTCCCTTTATATTCCGCTGTCTTTTCGGTTTCTAGTAATCTTGTTACTGTATGTTCACTTTGTAGTTGTTTAGGGGAGAGGCAGTGATATGGTAGGGGTGACATTTTTATTTTTTTATTTTCCTCGGGCCTGCATCTGTGGCTGGTTCGTTTTAAGGATTTCCTAATCCCTCTATGATGATGGTTGCCTGGAAGAGGATGGTACTGTTTAGAGAGTACTCTAGGCCAATTTGTTTGTAGACTAGACTGATGAGATGATTTATCAGGAGTCAGCGGCTATGGTTATATAGTTTCCAGGAGTTTTCAGGTATTGCTTGTCTCTGATAGTTTGTGAGACGCCTAGTTTCAACAGATTAGGTAGAGGTCTAACTGGTCTGTTGAACTAGTTTAGTGCTGGTTCAGGAAATGGGGAGAGTCAAACCAGCTACGCGCTATGGGTGTGAGAGAATACCATGGGCCAAAAGCAGCTGGCAAAATGAGTCAATCGATTGTACAGATGTTATGAGGAAAGCACTCTGATCTAGGATTGTAAGGGGTTCAGTATGCAGGGAAGTGCAGAGATTCAAACCTGGCTTTGTGCTAGATGTTTAGGTATCAATATCAAGACTTACACAATTGTTATGGATGCATGTAAAGATGCTTTTGAGTTAATCTAGCTAGGTAGCCAACTATGCTGTTATGGTCGAAATATACATGTGTTACATGCATGTCTAGCACAATGAGTCAATTCAGTTATATGCAAGTTGTATATAGAGCCATACAAGTCTGGGTCAAACACAATGAAGCAGTATAGCTCTCGTACGTGTGCCTATGTGCACACTAAGTGAGTCAAATGTGGCTATGTGCTTTGTTTCCAGACACACGAGTGAACTCAACAATGTGTTGGGTATGTAGTGACCAGTATGATGGGATGTGCATCTGTTGTGTTTAACAGGTTATTTGTTAGATACACATGCAGCAATATAGTTAGCTGTACAGATGAAGTGGAGGCTAAACACAAAGATTCAGACTAGCTATTTGCTAGTTATGCAGTTTTCTGCTAGAATTGCAAGGAAAAACAGTCAATCTAGCTATTTGTTATGCAGTCAGTATCATGAACTGTACACATTGAAATTCTTTGGTAGGCTTACACATTGATTCAATATACATCTGTGCTAGGTGTGGACAGATATCATGAGCTAGACAGTTGTAATGTGAATTTATGCAACTAAATGAATCCATATGACTGTATTATTGGTATGCAGGCAAGTCCAGGTTGTAGTGTAATTAACCATACAAAGTTGGGGCTAACATAATGAGTATCTCTAGGTGTGTGTTAAGATTTTCAGGCAGACATATCGGGATGAATACAGTTTTTTTAATGGTACTATACAAATAAGGTGCATGGGAGATTAAGGCATAGGTTTATCTTACCTATACGTTAGTTGGTGGCACCAGGGGCAGGGCTGGAGCACCAAGCTAACAGGAGGTGGCCTTTGCCACTGTCCTTCGCCTGGATGCCCGGGCAGTGAACACTCTAGGAGCACAGAGTAAGAGATGGGGAAGTGGGAGGTGAAAGGAGAAAGCCAGAAACAAAGGACTGTGCCAAAGCTCAGTACAGTCTAGGAGAAGTTCAGAGAAAAACAGACAGAAAATCACAAATATCACTCCAACAAGGCATAAAACTGTCCCTGTATCTTTTGTTCAAGCGGCCGCCAGAAAACCGAAAATAGGACTCTTGACACAGGCTTCACCTTCTCTGGCCCGATATGGTAGCTTCTTTTTACTTAAAGTAGTGGTCTTTAATCTGTGGGGCTGTTCCACTGAAGTGGGCCCAAAGAAGGTCCTTGGGGGCATGGGCTCTTTAAAAGGTATCAAAGTGACTGATTGTAATAGGAAATATAAGCAGCATTGTATTTGTGAATGGTACACTTGAAAATGGCAAGGGAGTGCAGCATAAGAGTTGGATAACATTGACTTAAGGGCTTTACACCCAATTCAAGTAAATAGGGATAGGTTTGCCCTCCAGAATTTAACATGCACCACCACCGGACAGGCAAGGTAGTAGACTCAGAGAATCGCAAAAAGTATTCATCCAAGAGCAGCAAAGAAAGACCGTGGTGGTAAATGTGTCATGGAACATATAGGCTGTCATGCTTGCTTTTTCTCATTTATATTCCAAGTTCCATTTTATTCTGAATCTTTCTTTTTGGGGTTGATGGACTGTGCTATGCCTTTCCATAAAACAAGTCATTTGAGATAAAGAAGCTGACTTTCACATGCCAAAAGAAATGCTAGAATCTGGAAAAATATTATTTATGAAAAGTCAAACTTTAAAATTGGTTACCAACTCAAGTAATGGTTCCGACACACAACAGCATAGAGGGAGTCCAAAAAAGGTACCAGGTAAGGAGCCAATGTGATACAGAATTGTGACACTCATGCTCTTTGTAACAAATTTGAATCTTTTTGGCTTTTGAAAAATTCTTGGTCAAGCTGGTTTTGGATTTGAATTTACCAAAGTGTTTCTGCTCCTGAATTACACTTTATTATAGGGAGAAGATGCCAACAGATGTTTGTCTAATAGAAAATAATCAACAGCAGTTTCACACATCCATTTACAAATGACTAAGTCCCTTTAGAACTTTTAAGCGTCACTTCAAGATGCTGAGCTGCCTGTAAAAGTGACATTTGTGCTGCTATATGTATTTCACAAATCCAATAGCTTGCAAATTACTTTTACAGAGGCGAATGTATCTAAGATGTTTGTAGTTTGACTCTGGGAATGGTGTCAGGTGTGTTTCTAGAAGCCATTAATACAGCTGCTCTAGGATATAATAGATTAGATTGAACCTGGGGGGGGGTTTATTGGAATCTGGAACACTCCTACATGCAATTGGAGAGCATAATGATGGTGGTAGTGGCATAATTGTATTGACCAAAAAATACAAATGGTCAACTTCAGAACTTCAAGTTGATGCCTATAAATCTAATTATAATATCCCAAAGAAATACTAAACTATATTGTTAAATTCGAGTGGAAAACACAAAGCATTAATTTAATGCACAAACAGATTATTTATACATATTAACAGTGTGGAAACATGCATGGTATTATAAGAAAAAGATAATTATGAGCAACCATAAGCCAATTGTTTGCATAAAGTAATCCCAAGTCTTTGATATACAGAGAATGCCAAGGCTGCCTCTAAATTGTATGTTGTAGAATCTCTTAAAAGCCAACAGTTCCATTTATGTTGTGTAGAGAACTTGATGTAGTGATTCAAATGCTTTGACAACTTTAGGGCACCCCAGTTCCGAAGAAACAAAGTTCTGTAGTTTTCTCAACAATATAGGGGTGGGGTGGGTCTGTGTCTGTATAAGTAAAAAAAAATGCCAACATGTTTCGTTCCTCTGTGGCATTAATTATATTTCTTCAATGGGTAGGCGGGGTATGGATCTCCAAAGGACTGGAAAAATCAGAAAGAAAACAATTTCTTAGAATTTAAAATGGGTCTAGGAGTGCATCTTTGTATTAAGTTAAATGGTTGGGCTACAGAGGAGGAAAGCCATTTCCTACCCGAAATTAATGATTCTATTGCCCACTTCTTTGTCATTAGAAACATTCCTGGCCTCAGTGAAAATTGATTGCTTCAATTGCTCCTCTCATTCCTCAATCAAAATAATTTAAGAGGGATCACCTACAGATGGAGAAATAGTAACACATTGCTCCTAAACCTTCTCAGTATTTACTCAGGGTTTTATAGAATAATGCTCTTAATTGTTTTTTTCCCCAAAAATGTTTCTTATAAACAAGAATTTTTGTGAGGTTATCTCTAGGAAAACAAGTGCGATACTGACCTTGAAAGAGTAAGGTGCCCCTCATCCGTCATACTCATAATGTATTCTTAAGGTGGGGAATCAAGTAGTCCTAAAGATTTTAGGAAATATATCTAACGTTTTGAAGGTGATCTTTTGTAATTCTAGGATGTAGTAAAAACGGAAATAACTTTTACTTGTCATGAGATAACACAAAGATATGGTAAATTTTCGTGATGTCTCACTATTGTTGGACGAAATGTTAGTACGTAGGCATAGGTTTCAAACAGGGCTTTTCTGATCTCAGGTGTTCTCGGTAATATATCAACATTGAAACTATGTTCTCTTCTTCCATTTAAAGAAATTGATCAGGCTTTGTGGGGAAGTCTTAGCAACGCCAACTGAAAATGAAGAGATACAGTTTCTCTGTATCGTCTGCTCCAAGCTGAAGCAAGATCCTTACTTGGTCAACTTTTTCCTCGAGGTGGGTGTGTTATGTTCCCTGAGAGATTGCTATGTTTTCATGAGTATCAAGTCATCGGGCATTGCCATGCCTGGCCGAATAGTCTGTGGTAATTCTTATTAGTGGTAAGAATCCTCCCATGACCACACTTGAAAAATGCAATTCTGTGGCCTAGTGCTCAGCAATAGTTGTGCAAGTTTTATTGTACAATAAATTATATACACCTATTATCATGGTAGTTTGTTGCATAATCACTCGCTAAACTTATTTTACTTCCACAATGCCTTCTACTTTAGAACAAGCTAAAACTACCAGCATGCAGAGAATCTTTGGGAGATATGAAGGACCGAAATTGCTTGACCGACACGGGGCAGCTGTTACAGCCCGAAGCGGTCAGCAGTGGAGTTTCAACCAGCCTGTGTTCAAAGGAAAATGGCTTGGGAGACCACGGTGATGATCTGTCTATGGGTCTGAATGAACTCTACGTCTCAGACACTTTAGCCAGTCATCCAAACCAAGACTATAATCTTGTGAATTCCTTGCTCAACCTCACGAGAAGCCCAGTAAGTCCTTGAAATAGTTAACCTTTCTAGTTTTCGTTCTCTTGAATCTCTTCAAATGTTGAGTTTGATTGTTCAATTTCTGGCTCATTGATAGTGCTGTAACCTTCGAGGCTGGTACAGAGTATTATGTTTGTTTTATATTTATTTTGTCTGACATTTCTACCAGAAGTGGCATCTAGTGGGCAATATGACAGATAGCAGACGCAGTCCCTTTGCAGGGTTCTTTACATAATTGATAGTGTTTCCAGAGGACAGACCAAATATTGTAGTCGTAATTGGGATGATGCATATAAAGGGGACAATTGGTGACAGGGTGACCTACATACATATCTACATTTGGCAAAGGGTCAGTACCTAAATGGATACATTATTCATATATGCAGGTTATTTTTCAATGGAAGAAGCAGAGCGGTTGGTGTGATAATGGTGGTCGAGGCTGTTGATTTACTGGCTAGCAAGTGACGCTTGAGCCTGGACTTAGATAGTGCCATAGTTTTAATTACTTTGATGCCAGTGGGCCGACTATTTCAGTGATGACAGACCAGTATAGAAAAAGGGCGAAAGAGGGCAGTAGAGCAGTGGCAGATTGCTGATAGTAGAAGCACAAGAGATAAAATGAGAGGAAAAGGTTGGGATTATATCATTACTGCGCCACATTTACTGCAACCCTCGAAAATGTTGACTTTTTTAAATTTCAACTCCCTTTTCACCCCATATATATGTGGCGGTTGGGTACCGTATATAATGGATGACGGGGAGGCTGCGGGGTGGGGCGGTGGTCTCCCCAGCACTTATATGGAGTGAAAAGAGGGTTGAAATAAAAAAATAATATGCATTTTCAGGGGTCGCAGTAAATGTTGTGCAGTAATCCCATAGATTCAAAAAGTTGTGACTAGGGCACGGATAGATGTGGAAACGTGAAGCTGTAGGAACTTTTCCAACCAGCATGTTGACAATAGGCTGAGGTGGGAGAAGATCTTGATAGTTTATAAAGTAGACTAATATGCTGATGACCAGGGTGGAGATTAGGGCTTTGGCAGAGTGGTTGATGAGGTGCGTGCAGATCTTCCTGATGTGTATTTTGTTGATCTTGGCCATGGTGGCAGTTATTTTATTTATTTATTTGTTTGTTTGTTACACGCCGAGACCCTGGGGTATCACGGCGTGGTTACAGACATCTTAGTGATTGATCATACAATTTAAGATGAAAGACCCATGCAGGGATAATATTTACATTCATTGGATCAAACAAGAGAGCAAAGTAATTACAGGTTAAGTATAGGTAGACCACATTAGTTATAAAGATGGGTCTATGGTGGCTGTCAAGGAGGATCTCCTATGTTTCGAGCTTTGGGTGATGGAGTGAGGCTATTGAGAAGAGCGGGATATAGGGGATAGGAGTATGGGGTTGCCATTGGAGGACAGGAGAAAGATGACTTCTGGCTTGGAGGAGTTTAGCATCAGGCAGTATATAACCATCCAGTGAAAGGTGGTGCAGTTGAGGCTGTTGATGCATTCCCGGATGCTTGGGGCAAACTTGAGAAGGGAGAAAGTGTCTGGGTATTGTGAGGACAGGGGTGATGGTGGAAGACGGAGGATGAAATCAGTTTACACAGTGGGGAGGTATATTGGGCGAAGAAGAGTGGGCCCAAAACTGACCCTTGAGTGAAGCTCACTAGAAGGTGGATTGGTGGGTGAGCAGGTTGCAGAGTTCCATGAGATGGAGAATGGAGCATTTAGAAATATAGGTCGCCACTGAGTCAAGTAGTGTCCTTAAAACCCAGGGAAGTCTGGAGGCAGGATAAGTGGTCAAAGGTTGCCAAAAGATCAAGTAGGAGGAGGATGAAGGAGTGCTGGAGTAGGGCGCAGGGCTTAAGAGTTAGAGACATAGGTGAGATGTTGATTGAGTGTTAATGTGAAATCCAGTTCGGAGGGGTTCAGAAAGTATGATCCTCAGGACGTTTAACAATCTGGTTACACTACTCTCTTGATGATTTCAGTGGTGCGGCATATAAAAAACTGGTTGGTAGAAAGAGGGATTAGTGGGGCCAGTAATGGGTTTTAACATGCCCCCTGGAAAGATGCCAGTAGCTAGATTAAAGAAATGGGATTGGTCAAAGCTGGTCACTGGAATAATCTTTGATCACTTGTGTACAAAAAAGAGGCTATTTGTATAGTGCATGTTGTGAATGAAATTTGTGTGTGCAAGAGTTTAAATGAGCATTTGTGTGACTGTTTGACCTCGGCCTGCGTCATCATCATAAATGTGTTTTACAGTGTCAGTCTGCCATGTGTGTACATCATCAAGAAGGAGTTTTACAGTGATAATACTAGCATATATTTGTACACAGGCATACTGCAAAAGTGTTTTGCAAGGCAACTCTGACTCAATTTGTGGACCAAGGCATCATGAACATGTGCTTTCCAAGGGCAGTGCCTGCATAGATTATGGCCATAGGCATCATGGACATGTTGTAGAAGGCTCTGGTGTACTGTTGGTGACCTGGCATCCATAGATTCGATGTAGTCATGCGTGACCCTACATCACTGAGTCCATGCTTTTTTACCTACCTTTTATCAAATATTGTGCTGTGAAATGCACCCTTTCAACCCAGTATTTTTTAAATGATAATGGAGGAAGAGCACCCCTGATTCCTCTACGTTTGTTAGGCTCCCTTGCTACGCTTGGTTGCTCACATTAATTCACAGAAGATATTACTGCAACTCCAGTGGAGAAAACAAATAACACCAGATGCTACTGACCTTGAATAATTTTTAATGGAGGTGCCTCATGTTCCCCCACCACCAAACCACTCCATGGCTTCCTGAATGTGTCACTAATTTTTGTCCTCTTAGGGGAGAAGTAGGCGGCAGTGTTAGCAGAGAATGAAGACGATGGAGAGAGAACTTTAGGTGTAGCAATCATGGCCTGGATAGCTGGCGAGCATGCAAGCAAGCAAGGAGAGGGTATGAGATTGATGCCCTTTGGGTTTGACTGGATGGAGCACAGTGGTAAAAGCAAGTGAAGATAATCCTTCTAGGCAGTGAGGTGAGGGTAGGGGAGAAAGCATTGCACCTGCAGCCTAAGTGGGGACGCATTGATTTTCTTGGTTGATTGGGGGTGATTCATGATATGGTTTGGGGGTGGGCATGAGCGAGGGAGAACGAGCAGGCTGGATAGCAATAGTGAAGAAATGAAACGAGAGCCAGTCAGTACTGAATATAGTGAAGGCACATTTGATAGAGTGAGCACGTGGGGGAGAGAGAGCGCTTCGAAGCAGTTCCTGACGTGGTCAAGATAGCAGACCTTGGAGTTAAGCTTACATTTTCTTTTGATATTGTAGAGGTAAGGGGTCAATAGTGGAGGGTAAACAGATAATGAAGTGGCTGAGTGAGTAGTCTGAGGGTAAGGCATCTACAGGGAGGTTGAAGGAGTACAGAGAGGAGGATATGAAGTTGAGTTCAAGTGAGTTGGAGGGGAATGCGTTTTTCAACTTCTTCCAATAGTGTTGTATGATGGGAAGTAGTGCGTGGAAAAGGTTTTATGGCAAAGTGTTGGGCATTCCAGAGGCACAGCATGAAGTCTGTAGTAGAGCGGTGGTTTAAAGGGAGGGCGGGTTCTCAAAAGGTAGACAAGTGGGGAAGATAATGGTAGCATGGGTAGTATGAGGGTGAGCGCAAGACCAGGGTGTTTAGGAAGCGTTCAGAGGATGGGAATAGGAAGTAAGGTGGGAGCAAGGATATGCAGAGGAGTTCTTTGTGAGGGTAGGCAGAGGGCCCAAGAGAGAGGAATAAAGAGGACAGGATAAGGTGCTTTAGGATGGGCAAGAGGCTGGTGAGCAGATCCGTCATTAACTATAGTCTAGGTGAGGTGATTTTGGTAGGGGTTAGATCCTTCGGGAGCACTGGGAGGGTGCTGCACGGTTCATAGTCATTTTTTCGAATTCAAAAATGTCAAAAGTCATTTTTTCGAAAAAATGTCGGAAAAAAAAGTTGCATTTTTTTTTTTGTATACGTTTTTTATTCGAAATGGGGGGTTCCCCCAACCCCCTTTTTGAATTTTTTTTTTTTGTTTTACCCATTTCTTTTTTTTATTCCCGGACCCCAAAATAAATATATAATTTTAAAAAAAAGGAATTCGACTTTTTTTTTCGTCATTTATTTTTCGAAAAAATGACTGACCACCGTGCTGCACAGCAGGAACAGGGATAATGACCCAACACCCGAACATATGACCCATAGGTTATTCTTAGCTTGAACTGCCCTTTGCCGTGGATGCCCAGCATTGGAGTTGCCAAGTGTTTCATGTGATGGGGCAGGGCCATGGAATCGGGGTATCCAATACATATGTAAGGCAACCTGTCCTTGTAATGTCAGCCACCTGGCTTCTTCTGCTGTAGATCTTGTGCTGATTTCAGACCTCCAGTGTGTGATGTTTTGCTGATTGTTTGGAAGGTTATCGGTAGCGCATGCCAAATTATATGTGTCTGTTGGTGTGGGTATGTAGTGCCTCAATATAGAGTCATGAAATATGTCATTAATTCAGAATTCCTATTTTGGGGATTTCAGGACCACTTTTTGGGGCTCCTCGATGTTTAACTTTTTTCCCTTGTGGTGGCCAGAGGGACTTCTCTTGAAGTCTCCCTTCCATTATGTCCCTTTTATACCTTAAACAAGGCAGTGGATCACCCCTAAAGTGCCCAGTCCCAGGGGTGCCTGTATGGCACCTATTTCTGCCCTAGTGATTGTGACTGTAATTTTAGTTTAGGGAATAGCTTAGTGGTGTATGTGCTTTCAATTTCGCACAATGCATCTTTTTGGTAGCCATTGGGGCTATGAATGTTTTTTTTTAATTCTCCTTCCGGCCATTTGTTTTCACGAGCTACCCTTTGCCTTTGTGGCCACGAGGTAGTCTCAAAACGGCATAATGGCTGCCTCCATACTGGTCCTAACTGGATTATGGTATTAAGAGGTCCTGGACAAACCCTCTCACTTCCTGTATGGGTGGATTTGGTTAAGTGGCAGTCCCAGTGCCCAACCACTATGGTTAGTCATCTGAACCTAATTGGCTGGCTGGCCTGTGGACAAGCCGCTTTCACAGGAGTACTTAGGTTCTGCCCAGCCCCTAACACTCTCTCTCTCTCGCTGCTTTGTTCCAGGAATGTGGAAGTGACAGGACTGCCAACCTGATGATGGAATTTTCCCACTGATTCCAGAAGCCCTGCAGTGGCTTGGCTTTATCCCGGTTTGCATTTTTTGCTTACAAGTCCTTCTCAAGTCCAGTCTAGATTTTTTGGAGACTCCAGGTGACTTCCCATATCTACTGATCGAGCCCTCCCCTTTGGCACAGTTTCTGGGCCGTTATACCTCCACATACTGCCGTTTACCGGCAGGATCCTCCGCTTGGTTGTGGGTTGCTGCTGGAGTCCAGAAAAGTGCTGCACTGGATCTTCAGTTTGTGACGTCCGAAAGTGCCAGTCGCAGTTGTCACCATCCTGGGGCTTTTTGCTGTCGTGCTGCTGCCGTTTGTTCACCCTGTTGCTGGGAGCTGCATATTCAGGTTCTCCCTTCCTGGAATCTGCTTCAAGGGATCTTTCATTTCTGCATTGAAGGTAGATCTACTAGGAGGTGCCTCTGTTCATCTCCTTTGTCACTGCAATCCTTGTTGGTCCAGGGTGGCAAGCCCTGTGAACCAGGAACTGAAGACCGCACATGTGGAGAAGAGCCATTTACTTGCCGGATTGTTTCGGGTCGCAGGAGCGGTTTCCACTGAATCCATCAATGTGAGTAACTACCATGGGGTCCTAGAAAGGGTGCTTATTCACCCTATTAACTCCTGGGTGTTTAAGTGCTACTGGTTCCTGGTGGGAGAGTCCTAATTGCAATACCCCATAACCTTCCTGTCATGCAACTTCTTCTCTGGTGTCCATTTCCCCACCTCTAGAATCCTTCCTAAGGGTCTCCTGTGCCTTCCCATGGGGATGATCGTTGCATCATCAACACCTGTGGGGTAGAACTTACCTCCTTCAGTGTGGATAGTCCTTGAACTTTTCCCATTATAGTCTATGGAGCTTTCAACTAACACTGAAACTCTCCTTACAGTGACTCTGGCCTACATACCTGCCCCTGGCTGTTTTTGCTGGATCCCCCAGGAGTTCAGAGAACCATGGGCCAAGATGTACCATGTTTCTACTTGCCTGTGATTTTATATGCATTTTTAAATTCATCCCTTTCATTTCTGATATGGTGAAAGAAACGGTTGCTGGTAACAATGTATATCTTTTTCCATGGCATAACTCTTCCATAGGTTTTTACTCATCCCCTGGTTCATAGACCAGGCGACTTCACTAGTATATTGTGCATTATGTTAACATGACAACTTAAACTAAAACAAACCAACCTGTCGACACCCGGGTTAAAGGAAACTTAAGCTTTACCTATCCACCCTACCCTCGCCCTTCTCTAAAGTTCTTTGAACCTTCTCTTCTCAACTGTTAATCACCAGATGGAGAAATGTCACAAACGTCCAGGCTTATAATGGTATTGCTTTCTCTTGTGCCCATGTTCCTGGAATGGGAGCCCCACTTGAATACACTTCTGAAAGCTTCCATTAGTAGAGGAGCCCTTTTTCCCATTGCCAGTACCCCCCATATCTTCACCCGCCATTGTGTCACTATCAGACCCCCCTTCTGTTTTCCAGAACTGGGCCAGTGTCATATTTAACAAACGAGTCAGTAAAGAAGCTCCAGCCCCCCTCATTGCACAGACCCCTTCAACCACATTTCCCTGCACCAACACCAGCGGGGCTAGGATTTCTTTCCAAAATATATGAGATTTCCGACATGTTCACCGCATATGGCCTAAGTCACCTATTTCTCTACAACTCCTCCAATATAGTGGTGAGGAGCTGGCCATAATCATATTGATTCTCTGGGGTGTGAGGATCGTCTCTTTAAATGTTAGGGCATTTAGACGCCCTATGTGCTCTCTCCCAGTTGTGTTCCCAGTCCTCCCACTGTATCATATAAGGAAGTTTGTCTTCCGGGGCATCCATACCCAATAATTTATGATTTTGAAATCCTGTCCTTCAGTGATGGCTCAATACCTCTAGGGACCCGATTCCCCGCCCACCTTTCCATCTAGTTTGTAACCCAATGCCTAATATGAATGCGTTGATATCTTTCCTGCTCTCCAATATTGAAGATCGTCTTACATTCTTCAAACGCTAGGGGGCTTTTATCTATGTACAAATCTTGCAACCACACCATTCCAGTTCTTTCCCATTATCCAGGTATCCCTTACTCATTCCCGGAGAAAGGTCCGGATTGTTTGCAACTGGAAGTAAGCACCCTAGTCCCAGAGTCACTCTCAGATCTCTGTTACCAGGATTTTAAACGAACAGTCCGTCGAGGACAGTAGTCGACCACCAGCCTGTCTCCCCGCCCCATCCAGGAAAGGGAGTTTGCCTAATGGAATAGAGGTGACCCGCGTTTCCACATCCTTCCAACTCTTAGCACCTTGGCCATTCTGGCATAGGGGTAATTTGCGCTGTTAGTATCTCCTGATGTCAGAGGAACCAAGTACTCCCCTCCCCAACAGCGAGGATCTAGTCAATATTGCTCTCACTATCCTGTGTGGTTTCCTGTTCCATATAAAAGCAAATATTTTCCTCTATAGTCGTTGGATCATTGCTGTACCGGAAGTGTACGAAACACATACAACACCCTTGGCAGCAGGGTTATTTTTACTCCTGCTAACCTGGAGAATCATGAGAGTTTCTGGAGGTCCCACCGCCGCGATCTTCCATAACTCTCCTCCAGAGGTCTGTAATATTGGAGGTATGCAAGTCTTTATAGGTCTGTCAATTTCACTTGTTTCCCTTTGTGGAATGAGATTGTTTAGTCTGCAAGATGGTTAGAGCTCATCTATTGACCAAGTGTGCTTCTAATTGGTTATGCGCCTTTGTTAGGGTTCTTAATGCATTAACAGACTCATTCTCAGCCATCTTAACTATTAGTTCCAGTTCAATTCGGGTCGTTTCCCTCACCCTCATAAAAGCAGCAGTTTTCCCAATAAATTCTCTCCTCACAACGGCCTCACTAGCATCCCATGCAGTTCTCCAGTCCATGCCCTCTACCTCTCTGGAGTATCTCTTCTATATGCTTTCAAATCGCTACATCCCTAAGGACAAGGTTGTTTAACCACCACGGTTTCCTGCTCCTCTCCTGGGTTACTCCAGAAATGACCGCAGCATGATCCGAGAGGTAGCAGAGACCAATTTACACAGATGGCAACTTAGGGACTAACATGAAAGATATTAGAATCACATGAATTCTGGAGTGACCCCTATGAACCTCAGAAAAATGTTTCTCTATCTACCTGGCGGAAGGATCACCAGGTTCTCCACCATGGATTCACATGCTCATGAATATTACCCTTCGTCAGGCTGGGAATCCTCGGTAAGAAAAAAAGCAGTTTCACTTTCACTTTAAAACTGTATTTCGAATGGATTGTGTCCTCTCACGTATTCCTTATCTATGATATTCGTATCTCGCCAGCTTCGCTGCTTTGGAAAAAAAATTCTCGGCAGAGGGCATTGTGCACGAGGTTGTGGCATCGATGTCCCTAGACTTTCTCCGTAGCGTATCGACGTCACCAGTAGTATAAGTAGCTTGTGCCGCGCCTGTTGGCTTCAGTTCCGTTTTTCCGATAGCTTTGCAATCGAGTTAACGGCGCGCTTTGTGTTTTCCTCAGGAAAATGACATCATCTTCTATCCCTTAGACTCCTAAGACAGGGTTTAAAAAATGTGTCGACTGCGGTTCTAAAATGTTGATGACGGACCCTCATCGTGTCTGCCTTTGGTGCTTAGGTTCGGACCATCGAACTGGCGACTGTGGCTCCTGTCATTCGATGACGTAGAAAGCTCTTTGTGAACGAAAAGATAAATTGGCGGTGGGGCAGGAACTTCGAAGGCCTCTTCTAAGAAGCATAGAAAATCTGGTGTGTCTTAAGACTCGGATCGGCATAGGCACTCGAAGAGATCTCGTTCTAGAAGTAGGTCGAGACGTGCTTAGTCTTCTACCAAGAAGGCGAAGAGGAGACTTAGATCTCCCTCTTCTTCGTAAATGGTATGATGTACAACCAAGTCGGATTGCCCTAGAAAATGGAAAGAGTTTAGAGTGCACATGATGAAGGTCTTTGAGAATGCGGCCCGACCCCTTCAAGCCTCGCAAGAGCCAGACACCGGTTGATCCTTTGGACGACGCTGGAGGGTCAAACTACTTTGGCCAAGTCCGGTTGTAAGGCAGAACCTCGACGTTCTCGAAACGACGTTAAAATGTTGAAGGTTCCTCGAGAGTTGAGTTATTCTCCGACACGGCTAAGAAGCTTAAACCGTTGAGGCACTCAACGAGTTAATCGACGCCATCGGCGCCGATTGCTTCGACGCTGAAGGAAACATTGGTTCCATTGTCGAAGACCTCATCGACGACTTCGAAGATTCCTTCGATTCCCTCGAGGCAAATGCAAGAAAAGAGGTATACACCTTTACCCAAATCAGACTTTTTAGGAGGAAAGTGCCTTCGAGGAAGATATCTCCATTGGGAGTTACATTTGGTACTAGAGATGTGCCAGAGGAATTGATTGACCCGAGTCAAGAATGAGGGATCTTTGTGACATCCTTCACTCTGCCAGTGGCCTTGATACGTCACCCGAGTTAGACTTTGCAAAACCTGATCCTGCAGAACATGCAGACTCGGGGTACAGGAACTTGATGAACAGGGTGGCTGAATATATGGTTTGGGGTAGGTCATCACCAACCTTTGAACAGGATGATGACTGATATCCTGGACTAGGGCCCCCAAAAAGACCCAGTTCTTCCTTTTTCATAGGGATCTTCAAAGAACAGTGGTTGCAAACTGGGAGGATCCTGAGTCTGTTTCTGCAGTCAATAAGATCTTTCCCAAAAAGTATAGACCATCAAACTGTGACCCTGGTTATTTTAGTAAGCACCCTTCGCCTGAATGTCTAGTGGTCCAAGCTGCAACTTCCACAAGACAATCAGCCTATCCTTCTATCCCCCCGGATAGAGATGATAAAAAAGTGGACGCTTGGGCTCGCAAGGTGTTTACCTCGGGCCTTATGGCCCTTAAGTCTGCTAATCTTACCTGTACCCTGACCAGGTTCACCCATACCCTGTGGGATTGTGTTAAGGCGGCGGCTGAACATATTGCAGAACACGAAGAAAGGGAAGGCTTTCTCAATATTGTGAAAGATGGCAAGGAGGCAATGGGTGACTCTCCAATCAGGACTGGATACTGCAGACAGTAGTGCGCAGATCCATGGCTGCAAGCACAGTACTGCACAGATTTGCGTGGTTGAGGAAGTCTGGTTTTGCACCGGACGTGCAGGCCAGGCTACTCAACATGCCTTTTGTCGACTCAAGGTTGTTCGGCAGTAAAGCTGATGAGAGCGTGGAGAAACTGCAGACTTGCACACCTGGCTTCGCCTTCTATTGCTGACCCTGGCAACTGTTCTGCAGTGTACTATTTATTGAACTTACTCTGTTTGTAATAGCCTGTGTCAGGCACTGTAACTAAGCTTTGAGTCTACTTGTACTGTTGCGCCCAGCTTGGTGCGCATTACCAAATAAATAAACAAACAAACAAACCTCCAAAGCGGCGGTTAAGTCCCTTTGTGTCTCTATGCGACAACCTCAAAAACCTTATTCGGGCTCATCTTTCTGGAGAGGTCGTCCTTTTCAATACTATTCCTCATTTGGTAGAGGAAGAGGACAGGCCGTGCAAAAAGGTAAAAGGAAATTCCCTCATGGGGGACAAGGAAGAGGTGCGAACTCAGCCTCAGGAGTGGCATCTTTGCCCTCAGCCGCTCCTGCAGCCGCCTCCAAGTCATTCCGAGGCCTTGTCACACAAGACCCCGGTGGGAGGCAGAATCTCACAGAATCTGAATAAATGGCGGGGCATTACTTCGGATGCTTGGGAACAGTAGCTTATGGTTACTGCCTTCCCTTCCTAAAAGGCCTCAGGACCATCCACTGGGATCCAATTCTGTCAATATTCCAGATCCGCTCCTTGTGCAGGAAATTTTAACTCTGCTAGAGAAAGGTGCAATAGAACATGTATCTGTAGTGGAGGGGAACAAGGGTTGGTACTCCGCTTATTTTCTTATTCCAAAGCAGGACGGAGGATTGAGACCCATCTTGGACTTCAGAAACTTGAACAAGTTGCTCAGGAAGGACAAGTTCAAGATGGTGACCCTTTCTCAGATCCTTCAGTCTCTTCAACTTCAGGACTGACTGATTTCATTAGACCTTCAGGATGCTTACTTTCATGTGCCAATCCATCTCAAGCACAAAAAGTACCTGAGGTTCGCGATTGGCGGTTCTCACTAAACGAGTTCTGCCATTCGGGCTGACCTCCGTCCCGAGGGTTTTCACCAAACTGATGGTGGTGGTGGCAGCGAGTCTCAGGAGAGGGGGCTTCACGTCTACCAGTACCTGGACGATTGGTTGATCAGGGCACATTCCCCCAAACAAGCTGAGGAACATCTCACAATCACCTGCCACTCCCTACACAGACTGGGCTTCTCCCATAACTACAAGACGTCCCATATGTTACCATTCCAAAGACTCCAATTTATCGGAGCAGTCCTGGAAACTTCCTCGGGGAAAGCCTCGCCTCTTGAGGTGAGAGCTCATCACATTCTACCGATGGTAACAAAGTTCCAGAATGCCCATCATCTGCCGACCTACGATTTTTTGAGGTTGCTCGGCCTCATGGCACCCTGCATTTTTCTGGTGCCAGAGGCCCGATTGAGGATGAGATCCCTTCAGTGGGCCCTCAGTACTCGGTGGTCCCAGTTCTTGGGGAGTATGTCAGATCTTCTGAAAGTTCCAGGCACAGTTGCTCGGGACCTTTTTATGGTGGGTTTGCAACGACAATATCCTCAAAGGAGAACCTTTTTGGCAACCATGGCCGGAGATAACAGTAGTGACGGACGCCTCACTCACAGGGTGGGGATCCCACATCAACAATCTGACAATCGGCGGTAGTTCGTCTCCATCAGAATCCAAACTTCAAATCAACCTTTTGGAGTTTTGGAGTTGAGGGCAATCATACTTGCGCTGAAGGCCTTCCTGCCCTCTGTACGGGGAAAGAATGTCCTGATAATAATGGACAACACGGTGGCCATGTATTACCTCAACAAGAGAGGCAGTGTAGGGTCACTACCACTCTGCAGAGAGGCAATGCAGCTCTGGTTCTGGGCAATTCAAGAAGGAATCAATTCAAGAAGGAATCTCTCGATCAGCAGTTCATCCAGCCAGAGAGCAGAACACATCAGCGGAGGCTCTGAGCAGGCAGAGCACAGTATCCCACGAGTGTGAACTAGCTCAGGAAGTCCTTCAAGAGATCTTCGCCCTTTGGGGAACCCCTTAAGTGGATTTGTTCGTGACCGGTGTCAACCGGAAGTGCAAACTGTACTGCTCAATGGAATTTTATCTGAGAGGATCTCTAGGATTAACGTTCGTTGTGGATTGGGAGTTTTCTCTTCTGTACGCATTTCTTCCAGTCCCTGTGATTCCTCACGTAATCGGGAGGTTGAGAAAGTTAAGGAAAACCATGATCCTAATTTCCCCTTGATTGGACCTGGAGGATGTCGTACCCGGACCTTCTGGACATGTCCATCTGCCCTCCAATATGTCTTCCACAAAGAGAGAATCTTCTCTCGTAAGAGGAAGGTCGGGTTCTCCATCCAGCGGTCAAGACACTCAGTCTTCACGCATGGTTTCTGAGAGGCCGAGTACAAGGATTGGAACCTCCCGGATGACGTAGTGGAGATTTTGCTTTCGGCCAGAAGGCCAGCAACGAAATCCTTGTACCAGTGTCGCTGGATTCAATTTAGTAACTGGTGCAAGGATAAGAATGTGGACCCTTTTCAATGTGGCACTCCTATGGTGCTGTCTTTTTTTGCTGCATTTAGCCAATCTGGTGTTCCAGATTGGAACAATAAAGGGATACCTGACAACGATTTCGATCTTCAAGCACTCCTCGGAAGAGGTGTCCTATTTCAAGATTCCATTAATTATCCAATTTTTGAAAGGGCTCACCAATGTGTACCGTCTGGTACCTTTTCATGTCCCTGCTTGGGGTTTGAATCTTGTATTGACATTTCTAACTTGTATACCTTTTGAGCCTCTACGTTCCTGCCCTTTAAGACTATTAACACTCAAAACTGCCCTTCTTGTGGCCTTAACATCAGCCTGCCGGGTTAGTGAGTTACAGGCTCTCTCATGTAAACCTCCATATACTACCTTTCACAAGGACAAGGTGGTAATTGGAGTTGAACCTTCTTTCTTGCTGAAAGTGGTTTCTGACTTTCATTTGTCACAAAAAATAACACTTCCAACTTTCTACCCTCCTCCTCATTTGGGAAAAGACGAGGAGAGGTTACACAGACTGGACCCAAAAAGGGCTTTGGCTATTGAGGAGTGTTACAGATTAGCTGGGAAAGACCTACCGGAAGGGCTTTGTGCCCATTCCACAAGGGGTATGGCAACATCCGCGGCTCTGAAGAGGGGAGTCCCTGTAATTGAGATCTGTTCAGCTGCAACATGGGCATCAATACATACCTTTGTTAAGAATTACTGCTTAGACCCCTCTTCTTCCCTTGATGGTTTGTTTGCAAAAGCAGTACTTCATTCGATCCATGATGAAACTAATTCGTGCTCCCACCTCCTAAATTATCACTGCTATGGGAGTCTATCATAGATGAGGAATACATGGAAGGACACAATCAATTCGAAGAACAAGTTACTTACCAAGTGTAATGTTCTTTCGACTGGATGTTCCTCCCACGTACTCCTCATCGCCCCACCCATCCTACCCCGCTGTACAATTTGCGTAATTTACACTTGGTGTTTCACAAAGAGCTTACAGTCTGGGGCATGCCTGGATGTTCCTAGAGTTATACTACGAAAAAACAGAACTGAAGCCAACGGGCGCAGCACGAGCTACTTATACATTGACGCCACAACCTCGTGCACAGCACCCTCTGCCGAGAATTCTTTCCGGAGCAGCGAAGCTGGCGAGATACGAATATCATAGATGAGGATTACGTGGGAGGAACATCCAGTCGAAAGAACGTTACAGTTGGTAAGTAACTTGTTCTTCTCCCCTAAAGCAATCGCTGTCCTCTTGGTCCTTCTGCCCCCATCCAATGACAGCCCTCTCCCCAAGCCGTCTTCAGAGTCCTCGAGTTGCTCTCTGAGCTATTTTGTACTTTTTTCCGACTTTGTTTACGGAAAAGTCTTTGCTTCGTCGGAGCCCATTTGCTCCAATCTCCATTGGCAGGCAACGGGGATCCGTTGTCGGTGAAGTTGCGCGCCCCTCAAGGGTCCTTGTTGGTTGAAGTTTCTGGAAGGCTGTCTTGGGCCTACTTTGCACCCTCTGACCATGACGGAGGATAAAAAGTGGGGAAGGACCCTCTTCAGGCCCTGCACCCAATGCCGGCTACGGAACGTCTTCGTGAAACACAAACATTTGTAATGTCTATACTGCCTGTACCCGGACCTCAATGAGGATGGGTGCGAGATATGCCGGCTTCTCGAAGAAAACAAAGACCGGTATAGCAGGCTGGCGGCGTGGCTCAAATCGAGCAAGGCCTCCGACCTGTGCTTCGATCAGGGTCATGCCTCACCCAGGACCAGTCGGTCCGAAGAGTGCTCTCCCTCTGGGAGAAGGTCGAAGTCCTTTGAGGATGCCCCATCCGTGGGGGTCCAAGATAAGGCCAAGGACCGCACATCCGATTCCACCGGGTTCACTGATGATGCAGGTCCCAGGTTGGATACGCCGTGATCACCATTGCCGTCCTTCTCCATAGCCAGTCTGCCATTGAGCTTCCCTTCAAAAAGAAAGTCATCCACCCCGGCCAAATTGCGTGACAAATCAGAAAAGCCAAGGCCGGAGGAGGAGAGAGTGCGCAGCCCAAGCAGGCTCAACTGGCACAGCCAAAGGCCTTGTCAACCACTTTGTCGACAACCGCTGCAGCGCAGAGCATACCTGCCACCCAGGCACGAACATGGCAGTCTAGGCAGTGGCGAAGGCTGCGGGCACCCCTGGAGAGTGGGTGGGGAAGGGGGAACGGAAAGCACCGGTTCAGGTCCCGGTACACGGCTCTCGTGAGGCAGAGGGGATGGTGGGGCAGGAGGCCCCAAAGCAGCCATCCAAGGCGTCCGTTCAACCAATGGACATCTCATCCATGGATGATGACGAGGACCAAGCACCCATCCATCCAGTCCACGAGGACGGCGGTCGGAGTAGGGACTAGCACTCCACCATTCCCTCCACCGAGGGACAAAACAATGGACATCCTGTCAACTCTCCACACCTTAGTGACAGAGATCCAGCAGAGGTTGCCCTCAGCACCTGCGCCTGTTGTACCGCAGGCCCCTGACCAGCCTCCCTGTAAGAAGAGGAAGCGTCATCCAACGCGGCCGCATCAACCTCCTCTACCATGTCGGGACCCGACTCCGCCAGCGGACCCGGGTACGGACACTGGTACGGACACGGCCACGGGAACCAACGAAGGTGAGGACTTTGTCCCGGCAGACAATGAATCGCTGCACCTGGACGACTCTCATAGTCTCTCCACCAGACGAGTTGGGATCATTCCACTTGATCTCCAGGGCTTCCGAGCTGTTCCAGCTGGTGCCTGAGGAAACCAAGGAGGAGGGGTTCCTACATCAGCGACGACAGTCCAAGAGGAAGACAATGAGAGGATGGCCTAGCCCTCATGAACAACCCATGCACGTCTCCAACCAAACAAAACATTTTGGAAAAGAAATACATTGTGCCGGATTCTGCATTCAAGGGCTTGAGGCACAACCGTTTCGGTACTTTGTAATGTCAGCTGCTGCAAGGAAACATTCGGCCAACCTGGCTTTTGCATAATCAGTCCCTCCGGACAACAAGGAAAGTGTGTTCTACACGGCAACATCCACTATCAAGGTGGCTCATGCTCTGGCTACCCTGTCCTGATACGACTGGGAGCTTTGGTGCAAGCGGGGCCCTATCTGGGAATTTCTCCCTGACGACAAGAAAACTGAGGCAATCGCCCTCTTTCAGGAAGGGGAGATGGCATCGGACAATGCCATTACGGTGGCTGTGGACATCGCCGACACTGGCTTCCGGCAGATGGGAAATAGCGTATGCCTTTGTCGGCAGGGGTGGCTGAAGGCCACACATTTTCGCCAGGACGTTCATGTGAAGTTGCCAGACATGTCGGAAGACGGTCAACGAATCCCTTCAAGCCATAAAGACAGACACTGAGACGGCACGTTCGCTTGGCACTCAACAGCAGCATCGCTCACTGTCTTTCTGCTCCTCAGGGGGAAAACGAGCAGATCATCCAAAGGATACTCTGCATCTTACAGGCAACCTCCACGATCCTCGATGCAGGAAGCCTACAGGCCTACGGTAGCAGAGGTCAGTGTCGCCGTCGCCCACATGGCAGGGTGATGGCGCCCAAGCAAGCCTGAACCAGCCAAGATGTTGGGCCCCCACTCGTGCACACCGGTGGGAGACTGGCTGACGAGGTTCGTCAGAGAGTAGAAGATCACTGACAGATGGGTGCTGGACGCTCTTGCCCAGGGACACACCTTGAAGTTCCAACGCAGGCGCCCTCATATTCCGCCGGTTCCGGTCAGAAGCAGCACATCCCTCATCTCCTGGAAGAAGTGCGAGTCATGTTACGGAAAGGGGCGATAGAGCTAGTTCCCCAATGACTACCGGGCTCTGCAGTCTATTCCAGATACTGTCTGGTCAGAAAGAAGACGGGGGGGGGGTTGGAGACCCATCCTGGACCTGTGCCGTCAAGTAATTAAAACCACAAAAATTCAGGATGGTCACGTTGCAACACGTGCTCGGCCAGCTGGAGGAAGGGGAACATTTTATTGTTTTTTTACAACACAAAGAAAAACATACAGCCCCGAACAGCGGGGTAACCAATATTTCCCTTTCCCGCCCATTCGTAGTATCACATCTTGTTCCACTTACAGAGGAGCTTGGTACAACCGGACATTTTGCCACATTAATATTATGCAAACTGATTCCCTTACGAATCCTTGGGTTTTAGCGCAGTCTGTCCATGCAGGTTACTGTATGGTCAGTGTGCGTCTTCCCATTTTTGCCATATTTTCTGAGCTTTCTCAGGACACCCCCGGGCTGTATACACTCTTTTTTTCCATCGCAATACAAATGTCCACATCTGTTAACCATTGCTCATAAGTCGGTGCTGTTGCAGAGCCCCAGAGTTGCGCTATATTTCTTTTTAGTATTTCAGAGGTGGTAGATAGAAATGCTTTTTCATAACGTGTTAGCTCGATGTCCTCTTCTATTCCCAACAGTAGTTGTTTGGGGCTCACGTGAATTCTTTTGCCCATTACTCTTGACAGTTCGCTGCAACATTTCTGCCAGTATCGTTGGATGACGGTATATTCCCACAGTATGTGATAGTAGGAGCCTTCCTCCCTTTTACATCTCAGGCAGTGCGGGTCAGTGGCTTTCCCCCAGTTGAATAGTGCTACCCTCGGGTAATCAATTCTGTGCAGTACCTTCAGTTGTATTAACCCGAACCTGGAGGAGATAGCCACCTCTCTGGGGAACATTAATGCAGCCACCCAGTCCTCAGGAAGTATGGCGCCCACATCCCTCTCCCATTTGGCCTTCAACCCTGATAGTTCTTTCGTGGCGAAGGAGGTTATGGCACTGTATAAGGTAGACGTGACTTTGTGTCTAATTATTTCTGGGAACAGGTTGTGTTCCAGTGGGGAGTAGTCTGGCATGTCTATCATATCGGGGAGATGGACCTGTAGCGCATGTTTGAGTTGCATATAGTGGTATTGTTCATTGGGGGGAAGCGTAAAAGTGGTGGCTAAAGCTTCAAATGGTATTGTTGCGCTTTCTCTCACTACGTCCCCTATATTCGTAATGCCTAGTTGGTACCAGGAGCGCCATTTGGGGAGCTTGTTCACTTCTGGGAGGTGTTTATTATTCCATAGTGGTTGTGCTAGGGTTAGCTTCCCGTCCCAGCCTAAGTATTTATGAGTATCTGACCATATTAGAGTTCTATGTGTCTGCATGGAAGGGGCTGCAGCCCGGTCTTTTTGGCAATAGAGGTATTTCATGATGGGTCTTTCTTGTGGGTTGGAATCCGGCAATCTGTTGTGCGGTAGTGTGGTGTCCCCGTGTAGTTTATCATATATTATTGCCATTTGACTGGCCCAGTAATATGTTTGCAGACGGGGGAGTCCGATTCCGCCTTCCCATATGGATCTTTGTAGGGTTGTGAGTGACAGGCGTGGGTTTCCCCCTTTCCATAGCAATTTCCCGAGTATTTGATCTATTCTACGAAACTCACTGGTCGCAACAGGCAGTGGGGCATTTTGCAATATATAAAGAAAGCGGGGCAGGGCCATCATTTTGAAAAGTGCAGCCCGTCCTAATAATGTAAGTGGTAAGGACATCCAGTGTTGGACATCATCTTTGAACTTCAACGTTATAGGGAGTAAGTTCTTGGGCACATAGTCTGACAATTTATGTGTAATTTGTATGCCTAGGTATCTAAATTGCTCCCTTTCTATGCAGTATGGGCATTCATCTGGTACTGCGTTGTCGAACTGCCTCACTGGGAACAGTATGGATTTCGACCAGTTGACACGGAGGCTGCTGAACCTGCTGTATCTTTTTAGCAGCTTTGTCACGATGGGGCAAGAGTCACGTGGGTCCTGTAGGTATAATAGTAGGTCATCTGCGTATAAGGACACCTTGTCCTCCCAGTTTTCTGCCCATCTGAATCCACTCCATGTTTGTGTGGACCTTAGTAGGATCGCTAAAGGTTTGATCGCTAATGCGAATATCAAAGCTGACAGGGGGCAACCCTGTCGTGTGCCCTTACCTAGACGGAAAGGATTTGAGACATGCCCGTTTACCTTGGTTACCGCTTCAGGAAGATGATATAGCAGCTTGACCCAGCTCATAAAGTACGGCCCTATGCCCATTCGTTGCATAATCACCCAAATTGCTTCCCAGTGAACAGAGTCAAAAGCCTTTTCAAAATCTATGGCAAGCAAGGCCAGGGGGCTCTGCAGCTCAGGAATTTTTTCCAGTGTATATATTCTGTCTAGTGGATCTCTACGGCATGAACCCGCACTGGTCTGGTTGTACCAGTGTGTGTATAACTTGCTGTAGTCGATTGGCCAGTACCTTTGCAAGTATCTCGGCCTCGCAGTTTATTAGGGAGATGGGTCTGTAGGAGCTGCATTTGTCAGGTGGCTTATCCGCTTTTGGTAAAACTATTATCTTGGCTTTTCTAAGGTCTGGGGGAGGCAACCTAGTGAATGTGAGTGTTGACAAAGGCGCAGCAGGTGCGGGGAGATTACATTCGCGCCAATTTTCTTCCATATTTCAACTGGGAAGCCGTTTGGACCTGGGGTTTTCCCTGATTGGATTTCTGACATTGCCTGTGTTATTTCTTCCTCTGTGATTTCTTGTTCTATGTTGCACAGTTAAATTAGGGAGATTAATTTCATCCAGAATGTCAGTTGATGGCGATGAGGATGGTGCTCTGTACAGTTCTGTATAGTACTTTGCAAACCCCTCGGCTATGTCCTGGTCTGCTACCAGTGGATCTGGTCCTTCCGTCATCAGTTGCCTGATTTGGGTAAGGCCCAGCTCCCTACGTTATAGCCATGCTAGCATTTTCCCGGCCTTGTCCCCTGTCTCGTATACCTTTGCTCGCATCGCTGCGTGTGCTTGTTTAGCGTTATCTAAGGTTATGTGTTGCAGCTGTTTTTGCGCTAACTGTAACGTACGGTGCGTCGTGGGTAGGTCGTGGGTTATATGTTCAATTTCAGCATTCTGTACCTTTGTTTCGGCTTTGTGTATTGCTTCTAGATGTTTCTTTTTGTGGGCTGAGGTCCAGGCTATGATCTCTCCTCTTAATACAGTCTTTAGAGCCTCCCATAGTGTTACCGGGCTATCTACAGAGCCAGTATTCAATTCAAAGTACGACTCGGTGACGTTTTGAAAATGTTCTACCAGTTCTGGGAATCCTAGGTAGTAACCATTTAATCTCCAACTGGGCGGGGGAGTTGATCTGTTGGTCTTAATCATCATTGTGAGTGGAGAGTGATCCGATATGCCTCTGGGGAGTAGGTGTGCCTCACATGCTTCATGAATATTGCTTAATGGTAGGAAGAAATAATCTAACCGGGACAGTGAGGCATGTGCTCCAGAGTGATACGAGTATTCACTTTCGTTGGGATGCAGTGATCTCCATACGTCTTGCAGCCCCAGAGCATTAGTGAATGTGGCAAGTTTAGTGCGCGATTCTGGGTTTCTGGACCTTACATGCGTTCTATCAATGTCTATATTCATTACTTCATTGAAGTCTCCCCCAATTAGTGTGAGATCTGCAGAGTTGGTAGCAAGTAGGGGCGTAATGTCATTGGTCAGAGAGGTTAGCAGATTGGGTGGTGCATATACAGCGGTCATGGATATCGTGCGTTCCCAGAGGGTTCCTGTTGTGTGTACGAATCTGCCTCCCGTGTCCTGTGTAACAGTGATAGGTATATATGGAAGTCTCTTGTGTACTAGGATTAATACCCCTCGCGATCCCATCGTAAAACCAGCGTGTAGTGCCAATCTATAGTTCGAGCGCTTAAATAGTGTGCACTTTGTGCCAGCAAGATGTGTCACCGTTAGGAAAGCTATGTCTGGGGAATTTCGGTTCAGTGCCTGCAGGACCAGTCGCCTTTTGATGCTATTACCAAGCC
This sequence comes from Ambystoma mexicanum, assembly GCF_040938575.1. Taxonomy (NCBI): domain Eukaryota; kingdom Metazoa; phylum Chordata; class Amphibia; order Caudata; family Ambystomatidae; genus Ambystoma; species Ambystoma mexicanum. The sequence continues at coordinate 1,621,451,371 of NC_090929.1, forward strand.
CGTTTACATTCCATGTCATCAGCCGGATGGTTCTATTTCTGTTCATGTTGGGGGTCCCTGCCATTTGAGCTGTATGACTATAGTGACGCTCTGTTGAGTGTCTAGAGGTGCCGCGTGATATAGCGGCCCGATCAGGGATTGGTCATGGTCGTGCGTAAGGTAGTTATCTGCTGGGACATATGTACCTCTGTGTTTTGCCTGGCCTGTTAATAAGGAAGCTGGTGCCATGCGTGTGTTGGAACTGGTGCGGTGTTTAACATTACAACTTTGAACCCCCCCACCCCATACTCCACCCAACTTGAAGCATCTGTCGCCCAATATAACAAATTCAACACACTGTCAAAGGGACAGTCAACGCATGTTCTTTTCTCTACTCGTTCTGCCACACCACTCAAATTGTTCACAATCCACACGGAGTTTGGGATCGTAGGTGGTGGCTCTTAGGGGCCCGCTGTTTACAACATGCCTCTGATGGTTTTACTGCCAAGTGTGGACAGGATTCACAGTACCTTTTATATGTATATCTGGCGCGTGCCCTGGTGTAGTCTTGCTGGGTGTATATCCTGGTTTAATGCATCCATTTTCTATTCCTTGAGCCGGACCATTCGGTTCCGGACGAGGGGGGAGTCGCCCTCTTCGTCCTCTGTCTCCCGGGAGTCTGGGCCTGCCCCCAGGGTCCGGGATACCGGAGTCCCAATTCCCGGTGATGTGTGTCTCGGCCCATTTCCAGGCCTCTTTTGGATCCGTAAAGTGCACCGTGGTGCCGTTATGCTGGATCTTGAGTTGTGCCGGGAAAAGCATTCCATATTTGACGTTCATAGAGTGCAGTTTCCTCTTCCGATGTTCAAAGGATTGCCTGGCTTTTTGCACTTCCCGGGTGTAATCCGGGTAGAACGCGATTTTGGAGCCGTTGTATGTAGTCGGACCTCCGGATCGGGCCATCTGCAGTATCGCGTCTCTGTCTCGGTAGTTCAATAGCTTTGCAATGAAGGTCCTCGGGGGGGGGGGGCAGGTATTGGACGCCCTGATGGTACTCGGTGGGCTCTCTCTATGAAAAGAAATTGGAGAAGGATTTTGGTGCCGCCAGGTCCGCTAGCAATTGTTCGAGAAAGAGCTCCATACTGGGGCCTTCTGCTCCTTCCGGCAGTCCCAAGATGCGAATATTGTTACAGCGTGATCTGCCCTCTCCCTCCTCCACACGTGCCTCCAGGGATTTTAGACGTGCGATTGCCTGTGATAGTTGCAGGTGGACCCCGCTAAGATCATCCTCCACCTTCGAGACTCTCTGTTCCACTTCTCCTGTGCGAGAGGATAGCTTTTGGAGGTCGTGTCGGAGGAACAAGACCTCTGCTGAAATGCCGTCCATTTTTTTCTCCATTGAGGAGCGAGAAGTAGCGATGGCGGCCATCACGTCCTTTAGCGTCAGGTCTCCAGCCTCGGGCGGTGAGGTAGTCTGTGGTTCCACCTCCATTGCAGTGGTGGGGGTGCTAGTTGCGTATTGGTCCATGGTGCTTTGTGTGGTACCCTGTTTGGTTTTCTCCTTGCCCATGGTACCCTCTGCTCGTCTCACATGGTGGGGAAGCACCGTACAGGGTTGCGGTGCAACAGGATGTGTCCGGGGCACCGACGCTTGTCGTACCCCTCGGCACTGCGGAGGACCAGTTGGCAGTCTAGGGTCCCGCCGGGTCAGTGCACGCTTGTGTTCCCCAGGCCCGCACGGAGGAGCTGGCTCTGGGTCCCTCCTCCCCTCTTAGTAGTGCTCCGGCGGCCCGTGTCCTCCTCAGTCGTAGGTCGTGGTGGCCATTTTGGCGGGCATTTCCTCGCGCCCAGGGGGCCTCTGGGTTTGTCGAAGTAGATGCCGAGCGGATTCTGTCCAAGGGTCAGGATTTTCCCCAGGGGTGCTATACCGCTTTAGGTCGGTTCGGGTGTCTTTCCAGGCCGGTTCGTCCGTCGAAAGGATATTTAAACAGGATATCGCGGGCGGCCAGAGGGAGCTCACGGGACTCACGTCCTTGCTGCTCGCATGCTGGCCACGCCCCCCCCCCCAGGATGGCATGGTTGACTGTGTCAAAAGCAGAGGATAGATCAAGGAGGATGAGCACAGAAGGGAGATTAGATTCAAGATTGGAGAGCAAGTCTTCGCTGATGTTCAGGAGAGCAGTTTCCTTGCTTCTGGCAGCTCTGAAGCCAGACTGGTGGTCATGGAGGCAACCAACAGATTCAGTATGTAGATTAAGCTGGGAGATGGCCAGCTTTTCCAAGAGTTTGCCCAGGAAAGGATTGATGGAGATTGGGCGATTGTTAGCCGGACAGGAAGAATCGGCCCAGGGCTTCTTTAGAAGGGGATGCACAAGAGAGTGCTTAAGGGGGACGCGAAAGTTCCAGTGGCAAAGAAGCGATTGCAGAAATCGGCCAAGGCTGGAGCATGGGGGTCAATGTTTTCCTTGATGGTTCTGAATGAGCAGGGTAGAACCTGCTTTGACAAGACTTTCATAGATCGGATATGTTTAGAAACATCGTGAGGGGTGAACTGGAGAAAGGAGGAGTCAAGACGGCCTCTGATCAGCCAGGAGTGGTGGAGGAGGAGGAGGAGGAGGAGAAGGAGGAGAAGGAGGAGGAGGAGCTAGAGGAATAGGAGGTGTACTGGATGACATGAGTTTTAGTAGTGAAATTGGCCATCTGTTCGTCAAATACGGCAGACTTCCGATCAATCTTTTTGCCACAGCAACCATCTTAAAATGCCTGATGTTTACCAGCCAGTACCACCAATCCGGGAGCATTAGGGGTTGGGGGGGGCGCGTTCTCCTTCCTGTGGGAAGGTCTTTTTCTGTACGTCTTTCCCCTGTTTCCTCTCCTGCTACGTGTGATCAACACACTCTGACAGTATTGATGCAAGATGATACTCCGCCCAGCATGGCCGAGGCAAATTTGGTATCCTGACCTTCTCAGCCTGACCGTGTCGCCTCCAGTCAAGTTGCCAGTACTTCCGGATCTGCTCACCAGGGAGGGAGGCGCGATCCTTCATCACGACCCAGGCTCTCTGAACCTGAAGGCATGGCTCCTGCAGCCTTAGAGTTTGGAGGTTATGAGTGGCCAGCGGACTGGAGGGAGGTCCTCGCCCATAGCCAAGGCGTCATCGACTCTGTGCTACGGCCATAAGTGGAAGCGTTTTGCTATGTGGTGCCTGTCACAGAAGATTACCCCCCTGAGTGTCACAGCTCCACAAATTCTTGCATACTTGCTGTCCTTGGCAAAAGCTGGGCTGGCTCGCGCATCCCTCAAGGTACACCTGGCGTCCATCTCCCACTACATCAGATCCCTGGGAAGATCTTTGTTGTGGTCCCTCAGACTCAACAAGGAGTTCCTCAAGGACCTTTTCGTCTTTCCCGCCGGTGAAGGCACTTACCCCGGCATGGGAACTCAACACGGTTCTGACAAGACTGATGGGGTCAATTTTCGAATCTATGCATCAGGCCCCACTCAAGTTTCTCTTGTGGAATACGGCATTCCTTGTGGCCATCACCTCAGCTAGATGCTATCATGCAAGCAGCCAAATCTGACTTTCCACAGATCAAGGGTTGTTGGGCATGATTGTATGGAGCACCTTTGGGGTGCCCTACAACAACCCTGGCCTCCTGTCGGTAACAACCCAACCTTTGGTATAAGTCTGTACTACACAGGTTGGTAGTGTGGACGAGTAGCCAGGTTTATCTCAAGCGGGGTCAATGTGAGCTGTAGGGGAGTTACACAGAGGTTCGCAGTGACAAGTATTCAAGCAGACACTTACACACAGGGTTTCTTGATAAAAACAATTATTAATTTATTTACCGTCAGTTTAAATAAGCCTTCTTCCGAAGGGAGCACTGTTAAACACCACACAAATATACTTCACAATTACACCATCTTAGTTCAGAATCAGTAAATACCCATTTGGGATGGCATATAGCAGAGACCTTCACCCTCAAGTGACTTCAGTTGCTAGGGTGCTGTTGACATTAATGTATTACTGTTGGCATTCAGAATTAGTTAAGAGCAAGTAAAAAGGGAAAGGTTATTAGAGCAAATAAGATACCACAAATGTTTCTTAAGCAGGCAAATACTTTCAGATCCCCCAATAAGAGTCATTCAGTTAAAACAGGCTAAGCCAAAGTCAATAGGCAAGAGTCTATATGGGCTGAAGCACTTCTTTGGAGATGGTTAGAAAAGTCTTTGCAGAAAGTTTCAGAAGTCTTTGAAGAAAAAGATGAATAAATTTAGGGCCACAAGCTGTTAGACTTGTGAGTAGTAGAAGATGCAAGCAACTCTACAGCAAGAGGTAAGTTCTCTTAGACTTTTTACAGTACCTTAGAAATGAAGAAAAGATGCAGCAGATGACTCCTGTTCCTGTGCAACTCTGCAGATCTCACTGTTCCTGGCCCTCAGTCGTGGGGACAAGAGGGAGGACGTCGGGGGACTCATGCACTGCACTTGGACGGTCAAAACTCACAACTGGCAAACTTCACTTTCAGTGGCTGTTCAGTGTTTCAGCTCCTCGCGTCTACTGCAAATAGCAACACTGCAGTTCCTGGCTGTCGTGATGGACTTTCCCTGTTTCTGGGGTCCCGCACTCTATTTAGGGGGCTCTGGCTTGGTCAGTCCTGGTTCCTGGGAGTCCGGAGGATCTTCCTGGAGCTGTTGGCCAACTTAAAAGCAACGCACACAAACTGGTGTTACTCTCCCTGGCTCTGCGGTTTCCAGCAGCAACTCTGTGGAAATTCAACCAGCTCTGAGATGGATGTCCAGGTCGCTTACTTTGGAGTTGATTGGTCCCATCAACTCAGGGGGAGAAGTCATCCTTGCAGGGGCTTCTCGGTCGATGCGAACTTGGCGTTTCGGCACTGCAGCAGGGCTTCATCGGGCAAACCAACAGTCCAGGATTTGCAGCAGGTTTCTCTTCCAAGTTCTTCTTCGGATTCCTTCGTCCAGTGGTCCACTCTGCCTTCCAAGCCGAAAGCCTCGCTTAGTATAGTGTGGGCTATGTCTAGAAAGTCAATTTCACCGAACTGCTCTTGGAAACAGTAGTTTCACCAAGAGAAGGTATTTAAACCTTTTGGAAATCTAAGAGACTTCCCTGAGTCACACACTGCATTGTGTGTCACAATGTAAAGATGATGCCTATGGCGTTTGTCAGACTCCAAAGTCAAAAGAAACCGAGATCCAAATCACAGAAAAATACATGAGAGAGTGGGGAAAAAGGTCTCACTCACTTCAGGTTAGAAATTAAAAGTCCCCTTGGGATCTCTAAGGTGAGAGGGAATTGGCACATTTCTGAGAATTCTCCCGAACATTGGCTAACTTTTTAACATTGCACAGTGCATCGTCCAATGCAGTGCAATGGGGGTTCTTCTGTATGACCCTAGACTACAATCAAAGGGATTTTTGTGCTTAAGGACAAACTGGTGGCAGCAGTTACTTTTTCATACTTTTTACTGTATTTTTCTTTAGCCTTACTGCATTTACTGCATTTGGCTACTGACGGTGGCTAGTGTTCCAACATGGCCCTGTCACAAGGTGTTTTGTTTGTTCCTTGGTCATATTGTCCCTTGGCCTTCTTCCTGCCCTGCCAGGTCTGAAATTTCCTTTTATGGTCATGCACTTGTCCAGGAAAGCCTTGCTTGTCGCGGGCTAGTGCATACCATGTGGTAGGGGTCCCAGGAAGTGAGTTAGGACTGTCTGGTCCCAATCCACATACTTGCTCCTGAGTGTCTAGAGTGCATGCTAGAGTCAGACCCATAGTGGTGTCCCTGATTGGACCACTGCTGGTGTGTATGTGTGGGGCAGGTCATGCCATGGGAGGGCTGAGTCTGTTCACCCACCGACTTTGGATTAAGAAGAGGTGTCTTGCAGCCATTCCAGCAGATATTGAAAGGAGCCAAATATCCTTTCATAGCTGAGCGGAATGTGAAAGTTTCATGGACGATCCTTCAAGAGGCATGGCGAATGAATCTTGCGGCAGTCCCGGTGGAACCATGTCTGGCTTCTGATCTCCGAAAACCCTTGTTTGTGCTTCATCCTTCTGGACTGGTAGGAACAACTGATCCTGGAGTCTACTGGTACCCAAGCAAGTTGGAGCCCTCGGAAGTGTCCCTGTAACACCCAGTGGACTGACCAGCTCCATATTGGGCTACCTTGATGGAAGTGCTGTCTTTCCGAGTTTCGGGCTGGAACTCCATGGGTCTTAAGCTTGTCCGACAAGAGGTCCTCCTGTGAAATTTCAGCTCCCTGCCATCTACGAGTCCTGAGATAGGAGGCTTTCTTCGACTGCAACAACTGTGACGCCTGCTGTTGACGTGCAATAGTGACAATCCCTTAAACCGGCTTTCCTGCATCTGTTAGAGTGCCTAGCTGAGGCCCGCGTCTGTGTTTCTGCATTGTTCGTTAAGAGGTTGCACCAGGCTCCTGTACTTGACCGCAACTCTTCTTGCACTCACAGCTCCTGGGCACCAGCGACCGGAGCCAAAAGCAGGAAAACTTACCTCAGGTAACCCTCCTCCGACCTGCCAAGTCTGAAGAGGAACCGGAGTACGGGTGGTGAATTGTAGCAATACGTACCTACTCCCCCTATCTTCACCCTTGAAAAGTTTGAGTAACTTTTGAAACCTTTACAACTGTTTGACTTTGGCAGAACATGTTGCCGAATGTCCTTTGAAAGCTGGCAACAGTCTTATTCACTCGAATATGCCCCCTTCTGACTTTTCTACCATTCCCCACGACCCCAGGAACCCTCTCCTAATTTTTTCCCAACTCTTAAATTTTTGGAAAACTTTGAACTTTAGGGCACAATGCCCCATACAATTTAGGATTGGACTTCATAAGTTAGGATTGTAATTCCTGTGGACAATTGGTACTAACCTAATCACTTGCCTTCCTTGACAGTTATTTGGGGGAGAGGGGTTGAATATTTTTATTTTGCACCAACTAGTGACTGTATATATGTTTTATAGTGTTTACTACTGTAATATTACTTGCCATTAGTTCATAGTGGGTTTTCTTGGCCTAAAATAAATCTAGTATTTTTTATAACTGTCTAAGTGTAATCCTTGTTGTTTCACTGTGTGGACTCATTGTGGATCCCCTGACCCCACTCACCTCTCCTGGAATTTGGCCTTGGCCTCTCTCCATGCTATCTTGATTGTTTTGGGTAAACTCCCATAGGTTGCTGCCTGTTGACTATAACGAGGGTGGCCTCCTAAACATCTGTCCACTAGAGATATCCATGCTAGCAAATTGGTAGCAGTTGTGGGATGAGCTCTAGTGTACCCCAATGTTGTCCACTGATGTAGTGCCTGGATTATATTTACACAGAAGCACTGTGATTCTATTTTTCTGGTAATATTACCATCACCTACTATACTTGGAATCATCGAAACAGTGCATACATCTACTTTGAATGCTTCTAAGGTTGATCAAATAATAAAGTTGTGTGTTGAAAGAGGACTTCATCCTCTGGCAACACAGCTGACTGAATACAGAGAATCATAGATCAACAGGAAATTAGAATTGTGCGTTTACCTTCCAATGGTGATGCAGGAGGTGCCTGGGCTGCTCCCAGTAGCAGTAATAGTGTTACTGTCCCCATTGCGAGGGAAGATGAGGAGGGTGATGATGATGATTTCCCCAATGTGTCTCTAACCACCTCAGATGCTGAATTCATGTGGAGTCTAAAAAAGGAGAAGCTCAAGCTCCAGTAAAAGAGTTTGAGTTTAACATGGCTAAGCTTAACTGAGCGAATTTGGAGGATTCACACTTCAGATGGCTTGTCTAGAGGGTATGGGAATGGTTCTGGGCCTTCTTCTCATCCTAGGTTTCGTAAAACTGCTCAATGTGTATGATGAGAAGAATGACCTCACAGATTGGCTGACTCGAGTATGCCTCTGAGGTGCAAGAAGTGGGTGATGCTGATAATAGTACATGGTTGATCAGCAAACGACCCCATTCTGTCTGCAATGCCATCTGCACTTGTGAGCCACCCGCTGACTGCACCCTCTGATTACCGGCACTTATCCACACGCTGGCTGCACTCTGTTACCTTCACTTCTCTATCCCCCCTCTCTTTTGCACTTCTCCATCCCCCAACCCCTTTTCTTTGCACTTCTCCCCTCCCTGCGCTGTTCTGAATGACACAAGGCCTAGTAAGATTGTTGTTTTGTCCTCCCTTTGTTTCCCCCCTCCTTGTCTTGTCGCGCCTAGAAACACTTGTTTACAGGCACGTTATAAATTCCATATCGTATATCATTATGGAAATGCCAAAAAGTCTGACAGCAAAGACTTGAAGAGATTCAGGCAGTACAAGAAAAATGAAAATATGTGGGTATCCAAATGTTACTGATTCTTTGAAGAACCTGAGTGGCTGTCTTGAGGGCTACAAGGTAACCTCCTTTGAGGGCATGATGAACTTTAGCACATTTTAGCTTTTTTCTCCCTGAGCTTAAGCATCATTTGGCTGACTCCAAAGAGATAGATCCTAAGAAGTTGGCCATTGCTGCTGATTTGTTGGGGTCACATAGTGTCCATTGAGGACAAACCTGCTTCTGTTAAGCAGGAGGCGGGTAAGAAGGAGAAAGAGGGTGGGCATACTGATAAATCCTCCTCATAGAAGGGCCACAAAACATTTAAGACTGGTAAGTTGCTTGATGCTCAAAAGGGTAGTGGAACTAACAATCCCAAGCACAACAGTGGTTACTCTAAGCCTCCCTATGTACACAGACCTAGTTTATCTTGTGTGGCTTGTGGAGAAAGTGACCATGTGAAGCGGGGCTCCAGATGTAAGGGTAAGACTTTGGGGGTCCACTCTGCGATTCTGGCCTTTTCTCATGATGAGGAAGAAGTGCTCACGGAGGCATCCTTCTCTTCAGATGCCTTACCATGTGGGATAGGATCTGAAGTAGTGTTAGTTTCCCTAGGAACCTAGAGTTGTTGTGTCCTATGCCTGCACACCTGACAATATCAAGCATTATTTCAAGGATAGTGTGGTGGTAGATGGTGTAGGGTAGACACCACTGCTATAAGGGACACTGGAGCCAGCAGAACTGTAGTTGATTCCACTTTGGTAAATTCAGAGTAACTGTCAAAAGCTCCTCTGATGCCCACTAAGTTGTCTGATGGACCCCCTGTCAAGTTTCCATGTATGCCTGTGACTCTAGCTTTGAATGGTGGAGTAGTAAGGATACCTGTTAGTGTGCAGTGTCAAGTCCCTGGTAAAGTTCTTTTGGGGAATGATCTCAGAGACTTGGGTCTTGTGGGTAACGCTGCAGAACGACCACACACAAGGTCTGAGACCAAGGCTGCTTTGGTCAAGGCCCAGCCTAAGCCCTCCAATGGCAAGATCTGCCCTACACATGCACACCGGCAGTGGTCCAATCAGGGACAACTGGGGGTCTCATGTAAGTATGCACACTAGTCATCCAGGCACCAGAAAGTGGATTGGCACGAGACAGTACCCACCCATTTCCTGGGACCCTACACCCAAGCCCTGCACTAGACTGCGAAAAGCCAGGCTTTTAACAGGCAGTGCATGACCATAAAAGGATTTTCCTGACCTGACCGGTCAGGAAGAAGGCTGAAAGGCAAGATGGCAAAGGAACATACGAAAGACCTCGTAGCACGGCCATGTTTGCACACTAGCAACTGTTAGCAGCCAAACATGGCAAACGCGGTAAGGCTAACAAAAAGTACAGTAAAAGTAGGAGAAAACAGCTGCCACCATTCTTTCCTTTAGCACATCTTGGGTAACCAAATGAAATCCCTCTAATTGTAGTCTAGGGTCATACAAAGGAAACCCCATTACACTGCATTGTAACAAAGTGAAAAGACTAAGGGAAACATAGTTTCCCAGTACTGACAGCCTGAAGGACTAGTCAGTTTCCACATGTGAGAAAAACCCCAGTGGAGTAAAGCTGAAGGCTTCACTTCACTGTGAAAGGCCTGTCGGGATGAAAAGCAAAAGGTTTGGGGGTCCATAGAATATGGAGGGAAGTTGCTAAAAGAGAAATCTTTCCTAACAGTAGGCATTGACGCTGTTGGTTCCTATGACCCTCCTACATCCTCAGGCAGCAGGTTAATTCTGATAGTAGTTGATCGTGATACCAGATATCCTAAGGCAATCCCACTGAAAACAGTGACTGCCAGGCCAGTTGCTAGGGCATTACTGGGCATCTTTACTAGGGTTGGCTTCCCTAAGGAAGAAGTGTCTTATGGGGACAGCAACTTTATGTCCATGTACATTTAAGCCATGTGTAAGGAGTGTGGAGTCTCTTAGAGGTTGTCATTGGCGTATCATCCACAGACAAACAACTTAGTTGAGAGATTCGACAGGACTCTCAAAGGCATGATGAGCCCCACAGGAGAAAGTGGAATCTCCTGATGCCATGCTTACTCTTTGCCTACAGAGAGGTTCCTCAAGAAGGGGCTGGCTTCAGTCCCTTTGAACTTCGTTTTGGTCACCCTGCCAGGGGACCCTTTGCTATAGTCAAGGAAAGGTGGGAGTTCCCCTCTCCGCCTGTCGCTACTGTTAGGAAAGATTGTATGCAGTACCCTTTGGGTGCACTACAACAACCCTGACCTCCTGGCAATAGAAACCCAACCTTTGGTATAAGTCTGTACTACTCAGCTTGGTATCATGTTGAGCAGCCAGGCTTATCTCAAGAGGGGTCAATGTGAGCTGTAGGGGAGTTGCACAGAGATTCAGTGACATGTATTCAAATAAACTCGTACACACAAGGTTTCTTGATTTAAACAATTTATTTAATAGTCAATTTGAGTTAACCTTCATAAGGGGCAATATAATAGTAACACACAAATACACTCCAAAATACACCCTCTAGTTTACCTAAATCAGCAAATACCCATTTGGGATGGGACACGGACACTTCCTACACCCTTAGGTGACTTCCATAGCTAGGACACTGTGGACATTAATATATCACTGTTGTATTTAGGGCAATACTTAGGAGTATGTCAAAGAAAAAGGTTATTAGAATAAAACGAGAGATCTCACAAATATTCTGATGCAGGTAAGTACTCTTTGTAACCCCCAATGCAAAGTAAGTTAACCCCTTCCTGGAAGGAGGGCTAAACAGAGTCGGAGGGAAGAAGAGTTATTCAGGGAGCCAGGCCATGCCAAAGTCAATAGGACAAAAGTCAAGGTGAGCTGAAGCAATTCTTGCAGGTAGGTAAGTCATGCGCAATGTTTTAGAATTCTTTGTAGAAAAGAAGAAATCAAAGTAGGGCCACAAGCTGATTAGGCTTGTGAGGTAAAGAAGCTGTTAGCAACTCTACAGAAGCAACCAAAGCAAGTCTCCACTGAGAACAAGTGAGGTGCAACCAAAGCAAGTCTCCACTGAGAACAAGTGAGGTTACACAACAAGAGGTAAGTTCTCTCAGACTTTACAGTTCATTTTGGTTAGAAGAAACAGGCTTTGGCTGGCTTCTGTTTCTGTGCAGCTCTGCAGATCCTGTGTTCCTGGGCCTCAGGCGTAGGCACAAGAGGGAGGGCGCCTGGAGGACTCCTGCACTTCAACAGGACGGTCGGCCACAGAAAAGGACCAACTTTATTCAGTGGCACATTGCGGTTTCAGCTCCTTGCGTCTCAGCAAATGGCACCACCGCGGACTCTTGACTGTTGAGATGGGCTTTCCTTGCATTTGGGGTCCAGACCTCTGTTGAGGTGGCTCAGGCTCGGCCAGTCCTGCTTCCTGGGAGTCCGGAGGATCTTCCTGGAGCTTTTGGCCAACTTAAATGCAACACACACAATCTGGTGTTCCTCTCCCTGGCTCTTCGGTTCTAGTAACAACTGCAGTGGAAATACAACCTGCTTCGAGAGGATGTGCAGGTGGCTTAGTTTGGAGTTGATCGGTCCCACAAACTCAAGGGGAGAAGTCGTTCTTGCAGGGCTTCTCTAGTCAAAACGAATTAGGAGCTTCAGTACAGCAGCAGGGCTTCACCGGGCAAACCAACGGTCCAGGAGTTGCAGCAGGCAAGTTCTTCTTCGGATTCCTTCGTCCAGTGGTCGACTCTGCCTTCCAAGCCACAAAGCCTTCCCTTTTATGCAGGTTTGTCCCATTTATTTACACCTAGCTGTCAGTCACCCAGCAGGGTGGCAGTCCTTGTCGGACAGCCATCCAGCCAATCACCTAACAGTGCATTTCTGTCTCCTAGGAAACTAAGCACAGGGAGTTTCGGGCACCTCCCTCGCTTCCTGCTCCCGCCAGACACACTGGAGCAAGAGGCGGGCTTCATTCATGAATCCCACCAAAGACAAAACGAACAAAGGGACCAAACCTGGTTTGGCCCACAGAGTAAATCACAAGAAGGACCTTTCCACAAAGAAATGGCGAAAAAAGACGACCAGGGCAATTTTGACAAAAATTGCACCCTTGGATGATTTACTGCAGCTGCGAATGCAGCCCGCGGTAAAAGCACACCACGGTAGTTAAAAGTAAACCACTGCCACCAGCCATTAATCGAGGAAAAGGTAACATAAAAATGTTAGATGAGAAGCTAGACAAAGGGGATACTAAGTAACCCCTCCAGCACCAGGTGAAAGTGTAAGTGAAGTCAATTTCACTTCACTGCTCTTGGAAACAGTAATTTAAACCTTTGGGAAATCTGAAAGACTTCCCTGTGCCACTGCACTGGAGTTGGTGTGTGACACAATGTAAAGATGATGCCTATGGAGTTTGTCAGACTCCGTACTTAACAAAGAAACACAGAAAACACATAGAATTAAAAGTACAAAGTCCCAAAGTTCTGCAAAAGAGCTGGGGGTCTCTAAGGTGGAAGGAATGTGGCACTAAACTGAAAATGCTCCATAACAGCTACAAATGTGGTGGACTATGTGCTTGGCTTAAACAGGATGGCCCTTCTGATGGCTCACGCCAATGATAAGTTGACTAGTCAGGCTTTGGTAAAGTATTGGTGTGATTTTTCTCTTATTCATTCTATTCCTGTCCAAAAAGTCCTAATCATTAATCCTATAAGGCCTGGGGCTTTGCAGGACAAATGATCAGGCCCTTACAAAGTAGTGGAGCAACTTGGTGAGCTGAACTATTTAGTGGACCTTGTGGGACCTGGTCGGGCTCCTAAAGTGTTTAGGGATAAATACATTCAGTCCATTTAATGCGAGAGTGGAAATGGCAGCTCTGCTCCTGGCTTCAGACGGGGAGGAAGATTCATCTGAATCTCTCCCCGATTTGTTCCAGAGCAGTCCTTCAGATGGCTCCATTGAGGGTGTCAAATTATCCCCTCAACTGACTTCTAAGCAGCAAGGTGAGATAAAATCTTTGCTCCAACAATTTTAGGCGTTGTTCTCACTTACACCTTGATACAAACATGACAGTGATGATGGAGATAGTGTGCCTACCAAATGTCGGCGTTCTAGAATGTCTGATAAAAGTAAGATCCCACATCAAGTCTGAGGTCAACAAGATGTTGGATCTAGGGGTGATTGAGCCCTCTAGCAGTCCTTGGTCCAGTCCAGGTGCATCTGATTTGACATTTTGTGGACTATAAAGCTCTTAAGGCTGTCACTAAGACAGATGCTCACCCCCTACCAAGAACTGATCCGTTGGTTGACAAGCTGGGTGCTTCCAAGTATCTCAGCACCTATGACCTCACTGCAGGGTATTGGCAAATTGCCCTGACAGGAAATGCCAAAGAGAAGACTGCATTTTCAACCCCAGGAGGTCTTTACCAGTTCAGGGTAATGCATTTCGGATTGAACAATGCATCTGGCACTTTCCAAAAGCTGTGGAATGGGTTAGATGATTTCTGAATAGCATATCTGGATGATCTAGCAGTGTTCAGCCTGAATTGGGAGGAACATGTGAAGCACCTAAGGATTGTGTTGCAGGCTCTTCAGAAAGCCCACCTGACCATAAAGGCAACCACATATCAAATTGGTCAGGGTTCAGTGGTATACCTTGGGCATGAGGACTCGTCATCCAGGTGGTCAGGACACAGCCATCGCTTTTGGATCCAGTTCCTGGGGGTGGAGCAGTGCGGGAGGATCACCTGGATGAGGGGTCTTCGGGGAGTGGGGGTGATATATCCGATGGTGAGACGTGGTATTCCCCCTTATTTTGTTTATCCTACCCATCCTACGTTTTACAATGCTCTAAGGTCCCATCCCCCCCTTTACACAAATGCTGGGCTGAGGAAGAGGGTGACGGAGAGTAACCAGACTAACTCGCTCATCGTACTGGGCATGTCCCGTTAATCGGGTAAGGCAAAGTCGGGCACTTTACACTAAGTGCATACACCTGATACCAGTTTACTCTCCTCACACGAACAAAAGGCAGAACCCAACGACATACTCTGAGCAAGGGAGAACACTAGTATGAGCAGAACTTTTGGGACAAAGGCAAACCTACTGGAGCAGAGCGACTGACCAAGGGGCGTGAGCAATGGTTCGAAAACCCCAAGAGTTCCCTACTGAAGGTCGTTGCCTCCGACAGGCCACGGAAAACACTTTGAGAAGGCCAAATCCCACAAGTGAAGACTGCATTGTGTTTCAAGGACGCCAGCGACCCTCCCGGGTGAACGGCAGAGATGAGGAGGCGAGGCCAAGCCTGTAGTACTAACCTTGACTCGTGAAGTGGGAATCACAAAACCAAGAAAAAGGTGCCTCCAGCCAGTGAGTTGACAAGCGACCTGAAAGACCGGTATGTGTTAAAGTTTGAAATGGCAACATTTTTTGACAAGTGAAGGTTGCATGCTTGTGAGTGAGATGCGAGGAAAGGCATACCTGTGAATTCACTTTTAAGTAAAAGATAGCTGCAAAATCAGCGATACGATGTAACGGAGTGGTCCGGCGAAGGGAAGTAGTCGACTTAAAACTCTCTGTGAAAAGTAAATTGTTCGAATCGAGAAAACGAAAGAACGGCAAAAGTAAAATAACAAGGTTTAACTCCTAGAGAAGGGGAGAGTGAAAGCTGAACTGTACTCTTGAGTCGAAGTGGTACTGCAGTGGTCTGAAAGGTAAACCACGTACATTTGAAAGTCTTCGACATCCAGAAGTGGTCCAAGCCCGACAGAGGGAGACCTGAAGTGAAATAAGATTGGGGATGGGAGTTACCCACCACACCCCCCCCCCCCTGGCAAGTTTGTGTTGAACTTTATCATGAGAGGTCCGAGCCTGACGGAGGGGGACCTTTGAACGTTTGGTTGAAGCATTATTTTGAAGTCGAGAAAAGAAACTTAAACGTGGAAGGCCAGACTGGCCTCTAGCCACGTTCTGGAACTGTTTATTGTATTGGAAGCCGAGCCAGAGTGTCAACCTGCCTGCAGGGACAGCCTTACTCCGTGAGGTCTAATGTGGGGAGGAGAGCTGGTTCAATCACCTTTATTCATTTGAACACTGACTTTTCCTTTTTGCATACATTTCTCCCTTTTACACTTTTTTGTACAAAAGATAGGGCAGGCATTCGGTTTCGTTAGGATAGGCCATTTTGATTGGACAGACTTCATGAAGACTGTGTTATTACTATTTGATGGTCGCGACTACTCCCATCTTAGTCATAGGGCAGAATAGGAGTTTATGTTTCATCACCCGCCAGCGTACGGACAGAGCTCAGGTGGTCTACTGTGGAAAAAGAATGTTACTCTATTGTGTGGAGCCTTCGGAAGTTGAGGCCCTACCTCTGTGACCCACTTCACTGTGCAGACTGACCATAAGCCCTTAAAGCGGTTTCTGCACATGAAGGGAGAGAATCCTAAGTTGCCAGGTGGTCCATAAGCCTTCAAGTCTTTGTCTTCACAATTGAGCATAGGCCAGGTGCTCAACACTGCAATGCTGATGGGTTGCCCAGAATGTATAACCTGAGGCCCATCCAGGGGTGGATTAGTAGCCCTGTCCACGGTTTGGGGAAGTGTTAGAAAAGTGTTCTCTTTTTAGCAACGTTCCCTCCATATTCTATGGACCCCCACACTTTTTGTTTTTGTTTGTCACCATGTCCTGACTTTTTACAGTGAGGTGAATCCTTCAGCTTCACTCCACTGGACTTGTGCTCACGCGTTATGGGGAAACTGACCAGTCCTTCAGGCTGTCAGTACTGAGAAACTATGCTTTCCTTAGTCTTTTGACTTTGTTGCATTTTTGGATAACAGTTTAACATTGCACAATGCATTTTCCAATACATTGCAATGGGGTTTCTTTTGTATGACCCTAGACTACACTAACGGGGATTATTTACCTATGATGTGCTAACCTTACCACGTTTGGCTACTAACAGTGGCTAGAGTCCCAACATTGCTGTGCCACGTATTTTATTTTTGTTCCTTGGTCAGGAATTTCCTTTTATGGTCATGAACTTGGCCAGGAAAGCCTTGCTTTTCGCGGGCTAGTGCCTACCACATGTGTGTGTTTGTGGGGGGAGGGGTCCCAGGAAGTGGGTTAGGACTGTCTGGTCCCAATCCACATACTGGCACCTGAATGTCTAGTGTGCATGCTTGAGTCAGACCCACAGTGGCCTTTCATTGGTCCACTGCTGGTGTGCATGTGTGGGGCAGATCTTGTCATTGGAGGGCTGAGTCTGACAACTCGCCTGACTTTGGGATGAGATGAGGTGTCCTGCAGCCATTCCAGCAGATCTGAGGAGAAGTCAAGTATCCTGACGTAGCTGAGAGGACTGTGGATGACCGTTGAGGCCTGGCGACCGAATCTTGCTGCAGTCCCGGTGGAGTCGGTCTAGCTACTGATGTCCGAAGGTCCTTGTCGGTGCTTCAACCTTCTGGACCAGTAAGGAACAACTCGTCCTGGTGTCTACTGGTATCCAGGCAAGTTCGAGCCACACAGTGACCAGCTCCTGATTGGACTACTGCAATAGAAGCGCCGTTCTGAGTTTCGGCCCAGAGCTCCAAGGGTCTCCAGCTTGCCTGGAAGAGGCCTCCGTCAGTGTTTCTTGCATTGTTCAACAAGAAGAGGTTGGACCAGGCTCCTGTACCCGACCAAAACTCTTCTAGCACCCGCCGCTCCTGGGCACCAGCGACCGGTTGGGTTGCAAGTTGTAGTGATATTTACCTGCCCCCTTAGCTTCACCCTTGAAAAGTTTTAATAACTTTTGAAAGTTTTACAACTGTTTTGGCTTTGACAAAACCTATTGCCGAAAGCCCTCAGTAAACCTTATTAACTAGAATACAGTCTCTTCTGACTTTTGGACCCATCCTCATGTCCCCACGACCCCTTTCCTAATTTTTACCAACTCCTAAACTCTTGGAAAACTTTGAACTTTAGGGCACATGCTACCTTGATTGGTTTGGCTAAACTACCAGACGTTGCTCCCTGTTCACTAGGGTGGGATTCTGAACAGCTGTCCACCAGGCCAGAGTTTAAAAATCGATTCTAACAGGTGCTTGCCCTTGGTAAAGGACCCACTTGTAGACATTGGGGTTGTTGTATAGACATTTCTCTTTTATAACCTAATGGTATCTTTTCAGTACTGTGTATTAATGTTTAAAGTACTTATTTGAGCTAATAATATAATATGTAGGATTAAAGTATATATTTTTCAGTAAATCAGTGTGGTGTATTTTCTAGATTTATGTGAGTGTACTAATTGTACCTCTCTGTTGCTCTACTAGCCTTACTTGAGAGTTGAGCCTTGTTGCTCGGACCAGGCTGCCCACGTTTGAGAGGTTTGGCTTTCCTCTCTTGTCCAGTAGCTTTCCGCCTACGGCTAGTTGTTGTAGCAGTCCTTAACAGAGGGTGGTACAAAATCTGTATTAACAGTCGTGAAGAAGTATGCTTGGAATAAATATGCACTCTTGCAACATGTTCATATTATGATAGCATTGAGATCTGTTCAATGCAATGATTTTGAAAAGGTCTTCTTTGGAAAGACCAGGCTTGGCAAGAGGTGTATTGATTGCACAGCCTTTATTAGAGTGCTACATAAATCCCTATTCTGCGATATGTAAACCTCTTCCACCAGACATAGGTCTGTTGCACAGATTCTGCAGATCCAGATATGACTATTTAATGGTTAAGGTCCTTAAAATTTTCAGCACTCTGTTATTAGACTAGTGATGATTAAGTAATGTCACAATTTTCTTGAAACAAAACCATTTGCTGTATTAGTATTTCTTTGTCTTACTGATATGAAGCACTGTGGATTCATTGGTAGTTCCAATGTATGTTTGCATTTCTGATTCCTTTCAGGATGGCAGGATCGCTGTGAAAGCTTGTGAAGGTCTCATGCTGTTGGTGAGCCTACCAGAGCCTGCAGCAGCCCGTTGCCTAATGCAAAGCACCAGTTTGTTAGAGCTGCTCACCGACAGACTTGCTTCTCTTTATAAAGCCCTGCCTTCCTCAGTGGATCCCCTGGACATCGAAACTGTGGAGGCTATCAACTGGGGGTAGGGAAAACATATGGTTCTATTTGCTATTGTGCTTTTAATGCTTTTGTCTGTTATCGGTACAGGAAAAAAACATTTTCTCTTGTTAGAGTTGAGTGGGCTGTTCTTGTCTGAAGTATT
The DNA here is from genome assembly GCF_040938575.1 of Ambystoma mexicanum. Taxonomy (NCBI): domain Eukaryota; kingdom Metazoa; phylum Chordata; class Amphibia; order Caudata; family Ambystomatidae; genus Ambystoma; species Ambystoma mexicanum. The sequence goes on from NC_090929.1 coordinate 1,621,469,881, forward strand.
CTGACACTTTGATGCATCCTCAAATGCAGAGTTATGAAATGTATCCTTAATTTGGCTCCTTCAGATGCGTGCTCAATTATGTAAAAGTTGAATAAAACCGCACAGCGGAGGGACGTTGATTTCCTTCATTACAAAGGATGCAACCTGAGTTGAATTGACACCTTGCTTCATATTGAAATTCCAGTAGAACAGTGAACACGTGGGCACTGTGCAAAGGAAAGAGACAACTATGATACATAATTGAAGTGTAGAACTAGTACTGTGAATCAGCGGATTGTTCTGAAATCCTTTGATAGGGGTTTCAAGTGGTGTGTAAAAGAGTAGAAAGGAGGCCTAACATTGGGCGTCTTTCCCAACTACCTGTCCAATTAATTCAATTGGGTTTTAGGGCTGCATGTCCATTGTCAGAAATATATGCATATCTTGACTGCCGAGTAGAAAGATTGGTTCGAATAGAAAAATACTTTAGATTGGTGTGCCTATTGCTCTTGTGCATGAACCCAAATGTGAATAGCATAGTAGAGCTGGGAACCATGGGAGGAAATCAATGGTAATTCACAGCCTGCATCAAAGATTCCTGCAAATCATGGATGGGTTAGATCATTGTAGGTGATCCCGGGAGACTGACTAGTATTCTAACCATAAACTTGGTTTCCTCAGTACATGCACCTCTATGTATTTCAGCATTACTGGCCCTTATTCACTCAGTTTAACTTTGATATACTGGAAATATGTGTACGATCGGGGTCCATTTCCCACAAAGAGTTGGATAACCTAGTATGAAGAAAGTGTATTGCAACAGGATGAATGATAGTGGGCCATCCTGGAAGGTCCAAATGCATTCATTATTGCTCTCTCACTTTCAAGGAATTTGTTTCCAATCTATGCTACATTTGATAATTCACCTTTTCTTCTAATATCCGCCATTATCAAGCTTTTGTTTTTCTTCCTTATTTCCTTAGCTTGGATTCATATAGTCATAAGGAAGACACGTCTGCTTTCCCAGGAAAGCGTGCCTTAATCTCGTTCCTGTCCTGGTTCGATTACTGTGATCAACTGATCAAAGAAGCACAGAAGGTTTGTGAATCAAACTTGTAGTATATCGTTTCTTTGTTGGGGGAGGATTCCTGGTGAAATTTGGAACCCTCATTGTACAATAAAATTGATTGCCTCAGTACCTGGTAGACACAAGTTTGTTGGATGTCTAAAACGGATTTGTGGTAAAGAATTACGTTAAACTCTACCTCTCCATTTTCTACTCTCCTCTTATCCCCTCTGCCTTGTGCGTCCCACCAATCTCCTCTGCCCTTTCTTGTTACTTTTCCTTCCGGTACTCTACTCTTCCCCTCCTTCACACTACTTCTCCTTCATACTACTATTCCCTCCTCCACACTACTAGTCCCTCCCACTCCCTCCTTTCACTCAGTACTATCTGCTTCACAACCACTCCTTGCATTAATCTCTCACACAGATATGCATGCTCAGACCGCAGCACCACTTGCACTTGTAGCCAATACCTCACCTGCTCCAGAGATACTCTTCCTCCCTTCTGCCGGTCTCTTGGTCGTTCATCTCCTTCTCCTATGATCTCACCTGGGTAACCAACACTTCTGCTGCTTGCTTTTATCCTTCTGCCCCTCTGTTAGGGCATTTTTTCAAGTCCAACTAAGGGCTTCATAAAACCACCTGAGTCAGTACATCAGCTCCACTCTTAGTTTAAGGATGTACCACCTCAGAATGAGGTAGTATCGACAGAGCAGCCAGGCTTATCTTAGGAGGGAGCGAGGGCTGTAGGAAAGTGCAAAGCAGAACCTGTAGTATACAAATGGTTCGAAATAAACACTTACACCCAGAAGTATTATTATAATTTTATTTTTAATGTAGTGTGTCACACTTTTTAAAAGGTGAAAACACATTTAGAAGTATAAATGAATCGATGTTTACAGAAAAGCAACAGAAGCATGTCTCCAGAAAACGAGCACAAGAGAAAAGAAGGGAGAAGAAAGGACGAGAAAAAGGAAGCAAAGAGAGGAAAAACTCAAAAAAGAGAACATCAGAAGGAAAAAGCACTGCACTCCACAGCCGTTCTCTTGTTGATGACGGATTAGGCAATTTTTGGCTTTGAATTATTACATCATTATGTGCTTAGATTGACCATATCTTGTTCACTTCAGTCTGCATAAAACGATAAATCAAATTCAGTTTTTGACAGATCTTTCCGACATCAAGATCCACCAGTCCTCTCCCCATGAAGTGCTTGCATTGTACTTGGATCGTCAACATCTTGCTCACTTGGTCTACATAAAATATTAATGCAAAGGTCAATTTTTTGTCGGATCCTTCTGACATCAAGGTCTACCAGTCCTCTCCGCATAAAGACTGTCTTTTAGCGATTTCGTTGCCTAAATGTTTAATTCTCAGTGTTTTCAATACTGGGCAGAATTGGGTCAAATGCTTCAGACTTTCGATGGTATCCACACAAAATCTGCATCTTTGGTCCAAGTTGCAATTATTGTTTCTTAAGCTATCTTTTTCTTTGGTTTGGAAAAGATTTAGTCGACATTTCATAAAGATGGATCTCTGATATTTGCTCGGGAACTTTTCAAGATAGGTTGGTAGATTGTTAAAGGCTTTAGATTCTGGAGCTGCTTGTCACATCTATGTTGTGTTCTTTGCTCCATAGCATCAACCCAATCTTCCCGCCACAGTTTCTTTTTAACTTCATTTGGATTACATAGAAGGGTATTATTGTCTTTTTAGTTGCATTAAGATCTCTTGACATTGAACCGCCCATTTAGACAGCATTGTTTCGCTCTCCAGATTCTACGATGTTCAAAATATTAAACTGCGGTGGACTAGTTATATCAATCACTTTTCGATACAGATTCAGCATATTCCAGATGATTCTTGCGTTAATCAATGTAAGTCCTAACTCATACCTGATGCAAGCCGTCGGGGGATCCTTTTGGTACACCAGAATACATTTTCACACGCGCCCAATACTAGGTGTGAACAACCCAGAGCAGCTTCTGCACCATGAATCAAGGATGGTACCACCATGTATTTGTAAAAATCAGCAACAGGTTTTGATGAGAATTTACCAAACCTACTATTTATCCTCGATCCTTGCGCAGCTAGTTGTCTACATTTTGTCTTTAACTTCTGAGCCAACAGTTCGTTAATGTTGGAATTGATTACCATGCCTAGGTATACTGTCTTACCTACGCGTTTTACCGTTTGTTTCCCCAGTTTGCATTGGAATTGTTTTTGTTTTTTTAGCTGTTCTCAAATTCTGAATCACTAAGATTTCAGATTTGGTAGGGTTTATCTTCATGCCATTTATGTCAACATATTTCTCTAAGGTAGACAATTTCCGTTGGAGACCAATTGGGGTTACGTCTAGCAAGACTAAATCGTATAATAGCCCATTTATGTGCTTTCCATTAATTTTAGGCACACACTATTTCACACTTCCCAATATTGCTCCAATATCTGCTAGCACCAAAGGGCATCCCTGCTTCACGCCTCTGGATGTTTTTATCGGAGTGGAGAGGGTCCCTTTTTGGTCCAGGCGAATTTTGATCTCTGTTTCAGAATAGAGTTATTTTATCACCATAATTAAACTTAAGGGACAGTTCCATTGCTTCGTCTTAGTCCATAGGAGTTCTCTGTCGACACTATCAAAAGCGTGGGCTAGGTCAATAAATGCTAGGTAGATTTATGTAACTTGTTTGATAGCTTCCATTTTAAGAAGGTTAAGACTAATAGATTTAATCCACAGCCTACCCTTTGATGATCGAAGGTGCCAGACGCTTTTATCCAGTCAGAGAGTTGACATTGAAGTTGTGTTGCAAAGGTTTTTTCCACCACGTCTAAGAGCGCAATTGGCCTATAACTTTTGGGCTCTGATTTTATGCCCTTTTTAAAGATAGGCACAACAATGGCACTCTTCCAAGACGTAGGTATCACACAGTCTTTCAATATCATTTTGAACAGGCTAAAGCGGAAATTGGCCCACTCTTTTGGATTTTGTTTTAGCTAGTTAGGCCCTCTGGGCCGAGGGCCCTAGAAGAGCTGATTCATATTATTATTTTTTTTTTAAGATCTCTTCTTTTGAGATTTGGATGTTCCAGAGCTCCAGCTGCGGAAGGCAGGGATCTTCTGTGATTCCTTTCTTTGAGAACAAATTGGTATAATGATAGATCCATTTTGCCTAAGATATCATGTTATACTATATAGATTGCTGCAGGGCCTCCGCATCATTAATAATGGCCCAGAAATCCGTTAAGTTTTTCTTGGCTAAATTAGCCAACATCATTTCTGCGTCCCGCTGTTCTACTATGTTTGTGTGATATAAGCCAGTTTTTAGAACGAGATTTAGCTTTTTTCTTTTCCACAAAGCGGTTCTCATTGCGTGTTTTCATGAATGCTCTGATATGTTTTCTGAGCTCTCGCTTCTTTTTAACAATTTCAAAGCCATAAGCATGTCGCTTTTTAAATCCCAATCTACTTGTTTTGCCGGGGCACTCTGTAAATTGTTATTATTCAATTTTTCCGCCTTTTCATTGTGACATTCATCTTGCAAATCTCTTGTGAGTTTGTCCACCTTAAGAGTGCAATCTGAGTCTGCTTCTGCATGGTTCTACACACCCAGGTTGTTCCCACGGCTCTGAGTCAGTCACAGGTGTTTCGACCATCGTTATTTTCACAAGATTATGGTCGCTTTGAATCATGTCAATCATGTAAAGGTTGGTCATTTTCTGGGCAGTTTGTTCTGAGGCAAAGAAGTAGTCGAGGTTCGATTTTTGTTTCTCTTCTCCATGTCGCCTGCGGAGGGATTTCTCACACTGTGTTTCCATTTAGTAGGGACATTTCCCTGGCTGCCATTTCTTCTAGCCAGATGGCTCTTGTTTGATTTAAGCATTTTGTTTTCTCTGCTTTGATCTTTTTAACGAGATCCACCTTGATACACTCCATGTTTAGGTCTCCACATATAATGATTCTCTAGACATGTTATCAATTGTCTCGCATATATCATCTATGAATGCTGATGCTCGCAGTGCCTGGTGTTGCCAGTACACATTTATAATGTGTAATTTTTGCTTTGGTTCTCTCATATGAATCAAACGCTCAGTTGTAGTTATTTGTATGGCGATTGATTGCGGGTATATGATATACGTTAGCCACTTGTTTTATTGCAGGTTTTATTACCGTTTCAGAAGTATTATACAAAATAAAGGTTTATTATAAATACAAGTAGGCTAAGGTAAATCTTGGGGGGGTAAGTACTTTGTCATAGAATCATAAACACAGTATAAAAACACAACACAATGCTGAAGGTACTCGGACCAAAGCATAACCTGGTTCATAATAACTAACAGTTCTCCAGCATGGGGTCTGGCATGGATTCACATGCTCATGAATATTCCCAGTCATACTGGGAATTCTCAGTAAAAGAATAAACAGTTTCACTTTAAAACTGTTTTTCGAATGGATTGTGTCCTCCCACATATTCCTCCTCTTTGATATTTGATATCCAGCTTTAGCTGCTTCGGAAAAGAAAATTCGGCAGAGGGTGCTGTCAGTCGATGGCGTCGACTTGATGTCCCTCGATGGCCTCCGACTCGAGGATGTCATCAAAGGTATATATAGCATGCGCAGCGCCCGTTGGCTACAGTTCAGTTTTTCCACGAATGCTATTGCTTAGAGAAATACGGCGTGCTTCTTTACTTTACAGCAATTGCTTTGAGAAATTGAGTATGTCTTCTTCATCGACACCGACAACCCTGAAGACCGGGTTCAAAAAGGGTTGAGACTGTGGGTCGAAAATGTCATTAACCGATCCACATCGAATTTTTTTATGGTGCCTCAGGATGGAGCATAGCACCTTGGACTGCTCCAAGTGCCAGTCGATGACAGGAAATGCCTTGAAGGAATGAAAGGGGAAGTTGACGGTAGGTCGAAACCCCAAATCATCTATTACGACCAAAAAACCTTTGAGCAACGAGTCTAGAGACGGCTGCTGTCGGAGAAAGGAAGTTAGGATGTCGAGATTGAGGAGTGGCTCCCACCACTCTGCATCGTCATCGAAGAGGTCCAAGAAGAGGCACCATAGGTCGCCTTCTTCGACTTCGTTGGATGCTTCCCCTGAGACAGTGTCGTACCCCACAAAGAAATCCAGGCCGAGTGGGAGGCTTTCAAAGCAGAGATGCTAAAAATATCTGAGAAACAAAAGCCTCCAAGCCATGCTCCTACCGCGCCTTCCAAATAAGCTGGAAAGGAAAGAGCTCGACCTAAATCCTGTGAAGGCCTTGAGCCCGGGACGAAGGCCTGATCATTACTGAGAGTTGTCGGGGCCTCGAGCCGATGGCGTATCATCGAAAGATCTGTGGAGCTGAAAGCATAAGTCTAGGTCGTCGACACCATTGATGCTGGCTGCGCCTTCAATGCCAGCCAAGCCGTAAAAGGCATCGATGCGAGTTGCGCCATCATTGCCAGTTGCGCCATCGATGCTGAGCGCCCCATCAAAACCTATGCCCCCAGTGAAAAAGGTTTGAGGGCTCCTCCAGCGTCTAATCCATTGTTCATTAAACCCTTGATACCGGATAAGACATATGTGTCTTTACCAAGAAAGGACTTTACCAAGAAAGGACTATTTTAAGTCCCTTACATCAATATACGAGGAGAATTAACCCTCAGATAGCGAGGCACCATTTGGCCCCCAGTTCGGTACGCCAAATGTAGCAGAAAGTTTTGTTTCTGAGGAATCCAGGTTGAGAGACCTTTATGACAACCTGCAGACGGCCAGTGGGGTGGACATCTCACCTGAGCTAGAGTTTGGAAGACAAGAGGCAGGGGAGCATGCTGATGCAGCATACAGACAGCTCATGTCCAATATAGAGGATTACATAGGATAGAGTAGGCCTCTGTTACCATTCAAACAGGATAATCTGACAGACGTCCTAGATGTTAATGTTAAAGGATATTTGTACCGTGCACTATCTGCACCGGAGCGGTCCCCTGGTGGATCTGAAAGACAAGGGGGGTAGGTTAGGGCGTGTTAGTAGGATAAAGTTTGGATAGGAGCAAGGGAGCTGTGATGTACTGTTGGTAGCTTCAGTTCGGTTAACGCCGTTCGCTGAGCTTTTCGGTGTGGTATACGGTCCGAGTCATCGTGTGTTGTTGTGAGCGGGTCTGTGTGGTGTTTGTTGCGGTGTGTTGAAGTGCGTGCGGGTTGCTGCAGTGTAAGAGGTGTGGTTGTGTTTAGTTAAGGTGTGTGAAGAGGGGTGATTTTTTTTTTTTTTAGGGTCCTCAGTCCGTTCCTATATTTACCTTTTTATATTGCTCTGCAAAAAAGGGTGGCGGCGAATTGGAAAACACCAGAAACCAATCCGGCTGTAAATAAAAACTTGACCAAGAACTACCGCCCTTCCAATAGTGACCCCGACTACCTGTCAAAACACCCCACTCCAGAGAGTCTGGTGGTAGAGGCAGCTACACCAACTTCTAAACCAGCAGCTTACCCTCTTACCATCCCTCAGATGGGGACTACAAAAGAGTAGCTGGATGGGCAAGGAAAGTATTTTCTGCAGGGGGTATGGCGCTTAAATCACCCAACTCCACATGTGCCCTTGCACAATGCACATTCACTCTATGGGACTGCATTTCCATGGCAGCATAGCACACTCCTGAAGGGGGTGGGGTGAAAGAGATGGCAAAGTAGCCACGCGAGTCTCTTCAGTCAGGTCTGGATTCTGCTGACCGCATCAGCAGAGCCATGGCTACTAGCACCGTTATACGCAGATTTGCGTTGTTGAAGTCTGGTTTTGCACCGGATGTGCAATCCAGACTCCTCAACGTGCCCTTTGACGGGTCTCATCTTTTTGGCAACAATAATGACGAGAGCCTTGAGAAGTTGCAGACCTCAAAGGCGGCAGCCAAATCCTTAGGTGCCTCTTTTAGGCAACCTCAGCCTTTGCGCCCTAGTGGACAGCCTTAGAGGGCTAGATCTTTCGCTACTACTCCTCAGTTGGAAGAGCAAGGGGAATGGCTGGTCAGAGAGGCCAAAGAAAGTCCCCTTGTGGTGGACGAGGGAGAGGTGTGAAGCCAGCTCAAGCAGGGGAATCTTTACCGTCTGCCACTGCATCAGCTGCCTCAAAACCTCTGAGGTCTTGAGTCACAACTCACCAGTGGGGGCGGGGTGGGGGTGCAGACTGTCTCAGCATCTAGAAGAATGGCGAGTCATTACTTGAGATGCTTGGGCATTGAAAACCGTAGCCCATGGGTACTGCCTTCCTTTTATACAGAGACATCGGTGCAACCCATCTGGGAGAGTCTCTTTGCGGATTCCGCTCCTTGTCCAAGAGATTTTAACCCTGCTAGAGAAAGACGATATAGAACCAGTGCCTGCAGCGGAGAGTGGCATTTTCGTATTTTCTAATACCCAAGAAAGACAGAGGACTGAGACCCATCTTGGACTTGAGACACTTGAACAAGTTCCTCAGGCAGGACAAGTTCAAGATGGTCACACTTTCTCTGGTCCTTCAGGCCCTCCAACTCCAGGACTGGATTTTGTCATTGGACCTTCAGGATACTTATTTTCTTGTCCCTATCCATCTCAAGCACAGAAAATACCTGTGGTTCGTAGTTGGCGATTCTCAATTTTGAGTTCTGCAATTTGGGTTAACCTCTGGCCCCGAGGTTATTCACCAAACTGATGGCGGTGGTGGCGGCAGCAAGTCTCAGGAGTGGGGGGGTTTTCATGTCTACCCCTATCTGGATGATTGGGTGATCAGGGCGCGTTCTCCTGAACAAGTCCTGGATCATCTCAATGTTACCTGCCTCTCTCTTCACAGACTGGGTTTCTCCCTCAATTCCAAGAAGTCCCATATGACACCTTCTCAAAAGCTCCGGTTTATCGGAGCTGTACTTGATGCATCCTTGGGAAAGAGCTCGCCACTCGGGGTCAGGACTAAGACATTCTATAGATGGTCACCAAATTTCAGAGTGCCCAATGTCTACCGGCCTTCAATTTATTTGAGGTTGCTCGGCCTCATGGCATCCTACATTTTCTGGTGCCTGAGGCCCGTCTGAGAATGAGATCCCTTCAATCGGCTCTCGGAACTAAATGGTCCCAGTTCTCAGGAAAGATGTCCGACCCACTCCAGGTTCCAAACAGGATCACACAGGATCGTCTGCGGTTGGCCTGAGAGGACAACATTCTGAAGGGAGAACCTTTTTTGGCAACCATGGCTGGAGATAGCAGTGGTGACGGATGCCTCACTCACGGGGTGGGGAGCCCACGCCAACGATCTGACAGTCAGCGGTCATTGGTCTCCATCAGAGTCGAAACTACATATCAATCTTTTGGAGTTGAGGGCAATCAGACTAGCGCTGAAGGCCTACCTGCCCTCTGTCTGGGGAAAGAATTTCCTGATAATGACGGACAACACAGTGGCCATGTGCTACCCCAACAAGAGAGGCGGTGTAGGGTAAATACCACTGTGCAGAGAGGCAATGCAGCTCTGGTACTGGGCAATTCAAGAAGGAATCTCTGTCGGCGGTTCACCTAGTCGGAGAGGAGAACATGACTGTGGACACTCTGAGCAGGCAGAGCACAGTCTCCCACGAGTGGGAGCTAGCACAGGAAGTCCTTCAAGAGATCTTCACCCTTTACGGAAACCCTCAAGTGGATCTGTTTGCGACCAGTGTCATCAGGAAGTGCGAACTGTACTGCTCTGGGGAATTTCCCCCAAGAGGAGCTCTAGGAGACTCATTCGTGCAGGACTGGGAGTTTCCACTTCTGTACGCGTTTCCTCCACTCCCTGTCTTTCCTCATGTGATCAGGTGGTTGAGAAACTTCTGCAAACACATGATCCTAATTGCCCCGGATTGGGCCAGGAGCCTATTGTACCTGGACCTTCTGGACATGTCCATCTGTCCTCCAATGCGTCTTCCACATAGAGTGGACCTTCTCTCTTGAGAGGAAGGTTGATTTTCTCCAGCATGGGGTCTGGCATGGATTCACATGCTCATGAATATTCCCCGTCGTCAGGCTGGGAATCCTCGGTAAAGAAAAAACCAGTATCAGTTTCGTTTCTGATCTGTCTTTCGTAGTAATAACCAATCACTGGTCTCTGCGTCATACTGACCACAGCCAATGACTGCCCTCTACCTAAGCACCGCCTCTGGCAGCCATCTTCAGATTTTTACCGCACGTTCATGTGTTGGGATCCTCGTGCTATTGCTCTCGAGCGTTAGTGCTATTTTTTCGCGTTTTTTCACAAAAACTCGATTCTTTCGGTCAAAAGAGCCTCAAGCTCCACCGATCCTACATCCGATCAACGGGGACCCGTGTCGGATTCGTCTGCGCCCCTCAAGGGTGAAGATTTCGTCGAGCTACACTTCGGAGGACTCCAGAAGCTTCTCAGGCCCGGTCTCGGAGATGGCCCAGGAGAAGGGAAGCTCGACGCCCAGAAAGCTGTTCAGGGTCTGCCCTGGATGCCAGCTGCAGAACGTCTTTAAGGAGGACGAACACTCTTTCTGCCTTTACTGCCTTCATGAGGACAAGACGCACGTGGAGAAGGACTGTGCGTTTTGCGGCAACATGTCGGAACGGACCATGAAGGACCGCCATCAACGTCTCGCCAACTGGCTGGAGGGTAAGAGCCCGTCTGGCGAGAAGAAGAAGAAGCCCGAGCGGTCTTCTAAGACCTTTGAGGGCGCCCCGGCGACGGGGGCCCAACATAAGGCTAAGCACCGCGAGTCCGCTGGCACCGGGAGCGCCGAACGGTCGGGCTCTACGGGCGCCAGGCAGGGCGCACCCTCCCCGGCACCATCAACCACGAGCCAACGCTCTGGGTCGGGTAAGAGGAAGGCCGAGCACCCGGCGAAACTCCTGGAGAGGCCCCGGTCGAGCTCTAAGGCAGAGGAGGAGCGTGGCAGTGCCCCCTCCCTCAAGGATAAGGCGGTGAGCGCACCTAAGGTGGTGAAGGCCTTGATCCATCCGACCAAGCCCTCTATCGAAACGGTCGCGGCGGCCCTGGCTCAGCCTGTGGAGGCTGCGCCAGTGGTGGCGACCGCGGGGCCCAGAATCTCCCTGCCTCCTCGGAGGGAGTCTTCTTTTGTGCCCATCGATAGGACCCCCGTGAAACCCTCCGTGGGGAAGAAGAAGGGGGGGCAGGGCGTCGTCGTAGATTCGGCCTCAACCTCAGAAGAGGAGCTGATCGAGGTCTTAAGCCACGGCCTAGGCGTGGAAGAAGGCCAGCCCGTCGGAATGGACCCCGACGCAGGTGACGACGACGACGACATCGTCGAGGATACCGACGGGGCCCCTGCTCGCCCGTCGGATTCCCCTCTGCCAGCGCCGCAAGACAACTCGGCGGCCATTTTGTTGGCTATACAGTCCTTATGCTCCGAGATAAGGACGAGACTACCGTTACCGACGGAGGAACCTTTCCCGTCGGGGGATCCAGAACCGGGACCTTCTGGGGTTCCCCCTACCAAGAAAAGAAGGATCCATCCACCACCTCCTTTTCAACCGTCGCGCCCCGTCCAGCCCTCTCCCCCGTCCACCCGAGGGGATGATACGGGAACTGACACGGCAGCGACGGGTACGGACGACGAGGCATACGACGAGGATATTCCGTCGTCGCCTCCCGCCAGGGCTTCTCCGCCCGACGAGATCGGATCTTTCCAATCCATGATCTCCAGGGCTTCCGAGCTTTTCCAACTCTGCCCTGAGGAGAAGAAAAAGGAAGGCTTCCTTTATCAGCGGCGCGAGGCCAAGAGGAAGACGGTCCTCGCAGTGCCTCTGTTGGACGACATTTGGGATGAGGGCCTTTCCCTCCTCAAGAACCCTTCCACGACGCCAGCTAGAAGAGACCGGTACGAGAAAAAGTACCGGGTCCCGGACACGGCCCCCCTGTGCCTCCGGGCGCAGCCTACCCCGGATTCCGTCGTCTCCGCGGCAGCCAGGAAGAAAGCGGGGGGGGGTGCGGCCTCCACATCGACTTCCCCGCCGGACGGCGAGGGAAAGAAATTGGATGCTATGGGACGTAGAGTCATCTCGTCGGCAGCGACGACGATTAAAGCGGCCAACGCCTTGGCTATCGTGGCTCGCTACGACAGGGAGCTCTGGTACAAGATAGCTCCCCTGCTGGATTTTCTGCCGGACGACAAGAGGGCGGAGGCCCTGGAGTTCCTGCAGGAAGGTGAGGTGGCCTCGGACCACGCCATCACCGTGGCGACGGACATCGCCGACACTGGGTTCCGCCAGCTGGGCAACGGCGTTTGCCTTCGACGTCGTGGATGGCTCAAAGCTACGGACTTCCGGCAAGACGTCCAGACCAGAGTCCTGGACATGCCCTTCGACGGGAACAACCTGTTTGGGAAGACAGTGGACGATTCCCTTCAGGCCATCAAGGCGGATACTGAGACGGCCCGGGCCCTCGGAGTTCTGCAGCAACGTCGGACGCCCTTTCGGAGCAGCGGAGGCAAGGGCGCCTCCAGAGGTTCCGGCGGCGGTTTCGCTTCCTACCGTCAAGCGGCCCGCTCGTCGTCGCAAGAGGCCTACAGAGGACGAGGCAAGTCTAGCGGACCCCGTCGTCGTCGCCCAGGAGGTCAAGGCGGCAAGGCCGCGTCCAAGCAGGATTGAACCGACTGTGGGGTCGGGCCCCCACCGGAGCACCCCGGTGGGAGGCCGGCTGGCGGGCTTCGTCAGCGTGTGGGAGTCCATCTCCACCGACCGTTGGGTGCTGGACGCCCTGGCCCGGGGCCACGCGCTCGAGTTTCAAAGAAGGTGCCCGCGTGTCCCCCCCGTGGCCAGGAAAGATTTCCTATCGTCGTTGGATTTGGAGGATGCCTACTTTCACATTCCCATCCTAAAGGGGCACCGAAAATTCCTCAGGTTCGTGGTGCAAGGGCGTCATTACCAGTTCAGAGCCCTCCCCTTCGGACTACGGTCGGCACCCAGGGTATTCACCAAGTGCCTCGCACCGGTGGCGGCGCAGCTGCGCCGCGAGGGGATCCACGTCTACCCCTACCTGGACGACTGACTCATCCGCGCCAAGACGAGGGAACTCGCCGTGGTTCACACGGCAAGGACCGTCCAACTCCTCACGGACCTGGGATTCTTCGTGAACTACGCCAAATCCCACCTGGTGCCCGCGCAAGTCGCACTGTTTCTGGGAGCGAGGCTCGACACAGTGTCCCTTCTGGCCTCCCCGTCGGAGGAGAGGACCAGGTCCATCTTGGGCAAGGTGCAACGGATGTTGGTGGCCGACGCGGCCAAAGTGAGGTCCATCAAGTCCCTCCTCGGGATGATGTCTTCCTGCATCTACCTCATTCCCATGTGCAGGCTCCGGATGCGCCCGTTGCAAGAATTCCTGGATGCGCGCTGGATCCAGACGACGGGCAGCTTCGAGGAAAGGATCAAGCTCGACGAGAACTTCCGACGAGCGATACGGTGGTGGGGCACCCGCGCGCATCTGACGGCGGGCATGGACTTCCAGACCCCAGCCCACCAGGAGACTGTGACTACGGATGCCTCCCTGGAAGGGTGGGGAGCGCACACCGAAAATCTGCACGCAAAGGGACTCTGGCTCCCGACGGAGAAGTCCCTGCATATCAACGTCCTGGAGCTCCGTGCAGTGTTTTGGGCCCTCAGGTCTTTCCTTCCGTCCCTCAAGGGCAAGGTGGTGAGGATCTTCACCGACAACACCACCACCATGTTTTACATCAGGAAACAGGGCGGAACCAGGTCCCCAGCGCTGTCCAAGGAGGCGCAGGACCTGTGGCATTGGGCCGTCGCCCAAAGGATTTTTCTGGTGCCGTTTCATCTGGCAGGGATAAAAAACACCATCGCCGACTCACTCAGCAGGGAGCTGCGCTCGTGCCACGAGTGGGAACTACGGCAGGATCTGGTGGATCGCCTCTTCCGACGGTGGGGCACACCCCAGATCGACCTGTTCGCGACGGCGACGAACACCAAGTGCCGGAGGTTCGCCAGCAGGTTTCCCCAGACGAGGAGCATGGGCGATGCTTTCTCGTTCCCCTGGGAGGGCCTGTTCCTCTACGCGTTCCCTCCCTTGCCTCTGCTAATCCGGCTAGTCAACCTGCTCAAGAGGTCACGGTGCAGGATGATCCTCGTCGCACCCTCGTGGCCGAGGCAGATATGGTTCCCGGACCTTCTGGACTTGTCAGCGTCCCCGCCGATCAAGCTGCCGGCGGACGCGGATCTACTCTCCAGGGAAGGAGGCGCCATCCTCCACCACGACCCGAAGTCGCTGAACTTGCAGGCCTGGCTCCTGCAGCGCTAGAGTTTGGAGGATACGACATACCGGCCGACTGCAGAGAGGTTCTTGCAAAGGCCAGGGCGTCCTCGACTCTTAAATGCTACGGACACAAATGGAAGAGGTTCTCTGTCTGGTGCCACGCACAGAAGATTAACCCTCTACGGATTACGGCCCCCCAAGTACTGCCGTACCTGCTGACGCTGGCCAAAGCTGGACTGGCACACGCGTCCATCAAGATTCATCTTGCTGCGATCTCCCGATACACCAGAACCACGGGGCGGACGTCCTTGTGGTCTCATCGTCTGGTGAAAGAGTTCATGAAGGGACTGTTCAGATCGTTCCCGCCGGTGAAGGCTCCGGCCCCGGCGTGGGAGCTCAACGTGGTGCTGACCAAGCTCATGGGACCTCCGTTCGAGCCTCTGCACTCGGCTCCGTTGAAGTTTCTATCGTGGAAAACTGCTTTTCTTGTGGCCATCACCTCCGCACGACGAGTGGGAGAGATCCAGGCCCTTTCCTGCAAGGCCCCGTACTTGACTTTCCACGACACGAGGGTAGTGCTCAGGACGCACCCCTCCTTCATGTCCAAGGTACCGTCGGAATTCCATCTCAACGAACCCTTGGTGTTGCCTGTATTCTTCCCGTCGCCTTCGTCGCCGGCTGAGAGGACTTTGCACTCGCTGGATGTAGCTAGAGCGCTGAAGTTCTACGTGGACCGCACGAAGTGTTTTCGGAAGACGTCACAACTCTTTGTGAACTTTGGACCTGTTAATCAGGGGAAGGCTCTCTCAAAGGCTTCCATTTCCAGATGGCTCTCCGGCTGTATCATGTACTGTCATCGGTTGGCAAACCGACCTCTGCCCGGCCGTCCGAGAGCCCATTCCACCAGAGCGATCGCAGCTACCACGGCGTTCCTTTCTGGTGTGCCCCTGCTGGACATATGCAGGGCTGCTACGTGGAGGTCGACGCACACCTTCACGAAGTTCTACTGCGTCGATCGGGATTCCAGGGAGGAGTCCAGGGTCGGCCAAGCAGTGCTGCGCAACCTGTTCGCCTGAGGTGAGCCTGGTGAGGAGGTAAGATGCTTAATGTTGAGTTTGATGCTATGCTTAATGTTGAGCCTTTGCCACCTCCCGTGGTTGTGCATGTGTGTACTGCTATGTATTCTTTATTCATGAGCATGTGAATCCATGCCAGACCCCATGCTGGAGAAGGAACAAGTTACTTACCTGTAACTGTTGTTCTCCAGCATGGGTCTGGCATGGATTCACATGCGAACCCTCCCGCCTACCCCTCTGCGGCTCTTCACTTGGTCATACTGCCACTTCACGTGCTTCCAAATCTGAAGATGGCTGCCAGAGGCGGTGCTTAGGTAGAGGGCAGTCATTGGCTGTGGTCAGTATGACGCAGAGACCAGTGATTGGTTATTACTACGAAAGACAGATCAGAAACGAAACTGATACTGGTTTTTTCTTTACCGAGGATTCCCAGCCTGACGACGGGGAATATTCATGAGCATGTGAATCCATGCCAGACCCATGCTGGAGAACAACAGTTACAGGTAAGTAACTTGTTCCTTCTCCATCCAGAGGTCAAAACACTAAACCTTCACGCATGGTTTCTGAAAGGCTGAGATACAAGGATTGGGACCTCCCGGATGACGTAATGGTGATTTTGCTTTCTGCTAGAAGGCCAGCAAAGTCTTTGTACTGTTGCCGTTGGACCAAATTCTGCAAATGGTGCAGAGAAAAGAATTTAGACCCTTTTCTGTGCAAAACACCTGAGGTGTTATCCTTTCTACTATCCTTAGCCAATCTGGGGCTCCAGATTGGTACTATTAAAGGCTATTTGGCGGCGCTGTTCATCTTTAAGTGCTCGTCAGAGGAATGTTCATACTTCACAATTCTGCTAGTGATACAATTTCTAAAGGGACTCACCAGTGTCGTCCCCACCATCTCCTTTTCATGTTACAACTTGGGACCTTAATCTGGTATTCAAATTTCAAATGGATTGTGTCCTCAACATACTCCACATCTTTGACATGTAATGTCCACAGCTGTGCTGCTTCTTGGTAGCCCTAACTTCAGCCCGTAGAGTGAGTTGCAGGCACTTTCATCTACACCACTATTTTCCTTAAGGATAGGGTTGTTCTGAGGGTTAAGCCCTCCTTCTTACCCAAGATCATTCCTGACCACGCTGGACAGAAAATGTTTACCTTCTTTCTATCCCCCACCTCATCCTGGCAAGGAGGTGAAGAGATTGCACAGGTTGGACCCTCGCAGGGCTTTGAGATTTTATACATCTAGGCTGTCAAAACTTTGCATTGATGATCAGATTTTCATTGTATATATAGGCCACAAACTGGGCCAGGCTGTTAGGAAACCCTTATCCCGGTGGAACATTCTAGTATTACTGACTTGCAGGCAAGGGTCCTCCTGAATTGTTAAGGGCCCATTCCACCAGGGGCATGGCTACCTCTACAGCCCTGCAAAGTGGTGTACCGATAAAAAGTATTTGAGGCAGCAACGTGTTCTACGATTCACGCGTTCACAAAACATTACTGCCTAGAGTCTTCCCTTGGACAGGATGGGAGCTTTGAAAAAGCAGTCTTGCACTCTGTTCATGAAAACCTATAAGAAACAGAAATTCTTACTCCCTCCACCAAATCCAATACTGCTTTGGGACTCTATCAAAGATGAGGAATACGTGGGAGGACACAATCCATTTGAAGAACAAGTTACTTACCCCTGGTAATGTTCTTTCGACTGGATGTTCCTCCAACATATTCCTCATCGCCCTCCCAACCTACCCCACAGTAGAATTTCCCATGCTATTACAGCTTTCGTTCCTTCAAGGTGAAGTATGGTCAACCCCGTGGCTATGTGGGTATTTCTACTGTAAGAAAAAAACAAACTGAAGCCAACGGGCGTGCGCTTGCTATATATACCTTTGATGACATCATCCTCAAGGCGGAGGCCCTCGGGACATAGTCGACGCACAGCACCCTCTGCCGAAATTGTTTTCCCGAAGTAGCTAAAGCTGGAAATCGAATATCCTAGATGAGGAATACATGGGAGCAGCATCCAGTTGAAAGAATGTTGCCAGGGGTAAATAACTTGTTCTTCTCCTTTTAAACCAATCACTGTCCCCTCCATACTGCCCCATCCGATGACAGTCCTCTCCCTAGGCCCCGCCTCTGGCAGCCTTCTTCAGCAGTTTACCGCACGCTTCAGTTTTGGGAGTCCTCGAGTTGCTCTCTGAGCTATTTTGTACTTTTTTCCATGTTTTTTTGGGAACATTTCTATTTTTGTTCCATCTGAGCCTGTCCTCCTATCTTCATCGGCCGGTAACAGAGATCTGTTGTTGAAGTTGCGTGCCCCTCACGGGTGGTTGTTCGTCGAAGTTTCTAGAAGGCCGCCTTGGGCCTACTTTGCGCCATTTGACCATGACAGAGGAGAAAAGGGAGGGAAGGACACTTTTCAAGCCCTTCACCCAATGCAGCCTAAGGAACGTCTTCGTGGAGGACAAACAGAAGTGTCTGTACTACCTGCACCCAGACCACAATGAGGCTGGGTGTGAGATATGCCTTGGCTTCTCGAATAAGATGAAGAAAGACCGGTATAGCAAGCTGGTGGCATGGCTCAAGTCAAGCAAGGCCCCTGACCCGTGCCCCAAGCACGGTATGCGTCACCCAGGACCGGTCGGTCCGAGCAGGTGCCTCTCTCCAGGAGGAGGTCGAAGTGCTTTGAGAACACCCCATCTGTAGGGGTCCAAGAGAAGGCCAAGAGCCACACGGCTGATTTCTCCAGGTTCATTGCTGATGCCAGGTCGGATATACTGTCATTGCCTTCCACCTCATCAGCCAGCCTATCATCGGGTTTCTCCTCAAAGCGAAAGTCCTCCACTCGACCAAGTTATGGGACAAATCAGAGAAACAAAGGCCGGAGGGAGAGGAGACCACCTCACAGCAGGCTCCTCGGGCGCATCCTCTGCGGCAACTGCTACAGTGAGGGGTACCGACACGACTAGGGTGGTCCCTACAGTGTAGAGAGTATCCTTGGCTCACAGGCGCGACACGGCCGCAGAGGCAACGACAAAGGCTGCGGGGGCACCACTGGGGTAAAGGCATCGGCTCGGGTACCAGTATACGGCCCTGAGGAGGGAAAAAGCGGGGTCGAGGAATCCCCTAAACAACCCTCAAAGGTTTACTTTAAAGCAATGGACATCTCATCCACGGACGACGACCATATAGTCCGAGGAGGACGGCAGCGCAGGGCCTAGCACTCCATCATTCCCTCCACAGCCGCGGGACATATCCATCGACATCCTGTCAACTCTCCACACCCAAGTGACTGAGATCCAGCAAAGGTTGCTTCCAGCACCAGTGCCTGTTGTACCGCAGGCCCCTGACAACCTCCATGAAAGAGGAAGCATCATTCAACACTGCTGCATCAGCCTTCTCCACCACGTTGGGACCCAAATCCACCGGCGGACCCAGATACACACACGGACACGGACACTGGTACGGAGACGGCCACAGAAACTGACGAAGATGAGACTTCGTCCAGGCAGATGATCCTTGACACCCCTAATAGAGGCTCTCCACCAGACGAGGTAGGATCATTTCACTCGATCTCCAGGCCTCCGAGTTGTTCCAGCTGGTGCCCGGGGAAAACGAAAACGAGGGCTCCCTATATCTGTGCTGGGAGTCCAAGAGGAAGACTATCAACCTTTTTGGACAACATTTGGGAGGACGGCCTAGCCCTCGTGAAAAACCCATGCACGGCTCCAACCAAACGTGACATGTTGGAGAAGAAATACAGGATTATGGACTCCGCACCCAAGTGCTTGAGGTCACAACCGTCGCCAGACTTTGTTGTGTCGGCCGCCACAAGAAAACATTCAGCCAACCCTGCCTCCGCATCATCCGTCCCCCCAGACAACGAGGGGAAGAAAATGGACACCATGGGGAAGAGTCATTTACACAGCGGCATCCACGATCAAGGCAGCTAATGCTCTGGCTATCTCTTGTCCTGATACAACCAGGAGCTTTGGTACAAGCTGGGCCCTATCCTGGAATTCCTCCCTGACGACAAGAAGGCTGAGGATCTAGTCCTCTTTCAGGAAGGGGAGGTGGCGTCAGACCATGCCATTACGGTGGTAGTGGACAAGTTTGCCTTCATCGGCAGGGATGGTTGAAGGCCACTATCTTTCGCCAGGACGTTCATGTTAACGGTGCTGGACATGCCTTTCGACAGCGAAAATCTGTTCGGGAAGGAGATCGAGGAATCCCTTCAATCCATGGACGGTGTCACGACCCACATCCAGAAGACCCCCTGGCAAGCCCATGGGCCAGGAATGGTCTTGACTCGGGTCTCCACTAAACCCAGGCATCCTTGGCCTAGGCCTTCTTGGGGCTCATACTTGATAAAGGACTTGTGTTGGGAACTACTTTACTTCAGTGTCAGTCAACATGGAGGCATCCACATAGCTTGGCTCCTTGGAACCAAGCTATGCGGTATAGTATTTTTGGGTGTGGTACCATAGGAACTATTTAACCGGGACTACTTTCTTGAAACTATTTAAACCACACCCGACTGGGATAACACGCTTCGCATTACTTTGCAATTCTGCAACGTTCCGCTCACCGTGTTCAGCTGCACCCGGGAACCTCGGAAGAACAGCATCTGTTAAGAAGGAAAAGGACATTGTTAGCAGCAGCAGCTTACCTGTAGTTTCATCGTTGATCAGCATCCTGGAACCAGCGCTCCTCCCGGACCGTCGGATCTGCAAAGAAAGGAAGAAGCAAGGCATTAGACATTGTACAATTTAACGAACGGTGCCGAAAAGCTTACCTCGCAAGCCACTCCTCGACCAGCATCGCCTCAGGAATTCCCTGCACTGGGTGAGCACCGCGACCTGTGGGGAAGAAAAGACAACAGGTTAGCAAAAGGCAAGGCAGCAAAGCGCTGCGCATAGCGCCAACTCACCGCATCAAGGCGCTGTAAATACGCCTTTACTTACCGGCGAGACCCAATTCAGTCTATGCCACATATTGGACTTCCGCGCACCTAAGGAAGAGAAAAAGACATTAGTTAGACCAAAAAAGGCATGCAAGGACAACAATATACCACAGCAATAAGACCTACCTGAAAGACTCAAAGCGGGCCGGCATCGGTGAAGTAACTTGATCGCAATCGCCCACCAAGCACAACACGCCCCTGCCAAGAAGGGAGGACGGAGAGCACACCTGCATTAAAAAACAAGGTGAGGAGAGGTCCAGAGAGGCCGCAGGTATACGGGGTGGTGGGGGGCTGTTTAACCCAGTTGCCCAGTCTTGAACATTGCCCACCTGTATTCCAAGCAGAACCCTCCCGCTGGTCACCCTGGGAATCGCAGAGAAGGATACCCGAGTCCCAACTGCTGGGTGGCGTCCCCGTGGAACCAGGTGAGCGTAACAGACGGGCACGGAGACGGCACGTTCCCTTGGCACTCTGCAGCAGCATCGCTCATTGTCTTTTTGCTCCTCTAGGAGAAAATCAAGCAGATCATCCTAGGCATACCGCACGTCGTACAGGCAACCTCCCCTATCCTCCACGCAGGAAGCCTACCGGGTTCGCTCCCAGGCCTAAGGTAGCAGAGGTCAGCATCGCCATAGGCCTCAGGTTGCCTTCGCCAAAGCAAGCCTGAACCGGCCAAGACGTCGGGCGGTGGGGTGGCGGGGGGCCTCCCACTCGTGCACCCCGGTGGTAGGCCGGCTGATGAGGTTAGTCAGTGAGTGGAAGAAGATTACCACTTACAGATGGGGGCTGGATGCTCTCGCCCAGGGACTCCACTTGGAGTTCCAACGCAGGTACCCTCTTATTCCACTGGTTCCCCGTTAGGAGCAGCACATCCGTCAGCTCCTGTAAGAAGCGCAAGCCATGTTAGCAAGAGCTCATTCCCCAACGGCTCCGGGGCTCCGGTGTCTATTTCAGATACTGGTCAGAACAAAGATGGGGATTGAAGACCCATCCTGGACCTGTGCCGTCTAAACAAGTACTTGAAATCCCAAAAATTCTGGATGGTCCCCTTTAAACACATGCTCGACCAACTGGTAGAGGGGGATTTCTTGATGTTGTGGACCTAGAAGATGCGTACTTCCATGTCCCAATCCACAGGAAACGGTTTGTGGTACAAGGCCAACACTACCAGTTCAAGGCCCTACCTTTCTGCTTAAAGTCGGCCCCAAGGGTGGTCACAAAATGCCCAGGCGTGCACATATACCCGTACCTGGACGATTGGCTGTTAAGAGTCCGTTCCCTGGAACTGGCCAACGAGCACACGAAGGTAATCGTCCGGGTATTGACAGAGATGGGGTTCTCTGTGAACTATCCAAAGTACTGCTTAACGCCATCGCGGAACGCGCTGTTCCTCGGCTCCAGACTCAACACAGTGGCTTGCCTGGCATCCCCATCGGAGGAGAGACTAGTGGCCATTCAAGTTAAGGTACAGCGGCTGTCGTCGGCAAAGATGGCCACGGTAAGGACCAACAAGTCTTTGCTGGGAATTATGTCGTCCTGCATTTACCTCCTCTGTCTTTGCAAGTTGCAGATGCGACACCTACAGGAATTCCTTGATGGATGTTGGATACAAGTGTCTGGGGAATTTTGCGGTCAAGATCCCCCTCAACGAAGAGTTCCGGTGGGCGATAGAGTGGGGGGGGGGGTGTGCTCCCACATTGCCCAGGGGATAGGATTTCAAACCCTGCCATACCAGGTGACGGTCACCCGGGACACCTCTTTGGAAGGTTGTTGAGCTCACACTGGACGTCGACATGCCAGAGGTCTGTGGCTTCCAGAGGAGAAGGATCTGCACATCAACAATCTGGAGTTAGGCAGTGTTATGGGCCATCAGGTCTTTGTTGCCGTCTCTGAGCGGCAAGGTGGTGAGGAGCCTCACAGACAACACCACAACCACCATGTTCTACATCAAGAAGAATGGGGGCACTCGATCCCCAGCGCTCCAAGTAAGCTCAGGATTTGTGGCATTAGGCCATCGGACAAGGGATGTTCCTCATCCCGTTCCACCTGGCAGGTGTCAAAAACACCATCGGGGAGCTGCGGTCCTGCCACGAGTGGAAACTTCGTCAGGATCAGCTGGACCATCTGTTCGTCAAATGGGGCAGACCTCTGATCGATCTATTTGCCACGGCGGTGAACTAAAAATGCCAGAAGTTTTCCAGCAGATTCCACCAACCGAGGAGCATGGGGGACCCGTTCTCCTTCCCGTGGGAAAGTCTGTTTCTGTATGCCTTTACCCCATTTCCTCTGCTGCTACGTGTGATCAACACACTCGGACAGTGTCAGTGCAAGATGATACTCCTCATCCCAGTGTGGCCGAAGCAAATTTGATATCTGGACCTACTCAGCCTGTCAGGTCAGTGTCACCTTCAGTCAAGTTGCCGGTACTTCCGGATCTGCTCACCAGGGAGAGAGGCGCAATCCTTCATCACGACCGAGGAGCTCTGAACCTGAAGGCATGGCCCCTGCAGCCTTAGAGTTCGGAGGTTATGAGCTGCCAGCGGACTGCAGGGAGGTCCTCGCCATGGCGTTGTCGACTCGCCATAAATGGAAGCATTTTGCGACGTGGTGCAGGTCGCAGAAGATACCCCTCTGAGGGTCACAGCCCCACAGATTATTGCATACTTGCTTTCTTAGGCAAAAGCTGAGCTGGTTCACACATCCATCACGGTACACCTGGCGGCCATCTCACGCTACACCAGATCCCCGGGAAGATCCTCGCTGTGGTCCCACAGACTCGTCAAGGAGTTTCCCAAGGGGCTTTTTCGATCTTTCCCTCAGGTGAAGTGCCTGCCCTGGCATGGGGACTCCACGTGGTCCTGAAGACTCATGGGGGCACCTTTTGAACCTATGCATCAAGCCCCACTCAAGTTTCTCTTGTGATAGACGGCGTTCCTTGTGGCCATCACCTCAGCCAGGCGGGTGGGTGAGTTCCAGGCCCTATCCTTCAATTAGCCCTATCTGACTTTCCACGAATCAAGGGTGGTACTGCATACGCACCCCACTTTCATGCCAAAGGTTCTGTCGGAATTCCACCTCAACAAGCCTTCGGTTTTGCCTGTTATCTTCCCGAACCCTTCGCCGGTGGAGAGGACCTTGCATTTGCTGGACATTGCTTGTGCCTTAAGTTCTACTGGTACGCACAAAGAGTTTTCGGAAGACTTCTCAATTGTTTGTCAACTTTGGACCTGTGAATCATGGGAAAGCCTTGTCCAAGGCTTCTATCTCAAGATGGCTCTCCGGCTGCATCATGCACTGTAATCGGCTGGCTAACCGGCCTCTGCCGGGCCGCCTGAGAGCCCACTCCACCTGAGCGATTGCTGCAACAACGGTGTTCCTTTCTGGCTTGTCATATGCATGGCTGCAACATGGAGGTCTACGCATACCTTCATGAAATTCTACTGCGTCGACAGGGATTCCAGGGAGGAGTCCAGAGTCTGTCTGGCAGTACTACGCAACCTGTTGGCTTGAGGTGAGTCTGTTCCAGGGGTAAGTGTTAATTGATTCTGTTAAGCCTTGCCACCTCCTGTGGTTGCGTAATGTTGTACTGCTGTGTGTTAGTTATTCATGAGCATGTGAATCCATGCCAGACCCCATGCTGGAGAAGGTTTAAGTTACTTACCTGGAACTATTGTTCTCCAGTATGGGTCTGGCATGAATTCACACGAAAACCCTCCCTCCGGCCCCTCTGCGGCTGTTCATGGTCATACTGCCACTGTATGTGCTTACCAAATCTGAAGATGCCTGCCAGAGGTGGGGCTTAGGGGGAGGACTGCCATTGGATGGCGGCAGCATGACACAGATGACATTGATTGAGAAATACAGTTTTAAAGTGAAATTGAAACAGTTTTTTCTTTTACCGAGCATTCCCAGCCAGACGACTGAGAATATTCAGGAGCATGTGAATCCATGCCAGACCCATGCTGGAGAACAATAGTTACAGATAAGTAACTTAAGCCTAATTCTAGGTAAGTCAGTCCCAATTATATATATTTAGAATAGAACACACCTATTCAGGGGTAGTAAAACCACAGATTACTTTTAGATTACTTAGAGTAATTCAAGATTAGTAGACCCTGTCAGTCATACATTAACACTCAGTTAAAAAATCACTTGGTAAACCAACCCTATTACAAGTTTACTTTTCTGAATAGTGGGACACATATTCATGGAACAGTATCAACTTTCAAGTACTTTTAGGATAATATTCAGTTATACTAGGTGAATAAGACCTAATGTAATAAACTATTAGTTGTTTTTCAGATCAGTGAAACAGACTAAGGAAAGCAATAACTCCTTACACTATTTTAGGATTGCTCAAAGCAGACCAAGGTCCGCTAAACCCACGCTTATTCAGAATGGCATACAGCTATTCAAGGTAGGTGAAAAGCAAGACAGTCTTATTCTAGACCGGCTATAAAGCAAGTCAGAGTAAACAAAATCCAGTTGGTTTTTAACAGAAGTAGTAAAGTGAAGCCAGCAGCATTACTTTTGAAAAGAGGAGCATCCAATTCACAGGCAAGTAAATTAACCCTATATATACTTTTAAGAATGGCAGAACACATTCAAAGGAAAGTAAGAACTTTTGTAACTGCTCATATTTCAGAGGCACAGTTACAAAACCAACTCTTTCACAAGTAACTTTTCAACACTTGTTAGATTTTCTAGGCAAAGGCCCAAACCTTATAAATCCTTCCCTATTCTTGAAGCATGAGAGTTCTTAGTGGCAGGAGAAGTCACTAGTGCTCTAGTGGCCGACAGGTTAGGATAGGCACTGATGTAGGAGAAGTCAGAGTTCCTGAAGAAAGCTCTTTAAACATGTAAGTATTTCACTTCAGAGTTGCAGAAAGGGTCCAGGGACTTCAGAGAAGACACCGTAGAGGGATTGCAGCTTTAGGCCTGGACAACCTGGATGAGAGAACTCCCAATCACTAATCGCCCCAAAGCTTCACAGGAATCGCACAAGACGTATGGCAAGTAATACCCAAGCCCACACAGTACCTCAGCAGAGCAGAGAAGAGGAGTTTGCAACTGGACGTCTTCACGATCTGCAGCCCAAAAACTGGTCCTTGAATTCCTTGTCATGGTTACTGAAGATGGGACACTACAAGGGAATTTGCAGCAGGGATCAACGGGGGAAGTCTTCAGGCAAGAGTTTCTTTGTGACTCTCGTTTTGGCACCCTTTTTCAGGAGCCATGAGAAGACTGAATATTGCCGTCGGATTCTCGTTGCTAATCTGGTCCATCACTCTGGTGAAGGGACTTCAAGGATTCAAATCAAGTCTCTGGGGGTCCAGCAGGATGTCACCAAAGTTTCACCGAGATTCGGGATTTGGAAGACCGTGCACCGAGCAATGGCTCGAGGTCCCAGGGTATTGGGGTATTGCAGCCAAGCAAAGTCACAGCACGTTGTGGGATGGCTCAAAACACAGGTCCTCCTGGGTCTAGTGGTTCTCACCAGGCTCCGGGTCGGGGTCATCGTTTTCAGGACCCCCAAGTCGCTTGGAAGAAAGGGTAAGAGCAGGCTCCAATTGCAGAGCAGGCTCTCTGGCTTTTTTTCCTCTTCGGATTTGGTTCCAGTGGTTGACTACCTCTTCAGCTCCCAGGATCAGAGTTTTATACAGGAAACCAGCCAATCAACAGTCGTGCAACAGTCAAACCAGAGAGGGTGGCAGTCTTTTCCGGACAGCCAACCTCCCAGTTGGAACTGGTTCCAATCAGGCAGGCTGGAAGACAATGGGCTGCAGAGTTTTGGACTAGCCCCCCCAACCCCGCACCCCCCTTGCTTCCTGCCTTCTCAGACACTCTGGAGCCTGGCTGGGCTTGCCCGAGGCCTCCCACTGAAGACAAGTGACTTTCCCACCCTGGAGGGTAGGAGAAGGACCAACAAAGAACAAGAATCCGAAAAATGTTTGAAAAAAGACATCCGGGCCATTTTGGAAAAAATGGGCACCCATGTGTGCCTTACTGCAGCTGTGAAAACAGTCTGCAAGTAAGTTGCACCGAATTAGTAAAAAAAAGTTCACTGCCACCAGCCATTTAGGTTAAGCTGGTCTCTGTGACATAAATGTTACAGTGGTAGTGAGAAAGGGGGTACACTGTATCTCCATAGCACTCCACATAAGGTGGGTGTGCTGGTCTTACAAAATAAAGTGTAGAGAGGATATATATCCTTTCTACCCTTGGGAACAGTTGTTCACACAAGGTAGGCCAAAGAATATTTAAAAAGGCGAGCCCAAAGGGTAACCCAGCGTCGAAACAGCGTGTGCTGCAACAATAAAATGAAGATGCCAAAAAGTTGTCAAAAATCATAAGATCAAAAATGCACTATGGAGAGTCTATACAATGACACAAATAAAAAGAGTAAAAGAAAGTGTGAGTGTGGAAAAAGGTTCCCACTCACTGGGGAACAAGAAAATATAATCCATACATCCAGCAAAATGTTCTGTGGGTCTCACAAGTGAGGGAGATTTAGCACTAAAATGAAAATGTTACCAAACACCCTTCTTGGATGGGCAAATGGAGGGGAGGGCAAATGTCCAGGTTTGTATGGTGGGACTTTGGCAGTTGTCCCTGGTGGTCCAGGGTGGCTCTAACTTCTTGCTTCCTTTACACTTCTGTGTTTAAAATTGTGGTGCCAGTCTATAGGGTTGTGGCGGCTTCTGCCTCCCTCTAGATTTCTCGTTTTCCATGCCGTCTTGCTGCCAATTTATGGTGGCTGTGCATCATATTTTTTATTAAGATTGCAAGGCACTGGGACAAGTCCCACTTTTGGATCTTGGCTGGTTTCCTGTTCTAATGTATGCTTTCTTCAACAAACAGAAAAACACTGGCAAGCATCTAATAATAGAGGCATGGCTTAAGGGAAATGTGGACTGCTGAGAAACGAGCTGGCACAAGGGTGGGTGCAGGATTTGGGATAATTTCAAGTGATCGGCGGATAGCACAGGGGCCAAGGTCCTGGTCTTGAAAGCAAGAACACGCAGAGCAACAGAGGTTCGAATCTCGGATCTGCGCTTAGAAACCGAACTCTGGTATAAAACGCATTATTAAAAAAAAAAGTAATACTTTTTTTAATATCCTGCATTCGGTGTTAAGGCTGGTCTGGAGATCTGCTTACACCACCCACCTCCTGCTGAAAAGACGCCCAGCTGTCTCTTGACAAGGCAAGGGTTATGGCCTTGTCACAGTGCTTACCTACCCTTCTTCCTCCCCCTACAGGTGACCTACATTATTTTCTCCTTTAGGTTCTGCACAGATTGGTGACACAACTCAAATGGTGCATACATGTGTCAGCTTTTGGCCCATACAGGCATTATCCTGATGAACCATGCTTGCTTTCTAGCTTGATGTTGAGGCATGGTGACGGGCTTGTTTGTATATGTTGCCTCCAGGGGGCGACCCTTATTCAAAAAGATCCCTAAACAGTATAATGGTTCATCCGAAACTAATTTGCATCTATGAATAGTTTCTACTTGGGAAGAGGATTGTTCCAGCACTCGTCAGCAATTGTACTTGAGCTGTCATATAAACATGGTGTTTGGTAATCCATGCCCACTCATCTTTCCTCCAAAAATATATCTCTGATTTCCGTTTAAAGTATCACTTTCTGTTAGAGATTTTAAATAGACCTAACAAACAAGCTTCATTTAATCCCTCTGCTTTTTGTCAGCTGCAGTGAAAATGTGCCTGGCAGGGAAATTTGCATAAACATTGATTTGTGTGTCTGTCTGTCTGTGTGTCTGTCTGTGCTTTCATAAGACTTATCTTTTTTTTTGTTTTGGCTACACAGCAACCTTTACAAAAAATAGAAATCTCAGATAAAATTACATAAAATTTTTCATAGATAAAATCTGATACACATTGATTAAAACTAAAAACAAGGATAATATCATTACACTTTCTTCAGCACAGTACATACAATTGAGGTTAAAACATAAATCTCTTCGCCAATGATGTTACATGTTGCGTATCTCAATAGGACTTAACAGCTTTATCATTTAGATATTCCATACCTTCACAATTTTCTTCACAATTTTTCTGCCCCAGAGCACTAAAATCATATCATCTTACTTTTCAGTACTTTTCCTTTGACAATCAGACCATTTCCTAAAACCAAATTGTACCATAACAATCTAGATAAGTAATCAGCAATCATCTTTTCAATTTGCATTTAGTCTTTATAAAGCGTAACACTGCCAATTGTAGTTTGACCCTGGAACCGTGCAGCATGTCCTTCCAAAGTGCTTCCAGGTTAACACATTCTGGATTGGGCACATATTTAAAAAAAATATTCAGTGCATGCTTGTCTCAGTCCCACACATTGAGTCAGGAGATGTTCCAGTGTTACGTCCCTGATATCTAGGTTGCAGAATCTGCATTCCGCAGTCGCGGCAAGCGGGCCTTGCCTTATACTCACAATTTGTCCAGTTGCCAGACATTGAAAGGGAATCTCATAAATTCCTGCCCAAGCGCTTTGCTCAGGAATTTTATGAGATAGGGTTCCATAGTGCCCATTTTTTTGTGGTTAAGGACCAAATGCGCATTCAATTATTTGCTATGAA
This sequence comes from Ambystoma mexicanum, assembly GCF_040938575.1. Classification (NCBI taxonomy): domain Eukaryota; kingdom Metazoa; phylum Chordata; class Amphibia; order Caudata; family Ambystomatidae; genus Ambystoma; species Ambystoma mexicanum. The sequence continues at coordinate 1,621,498,798 of NC_090929.1, forward strand.
TTACACTGACCGTCGAATTCCAGTCCGCATGCTGCAATAATATCTTGACCTTCATGGGATTTTTAATAAGTAGTTCTTTAGAGACCCCAACTTCTGCAAGGGATTCCTGAGCCTCCCTTTCCAATTCCTGCAGTACTGCTGACGAATCCTCGCCCGTGGTCAGTCACCGTCCCAGCGTACCATACAGAGTGGAGCTCTTACCCACCAGCAATTTCCTGTATAGCGATACTCTACGCCACACAATTATACTTAATATTGAATATAGCCCAAGTTCATAGCATATCGCTGCTAGTTTGACACCCTTTGGAAGGCACCACACCAAAGACCTGAACAAGCGGGCCTCATATTTCGGAAATTCGCTTCTAAACCAGGAGGGGCCAATTCCATCCCATAGCAAAACTGTGCAATTGTCTTGTTACGGTACACTTTCAGACAAGGGAAAAAAATCGAAAATGTTTCAACAGTAAATTTCTTAAACGCAGACAACACACGTTGCAAACCTATGGGAGTTAGGTCAAAAAGAAGTACATCGTCAGCATAGGCAGTCCAGACAATCTTAGTACCCTCTACTTTGGGAGCAGCAATGGATGCATCCTCCAGAACCAGGCCAACGTCAGAAAAATACAGATTAAAAATGGTTGGCGCGAGATCCAAGATGGCCGCCGGGGTGAGGAGTCGCATCTAAACAGCGCTCCGCCCGGGCCGCCAAAATAAAGCACGAATTGAAGCAGTGACGGCCCGTTCCTCGGCCCCCCCCCCCGACAGCTAAAGCCCCCCCCCCCACCCATCCCCCCACCTGGGAGGAACGCAACGCCGAAAACGGGTCGAGGACCGAAGAGAAAAGAAGACCGGCCCCTCCCCCCACGGGGCCGATCGGGACTCTCCCGCGCGGAAGAAACATAAATTACGCAGAACACGAAGACGGCGAGACGCGGGATCGAGGGCTCAGCTGGACTCCGCGGAGAAAACCCGCCCTCCCCTGCAAGCTCTGACGAGCGAGGCCCAAGGCGAACAACGGAGACGCCGCGACCAGGGAGAGGAGAGGCGCCGGGGGAATCAGGGCGGACCGCTGGAGAAGAGAAGTGGGGGCCGCCCTGAAACACGGCCAGAAGCGAAAAAAGGTGAGCCAACCCGGGGGGGAGGGCAAACAAAAGCGCCCACCAACGCATACAAGGACAGATACTTGCCCTAAGGCGCAGAGGGTGCACCCATACCACCAAGTATACACCACACTACCCGCCCCAGGAACGAGGAAAAGTGATAAAGGGGCCTCATCCCCCATAAGCTAGAGGGGGAAAGCGCAGAGGGGAATCCAGAAAAGGAGACTCGAGCGGCCGTAAGCGTTCTGGCACGACGAGACGACGGGGGAAGGAGTGGAAGGATAGACTTTACGACTAGCGAAGGCAAGAACCCCCACTCACAAAACCACAACGGCCGAACCGAACGGGTGGAAGGTCTACCGGAGGGCGGCACGAGGGCGCAGAAGCCCCACAGACATTCTAACTGAACACCCCACAATGTCAAGAGCAAAAGGGAAGGGTAACCCATCCCAACAGACACCTCAGTCGACGAAACAAGGTGCGGATATACTACAAATGTGGTCAGCAGAGGGCCCAGCGCAAACTCGAGGGAGAACCCAGGGAGAGCCCATGGGCGAGGCGGAAACACTCTCCCAGCATCAACAACCATTGACTAGGGAAGACATGCAAACTTGGTTCATGGACTTGCAAGAAAAGTTCATGTCTATGGTCCAAGAACAATTTGCAACCATGAAGAACGAAATGAAACAAGCGGTACAAGACATGAGAATAGATATAAACAACCTTGAAGAGAGAACTGACATGGTGGAAAAAACGGTGCAAAGCCTTGAAGAAGACACGAGACAAACAAGCGAAACACAAGAACATTTGGTGACACTCACTCACAACTTGGAGATACAATGTGAGGATCTGGAGAACCGCTCCAGGCGCTCTAACATTCGAATCAAGAACATGGCGGAATCAGTCCTAGACAAAGATCTGAAAGAGGCGGTGAAGGAGGTGTTTAGAGACATACTGGGGACGCAAGGAACTGAAGATATCGGAGTCGACAGAGTCCACAGGGTGGGTCCAAAAAGATCAGGGGCCCCAGGGGAAAGGCCACGCGATGTCTTGGTGGCTCTCTCTTCTTACCCGCAGAAAGAACAAGTCCTAAGAAGGGCCAGGGAAATGGAACATATTAAAATGAATGGGCAAGACATCCAACTATATCAGGACCTGGCGCAGGTAACCCTCCAAAAAATAAGAGCAATGGCCCCAGTGGTGAGAGTACTGATAGAAAAGCAAATCCGCTACAAATGGACCTTCCCCTTCGGGCTACTATTCACGTGGGAAGGAAAGCAGAGAAGGGTGACCACGCTGGAAGAAGGCCTCAGCACTATGGGACTACAAGATGAAGAGATGGAACGGGCAGAGGCCACAAACAGGAGAGAAAGAACGAGACCACCAGTGGGCTGGGAAACCAGCAAACAGAAGAAGGCTAATACAGGGAGGGAGACCCGGAGAAAAACACTGTGAGGATCTCAGGGAAACATACACATGGGGGACAGACATGGGAACGCAGATACTGAGACCCAGTCGGGGGGGGGGGGTATGGAAGCGGAGCTGAACGGACAAATCACGGAAGGCGGCCGGGTCGAGACCCGACGGGTTGGAACTCGGTAAAAACAAATGGTTCAATGGGGTTTAGGAATCCCCATAACATACCCCCCGAGGGTATGGAGGGCAGGGAGCGAAGGGCGCAACGCCCTAGCATCAATAGGAACCCTTGCCCTACTCGGGGGACAGTTTGTTTGGTTTAAAGTTAAATGTTGGGGGAGAGGGGAGGATCAAGGGAGGGGAAAGGGTCGGAGGAATCAAAGAATAGAAACGGACACAGAAGGGGACTTGAGGCAATGGCACAGAAACATAATAGAATGGGGATGATACGCATATTGACCTACAATATTAGGGGCATGAATCACCCAACAAAAAGAGCGAAACTGGAGAAACAGTTCAAAAGGGAGAAGGCAGATCTACTGCTTCTCCAAGAAACCCATATTAGAACAAGGGATAAGCAGAAAACCAGGATAAAAGGATTCAAAATATGGGCACAGGCAACGACCGCGGGTAAAAAAGCAGGGGTGCTAATTGCGGCAAAGGAAGGGAAGGACTTTACACTGCTGGACACCACATTAGATAAAGAAGGACGATACGCCTTCGCCAATGTAGAATTGGAGGGATCTCGCATTACACTAGCCTCAATATACGCACCCAATCAGGGACAGGATGGCTTTCTTAGAGACGTCCTGTCTAAATTGGAAGCCTTTGCAAGGGGGGAAGTGATCATGGGAGGGGACTTTAATATGGCGTGGAACCCACAATTGGATAGGAGCACGGGGAATACACAGGGCCAGGGGGCGCCATCAAAGCGCCTGAGACAACAAATGAACCACATGGCCCTGAATGATGTTTGGAGGGAACTGAAGGGCGGACAGAGGGGGTACACATAATTCTCTCATGTTCACAATACCATGTCTAGGATCGACTATTTCTGGGTTTCAGTGGGATTATTGGGAAAGATACAAGGGCTAGATAAAGGTACAATAGCCCTCTCGGACCATGCCCCACTATGGTTAGACATGACCTTCCCAGGGAGAAAGAGCGGGCTCTGGAGGTGGATGCTACCACAGGATCTACTCCAAGACCCAACTACCGGAGAATCCAGAAGGGAAATGATAGAGGAATACTTTAAACAAAATGACACTGGGGAGGTAGCAATGAGCGCCGTATGGGACGCGTTTAAAGCAGTGTTACGGGGGAGGATGATAGCGCTGAAAATCACGAGAGATAAACAAAAGTGGCAGTGGGAAAAGGAATTGGAAAAATCTATTGAAGACATCCAAGAGAAGATACTGACACACCCCACTAAAGCTCTGAAAAAATCATTGAAACGCACACAGGGCCAATTAGAGATGTTACGCACAATGGGCGCAGAAAAGAATTTACTTTATCTGAAACAGAGATATTACAGTAGAGCGAACAAATCAGATAAACTTCTGGCGAGACAACTCAGGACAAAACAGAAAGAAACAACGATCAAGGCCATATGTGATTCGAAGGGGGACATCCAAACACACACACACGACATGGGGGAAGCACTGAGGCAATTCTACCAAAATCTCTACTCCACTGAACACCCTAATACAAGCGCCCAAGATGCATATTTAGAGGCCCTGCAGATCCCGAAAATATCAGAAGAGGATAAACAGTCATTGGGGACCCCCATTAGGGAAGAGAAAGTCAGGGAAGCAATAAAGGGACTCCCAAGAAATAAAGCTCCAGGCCCAGATGGGTTTACTGCTCCATTTTATAAAAAATACTCAGACATACTGACCCCGATCCTAACCAGGCTCTTAAACTCATTTAAAGATAGCAGCAATGTGACCCCCACAATGAACGAAGCGAAAGTTCTGGTATTCCATAAACCAGGTAAAGACCCAACTAACCCTGCATCATACAGGCCAATTTCCCTGATTAATCTAGACGCGAAAATCTATACGCAAATTCTGGCAACAAGGCTGTCCCCGCTACTCCCCAAACTTATTAGTGAGGACCAATCAGGCTTCATTCCCGGCAGGCAAACACATGACAACACAAGGAGGCTCGCCCATATAGTAGAAAAAATTGGTATATCCCACACCCCAGCGGTACTACTGTCAGTAGATGCAGAAAAAGCTTTCGACCGGGTGGAATGGTCAATGTTATTCAAAGTCCTGAAATGCATGGGGTTTGGGGATCAGTATATTGCGAGCATCAGAGTGAACTATAACTCCCCGTCCAGCAGAATAGCCATTAATGGCGAGGTTACGGACAAGGTAATAATATCAAGAGGAACGAAACAGGGTTGCCCCCTCTCACCACTGCTGTACGCCATATTTTTGGAGCCTCTCTTAATAAAAATACGGGAGGCAGTACACATTAAAGGGATAGACATGGCCGGACAGCAACATAAAGTAATAGCGTACGCGGATGACATGCTAATAACCCTAGAGGACCCCGAATCCACTCTATCTGCCGCGGTGAGAGAATTAGAAAACTACGGGACCATCTCAGGCCTAAAAATCAATAGGAGAAAATCAGAGATACTAATCCTGGCAGGGGACAGAGCAAACATAGAAAGGGAAGCAAAGATACAGGACCTTAAGATTGTAGAAAAAGGTATAAAATATCTGGGAATAAGAGTACCTCCAAAAATTGAGCAATTCTATGGGGAAAACTACCCGCCGCTAATCACAAACATTCGAGGCGAATTAGGCAGCTGGAATCCACTACAGATATCCTGGTGGGGCAGAATACAATCAGTCAAGATGACTGTCCTCCCAAAGGTTCTATACTACTTCCAGGCTCTCCCGGTGGGGGTCCCCGACACGTTCTTTAAAACCCTAACAAAATTGGTATCATCCTTTGTATGGAAAGGGAAATCACCCAGGATAGCTTCAATGGTACTCACGGCCCCAACCAGAGAAGGGGGGATGGCACTCCCCCATTTTAAAAAATTCTATCAGGCGGCACAGCTTAAAGTCCTGAGGGAATGGGTGGGGGAGAATCCGAAGCAGATATGGGTCAAACAAGACAGAGCAGTAGCGAGAACCCCACTGGTAGAGCTTCTTTGGAAACAGAGGCAGCACAGACATGAGAACCTAGGGATTAGCGAAATACTGAGGACCACATTAAAAGCATGGGATAACCAAACACGAAAAGGTATAATGACCACAGCGCTGGGACCCTTCACACCCATCTGCAGAAATCCACAATTCCCACCGGGGATGGAACAAGGGGCCTATGACAGCTGGGAGGAGGCGGGCATAACCAAAATTGGCGAGATGTTTACAGGCAAGGAAATTAGATCACTAGAATCCTGCTTTACAGGCTCAAACTTCCCCAAAGGTGATAGGTATAGATATGAGCAGCTAAGACACTGGTTAAACTCCCCGACAATCACCGAGGCAGCAACTAGGGATCTTACAGGATTTGAAACATACATCATCTCCAACACAGGGGAGAAAAAGTAGGTATCGACTCTATACAAATACATAAACACACAAGGGGAAGACATTAAATGGTCGTATAGAATAAAATGGGGCAGAACACTGGGGGAGGAACCAACGAATAGGCAGTGGGAGGACCTATGGAAGCAGATCCCCAAGATGACCCGATCGGCACAAACCAGGGAGATGTGGGTCAAAATTATGACACAATGGCACTACACCCCAGAGAGGCTCTATCTAATGTACCCAAACACGCCAAATCAATGCTGGAGAGGATGTGACGAAGTGGGAACATGGAGACACATATGGTGGGACTGTAAAGGCATCAAACCCTTTTGGGAAGAAGTAAGAAGTGAAATGGGTAAAGTTTTCCCAGATGTAGGGTCGCTTGGGGAGGGAGTGTGGCTCTGCGGACTCAGAGATGATACAGCAAGGCTATACAGCAAATCACAATGGAGAAGCTTCATGGGACTTCTAATAGCGGCATGGACCACTATAGCACAAAATTGGAAGAATAAGAATACCCCACTGCCCTATACCTGGCTACAGAAGGTATGGACCCACGTAACAATGGAAAAAATCACACACAAAATCCAAGGAACAGGAGACATATTCGGAAAAGAATGGGAAGGGACCCTGCAATATCTCCAGTCAGACTTCATGGAACAGTGGTGTCCCCACAATATCAAAGTTTCAGACATTTTTAATGCATAAGAGGAAACTGGGACAATTTGATATCATCCGACCTGAGGGGAGGAAAGGGGGAGGGGGAAGGGAATGTTATAATGTTCAATTGCTCTTTCTTTTGTCTTATTTATGTACAAACTAATAAACACAAGTTTAAAAAAAAAAAATGGTTGGCGCGAATATGCATCCCTGTCTAAGACCGTTACTCGCGATAATTTCCTCAGAGAGTTCCCTCCGTATTGAGTCGGATCCTAATTTTGGTTTCAGCTTGCAGGTGATATAAAATGGTTAATAGCTGTGCAGGCATATCTAGAGCAAGAAGTTTGCTCCACAGTGTAGCTCTATTTACCAAATCAAAGGCAGAGCACAAATCAATTGACACCAAGTATATTGGTTGGCTGCCTCTTAACCTGGTCTGGTGCTGCATAATAGACAAAAGAAGGCCCCCTGCATCCGTGCCCACTGTTTTCCCAAAACCAAATTGCTGGGGTGAGAGTACTGCCGCTCCGTCCATCCAAGTATGGATATGTTCCAAAACTAAGGACGCAAAGATTTTTGAATTAACGTCTAACAGGGCGATAGGTCTATAACTAGATGGTAAAGACCTATCGCCCTTTTTATAGATGGGTACCACAAAAGACAGATGCAAACTTTTAGGGAATACACTAGATATACCAATGTCGTTAAACAGAAGAAAAAGAATCTTAGCCCATAGATTTCGGATTGCCCTTAAACACTATGTTGGCGAGCATGTTAGGTCCTGGTGCCCTAGAAGACGAGCATCTTGAAATAAGTCATTTTATATCCAGCAATGTGAACGGAATGTTCCATTGACATGTGAGGATTTCTGCCGGCACCGGCCAAGTGGTAATAGGTGGACAGCATAGGGAACCAAAATGCCCTTCCTAAACAACTGAGGAGATGCACACTCCTTGTTCTCTAGCTAGGATTTCACCTCTCCTATTGACTGGAGTCCAAAGGTTTCTTGTGTTTGTTTTGGATAATGCCTCTAATATACTTTCGGCATCCTGCTGAAAAATGTTTGCTTTTAGTGTACGCGCTTTGGCTTTCCATTTACTTTTTACCTTTTTTATCACTTCCTCCAGTTTCGGGGTATGCAGCAGTTTTACTAAATACCAAAATCTCACGATTCCTCTTTTTTGAGTAAATACATGGTGGGATCAAAAACATGTGCGTGTGAAGGACCTGGTTTCTTAGGTCTCCTTATCCCTTGAGGCCCGAGGATAACGGCCTTGATATAACGATTGAATTCCCCATGTGCATAAATTCTGATTTTTTTTTTCGCAACCATTTTTATCATAGTCCTGAAAAAAGACCTTATTTCAACCTTTCTCAATATTATCACAGTGCCAATTAATTCTGTTCCCAGCAATGTTAGGCTCCATCGTCAATGGATATACATCCTTGGGAGCAACCACAGTTTGCACCTGTAAAGGTCAGTTTAAGAACACTGTGATCACCAACAATAGAAGGTAGTATTATGAAATCAGAGATGTAATTAAATAGTTGCATGTTTACAAAAATGTAGTCTATAGTGGAGAATTCAAATCCATTTGTCCAGGTATAACAGGTCACATCCTTACTCAAACAATCATTTACACAGTTTAAGCCCCAGCTCCTCAAAAAATTATTCCACAGTAAGCCCTGCACTTGTTTTCTAGTGGAGCCATCCTTTTCTGGGCAAAGACTAAACTCCTCAAGTGCCCCCTTTGAGCACAAACCTGCTTCAGAATTAAAATCCCCCAAAACCATGATATTCAAAATATTAGACTTTGGCATTCCTGTATGATGCCATCGAGCAGGTTAATATCTTCCTTCAAATCAAGCTCAGGGCTCCAGTAGACATTTATAATCAGCAGTTTACCGAAAGGAACAGGGGGAAGAAGTGCAACAGCATGGCAATACAACCCTTATGGGGCGAAAAAAGCTTAAGACACTTAAAAGGCAGCAAATTTCTAATAGCAATAAGCAAGCCTCCCGAAGGTCTTCCTCTAGGTTTTTTTACTGCTGGCACTTGATGCAAACAGAACCTGTCCAACACGAGGGGAGAAAGTGCCCATGTCTCTTGGATACAAAAAAATGCTTGTTTCAATTACAAGACTAAAACTGTCAGACGCCAGCCTAAGACTTACCTCTTGGTATTGGGGACCCAACTCGGTAGAGTGGCTGAGCAGCCAGGCTTATCTTAGGAGGGAGTTATGTGATTTGTAGAACAGTACAAAGAAATCATTGCATACATAGACCCAAGAAAACTCTTACTCAGTTATATTAAAATATGTATTTATATATACAAAAGGCACAATCGATTCTAAAATGCAGCAACTAAAAATAACATTGAATTTAAAAATGGAATTAAGTTATGCATGGGACAAAAATGCAGGTGAGTAACTTTTGGTTATACTTTTCATAACCAAAGTCAAATGGACAGTTCCAGTGAAGATCTTCAGAGGAAAAGCTACTTAAGCAGTCAGTAGTTCTTAAAAACAACACAGGGCCTCAAGTGGAGCCTTATTGTTCGCACACAGGCTGTAAAGCCTGCACAGAGGAGTTGAGGTCAACTCTTGACTTGAAGAAAACAGCACTTCCCAAGCTAGGAAGTACTGAAAATGGCACAATGTAATAACACCCCAAGCTCAACAGTACCTTAGAGATGAAGAAGAAATTGATAAATGAGTTAAATAAGTGAAGCGAAAAAGGCTTTATTAACCAAACATTTCAACAAGGATTCCAAAACATAGACATATATGCATCTGCTGCCCTTTGGAATCAGTGGTGGGAGAACTGCAAAAAGAAACCTTTCCCTAGTAGCTCTTACTCTTGTAGATTTTATGTTGCATGGTGATACTGCCCACTTCAGGGTTCGATGCACAGCTATAAGAACGTTAAAATAAATAAATAAAAGTTTTCTCTCAACTCGTTTTCCAAATTACTTCGTGCAGAAGGAGATATTAAATGTCATGGATTTAATGAAGATACTCTTGATCGAGTACTTGGATTACAAGTAAGTAACTTTTCCTTCCAGCTGTTTGCTAGAAATAGGTTTTGGAAGACCGTGGCACTTTGTGCAGTCCTGGAGGCACATTAGCCTTTGTTCTGTGAACAGCTTGTTGAAAGCAGGATCAGATACTTTGTTTGGTTTGAACATCCTTTGTCACTTGTAAGCCAGATGCCTGGCCCAATGTGTCACCAAGTTTGTTGTTCCAAACTTGGTAGTTTATTTGCAGCAGCTGAAAATGATGGGGAGATTGTTGTAACTAGACAGATACATTGCTTCCATGTCTTGCCACCATTGCTGTTATTCCATACGCTCTGTTCTGTTGTTAACATTTTTATATTCCCTGGCTCAGCTGTGGTCCTAATAAAACCTATATATATATATATACTTGCTATCAATATTTGTGAGAGCTGAGGTGGTGTAAAGTTAGGCTTGAGATATGTTGGAGGTACTAGCTGTGAATCAACATCTCTCACCCTTTCTGGTCCAACCACAACATGAAGACAAGTTAGTAATTGTGTGGAATTTGTTCACTGGGAGTACTTAAGTTACAGCAGACAAGTGACATGCCTAGATTTAAGTGGAGTTAACTAAGTTGTTGCTCTCATCCAGGATTTTTCCATATGAAGTCTCTTTCTCCAAAATCGGCTTCAAAGTGAAAGAACAAATCAGTTGGTGCTTTTCAACTCACCAACTCGTTAATGATCCTGTAAACTTGCCTTAGTTACTGTTTGCTTCCTATTTTGAATTACACCATCTTACAAGGAGTTAAACGTTTAAGGATGTAGCATTTCTTAGCAGCGACTGCACATGTTGGCTATAGACGGAGCCATTCATGATTACATTAAACAAACTTGGAAAGTCGGTGGCTTATGCCATCCTTTATCTGCTATATATTTTGAGATAATACTGTTTAATTTAAGTTCTATTAGACTGGATTAAACAAAATTTACTCATGAAACATTTAGCATTGTGCTTGATTGTGTTTTCTTGCGTTTTCATAAGACTAACACCAGTTCCATGGTGTATATCCTCTCAGTAGTTCTTTTAGGTTTTTATTCATGGCAGACTTTTAGAGAAATCTTATATAAGCATATATGTGCCCCTTGTCTTGTCTTTCCTCATCAGCTAATCAATGTGTAATTTTGATCATCACCCCAGTTTTTGCAGTTTACAATCCAACATGGCTTTTCTCCTTTGTGTGCAGACGGCTGCTGTTGCTATGGCCCGATGTGTTCGTGAGCGATTCTTCTTTGGTGTCATGGAACCACAGTTGATGCAAACGTGAGTGTACTCCTATCTGAGACTTAACTGTACTATTCCTGCACCTCTTCAAGGGCTAACTGTACCGAAGTGGGAAGACGTGATTAGAAGGGAAGGCATGACTAGCAGAGAGCTGACATTATGACCAAGTTGGGAAGAGTGGTGGTTAAGGTTGCTTGCTCAGTTGCCAATCACTAACTTTTTAGTGTACAGCGCTCAGGATGAGTGCTGTACCGTTCTGTTTTACTCCCTAAAAATAGGGAAATGCAGTTCTCCCCAAAAAAAGAAACAGCGCAGCAAATAAGCATGTGCCGGTCTCTTGTTGCCACCTGCACTGTGTCAAAATAAATGTTATCTGGAGCACTGCTTGTGTGCCAAAGTGTTCAAATGGATTTTCAGAACCAACCCCTGTGGGCAGATTGAGGGGGCCACCTTGTTCTGGTGAACAGAGAGGCACTAATGTCTAGCCAATCTGAGTAGTGTGACTGAGCTGGAAGGCTTAGACTTAGGAAGTATGAGAGTGGTGAAGGGTTCAGTTAGGCATACGCAGAGCACTCTTATTAACACAAGTTAGGCAGAATGTTATTTAGGCTTTAGACAGGTTCTTGGGAATGAAAAACCAAGAGTAAATAATATCCCAAAAAATTAACTTCTATTATATACACACTCTCTTCGGTACATTCCACTAAGAGCACCAGCACTTCACTTTTAGAATTTAGTTAAAATAGTTTTGGAATACTGTAGAGTAGTAAAAGAAGTGAATAAAATGAACCACTTAAGTAACCATTAGTTGGAGAACCTTTATGTTGAAGATAAAGGACTTGGAAACACCAGACAGTCTTATAAAACAAGGCACTACAACTTAAGTCTTTACCTAGCTACACAAGATTCACAGGTCCAAATATAGTTCTCTTAAGGGTTGGCAAAAGCCAATAGGCAATTTGTAAGTGGTCACAATTTAGGTAACTATTCAAGAAAGGTTTTTAGCAGACCCTTTCCCAATTCAAACACCTTAGTGGGAAAGCTCAGTGAGGGAACTTGACCAGAACAATAGCGTTCACATTCAGGCAAGCGAGATGTAGGCAAGACTTAAACCCTATGGAAACATGGGGGCACAGAATCAGTATGCTTACTCACCCACTGCACTTGGATTCACTGTAGTAGTTCCAGAAGTTGCTTGGACCCCTTTTCTCGTATCTTGGTTCAGTCCGGAGGAGGTCCAGAATCAGGTGCAGATGTAATTTATGGTGTCAGTATTTTAGGTCTGGCAGGTTTGTGGTTTGGTGCTCAGATGGATCGGTTCTGGACACCTCTACTGGACTGAAGCAAGGACCACCACTCCGGCGATGATCTCACAGGACCCCAGGATATGATGCAGGCTGGGATCAGCGATGGCCACACAAACAAAGAAACTGCTCCTACAGTGCCCCTCTTTGTGGATTCCAGCTGGAATTGCAGGGGAGTACTTCTTGTTTTGTATTTCGAGGATCTGCAGTTTTGGGTTCAAAAGAACCACCCAGCTAGACTGAGAGCACTGGCCCCAATATGGAGGAAGAAGCCCACTCCCATCTTAGCTAGAAGTAAGGATCTAGCACACTTTTAATGTGACTGGGTATCAATTGGCTGTTGGCCCAGAGAAGATGTCTCTTCTCGTATGATTACAGCGCCGAGATTTGTTCTGCTACAATGGATAGATGTATTGAGTTCTATTTTTCACCTCGTGGGAGCTCAAAGCTTGTGCCACTCTCCAACCCTTGTACACAAGCACAATAACAACCCTTGCACCGTTACTCTGTGGTGAGGTGTTAACTCGGTAAGCATTCACTAAATCTGCCACACTTTTATGTTAGCAAGCACATATTTATAAAGAGATAGTGAAGATAGCAAACAGAATGGCATCAGTGACATAACAATTTCACATCAAGATTAGTCAGCATTGTCTGCATGCACCCAAGTCAAAAATGGACTAATGTTGTATAAAAGGAAATATTTATTTCACAACCATCACAAATATAAAATCCCTCTCACTAGAATTTTTCAACATGCAGGATACCAGTCATATTGCAGCATTCAATACAAAATCCACTCATGGGCTGTAAAACATCTCTTCAAAAAGTGTCCCACGTGGGGCATAACTCACAATGGTCTCCAAGCATGGCACAAATCCCAGTCCATGCTCCCACGCACACCAAGATCTAAGAAACGTGTTCAATTCAAATTGCAGTCTAACCTAAACCAAAAGGCATGTCTCAGAAAAATCATAATTGAAAATAAAATGCAGTAATGAAAACAATGCTTCAATCATCTATCTGCAAATTAAGAAAAAAACAGCATTAGCACAGATTTTAGTTACCTTTATTCCCCAGCAACTTAAAAGATGCAAACTTTCAAATGAAGCAGAAGTATAGCACCCCCTTTCATCTGTTTGACAGCAACTCCGCGGCTTGTCCCATCTGGTCAGCCAGCCCTACCCCGGCACCACCCCAGTATGTTTCTCTGGTGTTGATATGGGGTTTGAAATGGACATCCCTTCATTGTTAAACTTGCATGTCACTTGGTAGGCTTTTGCCTTGGGCCTAATGCAAACCCACCTGGATGATATAGTCTGCCACAGTTTGTCACATTCTTAGCATGTTGCTACTATAAACAAATATTAATGTCTGGTGACATATCTGCTGTTTGCAAGATGCCTAGAATGTCTCAACCTTCCGCACAATGCCAAAAGTGTCTGGCAATGTTATCTGTCATTAGCATGATGCTAGTTTTACTAAACTCCACCTATGGTTGAACTGTAGAATACTCACACTTGGGGCACAGAGCTCCAACTCTTAGTATAGGCCTGAGCTGCACAAGTATGTTTATAGCAATGGCTAAGCAGCCAGGTTTTAGGTTTGTAGGGAGAAGGGCTGTAGTTGAGTACAAAGACCTATGAGCACACTTTTAGTCAAGGAAACACTTACCATTGTGTAGAGGAGCAGCTGCATGCCTCTGCAGGAAATCCCTACCCGTGCTATCTATATCTTGGAGGCCTGGGATCGTGCCATGTTTGACACCAGCATTTGTGCCAATACCGCAGCAAATATTTGAAAAAAGGTATCCACCGAGAAAACCCTATCAAATGCAGAGACGGCAATCTCGGGAGCTCCCTGAAGGAATATGAAAAGGAGCAGAAGGAGAAGCTAGTAACGTCACAAGAAACATGCATGAGGCCCCAAGAAAGCTGGTTCAAGAGAATGCATGTGTCCTACAGAAACTTGTGACTGAGTAAAGAATAGAGTACACTTTCATATGTGAAAAGAAGATTGCACGTGTGTGAAGTGCTGCAGATAATTAACTGTTCAAGAATTGTACAGACGCTGAAACGCAAGTAGACAAAGTGAATAGAATGAGGGCGAAACCGCTATTGTATAGGAGCTGGACATCGATGTCATTCATTTTGTAAGCCAGGACCCATGAAGAGGAAAGGCCGCGAATTGTGTCGCAGCAAGAATAAGCTGAGATTGTGGAAGCGCATGGCAAGGCTGTCTGGCCTGGCATCAAAACTGAATCAGCCAAGGTCGGTTATCTATTCTTGAAAGCAGTGAACGTGTGTAGGATGACTCATCCTTTATTAAGGTGCAAAGAAAGAACACTGAGTGCCAAGTTTTATTCATTTAAGACATTTAAATGCTGCAAAATTGACCAAATTGTGGTCTCCTGTCACGTGAGCCAAGGATGGAAATAGAGTTGAGCTTGGAGTCCTTGAACAACGATAGTGAGTGCCTGCACTCCCATATATTCTCAGACAAGGATACTGTGCAAGGCCAAGTTCAAATGCAATGCAGAAGGCATGGGTGATGAGAGATATTGGGCTAATATGGTGGGGAGGTAAAGTCAAGTCCACCTCCTGGCACCGGGGTCTGAGCTTACGTGCTGCTAAGTGAACCGAATGTTCCAGACATGGCACGAGCGTGTCACCCAATTGTAGAGGGCCATATAACGAAGGGCTTGATAGTTTGAAGACCAATGCTAAACCGTGTACTTAATAGTGTTGGAGATTACATGTTTTAGAGGTATGCATAAGTTATCCACCTGACAGTAGGGCAGCCAATCACAATCCTACTCCCTATAGAAAGTATGCTTGGATGTTCCTCTTGAACCAGTTATAATTGCTTGTAGGTTTTTCTTATTTTGCCACATAGTAGGACGTCACCTCTGACGAATTTTTAGTATAAAGTCTGTTTAATGAGCCAATCATCGAGAGCTGGGCGAACGTCCGTTGATGTCCGTTCTAACCTCCCTGTTTTAAATAATTAATAAAACAGTAAACTTTGCCATCTTCCTGAGTTGGTTGGATTATTTGGCCTCAGAGATATTCTGCAACCCCATCCATTGCATGCACGTCAATAAAGGACCATAAGTTCAATTGTATAAATCGCAACACAGCCTGGCCACCAGCGCCTAACACTCAGTCTCAATATCACTAGAATTCATTGTTTGCAAAAACTCTGTCTGGGTGCCCCTCCGCCATTGTGCTCTTTTTCTCTCCATTCATTCTTGTGACAAAAATCTTAGGCTTTAATTTCAGTCACTATCAATTTGTTAATGTATGGTACAATGAACTCTGAAAATGTGTGATATGTGGGTACTGTGAGAAGCCAAAGGCTGTCTCAATGGCTAGATCTCTCAGGTGGCCAGGGTACGGCCATCGCCTTTGAATCCAGACCCTGGGGGTGGACCAGTGGGGGATGATCACCTGGGTCAGGGGTCTTCGGGCAGTTGGGGTGAGGCAACCAATGGTGAGATGTGGTATCCCCCCCCTTTCCCGTACCCATGCCCCATCCTATTTTATAGGATTCTTCAATGTCCGATCTCCCCCAACCCCATTTTCTGCACAAACACTGGGCCGAGGAACAGGGCGACTGAGAGTAGAGAGGCTAACCCTTACATATCTCATTGGACATGTCCCGCTAATCGGGTTAGGCAAAGTCAGGCACTTCACTTTAATGACTTACATCTGATACCCATTAGCTCTCCCCACATGGATTAAAGGTGGAACATAGAGATACATTCTGAGCAAGGTGGAACACAAGAAGGAGCAGATCTTCCGGGGCGAAGGCAAAGCTGCTGGAGCAGAACGGGTAGGGAAACCCAGGAGATCCCTACAGGAGGTTGTTGCCTCCGAAGAGCTGTGAAAAATATGCAAAGAAGGCTAAATCCCAGACAAGACTGCATTGTGTTTCAAGGATGCCAGCAATCATCCCGGGTGAACGACGGACCTTGACTCATGAATTAAAGCCGTAAAGACAAGAGAGGAATGCACACAGTCAGTGAGTTTGCGAACAACATGAACGTCTGTGTGTGTATTAAGAAAAGATTGAAGGCTGCTCGCGTGCTGATGAGACGCAAAGGAAGGCAGTCCTGTGGTGAACTTTAAATTACTGATAACTCTGATGCCAGTGATACAGAGTAGTGGAGTGGTCTGGCGACAGGAAATAGTCCACTCGAAAGTCTCTGCGAAATATGTGATATCTTGTTATAGAGCAGCAAAGTAAACAAACTACTTTGAGAGATTTCTATGAACATTTGTGCTTATGATACTGAACTACCAAGACACATTGGGGCAAATAACACAAGACTGTGAGCTGAAGAGAAAGTCGAAGTGGTCTTCTATAGTAAAAGCCTTGTACAGTCGAGTCTTTGACATCCGTGAAAGGTCCGAGCCCGACTTATTGGGACCGGAAGTGTGATAAGTTAGGATAAGGGAACCCCTGACGAATTTGAATAAAGCTTGGGGAAGGGAACCCCTGCAAGTGTTGTGATTGTGAGGCCCGAGGGAGATCTACATTGAATCAGGTAGTTTTTGATTGAAAGGTCTGAGCCCGACTGCAGGAGAACCACCAGATCTTTTTGCTTTGAGAGGTCCGAGCCAGACCGAGGGAGACCTGCATGAACTTTTATGGAACTGTGACAGACCTTTTAAATGCTGGAATTAATGACTTTAATGTGGAAGGCCAAGCGGGCCTCGATCCAAGTTTTGAACTGCCTTTTGTTTTGAGAGCCAGAGTGTAATCCTCTTTACAGAGGCTGTCCTACTCCATGCTGTCCAACGTGGGAAGGAGAGTGGACTTGGCCACATTGATTCTGTGTTATAACACTGACTTTCCTTTGCATACACATTCCCCTTTACACACTTTTTGTATAAGGTTTTGTTAGTATAGGCCATTTTGATTTGACATAGACTGACTAGGACTGTATTTTCTTTATTATTTGATGCTGGAGACTACTCCCATCTTAGCTATAAGGCAGAGTAGGAGTTTCTCCAAACCCCAAAAAGATAAAGGTTTGCAACTTGTAACTCTTGTGTCGGTGTCATACTTCTGATACCATGCCTCCCTTGCAGTACTAAGTGAAAACCCGGTTTTTACTTGACCGAAAACTAAAAAGATTAAGAATTACTGCTCTGTGACCGCACAGAGCAGTCATTCTAAATCGAACTATGTCTGTGTGGCTGTGTGAGTGTGTGTTTTATTTATTTATTTATTTATTTATTTGTATTTTTAAAGCGCACAATCAGCCCAGGGGCATTATGGCGCTGTTACATAAAAAAAACATTGGTCTGGTTACAGAAGAAGGCATAAATGGTTACAAGGTAATTTGTTTTGCAAAAGCATGTTTGGTTACATGGCAGGAAGTACATACATCATAATGGAACAATTGAGGGTCATGAGGGAGAGGGCAGTGATAGGGCTTTGCGAATAGTGTGGTTTTGAGGGATTTGCGAAAGGAGTACAGAGAGGGTTCAGCTCGGGTAGTTTGGGAGGGTGTTCCAAAGCTTATGGGAAGCTAATGCCGCCAGCTTTGGCTCTTCTTATAGTGGGAACTTGGAGTTGGTTGGCATGGTGGCTTCTTTTGGGACGTAGGGAAGAATTCTTGGTTATAGTTTCTGATAAGTAGGGAGGTGCCGTGTGATTGATGCATTTGTGTGTGATGGGGAGTATTTTTAAATTGATACTTTCCTTGACTGGGAGCCAATATGCATTTCTTCGGGCCTGTGATACATGGTCAAATTTGGGAATGTGCAGTGCAGCGCGGAGCGCATTGTTTTGCACTATTTGGAGTCTGTTTAGGTTTTTGGTAGACGTGCCAGCTAAGAGGGCGTTGCAGTAGTCCAGTCTGGCCCCTATGGTGGCTCTGGCGATGGAGAGGCAGTTGGGTGTGGTAAGGTATGGTTTTAAGGCATAGATGAAATTGGTGGTCAGTACGGATGCCAAAGAGATGGCGCTAACTTGTCTTGTCATGGAGAGTGTGGCATCTAGGTAGACTCCTAAAGTCTTCAAAGCAGTGGAGACATGTATCTTAGTGCTGTCAATGGTCATGTGTGAATAATCTTTGCTAAGTTTGGTTTAAGTTTCGCTAGGGGCTAGGATGATCTCCGTTTTGTCGCCGTTAAGGCAAAGACCATTGATCGCCATCAAAGTTTGGATAGTGGTGTAAATTAGAGCTTTTGTGTCTTGGTCATAGTCTCCGGTGAGGGGGAGGAGTACTTGTGTGTCTTTGGCATAGTTAGTGTATGCTATGCCGAGGGAGTCCAGTAAGTTGAAGAGGGGTTTGGTGAAAAGGTTATAGAGGGTTGGCGCGGTGCATGACCCTTGTGGGACTCCACAGCTGATGGTGGTGGGGGGGGCGTTGGCCTGGTCAGAGTACACTTTCATGGCTCTACCTTCTAAAAATGATGTGATCCATGTGGTTGCTTTGTGAGAGAAGTAAGCTGCATTGAATAGGTGAGAGGTAAGGATGCCATGGTCCACAAGGTCAAATGCTGCGGACAGGTCGAGCACTAGCAGGAGAGCAGGTTTGCCTGTGTCCATTATTTTGGTGATTTGATTCTTTAAATCTAGGAGAGCAGTTTCCGTCCCGTGGCCTTTACGGAATCCTGATTGTCTTTTGCCTAAAATGGCATAGGTTTCCAGGTAATGTTGGATTTCGTTATGGGCGGCTTTATCTAAGATTTTGAGGAGGAAGGGTACGGTGGTGATGGGGCGATAATTATTAGGGGAGGTGGGGATCAAGGGTTTTTTTTTTTTTTTTTTTTAGGAGTGGGCGAACCCAGGCTTCTTTTAGGCATTGTGGTACGGTTCCAGAGGAGAATGAGGCATTGATGAATGCTGTGCTGATGGGGGTGAGTGCTTCTGAGCACTCTTTGATGGTGGGTGGGCAGATATCCCCTTTGCAGGTAGATGGTTTGATGTTTTTGAGGAGATCAGAGACTTCTGGCTCAGTGACTTCTTTGAAAGCAAAGAGGGGTATTTGCGGGTGAGGATTGTGAGTGGAGGGGGAGGGGGGACTGTAGTGTGTATTGAGGGCTTTACGTTGGGAGGCTATTTTATCTTGGAGCATTTTAACTTTAAGTAGGGCAGTCTGGATGCCTGTGCACCATGCTTCGTCCTTGATGATTTCATCAGGACTGGAAGCGGCACAGGTGAGTTCTTTGAATATGGAGAATATTTCTCTTGTTTTAGAGCTGGCTTTGGTAATTCTCTGGTTGTAGGATTCGGATTTGGCTTGGAATATGGCGTTTTTGTAGGTCCGCAAAATTTCTTTAAATTCTTTGAGAGGATTGGTTGGGTGTTAATTGCCATCTGGATAGGGCTTTTCGTTTCTTGGTGCGCAGAGTAGATGGCTCTTCTGTAAACCAGGAGTTGGAGTGCATGGATTTTTTTTTCTCTTTTATCTTCTAGAGGGGAAATAGTCTCAAGGGCTTGGGTGAGAACATTGTTATAAGTGTTAGCCAGCGAGGTGTGGTCTTGGTTAAATGGATGTTTGAGTTCAGGGATATTGAGAAGAGGAGCGAGGTTGGTAGCAGTGAGCTTTTTAGAGCTTCTCAATTTGGCGTGGGGGCATGAGTAAGGGTTTTGTGGGTAGGTGTGGTGGGAATGGCGAATTGAATGTAGTGGTGGTCCGTCCACGGAAGGGCTGTGATGGAGGTGATGGCAGATGAGCAGTTGTGATCTGCTATGCAGTCAATGGTTCGACCTTTGCAGTGAGTTGGTGTGGCGATTTTGTGTTCAAACCCCAAGTGTGAGAGTTCTTTAGCTAGGTTTGCGGCAGCCTTATCGTTGGGGTCAGTTAAGCCAAGGTTAAGATCACTGAGTAGGATGGTTTTGGAAGAACTTTTGAGGTCATTACCTATGATTTGGAGGAGTTGCTTTTGATATTCAGGGGGAGATCCTGGTGGTCTGTAAGTGATTATGATGTTTATAGTGCAGTTCGTGGAGAGAGCTAGTTTGGCAGTGAGAAGATCAGCGTTGTTCTCCCACTGTTGGTTGCACATTCTAATGGCGAGGGTGTTTTTGAAGATGAGGGCGACGCCACCACCTTTTTTGGTTTTGCGGTCTTGTTTAAGGATAGTATAATCTTGAGGGAGGGCGAGGTGGATGGATGGGTTGGATGCTTCATGGAGCCAGGTTTTAGATATGGCTAGTTGATCTAGTTTGTGGGAGGTGATGAGGTCATTAATCTCAATGGCATGGGCATGGATGGAGCAAGCATTAATGAGTGCGCATTTTAGGTCTAGGTTGGCTGGTGATGGAGCATGAGTGCTGAATGGGGGTCAGAGAGGGGGTAGATGCGTATATGAGTGGGAGAGGTTGGGGTGTAGTGGGTGCCGAGTGGTAGGGGATGTGTGCATGTATAGGGAGGTGTGTGCGAGAGTATGGTGTGTGAGCGCGAGAGCTGAGCCTGTGGTTTCTATGAGGAGTGGATTGTGGAGTGTTGCAGTGAAAGGAGAGAGGCTTGGCGCGCGTTCTTAGTCTACAGAACCCAAGGTGGTGGTGTGAGGGGGAGGGGGGTCAGTGGCGCAGATGTTGAGTGTGGCTTGTGGTATTGTGGATGGTGCAGAGTGCATGATGTCTGGTAGTGGTGTGGGGTCTGGGTGAGCAGGCAGCATGCTGCAGGTGGCCCAGAGCGAGAGTAATGAGAAGGATGGAGTAGGGGGAGAGAAGTGTAGGCTCTGTGTAGTGGGTGCCAGGGGGATGCATTTGTGTAACAAGTAAGGCGTGGCGCTAATGCAGAACTAATTAAACAGGATAAATGGCATAGTGTTCAGCGCGCTAGTTCAGTTGGACTCTATAGGCTGAGACGCTGGCAGTGGTAGGAGCAATCAATGGTCTAGGGCCTGGGGCTGGCCACAGAGGACAGAATCAACAATGGTTGCTGGGGAAAACAGCGGTAGAACTAGTCAATATTTGCTAGGGCTAACAGTGGAAAACAGATCAATGCAGCGGTAGACACAAATGATGGCCGCTAGGGCTGGCAATGGTGAAAATGGTCAATGTGTGCTGTAGCAGAGTGTAGACCGGCAGCTAATCAGATGGTTGCTCGAGCAAGAGGGGGGGAGCAATGGCGGAGGACACCTGCGCCGAGAGGGTAGTGCGAGTGGCTTTAAAGAACTTGCTGCAAGCTATATGGAGCTATGCAGGGACAATAGTGAGACAGGCTCCAGGAGCGTTGTAGGGAGCTTGGGGTAGATTTTAGACTCACCTATGACACTAGGTGTGTCTGTGTGCGAACGGGCAGCATGGCGGCTCCTAGCGCCTGTAGAGCTCAGTCAGCTGTTGGCCTTCTTCCTGGGCCTTACTCCGCCCGCCGGCTTCTGCCTGACAGTGATTAGGCGTGAGTAATGTGGATAGGCTGTACCAATGGGGAGATTCCTGGGTGCCTGGAGCCTACGAGACCGGGTCAGGCTGATCAGAGCATCAAGGCGGCGGCCATTTTAGAAGAGGGGCATATCTTGGAAATTCGGTCGGTGATTGATCGCAAAGCGGAAAGGCAGCGCAATTGATGGCAAACGAAGAGGGGCAAAGCGGCAG
This sequence comes from Ambystoma mexicanum, assembly GCF_040938575.1. Taxonomy (NCBI): domain Eukaryota; kingdom Metazoa; phylum Chordata; class Amphibia; order Caudata; family Ambystomatidae; genus Ambystoma; species Ambystoma mexicanum. The sequence goes on from NC_090929.1 coordinate 1,621,520,681, forward strand.
AGAGACCTTGCTGATCCGGAAGCTGGTGGTGGTGGGGGATAGGCAGTGGGCATAGAGGGGCTGCTTGGCTGCACGTATAGTGCCTGGCCTTACCTCTACCTCTCAGTTTGTTTGGATCCTGCTGGTGGGCTCCTGCCCCGACAGATGCGATATTGGACTGGTCAGCTCAGTCAGCTGTTGGCCTTCTTCCTGGGCCTTACTCCGCCCGCCGGCTTCCGCCTGACAGTGATTAGGCGTGAGTAATGTGGATAGGCTGTGCCAATGGAGAGATTCCTGGAGCCTACGAGACGGGGTCAGGCTGATCAGAGCATCACGGTGGCGGCCATCTTAGAAGAGGGGCACATCTTGGAAATTCGGTCGATGATCGATCGCAAATCGTAAAGGCACCGCAATTGATGGCAAATTAAGAGGGGCAAAGCGGCAGAGAGACCTTGCTGATCCGGAGGCTGGTGGTGGTGGTGGTGGTGAGTGTGAGTGAGAGTGTGTGTCTGTGAGTGTTGGTCTGCTTGGATGTGTGTGGACCTGGTTTGTGTTGTGCTGGGAAAGGTGTGGTGGGTTTTACATAACCGATGGCAGAGGGTGTGGGTAGGGATCACCTTGGGGAGTTTGGGGGGAGGGGCACGTGTTGTATTGCTGCATTTTAAAGCCTACACAAAAAAGGACAAACACATCTGTCTTTTTTTTGTGTTCGGGCTTTAAAATGTGGTAATATCACTTAGAACCGTTATGTGGTGGGAATGAACTTTATTTTGTATTCTCTTTTTAATTGGTGATGTGTGGTTGATTTACAATTTAATCTTTTCCACATTATCCTGTTCACTTTTATGATTGGGTCATCATTGGGTCATGAAAGTTTTCATGAATGTTTTTTGTGAAATTATTTGTCATACAGCTGTAAGACAGTGAAAGGGTCGGAATACATGTTGGCTGTTTATGAACATTAAATATGAAAAGCAATTCTATGAATTAACTGGACGTTGGAGTTTTTGCAACTAATTCATTCTAGTGATGTTGAGAGGAAGTCTTGGGCGCAGGTGGCCAGGCTGTGCTGTGATTTATACCTTTTTATGTGATCTTGGTCTGAGGTCACAGGCTAATATTGGACCCTGCTTGCCCACTCCCAACATTCTATTAATGGTACAGTGATTGGACTCCTATTGAAGGTGAAAGCATTCCGATAGTTAGCTCAACTTGATATTAGCCCCAACCAGTTAGTTGTTCACTTAGGCTTATTTATCATATATATATACTAGCAATGTTAATTTCAAAACAATTCAGGTAAGTTAAAACAGCTCACACAGATAGTTACACTAGATATTTGCTGCAGCAATGCTCATTTCAAACAGTAGATCTTTAGATTATAATCTGTTAAATACAGGAGTAGTTTTAGGTTAGCAAATCCTACATTAATCGACAATTACTGAACTAGCAATACTGCTAAGTTAACTTTAGGAAAGCCCTTTTTTAGAAGTCCATCCCTATCTGGGGAATGAGTCTCAAAAAGTCAGATTGGGCACTGGGGAACAGTGACCCCTGGGCGGCAGAACAAAGGAAGGCAGACTCTGACAAAGTTTTCAAATGCACAGATTAAGCTTTTCGTACAAAGTAACACATTTCTCTTCAAAGGGTTCAGGGGGAATAAGTGTTAGGGGAGTTTTCAGTAACAGTAAGACTGGTAAGCTATCCCTGTGGTTTGTAGAATCCCCAACTATCAGTCTGTACTAGCTCTGGACCATGGTAGAGTGGCAGAGGAGTTAGAGGTTGTGGATGGGTTAAGGGTGTTAGGGAAAGCCATGCTCCAATGTCCCCTCCTGGGGTAGGCAATCTCCGCCCATTCACTCCATGCTCCATGCTGACACTATCCCACTCACAACTTATTGACACTTGAATTCCTTTGTCTCCTCTAATGCCTCCTAGTTTTTCCTGAGCCTAGAAAGTGCACCCTCCGTTGAGGATACCATTACCTCATGTTATCCTTCAGTAACCTAGCAGTGTTCACATGCACATTACATATCTACTATGGTCTGTTTAAGCACCTTAGATTTGGGTACTCATAACCTCTTACACGTTAGCTTTAACAATAAATAACTCCTGCTTAGCTTCAGTGGTTTTGCTTGTTACTCTCATTGGGCGGCTCCGCTACAAGGCAAACCAGAAAACTATGTGTGCGTGCAGCGTAAGCGAATTGTTCTTAACGTGGGCGGAAAACCGCTATACACATTTGCAGTCATACTGTGTTTGTTAGCCGCCTAGTAACTATTAAGATTCCCAGGTTCAAAGGGATGTTAAGCACACAACCGCTCCAAGTGGCAACACGGTCCCTGATTCACTATGTGAACAATTGGCTTCCTGGTTTAGCACGTGACCGTGAAACTACCCGGTCCATGCTGAGTAATGCTGCCTCATGCACCGTAGAGTTCTTTTAACAAGTATCACAGGAGCACGTATAATGTTGCACTTAACTGTAGCGAGAAGCGGGGCCTGCAGCTGGCGCAGGCAGGGTATGGCCCTGCGAAGAGTAGCCTGCAGGAGCCCCTCAATCACATGTCCATTCAGCATGGACACCAGTAGCACGAACGTAGGCTCGTGGGCGTGGCACATTCCTAGGCGTGGTTCTGACTGCTAGAAGGCCCGTGTTCACACAGGCCTTCTGGGAAGTGCAGTCCAGAGATGTCCCTCACATTGCATGCCTCCATTTTGCATTGGATTGCCCCTTTTGTGCAATGTAAACAGAGGAGTTTCCTAATGTAATTGCGTCTGTCCTTTCTTGTTATTAATGTGCAGTTTCCTTCCTTCACTCACACCACATGCTACCATTCTTCCCTTACTCATGCCTGCCACATGTCCTTTCCCAACAGTACTCCCCCCTCCCTCCAGCAGGGCCAGGTTTAGTAGGGTGATTACGATGAAAATCCCAGAGGAAATGAGGAACATGGACATTTTATGCAGGTTCCCAGGAGGGGTCTTCTGGCCCATATCCAACCCAGTCAGTTAGATACTATAAATGTCCCCTCCGGAGCTGTGAATCTAGGGTAGCCTTGACCTCAAATTCTTGAACCCCATCTATTAGGAGAGGTGGAGGTTTAACCTGGTAGGGTGGTGGTGGGGGTGGATGGAAGCTGGGGTGGGTTTTAGCAGTGGTACATGAGACTGGATGTAATCGCATCTGTGGGGGGGGAGTGTTAAGCAGACTGCCACTGGATTGACAATTGTCTCTATGGGAAAGGGTCAGTTTAAACGGGGTTGGAACTTTCGTGGTCCCAAAACGCAAAGGTTAAGTGTTGCTAACCATACCCTATCCCCAACCTTATATTCAGGACTCGACCTCCTCTTTCTGTCAGCGTATTGTTTATCCTTGCTCTTGACCCCCTCCAGACTGGTGTGAATGCTGAGCCATATTTTTGCAAAGTGTTGGGATCGCAGCTATTTCCGGGTGAGGGACTGGTTGAAAATCTGGGTGGTAACCATATGTACTGTAAAAGGGTATTAGTTTTATGGAGGAAATTACTGCATTATTGTAGGCCAACTCGGCCAACCAAATAGTGTCTGCACAAGAGGATTCGTTATGTGTCATGCATTGTAGGTATTGGTCTAGAGTTTGATTCAAGCGCTCAGTCTGCCCGTCCGTTTCCGGATGATAGCTAGTGGATAGCCTCATATTTATTCCTACCGTTTTACAGAAGGTTTGCCAGAAACGTGATGTAAATTTTGAACCTCTGTGTGATACAATGTGTTGGGGTATGCCATGGAGGCGCACTATGGCCCTCATTAGAAGATTGGACTTACTGCAATCCGGGCCCGGGTTCCTCGAATGAGGAATTACCGGGCCATCGCAACCTTGGCGGACCCGGTAATTCCCCGTCCGAGGAACTCGGACCCGGTCCATCCCCATTCCCATTTGAGCCCCAATAGGGCTCAATGGGAATGGGAATGGGGATGGAGCTAACAACGGGCCCGTTAATGACGGGCCCGCTGTTAGCTCTCTGGTGTCCTCGCGGGACCCGGAATGGACGCATGGTTTTTCCAGGTGCCCATTGCGGGTCCCGCGAGGAGACCTCGTGGTAGGGCGGAATGGGTTTACTGGCACCAGCGCCTTTACCGGTGCCGGTAAACCCATTCCGCCAACCTTCTAATGAGGGCCTATGTTTTGTAAAAGAAGGTCCAGTAGGGTATTTGCTGTCGGTATCCCTTTACAAGGAATAGTGTGCCAACTTAGTCAATAAGTCAACTACTAGGATATTGGTAAAGCCATGGTTTTCGGGACGTTTCACTATCAAATCCAGAGATATGGTGTGCCACAGTGCGTGTGCTGTAGGTATGTGTCGTAACTTTCCAGCTAGTTTCTGGTGATGAGCTTTATTCCATAAACAGTTTTCACAAGTTGATATGTATCGTTGGATGTCTTGTTTCATATGAGGCCACCAGAAGTGATGATTTATCACTCTTGAGTCTTGGCTACCACAGGGTGTCAGACGAAGGGTGAATCGTGGCACCACTTAATGGCCTTTTGACAAGTTGCTTGGGTTGGAAGGAACAAGGCAGAACCGTAAAAGGGTAGTCCATCTTTTATAGTTTCTAGTTTACTTGCCTTGTTCCATTGAACGAGTTCCTGTGCCATCATGGCCTTCCAAATGTTTTCAAACATGTCATCTACCACAATGCTACCGATAATGATCGTGGGAGGTCCTATGTGTTTAGGTTCCTTTCTGTCCCGGGATTGGTTTTGCATGAGGTTCTGGATAGCGCCACAAGGTTTCCGCTTTCTTATTTTCAGCTCCTTGTCGAAAAGTTACCACGAAGTCGAAATCTGCAAAGTACATGGCCCATCGCAGCTGTCTGTGGCTCAGTGCTTTAGCCTATTTCAAGAACTGTAGATTCCGATGGTCTGTTAATATTGTAATTGTGTGTTTCTCCCCCATTATTTAATGGCGCCACTCGTCAAATACGGCCTTGATTGCCAGTAATTCTCGGTCTGCAATCATAGTTTTGCTCAGCAGGTAAGAGTTCGGGAATAATATGCCACTGAATGCAACTGTCCTGAATGATCACGTTGCAACAAGATGGCTCCAATGGCACAGCTCGAAGCATCAGTTTCTACCACATAAGGTTGCGTCGGGTCTAGGTGGAGAAATACGTGAGCCGTAGTGAAGGCCGTCTTCAGAGCTTGGAACCCTGCCTCTGCATCCCAGTGGAATCTTTTTTAACAATCTGGCAATGGGTTGCACTTTTTTTGGCAAAGCCATCTATGAACCGCTGATAGAAATTGCCGAAACCCAACAGTCTGTACATCCTTCACCGAGGTGGGTGATGGCCAATCCACAATAGCTTGCACCTTCCTTTTGTCCATGGTCATGCATTCCGGAGAAAGGATGAATCCCAGGAATTCCTCGGTGGTTTGATGGAACTCATTTTTGAAGCTTGGCATATAAATGAATTTCCTGTAAGCGCCTAAGGACTGCCTTCACATGGTCCTGATGTTCCTCCACGGTTCAAGAGTAGATAAGTATATCATCGATATAGACTACTGCGAAGACATCCAGGTACCCCCGTAGGACTTTGTCCAGGAAGTGCTGAAAGGCGGCGTTTGTGTTGCAGAGGCCGAATGGCATGACCAGATATTCATACAACCCAAATTTGGTCCTTAAGGCAGTCTTCCATTCGTCCTGCACCAGATGGTATGCACCTCGCAAGTCGAGTTTGGTGTAAATTGTGGAACCTCGTACTTGATCTGTAGGATGGGGATCAATGTTAAGGGATAACGGTTGTTTACAGTGATGCCATTCACCCCTATGTAGTCTATGCAAGTGCTCAAGTCTCTGGTTTTCTTTGGGACGAACAACAAAGGCAATGATACTGGCAAAGTAGAATGTCGTATAAACCCATTAGCTAGGTTGGTTTGAATGTACTCCTTCAGATGTTCATTTTCGGCTTCTGTGAGTGTGCAGATCTGACTACAGGGTAAGACTGCTCCAGGCCAATTCTGCAATCAAATACTCTGAGGTGGTAAGGTTTTGGCTGCCGTCTTACCGAAGACATCCCTGAACTCCTGATATGCAGCAGGCAAGGTGGTGGCTGCGTTTCCAACTACATGTTTAATCCAGCCTAACTTGTCAGACAGATTCGCAAGACTTTCTGTTGCTTGATTGCAATGCTTTACGCAGTGATCGGACAGGAACTGTATGGAACACGGGGTACAGTTCACAGTTGGATTGTGTAGCCCCAGCCATGGCAAGCCCAAGATGAACCCGAATTGCAGAGCTGCCATGCCTCTTCCTGGTGCTGCTGGCTGCATTCCAATTGCACGATCACGGTCTGCTTCCTAATCTGACCCGATATTAACGGTGAACCATCTACTGACTTGACTTCCTCTTCCTGCTCCTTGTCCACAAGCGGCAAGCCCAACTGGGATGCCAGCACCTCATTGACAAAGTTCTCCTTGGCCCCTCAATCCAACATCAGAGATACTAGGACTCGCTTTCTCTTCCAACTTAAATGGCCAGAGACCGTTACGTCTGCGACCTGTGCTTGCTGAGTATTCGCTAAGTGTTTTTGGGGTGTCTTCCTGTTGGCTCGCCTGGGCCACCTTTACTGGCGAGCATTGGCGTTTCCCGACTGCTCCCCTTTGGGCTTCATGGGGCACTCTTGGACGGAACGACCCACCTTCTCGCAGTGGAACTTTTTGCGCCATCTCTTCTCTTTTTCGTCCTTTGACAGTGGCCCTCGAACGGTTCTGATCTGCTTTGGCTCTCATCTCCTCTCCATTCCTTTGTGTGGTTTCTGCTGGTCTAGACAAGCGATGGGATTGGACTCCCACTTTCTCCGGTCCTGCTTTCATTCGCTCTCTCTGGTCAAAGCGCTAGGCCAAATCAATCATGGAAGAACTATCAGGTTGCGGGTCCACCTGTGCGATCAGGTCCTTAAAATCCTGCTTCAATCCATGGTAGAATAAGTTCATCCGTTTCTCTTGAGGCCACACTGTCTCCACGGCTAAGCGGTTGAAAGTAGTAACGTACGTTACCAAATCCCTATTCCCTTGGCGTAAAGTGAGTAGCTCCCGATCAATCAGCGACGCTGCCCTTCCATTAAATAACTCGCCGAGTTCTTCTAGATAGGTATCCCAACTGTACAAAAGTGCATCGTCTTTACATACTAGGGGCGTGGGCCAAGATGCAGCATCACTGCCTAAATAGGAAATTACAAAAGCAGTGCGTGCTTGCACTGATCAGAAAATCGCAGACTTGGTCAAAAAATGCAATTGACACTGCATCACAAGCTAATTGTATTTTTTTGGGTCCCCATGATACCTCTCAGGGAGTGCTAACTGGAGTGGAGGCTCTGTAAATACCTGTACCTGGATTGGGGTAGGGGGAAGGAGCCCTGGGCATTGGCGTAACTTGGGCAGTGGCCTGGGTGGCTAACATGATCTTGCCTAGTCTCAGACAGCTCAGCCTTGAGCTCCTGCAACAGAGCCAACATGTCTTCCATGGCTAGTTGTGCTACACGGGCGATTGACAGTACGTGGGCTCGTGCTTCTGTCGGGTCCCAGCAGTCTTGCGCGGAGTTAGCACGAACACCTGCCTCCCTGTTGGGTCTTGGCACCTGGGAGTGCGTAATACCACAGGCCACCGCAACCCGCCGGTGTAAGAGGGTTAGGGTCCGCCGGTTGAATGTGTATGGGGGAAATTAGGGTAACCGGGTATAGGGTTCGGTAGAAGTTGTGGATGGGTTAATGGTGTTAGGGAAACCATGCTCCAATGTCCGCTCTTGGGCTAGGCGATCTCTGCCCATTCCCTCCATGCTCACCCTATCACACTCGCAACTTATTGACACTTGAATTCCTTTTGTCTCCTCTAATGCCTCCTAGTTTTTCCTGAGCCTAGAAAGTACACCCTCAGTTGAGAGGTATCAAGTAATATCATCCCCACCAATAATATCGCCATATATATGGTCGTTTGGAATGGCTGTAGGCAATATTATTAGTGGGGATAATTTTTCCGGTAAATGGATGCAGGGGTTGCGGGGGTGTCCCCCGCTCCCTTTAAAAATATATGGGGATTGTGGGGGTGTCCCCCGCAGGTTCCATGGGGTAATATTGCTGCAAAAATATGGCAACATTCTTGTATGGCGATATTTTTGCGGGGATATTATTATTATTACCTCCTGTTATCCTTCAGCAACCTAGCAGTGTTCACTTGCACATTACATATCTACTTGCAGTAGCTTGTCTGTTTAAGCACCTTAGATTTAGGTACACATAACCTCTTACACGTTAGCTTTAACAATAAGTAACTTCTGCTTAGCTTCGGTGATTTTGGTCGTTCTGCATGACGCTGTCCGGGAGTGGGAGGCTCCGCTACAAGGCAAACCAGAAAACTGAGTGCCCAGCGGAAGCGGATCGTTCATAATGTGGGCAGAAACCCGCTTTACACATTTGTATTTATTTGTATTTGTATTTATTAAGTTTATATAGCACCTTACGCCAAAGCGCTTTACATTTCAACAACAAGAATACATAGGATAATAGAAGCATAAAATTACAAGACATGAAACAAACCATCAAAAACAGTATACAGAACAATTTACAGCGGATAATGTAAGAGATATAGATCAGGGGAAGGAAAGAGGGATGAAGTAACAGAGGTCGGGGTAGGGGAGGAAGATGCGATTACAGGGGGAGGGGGAAGAAGGGAAGTTGTAGGAAGGATGGAAAGAGGGATAAAGAGGGATAAAGGGGGGATAGGAGAAATTAAAGAGGGATGTCAGGACAGAGGGTGAAGAAGAAAAGATTAAAAGGAGGCAGTCATACTGTTTGTTGGTGGCCTAGAAACTATTAAGATTCCCAGGTTCAAAGGGACGTTAAGCACACAACCCCTCCAATCAGTCAGCACGGTCCCTGATTCACTGTGTTACTGAAGAAGCAAGTTAACAACTAACCAGGGAGACCTTAACACAGACTTGTGAAGAGGACACAAGCAACTGCTTGGGTCTGAGGTTAGAGGGAGTTGCCCTGGACACCTCTACTTTCACTCCAAAGCTCTGGAGCGACTTCTTGGAATCGGGTAAGCAATACCTTTTATCCCACAGTACCTTAGGTTAGAAGAACATGTTTGTATCGAAAAAATGTCACAATTCTCATGATGTCTCCAATGTATATAGGGATCAAGTTTAGTATGAAATGTTACATGGTTCTTCGATAACATTGAAGATTAGAGTGAATGCCTTTCTAGAGAATATCTGCAATGTGATTTAGTCTGACTTAGGCAATTATGAATTGTTTTATGTAATGTTAATGAATTTTAGCCTCAGTGTAATTCTGTAACTTAGATGATAGTGAAAGTATTTTATCGAATTGTGTAAATTTGTTTACTGTGCTTTATGTTTAATGAATTTCATGAATTTTGTAAAGGTTTATATAAACCCCAATATACAATAAACAAAAAGAAAACAAAAGATATTTCACCTAACGCTCCTTACAGATGCTGATATTATATTGCTAAATAAATGATTACCAAGAACAGATTAAATCGCTTTGTATACTGGAAATAAAGAACACAGGGTATGTAACATTAACACCCTAATATATAACTATCCCGATCGGAATTATATAGGCTATATTCATATAATTCCTAGATTAAGTCCATTATATAGTGTCTATTTTCAGATGCTGACAAACTCTGTCGGCATACACATCCCTAAGAACCAACAATACCACCTTATCAAGACTATCTGAATACAGGGTGAGACATCTCGATTTGAATACTGCTTTTGCACAATAGTACGACATTATCTACTAATTAATCCCTTTGTAATTATATCTTCATTTAGAATCATCAATAGCAACCACGCTATTCACAACACTGCAGAAAAGATTGATATTTATTATACAACTGTGGTGAGTAATCTTGCTACAGTTATCATTATTACAGCACGCCATTCATCATTAGGGTGACATTTACAATGGTTTGAATATAAACTAATAGCGCAATCCATTCCAACTCCATTATGCATGTCAGCTCTTACCTCAGAGGTGCAATAACAATGCATTGCGCTTTCACGCATGATATATCATTGACAACACAGATCGGGGTGAGCCCTCCTCCTCAGGTTATACTGTACTTCGAGAATTAAACAAGTCGTGTAAATTGTTTAGGACTATCTGTCACATGAACTCATGCAATCCGCATCGCTCACAACTACCTTTGTATCTTGTAATGGTATGGGAATATAAAAAATAGAGATGTATCCTTGAAGTATATCACTAGCACTATGTACCATAGTCTCTTCATTTATAATTTATCATTTTGCCTTGATATTGTTCTAATTTCATGTATACATAATTTTGTCGTCCTTCCTCAATTTTGCCTGACAAAATTTGAATCAACTTTTCTGGACAAATGGTAATGTTACCAAAAAATGACTGCTTATTGTTAATGGAACCCAATCTGATTATACCATACCATGCAAAAAAAAAAAAAGAAGAACATGTTTGTGCAGGATGCTCTGCGATGTTGCAGCTCTGTACCTGACCTCCGGAATCCTTGGACTGATGACTGAAGGCAGGACAATCTATGGGATCTCTCAGCAGCAGTCTCGAGGGAGAACCTGTAGCATGACTTTCAGCAACTTCTTGTTCGTTCTGCAGTTTTGGCACCTTTTCTGCAGCACCAACAAAGGACACGGATCGCCCAGTCAATCTTCTTCACTTCCTGCAGTACCACACTCTAGTGAAGGGCTCTGGGCGAGTTGGATCGGATCTCTGGAGTGTCCTTACGGGTTCAGCAAAGATTTGCACTGGTTATTCCCACAAGCTAAAGGGAAGGAGTCGTCCTCGTCGGAGCTCCTCTGTCGCACTGAAAACTAGGTCAGGACAGCAGTGGTCGCTTCACGGTGTTGCAATGGGTCTGCAGGCGTCTGTGGTCGTCTTCTTCGGTACTTCAGCTTCCAGTGGTCCTACTTGTTTTTCACTCCAGAAGCCTCATCTTTTATACAGTTCCAGCACACACTCCTCTGCAATTTCTCTCAGCATTTTACAGAAAGGGGCGTTTGGCTGTCCTATCAGGACAGCCAAACCCCCTGTGGGAGCTGGACTTATCCAGCACTGTGGCAGACAAAGGACAGGGGGAGTGGAAAAATCCTCCCCCACTTCCTGCCTGCTTAGACACTCCTCTGGAGCCTAGGCCGGGATACCCAAGGGTTCCCACCAAAGGCAAAACACACACACGGACCTCCCCCTCTCAGAATGGTAGAAGAAGGGTTAACAAAGAACAGCTATGCTAGTATGGCGAAAAATGAAGGGAGGCCCCTCTTGTGTACTACCGTGGCTATGGAAATAGCCTGCGGTATAAAAAATAGTCAATAGTTGGTAGAACACGTCCACTGCCACCAGCCATAACTAGGTGATTGACCATGTGACTAAAAAGGCACAGGAGCCAAGAGAAGGGGGATACTAGGTATCCCTTTGGCAATCCAATGAAGGTGGTGTGTGCCAATCTCTCAGGCTATAGAGTTTTGGGAGAGCTACTAAGTATCTCTCTCCTTAAGAACTGTAGTTACTTGAGGATATAGAAAAATTATCTCAAAGGAGGACCCCAAGTGTCCCCAGCAACACTGCCCATAAGGACCTGTGTGCTGTAGTAGGAAAAACACAGATGCCTTTAAGAGCTATGGAGCAGACAGACTCCACAGTGGAGGTAGGATACAAATATTAAAGTGCCAAAAGACAGACCCCACAAGAATGAATGAGTGGAAAAAGGCTCCACTCATTCAGGATTGAAAGAAAAGTCCAGCAACATGTGCTGGGGGTCTCACTAGGAGAGGGGATGAAGCATGAAAATGATGAATCTCGCTAACAAGAAGTAGGCCACCTGAAGTACTTCAGGCCCTAGGACAGGGGACCATGAGCCCGGGAGAACACTGTTGGGTTGTCCACCTCAACATGACTCAAGAAGCTCAGGAGCAGCGAACAGCAACACCAAAGGCTTAGGTAAGTACCCAGGAGTTACACAGTACCTTCTAGGATGAAGAAGAGCGATGTCACTGGCGTGTCCTCAAGGTAACACCACAGCAGGTCCGGTTCTTGTATCTGGCCTTGGTGGCCAGGTAAAGAACTTTGGCGGGATCAGCCAGTCAGACTCGGTCACAGGGATGCCCAGCAGATGATTTTAGCAGCCCTTGGTTGCGGATGCTCGACATAGGCTTTGGAGCAGCAACGGTTGTCACTCTGCAGACTTTCTTCCTCCTCTCTTCTGAGAGGACTTCTGTGATCAGGATGGAGTTTCTGTAGGCTCAGCAATATGCCCACAAGTTTGCAGCCGGAACTGCGCTCGACAAGACGATGCACTTCCCCAGTGCCAGAGGTCCCAGGGTATTCCGGTTTTGCAGGCCTGGTCTGTTGCAGCACTTTGTGGGATGTCTCAAACTGCAGATGGTCTTGAGTCAGGTTAGGCCCACCAGTCGAGGGGAGGAAGTCCATTCTGGATCTTACCTGTCGCTTAGCAGAAACGGGTGGAGCTGCAGCAGTCACACAGTCGGCTTGTCAGTCGCTGGCTGTAGGCGTCCATCTTCTTTGGAATGTTATAACCAAAAAGAGCCATCAAAATGTATAAAACTATTAATTAATTCTCCATCCACCAAAGCATCCAAACTATACTCAGTACTCAATCAACCCATAGAAGATAAAAATCTCAACTCCAAAATGTGCAATCAATGGGAATTAGATTGGAAATTACAACCTTCTCCAGACATATGGGTTAACATTTGTAATCCTTTAGGTTATCAGTTGCTGCTAATCTTACGCAGTCCCATTACTTTATTTTACAGAGGGCTTATTTAACACCAACTAGATTGGCAAAAATGTCTAGTGATGTCTCTAATCTATGCTGGGCCTGTCAATCCTCACTGGCTGATTTTTACCCATTCCATATTCATGTGTAAATATGTCTATTATTTTTGGGGAAGAATTTGGGATTGTATGCAACCTATTTTTTCGTTTCATTAACCTGTTACACTGGGTAATTTGATAGTAGGTGTCCTAGTGAACCCATATATGATCACCATCCAACCCAGATTTATTCTGTTTTTTCATCTTTGTTGCTTTTCACCTTATTGCATACAGCTGGAAAACAGCTCAAAAGTTGTCCTACGATCTGTGGTGGAACTTGATTTGTTCTTTTCATAGAATTGAGAGAATGTATGCCTTTTCTAGCAAGAATGTGCATAAATTCAAAAGTAAATAGAGAGTTTTTACAGCATATTTGTCATAACCTCGTATCGATTTTGCAAAATATCTTATTTAAATTTGTATTACTTTTACATGTATTACTTAATATTTATTGTATTTAAAATTCTTACGTTACAAATTCTTCAACAATGTGTACGTTTATCAATTTGTTGTAATATTCTCGTAATCATTAATACAAATAATTTAACACGAAGAACGGAAAAAAAAGAGAAAATGGCCACCGGAGAAGGGAAAAGTCTGTTTTCCCTATCCATGGCGGCCATTGAAAGTCCCTTCTTCCTTTCCATGACGGCCTTTCCAGGAAGGTAAGTAGGGTGGGGAGGGTATTCTGTGGATGGGGGGGAGGAGGGAGGGATGAAGGGAGTGAAGGGGACCACACTTACCTCGCTCCCCGGCGGGGGTAGATGGCAGCCTCCAGCCGTGAGGCGGCTTGGAGCAGGGGGATTACTGCTGGTAATACCCCTGTTCCGAGCCTTCTCATTGGCTGAGAGGCTGCCACAGCCCCCCGCCGGGTATTAATTGTTGTACATCCTCTATATCTAAATTCTTGTCGCCTTAAGGGGAACGTACAGCTACTAAGCTGCTCCTGGTGTAACACATTCTTCTTAAGTGCACATTTCAGCCACTTGATTTAAAATCAATGCAGCATCCCAACGGACAACGCTGCGTTAATGTACTTAGCTTGGGAATTTGGGATGTTGCTCTTCTGGGTCATGTCACAGCTCTACACTGTTAATAAAATCTCCCTCCAAAAAGAGACTGATTTATGGTACTAGTTGTGCTTCAGGTAAATGTTCAGAATACTTATTTGGTTCCGCAATATTATCTTTCTCAGTACAAAAAAATATGAAGACAAGCAGTACAATCTTACTAACTTTATTGGGGCAATACAGAAATAATTGTGTGATATTATAATTGTAATGTGAAATATATGATTTATACTGGTCTTGTCTGCCTATAGCAAAGCCAGAACTGTTGGCTAGGCCATTGCTTGTTTTTGTGGAGTGCAGAAGATAGTGAAGGGATAGAGCTTATGGTTAATAGAAGAAAACTGCAGATCTTGAGTGCACTGCTGCAAAGGTGTGACAGAAAAGATGAAGCACAGTGAAGAGATTATTTAAACTGAACATCAAATAGTAGCCCAGGACACAGGAAAACTGGAGATTGAAGGTGGAGGAAGACATAAATGCATGTCTGCGTGACGTGGAGAAAGCTTTGTTTAATGCAACAGAAAAGCTAGCAAAGGCAGAAAAGGCTAACGCAGGGTTGTCCAACTCCAGGCCACGAGGGCCAGAATCCTGACTGGATTTCAGGATATCCCTCATGAATATTCATGCCATAAAATTTCATACATTTTGAATCATTGTATGCAAATTTAACATGAATATTAATGAGTTATCCTGAAAATCTGATGTGTTTGCGGCTTTGCGGCCTGGAGCTGAACGACCATGAGCAGCAGAGAAAGTCTGGTATAGATGAGGTTATTGGAAGTGCTATGGAACTGAAGGCAGACAGTACTTAAGAAAAGGTAGTGTAATGAAAAGGAATGAACAGCAATGAAGTCTGGTGAAAAGAGTATTGCATGTGCAACTTGAGGACACTGGGATTTAGAATGTTGTAGTGAAAGTGCTGGCAGATTGCAAAAATGGGACTGGTGATAAATTATGCAACCTGTAGACAGTGAAATGTCTAGGTATTAAAAAAACGTGGCCTAATGCTTAATTGTCATAAGGACAGTAATTGACTAAACAAGTTTATCTTTTTGGTATTTCTTCCCTTCTCTAATCTCAGATCGGAGATTGGGATTCTTACAGCAACCGCCCTGCTTCATCGGATTGTCCGCCAGGTCACAGCCCCTGTTTTGCTACAGGAGATTGTTTACTTCATTCTCGGAGAGCAAAGGGAGCCGGAGTCCCTGGCAGACATCAACAAGTATACCCTGCGGCATCGTCTCGTAGAGCACTGCGATCATATTTCTGATGAGGTAATAATGTGACGATAGGTTCTATTCTTGTCTATTATTTAGCAACATGAATGCCCAAATCCTTTTTACAGGGCTGCAGAACCAGCTTCATCGCTATTTAAGGTTACTATATATAAAAAGTTGAAATCTATAAACCTTGTGAAAGACAATGTTTAAGTATTAACCTTTTCTTAACCACTGAAGATATAACTGGCAAAATGACTACTCATCAGAATACTATAACTAAGGCTATCAGTTTTATGGTATTTATTTTTCCAACATTTCTGTCTGTATGTGTACTATATTTATTAGTCATTTTATCTGTATTGAAACATGTTTGTTTTGCTATGTAACTAGTATTTTCCACATTTATTTACATGCAACAAACACCTCTTCAGTTGGATCCCTGTAGTGGGAAGCTCATAGAGCTCCGATATTGCACAAACAGTGCAGGTCTGCCTAGCTATATATTTTTTTCCATTTTTTAAAATGAATAGATATTAGAAGGAAACAACATTTCTGTCTGTATTTATGTGTAGAAATGAGTAAAAACCGGGAGGCTTTACTATAACCCAACCCTGTAAGAAGAACTAGAGTATGAAGATTTGAGATGAAAAAAGGCCCTCTGGGGTCTGAAGACGGAGGGAGTTGGGGGGGTAGTATTTTCAGCAGCCATGTTCAAGTTCAATGAAGATGCCTTAAAGGCATGGAGTGGGATCTTAAATGTCACCCAGGCCCGCATATACAACCTCTACAAATAGCTTTTAGTCTTTTTCTTGAAGCTCGACAGCATTGAGACAGACCGCTGGGTGCTACAATGGGTCGAGTCAGTGTTAAGACGGTAGAATCTGTGGTTCATAAGGGATCGAGTGCGTTGAAATGGTCAAGTTGACTATACAAGGTCCTGCGATACGATGCAGTCCTGCAGCAGTTATCGACTCAATTTGGGCAAGGGATGATCATGTTGCTGTCTCGCAGTCAAGTAGTTCCACAAGGTCCGACAAAGCAGTGAGTTTCTTCAGTGGTGATCTTTTTAAATGGCTGGATCACAGGCGATAGTGTGAAAAGAAGCGCAGAAGGGACCAGCAGCAGATCAAATGACACAAAAGTGGATTGAGACCGAAAATGGAGGCTGTTCTTTTACTCATGTGTTTTGTAGGGCCCGTCCAGGGTATCCAGGGGTACAAGGAGTTTTGTTCTACCGTTCCTAGCCAGGAAGGTTGGCAGAGAGCACATGCAAGGGCTAGCCCCTCCAGTGAGCAGGATCCAGGTTCTAGTGTTCAGGCAGCAGGCAAGTCCTGTTCACAAACCAGTTCACCGCAAATATACATGACAATTCAAAACCTTCACTGGCCCCAGAGACCCTACCTGTATTTTTTTTTCCTGCCTTACAGAATCTACACTGAATCTGTGGAACTTTACCTGAACTATTAGGGAAAAGGCCCCAGACAACTTAGAGATGGACTTTTTAAGTTAGGAATCATTCTCTGTGGACCTAAAGTGCATAATATAACCTTACCTTTCCTTTGTAGGAGTTTGTGGTGTATATTATGCCCTCTGATAAGTGAATGTGTGTATATATGTAATCTATTTTTTTCTAGTGTTGCGTGATAACTCTACCTGCCAGTAGTCATTTTTCGATAAAGTGTTTGGCCAATAAATGATAATTGTATTATTATACAAAAGTGTAATCTGTGACTCCCATTGAAGTTGATGTTTGAACTCATTGTGGACCCTTTACAAGCTCACCACCTCTGAAGAACATAGCCTAGACCGCCTATCACTGCTACCTGAACTGGTTTGGCTACAGCTCCCCAGAGTTGTCCCTGTCGCAATATATGTTGGCCCTCTGTAGATCTGTCCACCAGGCCAGAGTATAAAAAATCAGTCCTAACATATACCTTTGGTATAGGGACTTTCCATTGGACTGGGACTCCTTGCCCCCCCCCCCCTGAGGGGAGTCACTCCCAGCAAGGTCCTACGGAGGGTTTTGCTGAATGAGGTCGCCTCCCTAGCCTCAAAGGGGGTGGCTCCCCCTAGAGAAGAAGGGACGAAACCTCCAGTTTCACCAGAGGTTACAAATGCAATGTGTGCATTATGGCCTGGTGGCAGCTGATATTTTTTTTACTGTTTTTGACTTTTTACTCATGCACTTTTGCCTGTTGACGCCTAATGCCATAAAGAGTACCATATACTCTAAAATGGCCATACCACCTGATTTATGCCTGTCCTTTGGTCATAGCATTCTTTGGACTTCTTTATGCCCTCGCTGTTCTGGAATTGCCGTATATGGAAAGCACTTTACTGGGCAAAATGTAGGAGTGCTTGCGTGGCAAGTTGTGGGGTTGGGGACTGCCTGGTCCCAGTCCACATTCCTGCCCCGGAGTGTCTGTTGCTGGGCAGAATATTTGGCATGGGGCTGTCCATGATTGGGCAGCCCTGCCAGTTTGATTGGTGCAAATACTTTCCATTGGTGGACCTGGTGGCAACTTGAGTCTAAATCATGGATAAAAGGAGGACTCCTGCCGCCATTTGACAGATCACCATTGGATCCAAGAGCCCTATGAACAAGTGCAGCTCGCTGAAGACCCGGAGACGACTGTTGCCGCTGACCAGCATTGCTTCCATCCACATGCTGGTGTTGCCCTACTCCTTTAATGCCGTCCTTTGAGAGAGCTGCTAAATCCAACAAGTGTGGGGGATGAATTAGCTCAATGGAAAGTACAGTGCGAGTGCGGGCCTTCGTCATATACAGGATACCATTTGTTTCTTGTGTCTTGGCTTGCAGGTAACCGTGGGCATTTACAACATGCTTGATGCTTGGTAGTACCCCAAAATTGCTAAGGTATTACTGTGGATCCCATAACTATTGATTATCTTAACTGAATATTTGCAAGATTGATTGTATACATGGATTAATTACACCAGGATGGCTCTGCTAGCTTTACCTCTTCTTCTCTTCCCTGCCACCACCAAGTTTTATCCTTATTTGACACACACTAAACAGCCTTTTTATACAAGTCTAGCTACATCTTTTAATTGTCTAGCCTTATGCTAGACTTTTAACCCAATATTCTGTTATATGGTTGACAGTAGACCTGAATTTAACATACAGCTTGTGTTTTTTATTTGATGTTGAACGTTCAAGCTACTGAACACGAATGTAGCTCAGAATTGTGCCCCGGTTATGTTTTCCACTGTACCATCGCAAGGGGGAAAATCTCATACACCACCTCAACTCTTGCCACCTCCACCCACTGACCCATCCTCAATTATTTTGGACCTTAGTCTATAAATCTATACTCGCTGTCTCATTATCTGACTTTACCTCTGGTTTGTTGAAGCTTTTGTTTTTTGTCGCTCAACATTTCCATCTAAACAAATTGCTGAAATCGAAATAAAAGGACATTTACATGTTTGCATGCATTTCACGTTTTTCTTTTTCCATCAGTGTTATTTATACTTGTATATTTTCTCTTAGATCAGCATTATGACGCTGCGGCTTTTTGAGCACCTGTTACAAAAGCCCAATGAGCACATTCTATACAACCTGGTGCTGAGAAACCTGGAGGAAAGAAACTACACCGACCATAGCCTTCCCTTCCCAGAAGATAAGGACGTGGTGGAGAACGGACAGATAGTTGGTGCTGTGTAAGTGTGTGTGTGTGTGTTTGTATGCCTTTAGTTGATATGTTCAACGACACTGATCCGGTAAAAAAAAGGATAATTTAAAAGATTTTATTCTTTACTTCACCGTATGTCACTTCTTTTTGCAACCATCTGTGCCAGTTTGAGCCTTCAAAACCAGATTAGGTTTTAAAGTCGCTGATTGCGGAATCTCAGAGTGTGCTCGTACGGCCTTCTCTTTTTTTTTTTTAAGATTGTTAGTGCCCAGAGATTTCAGTGTACATCACCGGCTACTATGGCCTTGGGCCCTTGTGATGCTCCATTTCTGTTTAAAGCACTTATGCTGTCTTGAACAGACCCAATTCAGCTGTGACTGAGAGATCTAGATATAAAGTTAAACCAGTGTGTTCTCCCACCCATAGATCTCTACGAATCCAAGTGATTTCACCACACACTCACACACACACATAACACACCCCCCACACATAACACACCCCCACACACATAACACACCCCCACACACACCCCCCCACACACACACCCCCCCACACACACATAACACACACACACCCCCACACACCCCCACACACACACACATAACACACACCCCCCTACACACACACACACATAACACCCCCACCAACATAAACAAACTCCACTTACCTTCATCTTCACGCTGGTTCCTGCAGCGCCATTTCCCTTTCACTTCCGTGATCGGGAACCGGCGCTACATGGACCTATTCTTCTTTTTTTTTTTTTTAAACGGACGGCTGGGGTGGTGTTCCCCCGCAGCCCCCGCTCACTATACCATAAAGTATAGTGAGCTGGGCAATGCGGGGGACACCCCCCGCAGCCCCTGTTTTTTTTTCAATGCTACCACCAAAGGATCGGTCCTTTGGTGTGCGATCCTTTGGTGGTAGCATTTTTAGAACTTTTGGTCGTTTCAACCTTTTTTTTTGGTCAATTCGACCTAAACCGATATCTACGCATGCACACACACTTTCTCTCTCAAGCTCCAGCTAGCACTCTCTTGCAAGCTCTCGTCCCACCTCATATCTCCTGTTCTCTATACTAGCGGGGTGTCCAGGGATGGAAACAGAGCCCCGTGTAATGAATCAGATGTGATTCCCAAGAACCCTGACCTGGGGACCCTTCTCATGTGGCCAGGGAAAGGCACATGCTTGCTGACCCTGGGGGGATGTTCTGTGGAAGGATCATATAAGAGGGGACTCGGGTCAGGAGAACTGGGAGAACCCTCTAATTAACTTCATTGATGCCTTTGATATAAAAAGTAACCAAAACATTGGGGACTTCAAGTCCCACAAATGCCCTAAGTACTGGAATGAAGAAGAGGGGCTCATAGGTGCAAAACTGAAGTCTAGTAGTTTTAATGACCCACACCTCAGCAGGATTTATTAATATTTAAAGCCCCCCTCAGGTGCAGGACATTAGAACAAGAAGGTGGAGCAGGAGTTGCCAGTTGCAGAAGCAGAGAAATGGAGCCGTGGATGTCGGCCCTCAGAGGGTCTTCGAGATTGATAACCTGAAGTGCAGATGTCGCGCAGGGGGGAAGCAGTGTTTTAGCAGGCTTTGCCCTTGAAGAGAGAGACTCTCCTTATTGCATGCTTTGTCCCGGTAGCTGGCGAGGAGCAAGAGAAGCTCCTTTCCCAATCGTTGTGGGCTGTGGGAAAACGACCAAAGGTATTCAGCTGTGCAGGAAGCCTCTGAAGAAGCAGAACTGGCAGCAGCAGCGGTTCCAGTGGTCGCGTATAAAGAAACTGGTGAGTTAACCTTTGTTGAGTTATCCTGGAACGCTCCGCCCCGGAACCAGATGTGCGGTCTGGACGACTCAATATGCCCTTTGACGGCTCCAGGCTGTTTGGCAGCAAGGCTGATGAAAGTTTGGAAAAGCTGCAGACTTTGAAAGCGGCGGCTAAATCTCTTAGAGGACAGCCTCATCACTCCTACCCGGGTTCATCATCATGGAGGGGTAAGTCCTTTCGATACAACTCCTCAGTTGGAAGAGGACAAGCCAGTCATAGAGGTCTGAGAAGATTCCCTCGTGGTGGATGAGGGAGAGGTATTAAGTCAGCCCAAACGGCAGCAGTTTTACCCGTAGCCGCTACTTCAGCCACCTCAAAATCACTCTGAGGCCTTGACTCACAACACCCCGGTGGGAGGCAGACTTTCTCAGCATCTGAAAGAATGGCGGGCATTACTTCAGATGTTTGGGCACTGGAAACCGTAGCCCAAGGTTACTGCCTTCCTTTTCAAAAAAGGCCTTGGGATCATCCACCAGGGAGCAACTCTTTGAAAGCTCCGGATCCGCTCCTTGTACAGGAAATGTTGACCTTGCTAGAGAAAAGTGCTATAGAACTGGTACCTGTGGCGGAGAGTAACAAGGGTTGGTACTACCCGTATTTTCTAATCTCTAAAAGGACAGAGGATTGAGACCCATCTTGGACTTCAGAAATTTGAATAAATTCCTCAGAAAGGACAATTTCAAGATGGTTACTCTTTCTCAGATCCTTCAGGCTCTCCAACTCCAAGACTTCATTGTGTCACTGGACCTTCAGGATGCCTAATTTCATGTGCCTATCCATCACAAGCACAGCGTAACTGAGATCGCGTATCAGTTTTCAGTTCTGCCATTTGGGCTGACCTCCGCCTCAAGGGTTTTCAACAAGCTAATGGCGGTGGTGGCAGCGAGTCTCAGGCTAGTGGGGATTCGCGTCTACTGCTACCTGGATGATTGGCTGATCAGGGCACGTTCACCCGAACAAGCCCGGGATCATCTCGGCGTAACCTGCCACTCTCTCCACAGACTGGGCTTCTCCCTCAATTACATGAAGTCCCACATGATACCATCTCAAGTCTCCAATTTATTGGGACAGTCCTGGATGCTTCCTCTGGGAAAGCCTCACGACCCGATGTGAGGGCTCAACACATTCTGCAGGTGCCCAGCATTTTCCGGCCTTTGATTTTTTGAGGTTGCTTGGTCTCATGGCATTTGGCATTTTCCTGGTGCCAGAGGCTTGCCCGAGAATGAGATTCCTCCAATGGGCTCTCAGGACTCGATGATCCCAATTCTCAGGCCGAATGTCAGACCACCTTCAAGTTCCGAGCGGAGTCGCACAGGACTTTCTGTGGTGGGCTTGCAAGGACAACATTCTGAAGGGAGAATCTTTTTGGCAGCCATGGCCGGAGATATCAGTAGTGACGGACGCCTCACTCACGGGGTTGGGAGTCCACGCCAACAAGCTGACAATCAGCGGTCGTTGGTCTCCATCTGAGTCCAAACTACACATCAATCTTTTGGAGCTGAGGGCTATCAGGCTATCACTGAAGGCCTTTCTGCCCTCTGTACGGGGAAATAATGTCCCAATTAAGACAACACAACAGTGGTGTAGGGTCACTACCACTGTGCAGAGAAGCAATGCTGCCCTGGTTCTGTGCAATTCAAGAAGGACTCTATCAACAGTTCACGTAGCTGGAGAGGAGAGCACAGCGGAGGACGCTCTGAACAGGCAGAGCACAGTCTCCCACGAGTGGGAACTAGCTCAGGATGTCCTTCTAGAGAACTTCACCCTTTGGGGAACCCCTCAAGTGGATCTGATTGTGACTAGTGTCAACCGGAAGTGTGAACTGTTTTGCTCCAGTGAATTTCCTCCAAGAGGAGCTCTAGGGGACGCGTTTGTAGTGGACTTAGAGTTTCCACTCCTTCACGTGTTTCCTCCAGTCCCCGTCATTCCTCACTTGATCAGGAGGTTGAGAAAGTTGGGGAAATCCAAATTGCCCCAGATTGGGCCAGGAGGACGTGGTAGCCAGACCTTTTGGACATGTCCATCTGCCCTCCAATACGTCTTCCACAAAGATGACCTTCTCTCGTGAGAGGATGGTTGGGTTCTCCACCCAGAGGTCAAGAATCTCAACCTTCGCACATGGTTTTTGAGAGGTTGAGATACTGGGATTGGGACCTCCTGGATGACGTAATCGAGATCTTGCTTTCGGCCAGAAGACCAGCAACGAAATCTTTGTACCACTGCTGTTGGAACAAGTTCAGCAGTTGGTACAGGGAAAAGAATATGGACCCCTTTCTTTGTGATACACCTATGGTACTTTCTTTTTTATTACATCTGGCGAATCTGGGGCTCCAGATTGGAACAATTAAAAAAAAAAAAAAAGATAGCAGGCACTCCTCTCCAGAAAGAACATGGCATCATAACCTGTTCTGAGATGAGAGTTTGCAGCACACGCTTTTTGCTCACTGTACCTTTCACAGATGGGAAATATCCATTTGCATATCAGTCTTTGTCCCGCCCACATGGACAGTCCAGCACCGAAATGCTATGGCAATTCCCCTCTGAACAAGAGTACCAACAGCAACCCTCTACACATGTTTCAGCCTTGTTGGGCCTCATCAGTGAGGTGAAGCTGTGCCTCTCTGAGCACAGTGAGCAGGGAGTCCACGTCTGGTTGCCCCCAGGTAACTTAGGGTGACCAACCCCAAGTAGTTTGCAAATATTTTTTTTTAAAAGGTAGCAGGCGCTGTGTTTTGGAACAATTAAAGGTTACCTGGCGGCTCTGTCTATTTTCAAGCGCTCTTCAGAAAAGGATTAATATTTTTAAATCCTTCCGATTGGTCAATTCCTAAAGGGTCTTACTTACGTATTCCCACCAGTTCCTTTCCAAGTGCCTATATGGGATCTTATCTTGGTGTTAAATTTCTAACATGTATCCCTTTTCAGCCAATACATTCATGCCCATTAAGGCTGTTAACTTTGAAAACTGTTTCACTAATAGCAATAACGTCAGCCCACAGGTAAGCCAGTTGCAGGAATTTTTGTGTAAACCTCCACATACTGTTTTCTATAAAGACAAGGTTGTTCTCAGGGTAAATCCTTATTTCGAGGGGATTGGGTCCTGCGACATATTCCATATCTATGACAGGTAATGTTCACAGCTGTGCTGCTTCAGAAAATCTTTGGCTCCTGCGTCGATGACGTCGATGCGCCGTCCCCGAGGACCTCCTCCGACGGCTGACGTCACCCGATGTGATAAGTAGGACGCACGACGCCCATAGCCTCAGTTCCGTTTTTTCCGCGAACGTGTTTGCTTCGTGAATCTCGGTACGCCTCGACTCGTTGGAGTTTGCTGTTTTCAATTCTCGGTTCGTTGAACCTGTTCAGTTTGTTGTGAAGACCTGTTCGGGGCGATGTCTTCAACCCCGCGTCCAGGCTTCAAGAAATGCGGGGACTGTGGGTCCAAGATGTCGGTCACGGACTCGCACGACGCCTGCCTCTGGTGCCTCGGGGAGGCCCACGATACGGACGACTGTGTCGACTGCCAGTCGCTCACGGCAAAGGCCTTGCGGGAACACAAGAAGAAGCTGTCGGTAGGCCGGGTGTCTAAGCCCCGGAAGTCGAGGTCTGCGGGGCTTTCGACGGATGACTCGAGCGGCGACTCTCCGCGTCATCGTCGGAGGTCCAGTGGGTCTCCTTCCAGGAGTCGGTCTCGCCACTCCTCTGCCTCTTCGAGGCATTCACGGAAGCGCTGGCATAGGTCACCTTCCCCATCCTCTTCCAAGGACTCCACCCCCCGGGCGGGTCGCTTATCCCTCCATGCAAGCGACACCGAGGAATGGGCTTCCTTCGGGAAGCAGATGCTAGCGATTCTTGAATCGCAGGGCACCGGTCCGTCCGCGCCTCCGAGTGGGGTCGGTCAGCACCGGTCGAGAGACACCGCTCGTACGCCTTCGGGCTCGGGTGGTCGGCACGGCTCGCGGGAGAGGTCCCGCTCGACAAGGGTAGCCGTTCTCGCCATGCCCGTTCCAGGACCCGGTCCTCGACGCGCTCGAGACCGCGTGATCCAGTGACGCCTCGAAGAAGACGTTGACGCCTGTGGCGCTGAGGTCGTCGACGATTTCTCTCGAAGCTCCGCCTCCGAGGGGGTCGTCGGCGCCTAGGTCGTCGAGAGATATGCTTGGAGCTCCGGCTTCGAGGCCTGTGTCGACGCGCCGATGCTGGCGGCGCTGCAGCTGACGTCGACGCCGATTCGCTCGACGTCGACGCCTTTTCTGTCGGCGCCGACTCGTTCGGCGCCCTCGACGCCTTTCGAGGCGGTGGTGTCAGAGGGGCCCCGTGGCACGGGGTTTGCCCCTAGAAAGGCTCTGGCTAAGGTCAGGCACTGCTTTGGTCCCCAGAGGTCTTCCTCTCCCCGCCTGGAGTACATTTCAGAGGGTGATGAAGGCTCTGATGGCGGCTTGGTTCCGGTTATGGTTCCAGATGAACTTATCTAAGTTTGATGACCTGCGGCAGTCGCTGCATGATGCCAGTGGACTGGACACCTCTCTCTTCATATCGGCGCCTTATGTCTCGGGTCACCGAGTACTTGGGTTGGTCAGCTCCCCCAGGGGAGTTAGTTCAGGATGATCTCACGGACATCCTTGATCTCGGTCCCCCCACTGACACGGTTTTGCCTTTTCATATGGCTCTGCAGAGAAGGGTGGCGGCGGCTTGGACTGCTCCGGAGAGTCTCCCGGCAGTGGGCAAGTCTTTGTCGCGAAAATACCGTCCAGCCAGTAGCGACCCCTGCTACTTGTCTAGGCACCCCACTCCGGAGAGTTTGGTGGTGCAGGCGGCTACGGCCCCGGCAAAGCAGGTGTCGTATCCTACCATCCCTCCGGATAGGGACGACAAACATTTTGACGGCTGGGCGAAGAAAGTGTTTTCTTCGGGGGGGTATGGCACTTCATGCGGCCAACTCCATATGTGCCTTGTCTCGTTCCACACACACTCTGTGGAACTGTGTTGCATTAGCCGCTGAACATATTCCCGAACGGGATTGTTTCCTTGCTATGGTTCAGGATGGCAAGGATGCCATGTGTGAGGCCGTTCAGTCGGGTTTGGACTCAGCCGGTCCATGGCGGCGAGCACCGTAATGCGCAGGTTTGCGTGGTTGCGGAAGTCTGGCTTCGCTCCTGATGTGCAGTCCCGGCTCCTCAACATGCCCTTTCACGGTGAACACCTTTTTGGCAGCAAGGCTGACGAGAGCCTTGAGAGGTTGCAGACCTCCAAAGCTGCAGCGAAGTCGTTGGGCGCTGCAGTTCGCCAACCTCCGCCTTTTCGTCCTAGGGGACAGCAATGGAGGGGAGGTTCCTTTCGCTATTACTCGTCCTTCAGTAAAGCGAGGGGAGCTAGCAGTCAAAGAGGCCATCGTAAGAGTGCCAGAGGTGGAAATAAAGGTACTCGAGGTGCCAAGGCCGTTCAGGCAGTTGCCTCTTTGCCCTCTGGCAACGCCGCAGCCGCTACCACTCAGTCATGAGGCCAGGTCCCATGGTTCGCCGGTTGGGGGAAGGCTGGCGCAGCATCTTGTAGAGTGGCAAGCCATTACTTCGGATGTGTGGGTTCTGGAGATCATAACCCACGGCTATTGTCTTCCTTTTCGGCAGAGGCCTCACGACAATCCACCAGGGAGCCTCTCTTTGAAGAGTCCGGATCCGCTCCTTGCGCAGGAAATTCAAGCCCTGCTGGAGAAAGGCACCATAGAACTGGTGCCTGTAGCGGAGAGGAACAAGGGATGGTATTCCCCTTATTTTTTGATAACGAAGAAAGTCTGGGGATTGAGACCCATCATGGACTTGCGCGATTTGAACAAACTCCTCAGGAAGGACAAGTTCAAGATGGTGACTCTTTCTCAAGTCCTCCAGGCCCTTCAACTTCAGGACTGGTTGGTGTCTCTCGACCTCAAGGATGCTTACTTGGGGGGGGGGGGGCGTGGCCAGCAGCGAGATGCGAAGGACGTGAGTCTTTCCTGCTCCCGCAGCCGCACCGAACATCCTGCCCAAATCGCCTGTTTCCTGTGGACTACTGGATCCAAAACGTCTTTGTCCGGTGCCGGACACCCTGGGGCACAACTGGTGCAAATTTGGCAGAAATCGCCCCTTGAATCCCAGAGCTGTGGGCACGAAGAGCTCTGAGCGAGCGCGGATCGGCCCGCCAAAGATGGCCACCTGCACGCAGTAATCAACTCACCGCGGCGAGAGAGCGGGGCTGTGCGGCGGTGAGACCCGGACCGCCGCCGGCTCTCCAAAGGCGGCGGAGGTGGAGCGCGGCTCCTGTGGAGGCTCCAACGTCGCTCCGGCCCACGGGCAGTAGCTGTTGGACTGATCGAGGGGATGAGAACACGGGACGTCCCGCCTGTGAACGGCGCTCTGGGTCCTGGCGTCCGGGCCCTGAGGCGGACCCCAGCGTAAGGTGAGAGCGGCAGGATCCCCCAGTGCTGGCCCGAGGAGGAGACTGAGATAGCCCGGGGCCCGGGGGCGACGGAGTCGGCGTGCGCCCGCTAGAGGCCCGCCTGCGGTGTGCTGTGGTGCGGCGCTCCGGCACCGGGTGCCCTGTTGCAAGAGGCCTGTGTTGCGGAGTGGGCCTCCGACCAACGGACGTTGAGGGGGCTTGGAGGAGGCCTGCGCTGCGTGGCGGCCGAGGCGCAACGCAAAGACAATTTCCACTCCCAGAGGGGGCCCACGGGAGCACAGCGCCCCACGCGAACTACAGCTGCGTGGGCCTTGCCCCGGTGCTCAACAGACCGTTCCTGGGGAAAGGCAGTGAAGTCGCATCACTGCCCGCCACTCCTCGCGTCCGCGACAGCCTCACACCACTGGGCCCGCGACGGGTTGGAGAGTCGCGTGCCTCCAGACCTGCCAGCAGCGCAACACCAGGCCCAGGGGCGGCGACCCCCCCCTCCATAAAGCGCGACACCACTGCACACAGCCCCCTGCCAGAAGCACAGGTATATCCAGAGGGCACCCAGACAAAGCAGCAAGTCTCACTGGTATCGGACTGGACACGAAGGGTCTCGTTCAGAGTGCTTACAGACCATAAAGAAGCGAGCGGACAAGGCACACACCGCCTGTTAACCTCCATCAGGAGACCACAACGCAAGGACTGTATCTACGAGGCACAACAGAAAGCATGGGGAAAGATAGAACGAAAAGGCTCCACACTCAGAGCAGAATGGACCAATATACAATAACCTCGCCGCAGGCCCTAGACCCCCACTCGCTATCTGCAGAGGAAGCAGAGACAGACAATGTAATCTCTCTGAAAGATGTAATGGCCGCCATTGCGGATTCCTGCACGTCCATGGAACAGAAGATGGACGGAATAAGTATGGATGTATCCCTCCTTAGGCACGACCTCCAAAAGCTAACGGCGCGCACCGGGGAGGCCAAACAACGCATCTCCACCAGAAGACGGGATTCACAACATGCGACAACAACTCCAGCACGTTACATCCAAACTCAAGGTGTTGGAGGACAGAATCGAAGACGGAGAAGGCAGGTCCTGGCGCAATAATGTGCGCATACTCGGTATTCCCGAGAAAGCGGAAGGCCCCTGTATGGAGTTGTTTCTGGAACAGATGTTCACCGACCTATTCGATCCAGACTCCTTTTCCAAGTTCTTTTCCATAGAAAGAGCGCACAGAATGCCATTTGGCAGGCCGGTGCCAGAGGCACCTCCACGTACAGTAATAGCTAGATTCTTAAACTTCAGAGATCGGGACGCTTTACTACAGCTCGCACGTGCCAAAGGCACGATCACCTTCAACAGCTCCAAAATCGCCTTCTTCCCCGATTACACCAGGGAAGTGCAGAAAGCAAGACAGTCCTTTGACCACCTCAAAAAGCAACTGCAAACAATGGGCGTGAAATACGGCCTGCTTTTTCCTGCTCAGCTCAAAATCTACCACAAAGGGACTACAGTTCACTTTAACGACCCCAAAGAGGCATGGCGCTGGGCTGAACAACACATAGGAGATTGGTCGGCCTCCAACAGCAGGAGTGGGAGGAACCACAGAACACCGCCTGACCAACAGCACGTATCTCGGCGGCCACCGGCTCAGGCCCCACCGGAGGACGGAGGGGGATGACCCCTGCCTCGGCCCACACCGTGCCCCGACACTCCGCAATAACAACGAGCTGAACCGTTGCCCCCACAGCAGCACACCTCAACGATCAATCCAAGGTAACTCACATTTGCTTAAAGCGGTTGCGGGAACGTCTCGTCTCCACACGTTAAAGCCCCCCCCCGACAAAGACAATCCACGTCCGCACTAGCAGTGGCAGTTCCCCCCCACTAGTTGCACCTCACGAGGGGGAGCCATCTGCACTTCTAATTCAGTTTGTTCTATGTGAGTTGTCCAGTTGACAACTTGTTTTTTCATGTTCGGGCGACCGATGCTTCTAGTTGGGAGGAGTATAGGGTGGGGGGTTATGGGTTTGTTATGTTTAGTTAAGGAATGGGCCAATCAAGTACGAAACACATTAAAGTCAAACTAGGGAGCAACAGCAAATCAACGCATTGAAACCCGGCGCCTGGCGCCGCCTCCTGTGGCACACACTTTCTCGTCCGTGATTAGTCATGGCAGCACGCAACACTAGGGCCAACATAGGCAGAACAATCAAATTCCTGGCTTGGAATGTCAATGGGCTCGGCAATGCAATCAAACGCCGACTAGTAGGGCAATACTTGAAAAGGCAAGCTCCAGATATAGTTTTTCTAGTTGAAACACACCTTGCAGGCACAGAATGTTCTTTATTCAAACGCACAAGCTACAGACTCGCACTCCATGCAGGCTTCACAATGGGCTCGCGTGGTGTCCTGATATTGATACACAAAAACCTCCCCTTCCACTTGCACACAGTGAGACAGGATACCGGAGGCAGGTACATATATGCGACGGGCACACTCTGGGGTAGCTCCCTCACATTGCTTGCTATCTATGCTCCACCAACTTTACGAACGCCACTACTGACTGACATTTCCCCCGTGATCACAGGCGACACCTCCAACATTACGATAATAGGAGGGGACTTTAACGAAGTCATGGACACAACCTTAGACCGCTCACACCTGCGTAATAGAAACCCTGGTGTTCACACCAAACTTGCCACATTCACGAATGCCCTGGGTCTGTGCGATGTATGGAAGGATCTCCACCCAGAGTCCAGGGAATACACCTTTCACTCTGGGGCCCATGCCTCGCTCTCCAGATTGGACTACTTCTTTATCCCATCAACTGACTTACACAGCACAAGAGGCATATATACTACCAAGAGGCATCTCCGATCACTCCCCGTTGGTGCTAGAAATTGCAACCTCTAGACCGTCCCCCCCGCCGAACTGGCGTCTGAATAACTACTATTTGGGTAATCCGGACCTGATAGAGAAGCTCCAAGATTCGACCGAAATATATTTTGAGTGAAACATGGAGTCTGCATCGAACCCAGGGTCACTATGGGAGGCGTACAAGGCAGTGCTGAGGGGGGAACTCATCTCATGGACGACCGCATATCGGAAACGGCACCTGCTTTAGGTACATGAGGCGGAACCTCAAGTAAGACTGGCAGAAGAATCACATATTACCCATGACACGCCCGAGACAAACCGAGCCCTACTCCGAGCACAGAAACTGCTCCAGAACACAGCACTTGACAACGCCAAACACGCACACACTGCAATGAGGGCACGAGTATATGAGACGGGTGATAAAGCTGGCAAGATGATAGCGTGGCTGGAACGTAAGGAGCAGGGGCGTAGCCATGTTCATCAGTTACAGGTGGGGAGCTAAGGTCCACTAGTGTCAGACCAAGACATATCCCGGGGTTTCGTGGACTACTATGCTGAGCTCTACAAGAAACCCACTGCCCGCATGGACACTTCAATAGTGGAGGGAATTAATTTCCCCACTTTGAACGAGACACAACTAGAATTGCTGGAGAAGGATATAACGGAAGACGAGGTGTCGTGTGCTATGTCTGCCCTCCAGACGGGCAAATGCCCAGGCCCAAACGGCTTCCCAATCGAATTGTGGCGGAAGGTGGGGTCCAGTGTAATAGCCCCTCACTTACTGAGAATGTACCAACACGCAAAAGAACGGGGCATCCTATCTCCAGACCTAAGAGAAGCCACAATAATTGTACTGCCCAAACCAGACAAGCCCCCCGACAACTGCAATTCATACCGGCCCATCTCACTTATTAACAGCGAAACCAAAATCCTAGCTAAGATACTGGCAGATCGTTTGCAACAGGTGATACCCTCTCTGATTCATCCGGACCAATGCGGCTTCATGCCCCAGAGATCGACACGGATGAACCTCCACAGACTGCATGCGGCACTGGAGAAAGCTGACAGTATACAAGGCCCGTTGGCCTTGCTGGCTACCGACTTCGAGAAGGCCTTTGACTCGGTGAGATGGGATGCCATCTGGCACATAATGGGGCGCATGGGGTTTGGCGGAAATTTTATGAGCTGGGTGCAACTACTGTATAGATGCCCGACAGCCAGGACTAGGGTTAATGGCTGGCAATTGGACCCCTTCAATCTGGGCAGAGGCACTAGGCAGGGCTGCCCTCTGTCAGCAATGATCTTCGCAATAGCCATCGAACCCCTGGCTATTCTCCTACGTGACACACCGCTCTGGGAGGGCTTCCGCTGGTCGGAGACATGGGAGGACAGAGTCACTCTACGCAGACGACCTGCTTATTTACTTGAAAGACCCATGTAACTCCTGTCACGAAGTAACACATATGCTGAAGAAATATGGAGCCTTCAGTGGCCTACGCGTGAACTGGTCCAAGTCCATCCTATTCCCCATGGGCAGCGTGGCAGCCGCGCGCCCCGCGGACTGCCCCTACCAGATCGCGACGGAGCACTTCAAATACCTAGGGGTAATTGTCACGAAACGTCTTACAGAGTATATTGGGCTGAACCTCCACCCAGTCGTGACGAGATTTGCAGAGGACACCCGCCATTGGACCTCCCTGCCACTAACACTGATGGGCAGAGCTGCCCTATTCAAAATGATCGCACTCCCCAGGTTTCCCTACATCCTGC
Organism: Ambystoma mexicanum; assembly: GCF_040938575.1. Lineage (NCBI taxonomy): Eukaryota > Metazoa > Chordata > Amphibia > Caudata > Ambystomatidae > Ambystoma > Ambystoma mexicanum. Next base: position 1,621,552,410 of record NC_090929.1, read on the forward strand.
AAAATGCACCGCTGCATATCCCACATCATGAATTCCTCAAGATGGACCGTAACCTCCGTAAACTGCTTTGGAGCGGTGGTCACCCACGGATTGCTCTCTCTACCCTTCAAAGGTCCATCTGGGAGGGCGGGATTGGGTTGCCTAGACTGCAGACTTATTACTGGGCCAGTCGGATGGCAGTGGTGAATGACATGCTTCATGGGGACAGAGACCTGCCGCACATCAAAAGGATCGATACTCGGTGTGGAGCCTCACCCTTGGAACTCCTGTATCGCGGTCGATGCCGCACACCAGCTCTCAACATGGACACCCATATCACACGCATCTGGACTGAAACACACCGCTACATAGGATGGGATGCAAAACTGTCTCTAGCTCAGCCTCTGTGGAACAACAGCCTTCTCCCCGAAATACAGAAGCTACCCAAATGGCCCGAGTGGGCCCGAAGCGGTATCGGCAGAATCGGAGACGTAATAAGGGGAGGGACAATGGCCCCGTTTGAAACACTGCACTCTGAATTCGCCCTCCCTCCCTCTGAGGTATACCACTATACTCAACTGAAACATGCAGTCCACGCACACCGGCAGATCTTCAACGATATTCCAGAGTGCACCCCCCTGGAACGCAACATCGTTCAGGATCAAATACAGCGGAAAGTCACCTCAACCATGTACCAAGTAATCACGGCCTTTGCCACGCCCGAACTGACCAGTCTAAAAGCTAGGTGGGAGCGCGACGTGGGCCCACTTCAACCCGAGGACTGGACAGAGGCCTTGATGTATCCCCGTGAAGTGGCCATCTCATCAAGACTTCGACTCGTCCAACTCAAAATCCTACACCGCATCTACTACCCTAGAGTGGCACTCTTCCGATGGGGCAGAACCCCGGACGCGCGATGCCTACGCTGCAAACTGGAGGAGGGAACTTTTTCATATCATATGGGAATGCGACAAAATACAGCAACTATGGAGGAAATGCTGCGACAAACTCGCCCGAGTCATAGGCAAGCCAGTACAATGGGGACCGGCCCAGCTCCTGTTAGGCATCTGTGATCTGACCCGCTATGAGAAATTCCTCTGGTCGACCGCAACAGCAGTCCTCAGAAGGAACATTGCGCAGCTATGAGGATCAGAAAGAACACCCTGCTATGACCAATGGGTCACAGAAGTGGACATTTGTGTGATAATGGAACGCAGGGTGTATGCAGCGAGGGGATGCCTGCAAAAAGCAGACAAAATTTGGCAGAGATGGGAAGAGGACAGCTAAGCCTCCGACGAGAGGTAACAAACAGGTTGAACTGAGCGGGCGAGGCGACGCCGGGTTGGCGAACCTGGCATGCACAAGCTGTTTCATGTGCTCCCTTATCGAAGACTTGATGGTCCCGTGGGCCAAGGCCCCATATTTCCCTTCCCCTTCTTTTCCCTGAAGTTGTTTTATCCCCCCCTTCTCCCTTTCCTCTCCCTATAAGTATAGATAAGTGTAATGTTAATTCATGTTTAAAATCAAATAAAGTCTTTGATTAAAAAAAAAAGGATACTTACTTCCATGTGCCGATCCATCCCAAGCACAAGAAGTACCTGAGGTTCGCGGTTGGCGACTCGCACTTTCAGTTTCGGGTCCTGCCGTTCGGATTGTCCTCCGCCCCAAGGGTTTTCACCAAGCTCATGGTGATAGTGGCAGCGCATCCCAGGAAAGGGGGATTCACGTCTACCCCTACCTAGACGATTGGTTGATCACGGGGAGCTCTCCCGAGCAAGTCCTGGATCATCTGTCCGTCACCTGCCACTCCCTTCACAGGCTGGGCTTCTCCCTCAATTTAAAGAAGTCCCATTTGACACCAACGCAGCGGCTCCAGTACAACGGAGCAGTGGTCGACACGTCCCTGGGACAGTGTTTTCCTCCTCAGGTGAGGGCTCTTCACATTCAGCAGATGGTGCACAAGTTTCATTTTGCCCAGGATCTCCCAGCGTCCGAGTTCTTGAGACTGCTCGGCCTCATGGCATCCTGCATTCTTCTGATGCCAGAGGCTCGTCTGCGGATGAGATCTTTGCAGTGGGCACTCAAGCTCCAGTGGTCTCAGTCCTCCGGCAGGCTGTCGGACCCTGTTCAGGTGCCACCTTCGGTGGCCCGGGACCTTCGGTGGTGGGCCGTCGAGGGCAATCTGATGAAGGGGGCCCCATTTTGGCTGCCCTGGCCGGAGGTGACGATCGTGACGGGCGCATCCCTCATGGGATGGGGAGCTCATGCCAACGAGTTGACAGTCAGCGGTCCTTGGTCTCCGTCGGAGTCCAGACTCCATATCAATCTGTTGGAGCTGAGGGCCGTCAGGCTAGCCCTGAAGGCTTTTCTGCCGACTGTGCGCAGAAAGAGTGTCCTGATTCTAACGGACAACACGGTGGCCATGCACTACCTCAACAAAAAGGGGGGGGGCAGGGTCACTTCCGCTGTGCAGGGAGGCGATGCAGCTCGAATTCTGGGCCATCCTACAGGAAGTTTCGATCTCGGCTGTTCATCTGGCCGGAGACGACAACGAGATGGCGGATGCTCTGAGCAGGCAGAGCTCGATCTCTCACGAGTGGGAGCTGGCTCAGGAGATTCTCCTGGAGATCTTCGCCCTTTGGGGGACCCCTCAAGTGGATCTCTTCAGCCTCCAGTGTCAACCGGAAGTGCGAAAGGTTTTGCTCGTGGGAATTTCCTCCAAAAGGAGCCTTGGGAGACGCGTTTGTGGTGGAGTGGTCATTCCCACTGCTGTATGCGTTTCCTCCAGACCCCGTCATCCCGCAAGTGCTGCGGAGGTTACGGAGGTTCGGTTCCTGGATGATCCTCATTGCTCCGGCATGGGCCCAGAGGACGTGGTACCCGGACCTTCTAGACTTGTCCATCAGCCCTCCACGTCGTCTCCCCTACCGAGACGATCTGCTCTCACGGGAGGGGGGGGTCAGGTTCTCCATCCAGAGGTCAGATCCCTCAATCTTCACGCTTGGCTTCTGAAAGGTTGAGGTATAAGGATTGGGACCTCCCTGAAGACGTGATGGAGGTGTTGCTCTCGGCCAGGCGGCCGGCAACTAAGTCTCTGTACCGTTGCCGTTGGAGAAGGTTCTGCGACTGGTGCAGAGTTCAGAATGTGGATCCTTTTGAATGTGACATTCCCATGGTTCTGTCTTTTTTGCTTTCTTTGGCCCACAGGGGCTTGCAAGTGGGGACCATTAAACGTTACCTGGCGGCACTGTCCATATTTAAGCACTCGTCTGAAGAGTGTTCCTATTTTAAAATTCCTTTAATTTCGCAGTTTTTGAAAGGGCTCACTAATGTGTTCCCTCCGTCACCTTTTCTGGTGCCAAGTTGGGATTTGAACCTTGTTCTTAAGTTTCTTATGGGTTCTCCGTTTGAGCCTTTACATTCTTGCCCTTTGAGGCTGTTAACTCTGAAAACTGTGTTTTTGGTTGCAGTTACTTCCGCTCGCAGAGTGAGTGAGTTACAGGCACTTTCAGTTAAGCCACCCTTCACTGTGTTTCATAAGGACGGGGTTGTCCTTAGAGTTCGTCCTTCTTTTCTTCCGAAGGTGGTTTCGGAATTTCATTTGAGCCAGAAGGTTGTTCTTCCGGCGTGCTATCCTCCTCCACATCCTGGTAAGGAAGAGGAGAGGCTCCATAGGCTTGATCCTAGGAGAGCGTTGAGCTTTTATATTTCGCGCATGTCCCGGGTCAGAGTAGACGATCAACTTTTCATTGGTTACGCTGGAAAGCGTTTGGGACAAGCTGTGACGAAACAGACTGTCTCGTTGGATTATTCTAGCTATCTGAGTGTTATCGCTTGGCGGGTAAGGATCCTCCGGCTGGCTTGCGGGCCCATTCTACCAGGGGAATGGTTGCGTCTACTGCTCTGCAGAGGGGAGTTCCTATTCATCACATCTGTGATGCAGCCACCTGGGCTTCAGTACATACTTTTGTATGTCACTACTCCCTCGATTCCATCAGAGGGCAAGATCTGGCCTTTGGCAAGGCAGTTCTCTATTCCGCAATTTTATTGGGCATGCTAAATTTGTATTCTAAATTCTGTCCCACCTCCTTGCTTGGTACTGCTTTGGGAGTCTGTCATAGATATGGAATACGTCGGAGGACCCAATCCCCTCGAAGAACAAGTTACTTTCTTACCTGGTAACGTTCTTTCGATGGGATGGTCCGACGACGTATTCCATATCGCTCCCTCCCGGCCTTCCCCGCTGCAGAATTTCTTTTGCGATTGCAGCTTGCGTTGCGCAAGGCCTTGTGTGTCTGACTGGCAGAAAACTGGTGGCACACGTTCTGGGAAAAAACTATAACTGAGGCTATGGGCGTCGTGCGTCCTACTTATCACATCGGGTGACGTCGGCCGTCGGAGGAGGTCCTCTGGGACGGCGCATCGACGTCATCGACGCAGGACGCAGACGCCAAAGATTTTCCGAAGCAGCACAGCTGTGGACATTAGCTGTCATAGATATGGAATACGTCGTCGGACCATCCCATCGAAAGAACGTTACCAGGTAAGAAAGTAACTTGTTCTTTCTACCTAAGGTAGTCTCCGGCTTTCACTTGTCGCAAAAGATCATTTCGCCAACTTTTTACCCACCTCTTCATCCTGGAAAGGAGGAGGAAAGATTACATAGGCTGGACCCAAAAAGGACTCTCAGCCTTTATACATCAAGAATTGCTAAAATTCATTAAATGACCAATTATTCATTGGCTATACAGGCCCTAAATTGGGTTTAGCTGTGACAAAACAGACCCTATCCAGATGGATGTAGCTGTTGCGCAGAGCATGGAGCAGTAGCACCTCACGTAGCTCTACCCCGAAACCTCACTCCACGGCCGCGCATGAGCAGTAAAGAGGGGCACTGATCCTCACATTTGACACGGCAGCTGTAGGAAGGTGAACGGCTCCTCTGAGTGAAGTTTGGAGCAGCTTTTACTTTGAATAGCCGAGATATCCCTGAGGTTGCTCCCAACAGGGCTGAACGAAAAACTGCAAATGGCGGCCGAGCTGCAGTGAAGGAGGAGGGGCAGCGTGGCGAAAACCGGCCTGCAACAGAGGGGAGAGTGACCGTGGGAAAGGTGACCAGAGTAAGAAAAGTGCAGGGTGCAAATAGACAGGACAGCGGGGGAGATCCATGCCCCCCCCACCACGCAGCGCCGGCTCCCCGAGAAGAGGTGAGGACACCGGTAGAGCGCAATGCGCTTGGAGAGAGGAATACAGTGGCACTTCAAAGGGGCAGTGAGCAATACTTCGCCTGGGTTTCAGCAGAGGCGGGCTGGGTGCGTGGCTCCCGGGGGGGCCGGGACATCAACGCAGCCCACCCGGGTGGCGCACAACATCAAGGGAAGTGGTGAACGCGAGTTGGACCGGAGCCGGGGATGGCCCGCCCATGCACACTACATCAACGGAGGAAGATAACTGACGACACGGTGCTGCACTGCACAAAAACATTCAAGGGTCGGAGGGTGGTGAGAGACAGTGCTTAGCCCAGCCTCGGGTGGGATGTGGCGAGGATGGTGCCCCGGGTCCATCCTTTTATGGGGACAGGACTGCACATTACAGCAGAGATAGTGAGGAGGTCCCCCCCCACTCGCCGCTGTCTCTCCTTGCAGTGAGGGTGCCCGACTGGGGAGCCAGCGACGGTGAATCTGTAAAGGACGCAACAGTGCCGCACCAGCCTGCCTTTGCGGGCAGTGTCAGTGTAATCTGGGCCCGGCTGAGCTGGTGCGGGTGAAGGAGCATCTCAATCTGACATATTAATAGACTGAGTGGATCCCGGCCCTGGGAGCACCCTGGAAACGGGGTGTGTGGGAGGTGGGATTGAGGCGGGGACCTGGACCAAAATCACCCGAGCTCCCACACCCAGTCGCCAACTAGAACCAGCTGGTGGAAATGTACCCGAGTCTAAAGGCTCCGCCAGCACCAGGACCGGTGGGGGTTTGCAAAGTAAGAAACCACTGAACACGCCAGAGACAGTACATGGAGAGTACCAGGGACGGAGCGAGGAGCTGCTCTGGGGACACAAACGTCGCCTGTAAGGCTAGGCTAGTAATGGGCACTGGCAGGCGGAAGCCGGCCCTTGTATACAAGGCCTGCAGCAAGGCACCTGTCTGTGCCTGTCTTGGCTGAGTAGGGACTGGAGGTCCTTTCTTTGTACTTTGCCCCCTCTGAAAGTACGATTCCACCTCTAGACGTCATGGCTGCTTCTCAAGTGACATTGTACTTAGGGCTCACCACGTTTCATGCACACCTACTAGTGAGTGATGGCTGAACTATCCCTTTGCCTCCTCCACAAACTGAACGTTGTCATGTGCCTTTGTTCTCTGCCTCTCTTCCCACACCTAATCCTACAACTTCTCTCACTGCATTTGCAAATCGAATTTAGCTGTGCTTTTTCATCTGTGCACCTTTTTTGCTTGCATTTAAGGCCTGTTTGAAAATCAAATTTAGCGGAGCCCAGCACTATTTTTCTGCTTGTATTTAAAGCCTAGTTTTGAAAAGTCGCTTCCCTTTTGAATTGCATTTTCGCCGTTTGTGTCTACTAGGCCAGCTGGTGAGTTTAGCTAGAGCTGTGCAGTGTAGCCACTCTTCCTCATTCCTCTACTATCCTCTGCCACCCCTATGGCTCTCACCTTCTCACCCATCTTCTCGAACTGCTACACGATCACCTCCCCCCGCATCCCCCTCTCTCTCTCGAAGTCGAGAAAATAAGCACAAAAAAGACATCTTGAGTGCAAACCCTGGGCTTCCCATCGCAGACACCCCTGTTGCCTCTTCTTCCAGAGAGGTTTTCACTGATATCCTCTTCTGTCCCCTCTCAAGACCTATGGACCCCTCATCACATCTCTACTCTCACTCCTTCCTCATCTCTCTCCCATTAACGGTGGTTCCAAGTGGGAAGTCCTCTTGGCCGGCTTCTCATCTTCACTTTGCTTCGTTAATGTCTACCACATAGGCACTATCTTGGTTCAACCCAACCACCTCCTCTTTGACAGGATCCTGCTGTTGCTCATTAACATTTTTACCTTTTCCTGCCTCTCCTCCCACTACTCTCTCTACCCTTCCCCTTACTACCATTGTTCCACGCCCTTGTACCCCTACTCAGAAAACATTCAAAGGCAAAGACCTCCTTCAGCTGGCAACTCTTAACGCACGCTCAGCCAACAAACATCTGCCTGCTCCTTGAAGGCATTGACCTCCTCGCTGTTACCGAGACTTGGTTCAATGCCAGCTCAGTCACTGCTTTTTACTCCCTTCTCCCTGATGGCTACAAAATCATTTGCAAGCCTCGACCTCACTGTGCTGGGGGGGGGGGGTTTGCCTTAATCTTCCCTGAGTGGGTTCCTTCCACCATATTACCCACTCAGCTCTACTCTTCATTGGTCATCTCGCCCTCTTCCACCTTGACCGTTGCCACCATTTACCGGCCTCCAGGCACTACTACCCTGTTCCTCTCTGAATGGGCTGATTGCTGTTGTTCTTTACTTTCATACACCTTCATACTCCTACGTCCCGCCCCCTTTCCTCCATACTGTATGGGCATCCCTCTCTAAGGACCGGAGACTGAACCTTTTTCATCAGGAAAAAATCTTCTTCCCCTTTAAATTTAGAGGCGCGCAGGTGCGCAGCCCTGGAAGCATGTGGTCCCCTGACTCTGCCCACCGGCGCCACTCCCCAGTCATTTATTTCCACGTCGAGTGGAAAGGACCGCTTTCACCACCGCTCCTGAGATTGGCTTCAGCCGTTAAGTCCACGTGCTCTTCCCCTGATACTGTCTTTTTGTCTTTCAGTCTTTAATCAGGTTCATGGTCCTCTAGTGCCATGCTCCTCCCCGGCGCATGTCGACGCCCTTGGGCTCCAGCAGGTGTCCAGCCTGCAAGGGGCTCTTCCCCAAGTCTGACCCCCATGCGCTTTGCCTCCACTGCCTTGGCCCTTAACACGGCTGGTAAGTCTGTACAGCGTGCAATGCACTTCCGTGTGCTCTGAAAACAGGTCAGCTCGGCAGAGAGAGCTCTTCAAACGATCGGCTCCAGAGGACTTGAAGAACTTCGTCAGACAAAAGTCACGGCCCAAGGTTAGGGCCTCTTTTCATCAGCACCCTGCAAAGGCGACTCCTTTCCGAGCGGGAGGGACCGTCCAGGTTCTAACACCAGCACAGGTACCGAGGCTGGTTCAGCTACAGGCTGCCAGGTCGAGGGGTAGCTGAATCCTACCGGTGAGGACGCTGAGGGACCACAATGTTCTTTTACCGGGTCTCAACCTGAGGGGATACGCCCTTCTATCGGACAAATGTCTGAGGGTGCGCCTGTACGCAGCACTACCGGCGACACAGCCGAGAGCAGGACGCCTACCAGGCCCCAGCCTGAGGTACCGGGTAGGCCTCAAACTCCCATCGCCAAGAGTCCTTGAGGAGGCTGGTCCAACGTGGCAAGCGCCACGACACAGGCACCTGGCATGCACCCCGACAAGATGGCCGATGGTCCAGTGCCACCACCCTTTACAGAGCAGGTGGAAGAACGAGTTTCGAGGTGGCACTGGTCTTCACCAGGTACATGGCCTACAGTATATCCTTCAACATCGCAGGGCAGATTCAACCAGCAGATAGGGCAGAGTACACCTAGGCCTCGGCATCCTCCGAGGTCCAACTCTTCTGCCCAAGCCACCTAGCGCCCCACCGGCCTGTGAGGACAGGTTTTTTGAGAAAGTCCTCATGCTGATGCGATCCCCGCAGATGGGAGCCATCCTTTGGAATGCAATCAGGGACATGCTGCCTCAGCTCCCTGCACCAGCACCCAGTCAACCGCCTGTGGCTCTGGCGCCTCAGGCCCCAGCGCAGCCCCAGCTGCCCACGCCAGGAGCCACAGTGCCGGCGCCTTTGCCTCCGGTTCCCCAGGCGGCTGCACTCTAGCCTCCACAGTGGACTGGCTGGACATCTTGATGGACACGGATGAGGACGAGGACCCCGACACTGTCAGCCAAGGCATTCCATGACCGGCTGGCAGGCCTAGCAGAATACTTGGACCTTCCACAATCTGAGGTCGAACAGCCGGAGGCGGGAGTCCTGGCAGAGGTACTCACTCTATGACCCGTGGCTAGAACAGGGATTCCGATGCAAAAGGAAGTTGTAGCCTTGGCCAAGAAAGGGTGCTTAAACCCCATTCGGCGCAGCCCACTAACCAACGCCAAGTACAGGCAACTGGAGGGGGATACACTCTTGCTGTTGGCGCACCCTCGACCACACTCTTCAGTGATTGCCTCTATCTTCTTGAAGTCATCCTCGGCAACCTCATCATCAGCGCTGCTAGGCAAGGAGGAGAAGATCTTGGAGGCTTATGGAAAGAAAGTCTATTCCAACGCCCCGCTGCACCTTTGTCAGTCTGATGCGGACACCATGCTCGCAGCTGTTAACCAGAGGCTTTGGCGGGAAATTGCCGACTTCCTTCTGAAACTTCCGGTGCACAGTCAGTCACACTTGAAGGCGGGGCTGGCAGAAGCAAAGATGGTGGCTCAAGACATGGAGTCCACAGTGGCGCATATGGACACCTCAGGCCGTGCTATCTGCATCAAAACGGATATGAGAAGGAATGTTGGCTACAGGCTACCAAATTCAACCCGGACATCCAGGAACACATATTAGACCTTCCATTCGAGGGTAGTGAGCTTTCATTCCACCACTGATGAGGAGCTTTATTAGTAGAACAGTGCCTAGACTGTGAAATCCTTCTCTATCCTCAAGAAGTTCACGCACAAGATGTACAGCCAGACGCACCAGCGTTCCGATAAGGGGCTGGCCTTCAGCGGGTTCCGGGGCTTCCAGGAACCCGGTCAACACCACCGCAAACGGCACAAGGCTTTGGAGTAAGGGCTTTTTTCAGTCCCCCTCCTCAGCCCCAGCCTCGGAGGGAAAAAAGGCATGCACTTCCCTCCGGGACCGTGTGTCTCTGGTGGGGGGGGCAGGCTTGCCCTTCGCGCATTGGCGCACTAGGTTTGCGGACCCCTGAATCCGATCAGTAGTGTCCATTGGCTACCGTCTACCGGGCTCTCCCACCCCTCCTTCCTCTCCGCCACTCCCACAGATTGGGACACTATCTCTATTGGCAGAGATTCGCTCACTCGTCCAGAGTCAAGCAGTGGAAGAAGTGCCAGCCTCCTAGCGGGGCCTGGGCTTCTACTCCAGAATTTTCACCATAAACCAGAAGAACCAGGCTGGCCTGAGAGTTGTTGGACCTATCCACCCTGAACCTTTCCTTCCTGCTTCAAAAGTTCAAGATGGTTACCCCAGCGTTTTATTGCAGAAACACAGTGCACAGAGATTGAATGTGCTCCCCCGATCTGAAGGACGCTTGTCTACATGTCCCGATTTGGCAGCCCCATCGATCCATCCTGAGGTTCAGGATCATGGGCTTCCACTTCCAATCCAAGGGTTTACCATTTGGCCTCAATTCAGCCCCCAGGGTCTTTACCAGGCTTATGAATGCAGTGTCAGCCCTCCTCAGGGCTCAGGGGCACCATATCTATCCGTATCTATACGACTGGCTCGTCAGGGCGTGATCCCCGGAGGCGGCCCAGCACACCACCTCCGCCCTCATGAATACGCTACACGAATTGGAATTTTCCATAAATCTTAAGAAGTCACAGCTGGAGCATCATGTTGGATACAACCTCCAAGAGAGTCATGCCCTTGGACGACAAGATAATAGCCATCAAGAGGGCCACAAGTCATTTTCTCAACAGAGAGGAGACATCAGCGTGGTGGTACCAGCAACTCTGGGGTATCATGGCGGCATGCCTTCTGGCAGTACCTTCCACAGGGCTAAAAATGAGGAGATTACAGCTGCACTTTGCAGCCTCATGGAGTCGGGAGCGGGGTTTCCCAAGCAGAACTTGTCAGCATTCTGCATTTTCTCCACCCGGACCTTGTCTGGTGGAGCACGGACTGGAACTTGAGGATAGGCAGGCCCTTTAGTCAACCATCAATGCAGGTTGTCCTTGGAAGGCTGGGGAGCTACCCTGGACAACCACAGCTTCCACAGAGTTTGGTCTCTTCAGGAACAAGAGGCCCATGTCAATTGGCTAGAGCGGAAGGCCGTCTGGCTTGCTCTCAAGGCCTTCTTGCCCCTCATCAGTAGCAAGACGATCCTCATCCAAACGGACAACTCCACCAGCATGTATTACATCAACAAGCAGGGTGACACGAGGTCTCCTCCTCTATGCGGTCGGCATCTGGGAATAGGCTCTGGTGAACTACATACACTTGACAGTGATACACCTCCAAGGGGAGTCGAACCTGGAGGCGGACAGGCTCAGCAGGTTGGGGGGCGTACAATTGCGAATGGCAGTTGAACGATCAGGTCCTGCAGGGGATCTTCAACAGATGGGGTCATCCTCAGGTGGAACTCTTCGCCACCTGGTACAACAGGAAGTGCCCCCAGTTCGCATCCTGGCAAGGACAGGGTCTAGGCTCTCTGGGTGATGCGTTACAGATACAGTGGAACAGCATGAACGCCTATGCCTTCCCTCCCACTCCCCTGGTAAAAAGGGTGATCTGCAAGATAAGGGAGTCCCAGCACCTCTGTATCATTCTGATAGTTCTGTGGTAGCCAGTGAGGCCATGGCTCTCTGAGCTGTTCAGCCTGTCGGACAAACCTCTAATGTACCTTCCACTGGGCCCAGCTCATCTATTGTCACAGCAGGGGGGCACAGTCATCCAACCACCCCTCAGAAGTTAGCCGTGACAGCGTGGTTCCTGAACAGGTCACATTAAAGCATCTGCGTCTCTCGCAGACTAACCTTGACATAATTTAGGGCGCTTGGAGCAATGCCACTAGGAGCCAGTACAATCACAAGTGGACTTGGTTTTGCCACTGGGCCGAGTCTAAGGAGGTTGATCCTCCTACTTGGACATTGGACGATGTGCTATCCTTTTCGGCACACCTCGCACACTCGGGGGTTCAAATAGAGATATGCCGCACCTATCTGGTGGCCATCGGAGCCTACCGGAACTCGGAGGAGGACGTTTTCTAATTAGCCAACCCATTGGTTAAAAGGCATTTGGCTGCCCTCACCAGGCTCTACCCGCCTATCATGAAACCCGCAAATCCGAGGCTCTATTTGTCATCTTCGGTGGGTCAAGGCCAGGGTATCAGGCTTCCAAGGCCTCCATAGCAGGGTGGTTGGTTTCGGCCATTAAGGAGGCCTATGAGGGGCAGCACAAACCACTTCAGGCAAATATGCATGCCCACGCTGTTAGAGCCAAGGCCTGGGTTGTCGCGTTCCAGAGAGACGTCCTGTGGCAAGTCATCAGCAGGGCAGCCACGTGGGTCACTACCTCTGCTTTTCGCAAGCACTACTGTTTGGATGCCGGCTCCAGGTCAGACGCGGCATTCGGGCAGGCAGTATTGAGGAACTTGTTTTCTTAAGGAGGGTCACCTCTCCACGCTGGGGCTACATCACTTGTAATCGCCCATACAGTATGGAGGAAAGGGGACGGGACGTAGGAGTAATTATAAGTTACTCACCGTAGTGACTAATGTACTCGTAGTCCATAGTCCCCTTTCCTCCATACATCCCACCATCCTACCCCCTAATAAAACTGGTTTCATTAGGCAATGTTAATATTGTCGAGGTGTCAATGGGGACTGAGTGGCGCCGGTGGGTGGAGTCAGGGGAGTGCATGCTCCCACGGCTGCGCGCCTCTAAATTTAAAGGGGAAGAAGAGGTCTTCTAGTGAAAAAGGTTCTGTCTCCCGTCCCTAGCGAAGGATGCCCATACTGTATGGATGAAAGGGGACTATGTACTAGTAGTATGTTGGTCACTACGGTGAGTAACTTCTATTATCTCCTCCTCTTGGGGGATTTCAACCTCTAGTGGACTCCCCTGTTACAGAATCCACTCTTTTCATTGACCTCTGCTCCTCTCTTTCCCTCTCCATTCTCCCTTCTGGTCCAACCCACTCGGCTGGACACACTCTTGATGCCCTAATTCATTCTGACCTCTCTCTCCTCCCCACTTGTCACCCTCTCTCTTGGTCAGACCATTCTCTCCTCTCCTCCCATTTGGGTCGCTTTGGCCCTCTGACCGGACCCCCAAAAGCCCTGCCAACTTCATACACTAACATTCGCCCGAAGTAATGTGTGTCAGCTTCTGTCATGGGCGCTACTCCCGAGGGGCCAGGACTGGCCCAGCGCCCTCAGAAGCAGACTCGTCTTCCACTACTCCGGACCCAGCAGACCCCTACAGGGGCCCTTTGGACCGTGTCCTGGCGCCTTTGGCGCCAGGCTCATGAAGGGTTTCAGTCCCGGCGCCATAGGCGCCGGGCTCATATTGATAAACAGTGTAATAATGCTTGGGTGGACTTACCTGAGGCAGACCATGCTGCATATTTACCCAGAACAATCCAGTCTGGTTGAAGTCCCCAGCCATCAGGGCTGGGAGGAACTATTCCCTCCATTCAGGAACTCTTTTCTTACCTGGGTGGAACCGGTGGAAGAACACACACTGGAAGCACTTCTCTGCTATTTAAACCACGCCCGATGGAAAACACGTGCTTCGCGTTATTCTGCAGCAGCAGCAGGACGCTCACCGAGTCGGCTCCTGCATTCCAGGTCCAGAGTCATCTTCAGCTTCCGCGCAGCAACCTGTGGATGAAGAAAGACACAGAACAATACTTACCAGATCCCGGAATCCAGTCACCGGCAAAACCTGCAAAGAATAAACATAATGTTAGAAAAGTGCAACTCGCTCGCAGCCGCGCCCGCTTACCTGATCCATCCGTGATTGCAACGGAGCTAACCGCAGCCTCCTCTTCGGCAGCTTCTCTGCACCTGAAAGGCAAAGGACATAATTAAAAAGGGGTTCGGGTGAAGGCAGTCGCAGTCATCTTAACTTACCAGTTTTTGCACGCGCAGTAGCGGCCGCATCAACCTCAGCATCCCGGCACCTGAAAAACAGGAAAAAGACATTATTTGAGGTGCCATTAAAAGCGGCCAACGATCATTATACTTACGTGCATCTGCACGTGCAGTGGCAACGGATATAAAGCCCGCAGCATCCCGGCACCTGAAAACTAGAAAAAGGACATTATTAGAGGTGCCATTAAAAGCGGCCAACGAACATTATACTTGCGTGCATCGGCACGTGCAGCGGCAACGGAAAACTACGCCCACAGCATCCCGAGGCCTGAAACAAAGGAAAAGGGACATTATTGAGGTGCCCATCTTTTAAAGCCTAAAGACTACAGTATACTTACAGGCATCCGCTCGTGCAGTAACGGCGGCATCGCTCTTCGGCATCCCAGCACCAGTGCCACAACTAAGGCCGCAAAAGACTTGAGCCTCAACACTGAACTCATCCAGTGACGTAACTGGAATCCACGCACCCCTGCACCAGACGCAGGATGGCGAGCTCAGCATTTATACGCCTAAGGTGAGAGCTCGCCGAGACAAGTAGAAAGCTTGGCTGTGGGAGAAACTGGCGATTGGTGGGAGAAGGAATCCCATCAAACGGTGATTAACTCTTTTTCTTCCACCTGCAGAAAACTTACCCTGCAAGTCAGACATTCGATAAGAGGAAGCCCAGTCCCGAGAGTCGTCCGAGCTCTACGCTTCTCAATTGAAGAAACGATAGCAGCCCAGCCGGGATCAGCGCCTCCGTGGGAATCAGGTGACCGTTACAGCTTCTGCCTTCACCGCCACCTTCATCCCACCTCACCCCCCTACCTCTGACTCTACCACTGACTCTGCTCTCTGCAACCTCTGCCATTCCAGACACTCTGGAGCCTAGGCGGGGTATCCACAGGATTCCCGCCAAAGAGAAAACAGCCAGTGAGGTTGTTGCCACCTAGAATGGCAGGATAAGATCTCAGAAACCGCAAGCACACAAGAAATGGCGAAAAAAGAAGCCCACGGTTTTAGAAAATTGTAGCCCTTCAGTGCATTATAGAGGCTGAATTAACAGCGTATGAGTAATGAAGACTAAAAAGTCATACAAGTAGTTACACCGCCACTAGCCATTCAAGGACACTTGTAATTGTAACAACATGTTACCAGGTAAGTAAGAAAGGGGATACATTGTATCCCTGCAGCACTCCACTTAAGGTGGGGTGTGCTGACTCGCTATATAAAATGTAAAGGGGGATGAAAATAACCTTTATTACTTGGGAACTGTAGTTCACCCAAGTACATGAAGGAGAAATTAACAGGTGCCTGTAGGGGCAACCCAGCTTAAGCCCAAAAGTTGTAGGAAACTATGACTTCAACCATACACTATGGAGGGGCATAAAAAGAGCAAAAGAGTAGGTGAGCGGGGAAAAAAAGAGTCCCCTTCACCTAGGGGCAAGGTAAAATAGTTACCTAGTCAAAGCAAAAGGTTCTGGGGGTGACACAGGTCAGGAAGATTTGTCATTGATATGAAATCTTACCTAACATAGAGTAGGTAGAGTTGCATGGTATCGGAGGAAGCTTAGATAGCCTGCCTTACAATGCGAAGTACCACTTCTCTCTCTCTCCAAGTAACTGTACTGTAAAGTAATCTATCAATTCCCTCCACACTTCGGAACCCTTATTTCATATTGACACTGTGCCAAGGAGCAGTTAGCATTGGTCTTGATATTAGATGCCAAGACAACTTACAGGATATGCCCTTTCAGCAGATTGGATTTTTCATCTGTCCACAGGTGAAGCATTACCCTAATGTACAACATCCACTTAGTTGTCAAACTCTTTGGTGGACCTTTCAAAGCAGCCACTGAAAACCATTCGATCTTTGCCAGGATTCGGTAGACCCTGACCCTGGTCAGGTTTCCAAGTCTTTGAGGATAGAAAAGAATGACTAGATGATCTTTCCCACAGTTTTCATTGCAGGATGCAGTAAAGCCGAACCTCGGATGTGTGG
The DNA here is from genome assembly GCF_040938575.1 of Ambystoma mexicanum. Taxonomy (NCBI): domain Eukaryota; kingdom Metazoa; phylum Chordata; class Amphibia; order Caudata; family Ambystomatidae; genus Ambystoma; species Ambystoma mexicanum. Next base: position 1,621,568,313 of record NC_090929.1, read on the forward strand.
CGTCCGGATTTCTCATGGACGGGCCATATTATGACAGAAGGGCTTCTGCCCTGCAGGAGTACAAGGGTGTGTAGTGGCTAATGTGCCCACTGTGCCGCCACAAAACTGCTACAACATGAGTTATCACAATTATGACGGTGAAGCAGCACAGTTAAGAGATATGCCTTCTTTGCCTGTGACGTAACGTGGGCCAAGGGAAGGTTATATTCTCAAGAGGGTTGTGAAAAACACTAGACCAAGCCCACCCCTGAGGAAATAACACAGAACAAGCTAAGATAGCGAGATGCAGTACTCGTAGTAAGGAATCGGGGGTGTAAGTAAAACCACAGTCTTCTTTAAAAGGATATGTTCTGGTGCAAAAAGGATTACAGGTGACCTCACCAAACTCTAGGGCCCAAAGGTGGACCAACTGGGCAGTTGGCAGTCAATAATACCTTCTGCTGCTTGCAAGTTTGACAGTGTCAAACCAGGCTTCCTTATGCTGTTTGTGCGATTTGGGTGCAATGGTTGCGTTGTTCTAGACGTGGAGCAGTGTTGAGCAGGGGTCGAAAGGAGCTTGTGCAGTTCGAAGGAGATGCATGAAGTGTGGATTGTGAGGGCCACCAAACATATCAGGGCAGGACAAAGACTGATATGTTTGGGATATTTCTTCTCTGTGAAAGATAGTGAGCTAAAGACTCTGGGTAAGTCTCTCGTAACAGGACTAATGTCTGGCAGAGGGACTCCCAGGACCCCCCTTGTCAATGTGCAGTTCTGTTGAGCAGTTTGATGCAGTGTCCGATGATTGGGGCGCGAGTATCGACCTTTGTAGCGTTATGTGGCCACAAACCTTTTTCGAACATGCAGTTCAGCGGTTCAAAGAGCGGGTGAGTGCCAAAGGCAGCTGATAGTCCTGATAGTTTGATGTCGTCAATTGGGCTTGAATCACTGGTCAAATTGGCTCAAAAATAGAACACAGCGATCCTGGATGCCTTGAATCTCAGTTTGCTGTGATTGCCAATCCATAAGTTGTAATCTACACCAACCCCTTCCCTTCTCTATAGAGTCAAAGGCCTTTTGGTATGCAGCACCCTGGTGTGAGGCTACTCCTTTTGTGAACGGGTGTACCCTTTTTTCCCCTGTTCCCAGGACCGCTTTGGATGGAATGGCTGTGTCTTTGGGGAGGGTGTTACTAGCCCTTATAAAGGAACAGAAAGGCAACCCAGAAGGCTACAGTTTAGCTGGCGGTGGCATGGCCGGGGGAACACTGATCCATTCACAGGTGAGCTGGGCTCACAGGGCTGACAAGTGTGTGTTAGGTAAGAATTGATGCAGTCCAACTGGTGTGGGACAACACAAGACTTATCTCTTGGTATTAGGTAACCCACCTTTTAATATAGGCCTGTACTACACAAGTTGGTAATGTGACTGAGCAGCCAGGCTTATCTTAAGAGGGGTAATGTGAGCTATACAATGAAATCTGTAAATACAGGTATCCAATTAAACACTTACACGCTTATTTATATTATACATATTATATACACAAAGATATTTAAAGCAGTCTTTAAAAAGCAGCTACTCAGTCACATTAATCCCAAAGTTAGGATTCACTTTATAACAAGCAATAAGGCAGGTGAGTAACATTTCATGTTATACATTTTCTAGCACTTAAGAGCGACTTCATTTGAGGTCTGTAGTAACACTTATTTGGGATCACCTTTGCAATATTGAATTATAAGGAGGGGAAGGTTATAGTTGGATCAGAACATACTTTGTACTTAGAAAAACAGATTCTCCCAGAGGGATGTAGTCCGTCTTTTATCCCAGCAATAATAGTGTTCAACTATTTAAAATCTCTAAGGGAGCATGCCCTGCCAAAGCCAATAGATTCAGAAGGGGGCCATTAGGGAGCAAGGACAGTCAAAGTCAATGGTCTAGTTCAAAGTTCTGATGCTCTCTTCTTAGAAAATGTTTTTATCAAAGTCAGTAATTCAAATAGAAAATCACAGCAACTCAAGAGAAGTCACCTTGAAGAACCACAAGCTGAAAGGCCAGTGCAAGTAAGTTGAGGTCAACTCTAAAGAGGGTAAAATAGCACTCCCCAAGGTAGGCAGAAAGCACCACAAATGACAAAAGGTTGATTTGTCACAAGCCCCACAGTTCCTGTGAACTGAAGAATTGGTTCCAACTGGATGGCTTCCTGTTGCAGTGTAGCAGACCCTTGTTCCTGGTCCTTGGTCGTGGTGGTGAAAGGGAGGATGTCTGGTGGGCTACTGCGACAGCACTTAAGCAAGAGAGGGGACTCGGCAGGAGTGGCTTTTGGTGCCTTTTTCTCAGCGCCAAAGAAGAACGAACTGCTCCGGTTAGAGGTTATTTGATCCCTCAGTCCTGGACACTGGTGAGGGGACTCTGGATGAAGACTTCCTGCTTCTGTAGGGTCCTCTGCTCTGGATGCCCACAAAGTTTTGGGCGGATTCGCACTTTGAAAGACCGTGCACTTGATGATGGTCAGGGGTCCCCGGTATTGGGATTCTGCAGCCTTGGTAATTCACAGCAACTCGGGGGTTACGCCAAAATGAAGCGTGTCTTAAGGCTAGTTGGTCCCACCAGCCCAAGGGAGAAGTCGTCCCGTGTGGGTCCTCCCCGTCAATGGAAACGGGGTCAACACGACTGCAGGGCTTCACCAGGCACTTCACGGTCCAGGAGGGTGCTGCTGGCACCTCTTCACGTCTTTATCAGATGTTATCCTCCAGTGGTCGACTCTGCCTCGAGTCCCAAAAACCTTGCCTTTAAGCAAGTTCCCATCCATTCACAGCTCTAGGCTGTCCAACACCCAGCATGTTGTCTGTCCTTCAGGACAGCCAGCCGGCCAATCGGAATTGGTTTTACTCAGGCACACCTAGAGATAAAGGACAGGGAAGTTTCGGGACCCTCTCTCACTGCCTGCCTTTCCAGACACACTGGAGCCTGGGCGGGCTTCAGGCCTGAAGCTCGCCAAAGGTAAAATGCACAAAGGACTCAAACCTGATACAAACCGAGTAAAAGCCCAGAAGAAACTGACAAATGGTGAAAAAAAGACGTGGGCCATTTTGGGAAAATGGTCACCTTTGGGTGCTGTACTGCAGCTGAGGATTCAGCCTGCAGACTCGTGGCACAAGGTAGTAAAAAAGAAACCACTGCCACCAGCCATTCAAATGAGTTATTGTAACAATGTTACATGAGGAGTGGGATAAAGGAGTTGCTATGTGACCCCCGCAGCACCCCACATAGGGTGGTGTTTGCTGGACCCACAAAAGAAAAGATAAGATAAGGTAAGTAAGACGGGGGTCATCTTACTATTCTTGGGAACAGTAGTTCACCCAGATAAATGTAGCTCAATATTAAGAGAAGTACATACATTAATGGAAAAGCCTGCCTCTAACTCAGGAGAGACTGCAAAGTAATCCAAGGACAGATGGCAAATCTACCAGGAGGTTGTAGATGCCGTCAACATTGTGGGGACGTCTGCAGACTATACCCTTATCAACAAAAAATGGTGGCAAAAAGTTTGGAAAGGTGTGCTTTAAAAGAAGCTAAAGTCAGAAAATTCTTATGGTGAAAACCCCATCACCATAATTGGAGAATTAGATGCTCAGTTAAGATTCAAAGCTAATACCACGGAGTGTTATGTAACAGATGTTGGGGGTGGGGGAGAACGTATCATCTTGGAGCTGCCAAGCGGCCCTAGGCATGAAATTAGACCCCAATAGAGGAGAGCAAGTATACAATGGATGCAATGATATAGAAGCGGATAATGAACAAAAAAATGAAATGGAGAATGGTGACCGTACCATTGCTGAATGGGCTCCCTCTGTTTTTCAGTTTGTTGGGTTGTCTAAGAATTGTTGTTCACAAGATAAAACTCAAGGAAATACCCTACCAATTATTGCTAAGCTCAGGCTTGTACCTCTTGCTTTAAAAAAAAAAAAAGTGAATTAGAGTTGGAGAGAATGCTGAAAGAAGGTGTGATTGAGAGGTCGGAAGCTTCCGAATGGGTTAGCCCCATAGTGATTGTGAAAAAAGCAAATGGTACGATAAGGATATGTATTGATCTCCGGGAGGTCAACAAAAGAGTTATTACAGAATAATTCCCATTACCCAAAATAAATTAAATGATCATTGACTTAAATGATTCCAAGGTGTACTTCTTACTATATCTTCGCTATGCATATCATCAAATCAAAATGCATCTAGCATTCTATGACATATTAACGGTCATTACTCACTTAGGTCTGTTTAGATGTGTCAGGATGCCTTTTGGCCTCATATTGGCCGCTAGTGTGGTTCAACGCGTTATGCATTGCATTTTCGGAGGAAGTTTTATCAGGGTAATATATCCGTATGAGGGAAAGATCTCAAAAAACATGGTGACAAATTAAAGAAGGTGCTGAGAAAATTGGAAGCGGCATGTTTGACGTTAACTTTGGAAAAGTGCAAGTTCAGGAAGAGCCAGGTAGATTACCTTGGATATAGCATTTCGGGTGAAGGTGCGAGACCAAATGTACGCACTGTACACGCTATTAGACCTGTTCTTTCCAACCAACAAGGCCGAAGTGTCTTTGCTTTTTGGAATGATCGAGCATTACTCTACATTTCTAAAAAATCGAGCGCGTAAGACAGTAAATATGAGGAGACTGACAAGAAAAGGTGTGAAGTTTGATTGGAATGAGGCGTGTGAGGGAGAATTTGCTTTGATAAATAATGAGAGTGCGAATGTGCTGGTTTTACAAGGTTTCAGAGAGGGGGTGTGCACAGTTGTATATACTGATACCTCTGAGAGTGGACTTGGAGGAGTGTTAATGCAAGAAGAACATCCTGGAATGCATTCAATAGTGTGTATGCCTCGAGGGTGCTTAAGGAAGTTGAAGGGAGATACTCAATTATTGAACAAGAAGCGTTAGCCATATTATGGACAATAATGAAGTTCAGAGTTTATCTGTATGGTAGGAAGTTCATAGTTTGCACAGATCACAAACCCCTTGTTGCCATATTCAACAAAAAGCACTTAGATGGCGTTTACAGGCGCATATTGAAGTGGATTATGAGACTGCAATGATTGGAATTTGTAATGGAACATATAAATAGAGACAATGTGGTGACTGATGCCTTACCCAGGAAGCCTGTGATGGAGTGTGATGACTTGGATAGACAGGGAGATGTGTATGAAGGATTTTTTTATGGTGGAGGAGACTCTCCAAGATGAGTGGTTTGAAGCTTGTGATGAAGACGTGTATCAGGAAGCAAAAAAGTTGACGCAGTTGAGACGGGGGTGTAATGAGGATGCCAGCGTGGAGTACAGGAGAATTAAAGATGAGTTGTGTATAACGGATGGAATACTGGGTAGAGGGCAGCACCTACTTGTTCCGGAGAGTATGTGTGAGAGAGTGGTGGATCTGGGACACAAATCACATATGGGTGTCTGCAGAACTAAGGCACTCATTAGAAAGGATTTTTGGTGGCCAAGGGTGGACACATTTATAGAGCTGAGAATTAGAGTGTGTGAGCGATGTAAGAATAACGATAAAGTAATGGAAACAAAGACACCTCCCATGGTTGGATCAGAGAGTCTCCATATGGTGTGGGATGCCATTGATCTGTTGGGCCCATTACATTTCCATGGGACACAAGATTGTTATGTTGTGGTGGTAATGGGTTTGCTCACAAGGTAGCCAGACATTGGTGTTCTCAAGGCCATCACCACAATGAATGTGATAAAATTCCTTGAACGTATTTTGGAGAGAAGGGTGGCTGGCTGTAGTGGTGACTGATGGACCACAATTTATTTCCAAGGAGTTTTAGTTGTGGACAAGAGAGAATGGTATAGAACAAAAAAGAATGGCACGAAATCATCCACAAAGCAACGGCTGCGTGGAACGATTTAATAGAACACTAATGGGATGGATACGGATGTCAGTACTGAGATGTGTTGGAGAGTGTGGCAATACAGGAACACCCCGCATCCGGTGACTGCAGTCACTGCATTTGAATTGATTGCGTGTCGCAAGCCCAACACTCCCAATAGTTCCTGGTTGGATGGGATGTGCTAAAATGGTAGGTGTAAATGTTCAACTGGTCAGAGATAAAGTGAGGTGGAAGGCAGGTGATTGTAAGAAGTGATATGATTAGAAACATGCATGTAGATTGATGGGTTTTAGAAGAGGAGAGGAGGTGAAGATCAAACTACGTAGATGGACCAGAAAAACCGATTGCAAATACTCGAAAACCTGGACAGTGCGGGAGAATCTTGGTAATGCCATTCATTTGGAGGGAGGGGATATTTGGATTAAAGAGAGTGGTGAAGATGTCATGTGAGTAACATATCGCTTACAAGCCCAGGTGTTTCCGTGTCAATTCACCACATCATATCACCGCACCATTTCACATTTGTTCAAGATATGCTACATTGTACATAAGTTGCTCAATCCCCTGTTTCAAATTTGTTCAAGATGTGTTACACTGTGTACTTATTTCTCTGCCTCTAGTTTAATGGAAGAAGTGGTGTTATATTGTACAAAGTGTATCCTACCTTTGTATCAGTGATGTCATATAATCCCATGTGGAACACACACTGGTGTCATTATCGGAACCCCTGTTCTGTGGAATGGTTGTTGGAACTGTTGGGCAGTTTAGCGACTGACCAAGTGAGAGAGCTGCAGCCCTTTGACACTATGGCCTCATTCCGAGTGTGGCGGTCCGGAAACAAGGGTACTGGTAAGGTTACCGGCACCCTTATTTCCAGACCCCCACACTGAGTATGCCTGCAAGGGCAGTTGCGCCCAGCAGGGTTCTGCCAGGCGCAACGTCCTCTGGAGGTAGACTTTTCACAAAAGCACCAGCACCGTTAGCAATGGTGCCGGTGCTTCTGTCTCACCACTCCTATGGAGTCCTATGGGACTCCAGAGGAATGGGAAGCTACCCAATCTGCCACCTGACTTCCCGTGCTGCCGGGACTTGTAATGTCCCGGGGGCACCGGGAAGTCAGACGATGGATTCAGTGTTTCTGGGTCAGCCGCAACCCACTGGTGGATTACCGCTGGCCTCGGAATGAGGCCCTATGTCTCAATAAAAGTTTGGTTACTTTCAAGAATGCGAGCCTGACTTGGTTTAAAACTCAATGCCCGCTGGAATAACATAAATGGAAGAGCCAACCAAATGCCTTATACTTTTAGAAAGATAACTTTTGATAAAGAGATCGATTTGATTTGGTAAACTGATCGGGACTACCAACACCATCAAAATTGCTATCTTCGAGTAGCAAGTCAGTTATAAGGCATAATCTTCCTATTCCTGCAGTTGGCAGAACGTTTTCTCTTGTGGTTATTTACCTGATTTTGTACTTTTACAATGTAATTCCATCCCCTGTTAAGAGTTCAGCTGTGGTTCCTTCATGAACCTTCCCAATATGGTTGTAAGATTGCAATACCTGTTCAGTTGCATAATTTTGAATTTTAAATGGGGCTCTTGTTTAATTATTTTTCTGTTTTCCTTTCACATTCATTCAGAGATCTGGAGGAAGACCCGCTATTCACAGACATTTCCCCCGATAACATGTTGACAAATCAGGAATGGCTCAGCAGCTCACCCCAAACCACGCCTGATCACCATAAAAACGACAGCAAGACTGAGGTCCATAAAATTGTGAATAGGTGAGATGGCTGTGTGCCTTTTATGCAGCCTAGTTTATGATCTTTGCTGGCTATTTTGTTTGTCATGTTTGTAAAATGTCCACTTCAAATGACATTTTCTCTTGCTATTGACACTAAGGTGGTAGGCCTATTGGAGAACCTTGCTACACAACTATATTTCGTTAATTGCTGGTGTATATGTAATTGTTCTGTTGCTCATTTCACAAGAACCTAGACATAATTTGGTGTCTGTTAGATCTCAGCATTTTGGGTGTGAATGTATTTGCAAAGCACTGGATGTAATTTGTAGAGTATTGGTGGATTGTTTTTTCTAGGGTGGCTTCTAGAGGTCTTGTGCACCAATTGGATTACATTGAAGCCTCTGAGTGTACTTGAAAGCAGTCAGTAAATCATCTGGATCCAGTCATTGGATACGTTTGTAATAGCAGAAGAAAGCAAGGGAGGTAATTGCTGATGCACACCCAGTGATTCATCAATGCAGCTATTAAGGGCATTGTGTAAGTCACAGGAAAATAGCTTCAACTGGACCACTGTTGCAGATCCACCAGCAAAGCAATAGACTGGGTCCACTTCTCCCTCCATAACCTGTATGCCCTGCCTGAAAACACTCTATCCATGTCCCTCCAATGTACTGTTAATAGTTGATCCTATTTGTTTCCAATTATTATTGTACCTTGTTACTGTATCCCTTTTGTTGTTCAGCACGCTGCTTCAAGCAGATTTTGAAGATTTGCATAATGGGTCTCATCTAGGGTGACATTTTGGGTCTGCATCCAGAATGAAGTCTAGATTCTCTGCTCAGGATTGATGTTTTTACCAATCACTGTATGATATGGATAAGCCTTGGGATTTTACGCTCATGAATGGGAGGTCTATTTTGGCACCATTTAGGCTGGGTTTGTTGACAGTTATCCACCCAGTGGTGCAGGTTTAATCTGATTGTACTTTAGTGGTTTGTCTTATTGCAGATAAGGTAGCTTACTAAGGTAAGCATTCTGTTCGAAAATCTATGTCTAACCTGCAGCTGGAATTCCGGCAAGCCCGACTCCTCCCACCATACTTCAGTTTTAGTCCCATTAAATTCTGTAGCTGCATCTGCTATTGCATGGTTTAGAAACTGGGTAATCTAGAATTAGGCAATATAAAAAAAATGTATGACCTTATTATAAAGATTTCACTGGTGATTGTATGTCTCTTTTATTATCTCTGAGTGGTGTCAGGCAAATATTATATGTGAATGCGAGTGTTGTAGGGCTCAAGGGCCCCAATTTGAATGTGGCCAGTATATGATGATCTCCCCCATCCATCATAAAAGAAGACTCACCTGGTAGAATTAAGCTAAAAGTACTTCTTTATAAAAGACTGCTTGGAGATTGCATATAAGAACTTGATAGCCTCTTTCCATAGGATCCAAGAGGCTCCTTGTACCTCAGTTGGTCTTCCTTTACCTCTGTTAATAATCTGCTCCACATCTTTCAGTATCTCTGCTTTCTTGTCTTTTAGTCCTCATTAGATTTATGTTGGCTTACTTTATTTCTCTCGTCCAATGAACCGCCATGTATTTGCTTGCTGCCCCAGACCTTGGCTGACAGTATTCGCTATCTCAGTACTTCAGGATTTAGGTATCTGTTCACCACCATGCATTTCCACCAACTTGACTACTCCTTTGTAGTCTCCCAATACAATGGTTAATATGCTTTTCAGTGAGGTTATGGACTTGAAATCAGTGGATAGATTAAACTCTCCTTGATTTGGAAACGTTTGTCTCCGTCAGTCTTTCTGACTCTTGTCCAGCACTTCATCCTTCCAATTGTCTGTATAGGCTCCTTTGAATTAATGCTGAACTTGCTTGCCTAATAGCATTTATACAAAAATAGTGAGCACGCTTTTACAGCATGAGTCCTCTTTTTTGGGGTTTGTTGGAGAGGACCAAGTATATAGAGAAACACAAAAGGGGTTTCCAACAAAGAGATGGTAGGCTCGATTTTAGCATTTGTGACACAAGGGAAGTGGGGACGCTTTAGCAATATAAGTTCAGGCTATTGTGAAGTCACCCATTGTGTTACTAACATCACTATTGTCTGACGATCAAATATTATGTGAACACATCATAAGATTTAAACCATAGACTAGATTTTTATTTGTGTTTGTTGTGTGTTTTTTTATGTATAATGAGTTGTACAAATGTGACCCAATGGTCTGTTTTATTAGAAAATATAATAAACTGATGAATTATTTTTGCTAAAATCGAGCCTACCATCTCTTTATATTCGTTAAAAGATTGATGGTCTGTGATTACATGGATTTGGGGTGAGAGCTAGTTATGTTGACCCCTGGTGAGGATATGTAATGGTAGTTTGTTGGAAACCCCTTTTGTGTTTGCCTAATAGCATTAAGATGTTCTTCCTTCTGTGCTGCTGTCTTGGATTTGACTTTGATTTTGTCAACATGCATCAAACCACATTCTTTAAATGATTGTTTAACTTGGCATAGAGATTTTTATTTCCTGCATATGATATTGCTTACTATGAGCGAACTACTTTTCCCAGAAAGCTTCCTTTCGGGAGTTAGTGCCTGGGCCTATCGCACATGCACATGGAGGAGCCAGAAACTACTGGCCGTAGTACATGACCGATAAGGAGGGGGTGGTGGTGAGGTAGGATCTGGAGAGAAGTGTAGAATGCCGGAAGAATGGGAGGAGGGTGAGAGGGAATGGTCAGAGTGACGGATGGGAAAGGAGGCCTGCTGCGAGATTATGGATGCCCTAGGGATTGCAGGGGTGTCCCCCATGGAACTCAGGGAAAATGGATGTGGGAGAAAAGGGGGTTGCAGTGATGTCCCCCACATTGGATGAGGGGGAACAGGCACACCGGTTTTCCCGCAGCAATAAAGCCAGGCCTGGGAAACTGCACTTTGTCAAAGTGGACTGTGGGCAAACATGGTCCCCTTCATACAACTTTCTTTTATTTTTTATTTTGCATTTATTTTACGCCCAGACCCTGAGGTACCACATCGTAGTTAAGACATCTTGGTTATAGTTCAGAAGCATTCACAGTCCATACATATATCATACATTTTCAGACTGGCAGCATGAGGAGTATTTAACATTGGTTAAAATTGCAAAACATTACGAAGTCGCTGGTCCTTATTTATGTGATGATTATTGGTTCATTAGTATCTATTTAGATTGGGGAGTGGCTGACTATAGTTATCTGGGAGTCCTTTATTAGTATTCTCAGTGAATGCTTCTTTGCCTAGACTTAGTCTACCAGCATACATCAACTTGTATGTTCTCAATGAGCCTTAAACTATGAAAATACTTCATTATAGATCATTCATCTATTTGTATATTCTCTGTGAATTTTAATCTCTGAACAGACTTGGTTTCCACTATGCATCAGTTTGAACTGGTCTTCAGTTCTTGCACGCAATAAATATTTAAGCATCTCTAATTGTTAATTTGCACTCTGTTTACCAACACGCATCACTTCTCTTGCTCTGGGTTTGTTAGACTTGCCCTAGGCACTCTCATTGAATGTTAACCTCTGAGCAGACTTTGTTTTCAGCATGCATCAATTTGTAATCTGTTTTTGTCAGATCTGAGACATAGATACTTTGAAGTACCAAGCACGTTAATCAAGATTCAAGTCCCTCTATTTGATATTTTGGTTTGTATATTCCATCTTGCATCTGTTCCCTTTAACTCTGTGTTCATTACTCATGTCCCGCTGAAGAGTTTGACCAGGATATGGGGTTTCATTCACCATGGCTTTAACAGCCATACACTCTCGGTGTGCTTTTTTTTGGATTGCTTCTTGCTTCTCCAATCCTTGTCCATTCCGGTCAGTCTGTCCTCAAAGTGTGGGAAGGCGATACTCCATGGATGTTCTGACCGTAGATCTCTCTAGCTTCAGAGTTCTTTCCTCGTCTCTCTTGAACAGACTGTGTCATAATCGCTTCGGGGGCCCACATCTTCCACTTGATTGACTACTTTTCTCCACTACCGATTCGTTGGGCTGTCTGTGACCTTAAGCCGATCTCACTCTGTTTCCCCCGACATGCAGCATGCCCTGCATGAATCTCTTCCTCTTGGTTTCCAAAGTGAGCGCACAGGCTGAATCTCACTGCGGTGTTGGTTGGGCATCTTGGACTGGCAGCCCCTCTGCTCCTTGCCAACTTGTCTGCCTTCACCTCCATACTCTCACAATTAAATATTTATATAAAGCTCTCCCCCCTCCAGCTCCCCTTTTGTAAGTCCTGTGGCTCCCTCACGCATGGTCATGTGGTCACCAACATAGATGAGGCTCCGAATTTCACCATAGTTGCGTTGCAGGAAGGGCCGTTAAGTGCACTTATTCAGTAAAGTGGGAATTCATTACATCTGCATTTACTTTTCTCACTTGATCAGTAAAACTGCATCAAACCTATCTTTTGGGAAGTAGTAAGAAAGTAACGGTGTGGGGAGTCCGTACGGATCTTGATTTTTATTTGCAATGTTTTATTAAACACAGGAATGGGGAATGGCTCTTAGTCTGAAATTTGCTAAGAATTTGAGGTCTAAATTGTTTCTTTCACGGGTGTTTTGATCACTATTTTTCTCCGGCAACTGGGAACCTTTGCTCTTTCTGAACGTTTAAGTCTGTGTAGTTGTGCAGCGCATCATTCAGGACATTACTGTGTATAGTTCTCCTAAAAGTATGGATTCAATTAAGTGTCTGTTATTTAGATGGTGCATTAGGTTTTTTGATTTACTGGTAAATGTGTGTAGCATCGTTTGAGTTTTCAGTCTTTTCTTTCGGTCGCTAATGGGAAGATTCAAGTATGTCAAACCGGATAGGCTTGTTTTCTGGAGATCGCTGAAAGCATCTTGGGTTAAGGCTGGGACTTGATGAACGCTGTTTAGCACCTGGAGTTCATTTACATGTTTGAAAATGTAACTTGCTTTCTGCATTTGATTTGGTTGCAGAATATTTCTTTATATTTTTTCATATCTTTCATCTGATTCTGAAAGCTTGTATTGTCCAATTTCTGTATGCCGATGTTCCTTCTTTTGGCCATTTCGACTGCTTTCATCTGTGCTTTAAGTTTGTAAAGGTCCATTTTTGAAGACCCCTTTTGTTTAAGCTGAGGGCAGAGATTGCAAGGTTGGCAACCTTTTTTATTCTGTAGTTGCACCCATTGAATTCCAGATAGCAAAGTACAATCTCTTAAAACTGCTCTGTATTGCGCTTTTGATGGCTTTTAAGTTCCCTTTCAAGCTGCATATTCTTGTATTTGTGTCAACTGTTCTCTTCTGTTTCCCTTTTGCTACCACAACCTTCACAAGATACATTGTGCTTGTAACTTTGTTCATGTGCCAAGATTTGAGCTTTGTAGAATTCATACTGCACTGTCACCGGGTTTCGACACACCCTAACGTGGAATGTTTCTGCAAGGAGCTTGAGGGGAGGCAGTCCCTTCTTTGTAGAAAACCTGGCTACAATCACTGCTTGGACCAGCTGGAAACATGAATGCTCTTCCAAGCATGTGGAAATTTAACCTCTGTGGTAGTTTAACTTCAATGTAGATACATTGCAGTGTGTCGTTGTCTGGTCCAACTAATCTGTAATCAGGTTTAACAGGAATCTGAAAGCCAAATATGTTTAAAAGTATATTATGTTTTTATGTCTCTTCAAAAGTAGTAAGCGTAATTTTAGATTCTGGTTTAGGTGACAGCTCTGAGTTTAACTTTTGTTATTTTTGTGTTTCCAAGCTTTCTTTGTCTTGTACCCGATGAAGCAAAATCTTCCTACCAGGTAGAGGGCACCGGCTATGACACTTACCTCAGAGATGCCCACAGACAGGTAAGTCCACACATCTCCAAGAGGCACTGTGTGAAATTGTCTTCTTTTAGTAGGCCATTCAAGCCCCTAAGTGGGTAAACCATTTTGTTATCCCTTTATAACTCGGAACACCTCATAACGCGCATATAGCAATGGATTAAAAGGGGTGGAGCTTTGCAGCACCCTAGAGAGACACTTATAATTCGGCTTGTAGGCAAGGAGAACCACCAACTTGTATTAGTCAGAAAGCAGGTTGGGTGACGAATTCCAGAGTATTGCAATCATCCCAATAGCACCAGGGATTGGCAGTGTTGTATGCCACGGAAAGATCTAATGTCTGGACACGACCACCGTCATCATCCACCATTTTCTGGATTGTCAAGTACAACTGACACAAAGGCCAACTCTGTTCTTACATAGCACTTCATGTTGTATTCCTATTGCTTTTAAGCATTGGTATAATTTGTTTACATTGTTCAATTAATGATTCACCAATGCTGGTATCCTACTTGTGACAAACCTGATCACACGGGCGTCCTTCTCAAACCAGAGAGCTATACATAAAATGTCTTGGATCATCTTGGGCTATGTTATAATCTACTTTGTTACCAGATTGAACTAGAGTGTCTTCCATGGCACAAATATGTAAGCCCATAGCCTTGTTACAGTTTATATCCCCTCTTCTGTATATGTAATAGCTGGGGGCCAAAGTGTTGAACATAGAAAAAGGGTATAACTGTACATTCGGAGTCTTGGGTACTGAGGCCAAATCACTTAAATCTGGACACAGTTGTGGGTTTGAAGGAAGCTCTGGTGCTCCCACCTTTTACTGCCTATTACTCAAGTTCCGGACAGATTTCCCTGATAGGCTGACTTTCTTTGGGTGCAGAGTCCCCTCCCAGCTTTGGGACGGAATCTGAGATCTGACTTCTCAGAGTTGGGAAGGAAGCATGAGAAGACATAATTAGTGGTCCAAGAAGTATGAAGTGAACCAGGGAAGAGCTGTCAATTATAATAAACAATTATGGTGTGTGGTGGTACACTGCCCAGAACTCCTGAGTGATTCAGGAGAATGAGACGTGGGGACAGGCCATAAAATGGGCTGCTGTTAAACTAAGAATCTGAACAAGAGCTATTTTGTTGCAATGGATTGCATTAACGTTTCATAATGTAAACTATTCCCTCCTAGTTCCGTGATTACTGTGCAATCTGCATTCGATGGGAATGGCCTAACTCCCCAAAGGCGTTAGAAAAATGCAACTTGGAAGCACCTTTCTTCGAAGGGCACTTTGTCAAAGTTTTGTTTGACAGAATGGGAAGAATCCTTGATCAGGTAATAAGCCATTGTGGTTTCAGATATTTACAAATCTGTGCTGTGATATGGCACAGTTTGGCGTGATGAGCCAATATGGTGATTTGGTTCTTGTATACTGTAAAACATTGTAGCTGGAATAATGCTGTGTTCTTTGAAGGGAAAATCTTCTGAAATCTTCTGTGAATGTAAGAATTGTAATTTATCAACCGTGTATACAGCTGCAAAGACCAAGAGTGCCAGAGTAACAGGGGAACGGAAGGGCTTTTGTTTTTGGGTTGTAAGCACACTCATGATGTTTAAGACCTGTAAAGCCATTACAACCTTGGTTCAAAGTAAATTAGCAGATCAGTACTGGAGACTTGTGCGTGGGGAGACAAAGTATTTTTTATAGGCAGTTAATTATGTTTTATTTCATGTATATGTATATCTCTGTACTTGATTTGAGGCATCTTGGTGCTCTAGAAAACATAACCAAGATTGAGTAAAAAGCCAAGTTTATAGTGTTCACCTTAAATATATATATGTTCTAAGGGATTGCCCCCATTGCCCCTGACGGATCCTTCATCTATGATGGCCATCTCCAAGCGCAGTTCTTCTTCTGAAACCTTTCCACCACTAGGGGTCGTGGTACAGCTCCTTGTTGGCACCACTGTATGCCTGTATACGCCCTGTGCTGGACATGTCGGAGCCAGTGTATGTTGTGGTGCCACGCCATGTGTCGCCAGGTCCTTTTTTTCCGCACACTTGCTTCTGGAACTTCGCTTAGCATAATGATGCCAAGCCCTGTGACGTCCTTTGGTTTCATGCCCTGCACAGACTGGGGGCAACAAATGTCTGTGTTCAACTCCCACATGAACTGCCTGTACTGGCTGTGGGAGGACCACAACCTCCAAAACTGAGGTGCGTGCTGGTCTATGCATTCAAAGGCTCTACAGCAATACTATTTACCTGTTTCCACAAGGAAATAGATGACCAGAGGTTTCGGCCGAGGTCTTGGGGTGCAGAGAGGAAGTCTGAGGACAGATCTGCCTGCCTGCAAAGAAAAGAAGCACCACAGAGGTCTTGCTCACCCAGCCAGTTCATCTCAAAATCACTCATCTTCTTCCTCAAACCCTTCTCTCCAAAATAATAGGAGGGTTTTCGCTTGAAGATATTGGACCTCTTTGCAAAGGCCCAGGCACTGACTGCTTTGACATTGACGATAATAGCATGTTCCACCACACTTGGACTAGCCGAAAGGGAACCTGCAGGGGACAGTGCCTAAAGGCTTAGTTCTGACTACCAGGTGACACGACCCGTCCTTGCGCCTTTCGGCTTTGCCTTTGAACGTCCAGCGCCACCCGCCCTGGCCCTGATGACTCCTAAGGAATATGCCTGCTCCCCACTGGGGCCTTTGCCAAAGATCCTAGCTCTCTTGGGATGAAACCTCTTGGGTCTCGGGAGGTCAGAGACTTCCCTGAAGAATTCGTGGTTTGCCCCAGGGATCGCGCCCATAGACCAGGTGTAGGCACATCTGTACCGCACTTGCATCCTATTGCACAGCTTATGCTTCTCCCTCAACTTCTGAAGTATCATGTTAAGCTGTACCGCTCCCTCTGGTTCATCATTAAGGTTTTGGAAACTCACCTGGGCAGGGCTTTCCAACCAGAGGATCAACTGACAAACATCTTTCAAATGGTTCAAGTCCTCCAATTTCAGAGGCAATTTCCAGCCTCAGCTTTTCTGTGATTGTTTGGTCTAATGGCTTCACGCATTCTTGTGGTGCCGGAGGTCGACTAAACATGAGATCCCTTATGCGGATGCTCCGTTGACGGTGGTCACAGTTCCAAGGAATCATGTCCGATCTGTAGCAGTTTTCGGACAGGCACTCTCCGGAACGACGTGTTGTGCCATACGAGAAAACCTGAAAGGAGTTTGCTTCAGCAACCTGGACTTCAACTGACAGTGGTCACTGATGTGTCTCTGAAAGGTTGGGGTGCTCATCTGCAGGACCTGTCTGTGAGTGGTCTCTGGTCTTCCTCAAAGTTCCGGGAACACATCAATTTGATGATATTGAGGGCAATCATGCTGGTCCTCGAATGGACATTAGATCTCCTTTATACATTCCTGCAGATTACTGTCATGCCACTGGTTTTTAGGATCCTGCGTCTGTTCGGGCCTTTATTAATCTTGATCGCTCCGGACTGGCGATGAGAACATGTAAACCGAAGTTGCTGGACTTGTCCATCTGCCCTCTCTGGCACCTTCTGCAGAGAGTAGATATGCTCTCCCAGTTGAAAGGGTGCGTCCTCCACTTGAAACTCAGCAGGCTGAACCTTTATGCTTGGCTTTTGAGAGCATGAATGGAACCTGTGTAATAACATCCTGGATGTGCTTCTTTCAGCCTGGAGACCCACAGCAAAGTCAATGTATGCCTGCAGATGGCATTAATATTCTGCTGCCGGAAGGGATGTGTATCCTTATACTTGTGCTCATGCTCTGTTCTGGATTTTATGCTTTCTTTGGCCCGGACGGGCCTTAAGATTGGATTTTAAAGGGTTACCTGCCACAATCTCAGTTTTTAAAAAGACCTCTCAGCAAAGCTCTTTCTTCACAATTCCAACGGTTATGCAATTTTTGAGGGTATTGTGTAATCAGTTTCCTCCACCTCAGTTTGTTCTCACGCAGGATTTGAATTTGGTTTGGTCATTTCATATGGGGGTCTCCGTTTGAGCCTATACATTTTTGTTCAAGGTGATTTTCCTGGTTGCCTTCTCTTCCGCTGGTTCGTGTGCTCCAGGCATTGTCTGTTGAACCTCCCTATTTGTTTTTCTCCAAAGAGAAGGTGACGGAGAGAGACCTTCCGTTCTGCCTAAGATTCTCTGAAACAATCTCTCTCGGAAGCTCCATCTTCCTATGTCATTTCCTCTGCCTCTTCCTTCCAAGGCAGAGAAGCAATTCCATCAGCTGGATCCAATGTGGGTTCTCGGGTACTATGTCGCTCGGACAAGGGACTTTAGGAAAGATCACTAGCTCTTTCTAGGTTATTCTGGTGCCATTCTGGCAGGGTTGTGATGAAAGACTGTCAAGGTGAATCATTCTTGGCATCTCAGAATGATATGATCTGGCTGGGGACAACCTACCTGAAGGTCTTGGGGATCATTCGACCAGAGAGCTGGCTGCCTCCTATGCACTGCAGAGGCTAGGAGGGGTCCTGTGCTGTACATTTGCCATCTTTTCCAACTGTATCACAAAGCACCTTCAGTGCAGTGACACAGGGAAGTCTTCCGGATTTCCCCATGTTTAAATACCTTCTCTGGGATCAACTACTGTTTCCCAGAGCAGAAAAGTGAAATTGACTTTACTTAGCGTTGTAACTTTCTAGACCCAGCACACACTATCCTACAATAGAGTGCTGTAGGGGTTACTTAGTATCCCCTTTGTCTAGCTTCTTATGTAGCATATTATGTTACCCTTTCCTCAATTGACTGGCTGGTGGCAGTGGTTTCGTTTTGAACTACCTTGGTTTGCATTTACCGAGACCGTTCGCGGCTCCGGTAAAGTGACCGCGGGAGCCATCTTTTTCAAAATGGCATGTAGCCATCTTTGCTAAAATGGTGCCCGGTCTTCTTTTTTTGCCATATCTTTGTGGAAAGGTTCTTCTAGAGAGTATCTCTGCAGCCAAACCAGGTTTTGTCTCTTTGTTCATTTTGCCTTTGGCAGGGTTTCTGAGAGAAACCCGGCACTGGCGCCCGAGTGTCTGGGGTAGGCAAGAAGTGAGGGAGGTACCCGAAACACCCTGTGCTTAGTCTCCTAGGAGACCCAAATGCCCACTGTGGTGATTGGCTGGCTGACTGTCCAGCAAGGACAACCACCCTGCTGGGTGAGTGACAGCTAGGCTGTAATGAATGGGAGAGAACTGAATAAAAGGCGAGTCTTTTGGCTTGGAAGGCAGTCGACCACTGGACGAAGGAACCGAAGAAGAGCCTGAAGAGGACGCCTGCTGCAACTCCTGGACCGTTGGTTGGCCGGTGACGCCCTGCTGCATTGCCAACTTGCCAAGTTTGCATCGACTGAGAAGTCCCTGCAAGGACGACTTTTCCCTTTGAGTTGGTGGGACCAATCGACTCCAAAGTAAACCACCTGGACACCCATCACAGAGCTGGTTGAATTTCCTCAGAGTTGCTGCAGGAAACCGTATAGCCAGGGATAGGGACACCAGATTGTGTGTGTTACTTTTAAGCTGTCCTAAAGCTTTTGGAAGATCCTCCAGACTCCCACGAAGCAGGACTGACCAATCCTGACCCCCCCAGCCGAGTGCGGGACCCCAGATGTAAGGAAAGTCCACCTTGATGGCCAGAAACCGCGCTTATTGCTATTTGCTGTACTGCAAGGAGCTGAAACGCGAAACAGCCACTGAAAATGAAGTTTGCCGGTTGCCCGTTTTGACAGTCCCAGTGCAGGCGTCCCCCAACGTCTTCCCCCTTGTCCCCAGACTGAGGCCTCATCTTTACCAAGGTACTGTAAAACAAGTCTAAGAGAACTTACCTCTTACTGTGGAAGTGCTTGTAACTTCTGCAACTCACAATTCTAATCAGCTTGTGCCCCTACATTTCATTCTTCTTTTTATCCAAGGCTCCTAAGAACTTGTGCAAAGACGTTTCCATTGAATTACCAGAAGTGCTTTATCCTATCCAAAACTTTTGCTCATAGACTTTGGCTTGGCCTAGTGAATTGAATGACTCTTCTAGTGAACTCTAAAAGTATCTGCACTGCTTAAAAAATGTGTGGTCTCTTGTGTTCTACTAACCTTTGCCTTTTAACAACTTTTAAAGAGTGTTCTGGATGCCAACAGTAAGATTTTAATGTCCCCCAGCACCCTTGTTATTGAAGTCACCTGTGGGTGTAGGTTGTGTCTGGGCCATGTCTGTTTCAGAAACTCGGTGTACAATATTGAAGTATATTTGTGTGTTACTATTCTATTGCTCCCTTCTGAAGAAGGTTTTTATAACTGACTGATAAATAAATTAATACTTGTTTCTGCAAGAAACCTTGAGTGCAAGTTTATTTCAATACCTGTAACTGAATCTATGTGCAACTCCACTACAGCTCACATGTCCCCTCTTGAGATAAGCCTGGCTGCTCAACACGCTACCAAAACTGTAGTACAAGCTTATACCAAAGGTTGGGTTGCCTATACCTGTAGTCATAGTTGTTTGTAGTGTTCCCAGAGGGTACTGCATTCAAACTTTGCTTAACAAAGAGGTGTGCTACTACAGCTGTTTTGTGTACTGTGGGGACTTTTCCTTGTACAGCATTATTGTTAATTATGATTGTAAAGATATTAGGTATAATAAAGGAGCCAAGATCAGATCGTGATTAAAATAGAATAATTTAAATGTGTAATTTTGCAAAGGGTTTGGAGAGTCGGTTGGAGAAGACTCGGTGCCTGGCCAAGGGGTTAAAATGTTTTTAAGGTGACAAGAAAAGCTTAAACATTTAATGTCTGCTTGAACTTTTATTAAAGAGTAGCATGGCCAGGCCCAAAAAAGGGACCACTTTTGCTTGGAAAATGGGTTAAAAAAATTTGCTAAAAATGAGATAACTTGCCATAGCATGCACATGAGTTTCTTCTTTATAATTAGTGTTTTTATGGCCGGTTAGATAGCTCAGCGGGTTGAGCACTCGTTGCTGCGATCTGTGTGTGATCTGCAGATCGCAGGTTCGATCCTGTCAAGGTCAACTCAGCCTTCCATCCTTCTGAGGTCAATAAATGAGTACTAACTTTGGTTGTGTGATATTGTATGTATATATGTCCTATGTAAAGCGTTTGGGCGTAAGAGCTAGATAAATACCACACCATTATTATATGACCGAAGCTTTAAAAGACAAGAATCAGAACATAGATATTTCTTCAAGTAAATGACATTAATTGCAGAACTATTACAGTGACGGAGAAGGCAAAATTGACCAAATAAGTCCAGCGTGCAGCACTAGCTTAATATTGGCATGACAAGCCTCCAAGCTTCACAGTACAATAGGAGGTAGTGAAAGGGAGAGATAAAACTGCAATACAAGCAAAGAATCCCCCCCCACTTTTAAAATCTTTGGACTTTACGATTCCGACAGTTCTACCAGACCTGCTTCATCTTCACCTTTTCCTCTCTAAATTACAGTACCTCTGTGTTATTTACTTTTCTTTTAAATATCTTGTTGTCTGTAAACTCAGTGTAAGTTTGTTTCTAAGTGATCAGAGAAATCTTTCCCCATCAGACTTTTATCCGACAGCTATGCTCTTATGTTTAGTTGTTACATGATAGATGGGCAATATTAAAAGTTAGGCTTGCTTCTAGAAGTAATCAATGAAGTGTTAGTACTCTGGGGGGTAATTTGCCCATTCTTCAGCTATGCAGATTAGTTGGCTGGGGCATGCAGTACTGGCTTACGACAGGTGTCGGGTAAGATGTATATTAACCTGCTTGGATTCACATCTGGAGATCAAGCCTTGTGGCTTGATCCATAGGAAGAGTCAAAGCTGGAGAGATTACCCGCTATTCACTTTGTAAAACACAGCTAGTCTGATTATGAATATTGTAGTTTCTTCCTGCATGATATTGTTTGAACAATGTTGGGTTGGTTTTGTGAACTGAGAATTTTCCAGTTCTTTTCTCCTTATCCCTTCTGAACCATTTGAAGGCAGTTGTTTTGGAGCTAGTATGTTCTGCTCAGCTAGCATGAGTAGCTGCCTAGTGTGGGAGCAAAACGAACCACCCATATGGGGATTGGAGAAGAGTATATAAACTAAGATCTGCAATAAAAGTCAACCATCTTTCAGTTTCTGGCAATCGAAGCACTCCAAGTAAACCTAGGTATTTAGCAAATTTATGTGGCTGAAACCTCGCCTTAATTCAATTTGTGTCCATTAAGAAGAGAATACATTTTTAATGCTCAAGATCTTTAAATGACTACAGCACAAAATAAATCTTGTGGGATGTTATCCATTAATCATAATGTTTGCAAAATTACCTTTTCCACAAATTCCATGAAAATGTTATTACAACAGCCCTTTCGTTAATAGGGTGACATATTTAATTTAAAAGGTACCATTTAAAACCTATATATCTTTAAATGCTCCATTTTTGCATGGTTTTCATGCCATGATCTATACACAAGTGGCCAACATAGAGAACATTTTGTTTTCTGAAGCAAGTGGATACCATAGTGCTATCCTACAGTGATGAACTCTTAAATAGTTGGACCAAATATTTATATTTCCTCAAACTGGTAGATTGAGGTCAAAATAATAGAGCATGCATGTATGCTGGTTAAAAAAAGAAGTGGCCTCTGTACGGACAGTTTTTCTAAAGTCCTACCAAGACGTCATAAAAACCATATCTGAGGCAGTACATCAGCGCCACTCTTACTATAAGGCTGCACCACTTGAAAATGAGGTAGCATGGACTGAGCAGCCAGGCTTTTCTTAGGATGGAGAGAGGGCTGTAGCTTGGTACAAAGAAATTGTACCATACATGTGGTTCAAACAAACCCCAACTCTATGTATTGTAAAAATAAAGGGTTTATTTAAATACAAGTAGACCAAGATACATCTTGGGTAAGTAAGTACTATACATCATATAAACACAATCATAAAAACCAACTCAATGCCTGTGGTATTCAAACCAAGGTATAAACTTATTTTGTGGACAAGAAGCAAGTCATGGTAAGTCAAACCTAAGGTTATACATTCAGGATAGTAATATACTATTCCGGGGGAATAAGACCAGATCTACTGTTAGAATACAATCTGTATTTCAAGGGCAGTTCACCCTGTCAGTCATAGAGTGACACTCGGGTATGAAATCACATAATAAACCAACCCTCTTACAAGTACACTCCTTTCAGCATTACCTTTTAGAACTCAGTTCAGAGCTAGTAAAACAACTCGTATACTTTCTGGAGCGGCCTCAAGCTACTCAATGACAAGTATGAACACGCAACTCTTTTATAATGCACTGTGCAGACCAGGGAAAGCAAAACCCTATTACACTTTAAGAAATACACCATGTATTTCCAGGTAAGTAATTGGCCTATTGGTACATAACTATCTGCTACCTAATAGCTAGTTATACCCGGTATACGTGTTTAATACAGTTTCTAAGATACGTAAGAACTTTATGAAACTATTTTGGGATAGCACCAAAGCAATTCAGGGAAGCACAAACCAGGGTTACAAGTTTAGAAGAGCAGCAGCTAATCCAGGTGAGTAAGAGCAGTCTACTTTTAAGTGGGGCTACAAGCAACTCAAAAACAAGAATTAACTAACACTGTTTTAGATCTCTATATAGCAGACCAGGGAAAGCAGCACCCGGTCATACAATATGATACAATGTGATTTGAGGCAGGTAAACCCTATTGGTGAGCTTTTACACTCATTCACTTAAGAAAACTAAAATAGTACCTACACTTTTTAGAAGGGGGAAACGCCATTCAAAGCAACTTATATACTGTTTAGAGGGGCACAGTGCAACTCAAGGGTAGGCAGAAACTTAATGACACTTTGTAACTTCTTTCACAGAGATAGTTACCACACTAACGTCTTTAGTGAGTACTTTTACACTTGTTGTACTTTCAAGGCAGAATCGTTTTCTTATCTACTTCTTCCCAAGTCTATTGCATGAGTTATTTCAAAGGTAGAAGAGGGACCCTAGCGGTCTAGGTGCCAGCTGTAGGCAGGTTGAGATATGGTTCAGTTACAGGAAAGTCAAAGTGCCAGGGGATATCTTCTTTAACAAGTAAGTATTCACTTTCAGAGTTAGTGTACAGGGACTTCTGAGAAGGCTCCCTATGTGCGTTCCAGCCTTAGGCCTGGGCAGGTGGTATGGGCAAACTCCCAACCACATTAATCTCCCACTCATATGCACACCAGACTTAAGGTAAGTATTACTCATCCCACACAGTACCTTAGGAGAAAAGAAGAGCATCGGAGTGGATGCCTTCAGGATGCAGCAGCATGGGACCCGGTCCTTGGATTCTTGGTCTGGAGACAAAAGAACTGGACACTGGATGGGAACATGCACCATCAGTCGTCGGAGGAGGCTTTTGCAAAGGCTTTTTCATGGATTCCCGCGGCTCTGTGGATTTGTCGCCTTTTTACAGCAGCCAGATGAATGAATATCAATGGTCTGATTCTCTTCACTAATCTGGTCCTGCACTCTGGTGAGGGGACTTCAAGGCTTTGAACCGGGTCTCCGGAGATCCAGCAGGATTCCACCAAAGTTTCAGACGGATTCTGACGACCACGCACAGCACTCAGGCTCGATGTTAGGACAGCTTTTCTAAAATCATACCAAGACTTCACTAAAACCATACATCTGAGGCAGTACACAAGCTCTACTCTTAGTATAAGGCTGTACCACCTGAGAATGAGGTTGCATGGTGATGGGTAAGAATTGGGGCAGTCCAACTGGTGATGACTACACAAGACTTATCTGCTTGGTATCAGGTAACCCACCTTTTAATATAGGCCTGTACAACACAAGTTGGTAGTGTGACTGAGCAGCCAGACTTATCTTTTTTTTATTTTTATTTATTTTATTGTGGTATAAACCAAAACTGTTTTTTTTTCACAATTACGAAAGAAAACTTTCAAAAAGAATACATTTGCAAATTTACATCTCATTAAACGAAAAACATGTTTCTCCAAATTTCTTAACTTCGCTGCTTCAGTCTAGATGGTTAAATGAACTTTTTAAATTTCCAGTGAAACCTAACTGTTGTAGGACTCTAACCACGTTTATAGTCAATGCCGTTTCATGACCCAAAGTCATTCTCACCCAGAAGTCTTCTGATGACAGCCAATCACTTGAGCAAACAAAACGTTCCAGATGTTTCTTTCGCACCTCCCATGTGCCTTCACAAAATCTTAGTAGATGCTCTAATGACTGGTCTTTTGGGTCCCGACATTTGGAACATAAATGATTGCTCCTTTCACCCCAGGCCCATCGAGCAAGGATGGATCCAGTATGAATCAACCCCAAACGGAGTCTAAAAGTTTTGCCTCCCTTTGGCATCCGTGAATTTCGTCAGATAGTTGGCTAAGGAACTAAGTCTCTTGTCTGTTGGTGAAAGAAAGGGTGCCACTATTGAGGATCGTGTGTGGTCAATTGTCTTTATCCAACCTGTTAATAGCAGCTCCCTCTTGATCTTCATCAGGTTTGTGGTTAGAGTACCTATGTCGCTGTTGCATCTGGTGAGGATTTCTAGGGATACTTTCTTTAGGTCATACAGTACCCCCACCGAGACACGGCTCAAATGGACATTTAAATCTTCGTATAGTGTATTACACCTAGGATTGATTATCAAGGTGAAAAGAGATAGAAGTTTCCAATCAGCCTGCACCCCAAGTGAGGAGAGGCCCAACTCAAACCGCAGGCTGGCCATTGGTAAGCTGTTTGGGAGACGCAAAGCTTTTTTCCAAATCTTGGCTTCTATTGCCTGCCAATCCATTGACCACACCAGTGGTTTTGCCTCTAGGCCATATAAGAGGACAGGAATGATCTTTGCTCGATAGAAACGGATGGCGGGTAGGAGGGAAAACCTACAGTATTGCTTAATCATTTTTTGCAATTGGGCAGTCAATTGGATGCACTTTTGTCGCATCTCTGACCATAGCGTACAAGCTCTAGGTGTAGCATACAGAGTGTAGCCCAAATAAATGACCTCCTCTATCACAGGTATTCGTTTGCCCCCCACTGTCCAGCAATATTTGCCTTCTCTACCACCTTTCTTTCCAAAAATCACAATTTTCGATTTATCCGGATTAACCTTTAGGTCGTTGTCTTTCGTGTATTGGTCCAATGCGTTTAATAGCCTCTGAAGGCCCACTGGTGTCTTGTCCAGTAGGACGATGTCGTCAGCATACATGAGCCACTTTATTGCATTTGTGCCTAACTTGGCACTGCCCAGTGCTGTGGTCTCCACCTCCGGTCCAAAATCAGCTAAATAGAAGTTAAACAGGAAGGGAGCAACCATGCATCCCTGTCTCACCCCCCTCTTCACTGGGACATGTGTTGATAAAAATCCGTCTGAGTTGAGTTTTCCTTGAACTGTGTTTTCTTCATGGAGGGAGACCAGTATATCAATGAGGTGGGTCGGAGCGCCTCTAACTTTTAATTTGGACCATAATCTGTCCCGATTCACCAGATCGAAGGCACTTGATAGATCTATGAAAGCACCATATAGTTGTGCCGCTTGCCCCCCCCCCCACCTTGCTGTTACAGGGGGTGGAAAGTATTATGCCATTAAGTGAGGTGGAGTGTCCCTTTCGAAAGCCTGTCTGTTGTTTTGGGAGGATGTTGTTTGACTCAGCCCAAGATTCCAAGTCTCTAAGTACTAGGCTGGTAAACGGCTTGCTTTCCACATCGAGGAGAGTAATTGGTCTATAATTTAACGGGTCTCTTCGATCCCCCTTTTTGAATATTGGGACGATGATTCCCGATTTCCATGATGACGGAATCTTTTTGATCCTCAATATCTCATGGAACAGTGTGTTTAGGAGGCAGGCCCACCTTTTAGGGTTTCCCTTCAGGACTTGATATGTTAAGCCACTGGGACCTGCCGCCCTTGAGGCTGAAGATTTCATTATTAAGGCATAGATATCCTCTTCCGTTATATTCAAGTACCACTGGCCGCCAGAGATGGAAAAAGGAGGCTCCTCATTTGACTGTGCATACTTCTTTGACAGGAATTCTATCCACTCTGGTTCAGTAACCATTTTTGACAAGGCTCCAACTTGGTCTGTAGATTGTTGATTTATTAAAGACCAAAAGTTCTGTGAGTTCTTATTTAAGACGGCTTTGAGCATGGTTTCCCCGTCTTTCTGGGCACGGACATTCGTTGTTGTCTTGACCATTGTTTGCATTTACTTTTAATGGACTTTATTTTGGTCTCTCTGATAGATTTAACCGCTTCCTCCCTTCTAATGGCACTTATCAACCGCCACATCTCACGTTTCTGCTCCCATGTGTGTTCGTCAAAAGCGTGTCTATAGGTTTTTCTCCTTTGACCCACCACAAGAGTGGGGGCCCTCAACTGACCATAGAAAGTCATGGAATGCAAAGGGGGTGCACATATCTTTCAGTTTTGTATCGCTTAAATTTACATTTTTCCAGGGCTTTATTAAGTTTCTCTCCGTCCCTGTAACTAGACGATTTTTTTGGTTGTTTACTGTTGTGTGCTCTGTCAACCTCTTTATGACCCTTACATTTTGCCATTTAACTGACATTTCTAGTCGTTTTTGGTCACTCGTGCCTCCTTCTTTTATATTCATAGTTTCACATTGGTCGAACATACTGGGAGACATAAACATGTAGTCCAAAGTGGATTCTGATGCTCCTCGGGACCGTGTGCTTGCAGGAGGAATGTCTCCTTCCAGAGATCCATTCCCCATTTTTAGGTCCCAATCTTTAAAGAAAGATCCCCAAATGTTTCCATTTGAGGAGATGGCCTTGTATTTTGGTGCTCCTTTCCCTTTCCCACTTTCAACACATTGTGTGTTTAAGTCCCCTGCCACCAAGACACATGCGTCAGGGTGAGTCCGTTTTATTTCAGTCTGCACACGAGACAAGGCATCCAGAAATATGGCAAGCTTTAGAGACGCCGGATTCCAGTATAAGTTTACTGATACTATTTGTTTCGACCCCTTAGATGTAGCGACCACACATTTTACTGCCAAGATCCCCTCTTGTTCGTCTGAGATTATTGTCACCTCATTAAAACGAGTCGCATTACAAGCAAGTAGCAGACCACCCTTTGGCCTTCCTTTCCCCACTGTTGATGCGGCTTGTGTGGTTATTATGAAGCCCTCTAGCTCTTGTGCGTTAAGTAACCATGTCTCCTGTAGGAGAATTAGGTCATTCTTGCCAAATACCTCTGATCTCATATTGAGGTTCCTAAAGGAACTGGAGCTTCGCGTGTTCCAACTTGCCACCCTCATATTCTCCCAACTAAAGACATGTCTCTTCCACACCCAGTTTCTGGCAGACCTGTCTTATGATCTCCGGGAAGAGCGCCCACATTGTCTGTTTATCCCCCTCGATTTTACCATGTGCAACAGCTGACATTTACTTTACTTGGGCGTTTTTTATTTTGCCTACTTCCTTTGTTTCCTCCTCCCTTGCTTCCCCAACCCTGATGTCTGAGGGCATGTCTTCATGTATGGTTAGCCCTTGTTTTTGTAAAGGGCCTGCTGCATCCAAAATTGCCTTTGCCCCTATTTTAGATGTAAACCCGACTTCCACTAAATGTGTCGCTGTCTCTCTGGGAATGTAACATACTCGATATCATTTGATGAAAAGAGGTATACATCTGGTATTTTTTTTTTAAAGAGCATCAAAAGTGACCCTCTATTCAAGTATTTGCTTCTCATTTTGTCTTTGTGACCTGTAAGCCAAAGCCGCGGAGCTGCAAAAGGATTTGTTTTACCGGGTGATAATTCCCTTTCTGTCCTTTTGTTTTGATCCTCCTCCTTTCTGGGTCCAGTGTCTCTGTGATTTACTTGTTGTGGCGGAGTATTCTGAGTTGAGTCTTCTACCACTATAGCCGATGTTAACAGCTCTTCTTGGTGCAGGGTTGGTGGTAGGCTCTCACTAGTTTTTTCAACTTTTTGCCAGGGCTTCTACTGGTTTTGTTATTTTTTTCTGTCCTTGAAGAAATATTGGAGCTATTTCTAAAGCTGGAGCTCCAGACTGGGACAGTTTTGTGAAGCCTGTTTGGCTCTAGGGAGAAAGATTGGAGCCCATTTTATTGATTTCCCCGCAATCAATGGCGGATGGATGCCCACCACTGGGCCTGTTACGTTCTCCAGATGTTTACTGTCTGTTAGTTCTGTTTGTATTCCTACTGTTTTATTAGAGACGATTTGGCTGTCAGACCTTGATTTAGCGGTTAGCTTCTTCTTGTTCTTTCCCGACTCCTGCACTTCACAAGGCTCCTTCTCCATTTCTGAACAAAATTTCTCTACTTTGTCCTTCTGTTTGTTTGGGTTTTTTGATGCGTTGGTTAGGTTATTGATGAACTTGTTTGTGTCAGCATTATTTGATTTTTTTGCCTTCATATTTTTGGATTTCTTTTCTTGTCTAGAGGTCTGTTGAGATTTATGTCTTGCATTTTTTTGTTTCTTTTTTCTCACCCTCCTCCTCCTTTGAGGTCGTTGACCTGCACTTTCCTCTGCAGGGCTCTTTTCCTCCTCAACCATACTTTGTTTCTTGGAAGGGTCTTCTTCTATGCAGATCACCTCATCTTGTGTATTAGCGTCTGCCAATTGTGCTAAGCGGCAGAACTCTTCCCTCACTGATAAGGATAGTGGAGTATCATCCCAAGTGGAGGGGGATTGATCTTTAGATGGATCGCCCAGTGGGGGCTGCTCGGGACCCTTGATGTTTCCCTGGGTCTGAATGAAGTTTTGTAACGTTTAAATTGGTTTCTTTTCTTTCCAAACTTATGTTCTGAATCATAGACTTGATATCTGCTATCTCTGATTTTTGTGAAGCTAGATCTCCTGCCAGTGATGTTATTGATGGTAGAATTGCACTGTTTATGGCGTTGGTAAGTCCCACTATTGAGGACTCAAACAAGTCAAAATCTTTAGATATTTCCAACAGTATTCCAGTCTGTACTTGAATGTCTCCCTTTGTTGTCTCAAATACCCTCACCAAGGAATTTAGAATAAAATTCAAAGCTGTTAAAGTTATCTCTCTAGCCATGAGTTCCTCTGGTGGTGGTCTTCTCAAAGAGGGCTGATCGTGTGTGTTTGGTGGAGGGCTCGAAGCCGAATGATCCCTTGATTCTCTTCTAGTATTTTATGTTGCATTCAGAAGAGCCAGAATCTGGAACATTATGTGGTAAAATGGCGGACAAATTGCTGCCTCCTGAAAGGTCCAGGTTTTCAATTTGGATGGTGGCATTTCCCATCCCTTCTACAGATTTGCCTTTGTGAAGCAAGGGAGTTTGTAAACCCTCTCCGCCATGAGGAAGGTTTCTATGACCTCTTGACTTAAAATATTGGTCTTACTGTTTGTGGTTGTGAGTGTATAGTCCTTTCCTCCTTTCAGCGTAGAGACCAAGGAGGAAACTGTATTTACCGAGTCCTCTCTTCCATTATGACATGTGGTAGCAGGGTTATGAATTTGTACATGTGTAAGTCCAGTCTGACCAGCGGGAATACTTGTTTGCAACTCATGCCTAATATCATCATGCTGTAGTGAAACGTTATGACTTAACGAGATCTCCCCCTCCTGGACAGTATGTGGTTCTACCAATGGTCCACTTCTCAAATTGTATCTCATTGACATGATAGTTTCGCAATTGCTTTAAGTAGGTTGATGTAAGTGATCAAAGAGGACAAAGCCCCAACAGTCTCCCGTGCTCACTCAGATGGAACCAAATTTGATTTTCCAGCACTTACTTGCAGGTCTTTTGCCCTATCACAGGCGTGTTTCAATGTCTCTTTCCTCACCCCCACTTTTTTTTGTTTTTTGTTTTTTTATATCATTGGGTTTTTATTGTCCGTAATATAGTCAATGTACTTATAGTCTAGTGGTAGGCTAAAAAATGGAACGAACTTGGGTTCTTCAAGGACACCACCTTTGTATCTCGGTATATGCTGGTGGCTATGGCCCAGGACCAGCCTTACAGCACCAGCCATTCTGCCACCAGGGCTTACGCCGCTAGGGTGACGCTGGTTGCAATTTGCAGCTTTGCATAAGATCACGTGATGCTATCACATGAGTGCGTGAAGCTCCGCCTCGCTCTCAGCAAGAGCCGACTGCTCGCAGTGCTGGAATGGGGCCAAGGAGCTTCGTTTGGGCGCAGAAGTCTTTCAATAAGTGCAGGTAATACCAGTAGCAAGTCCAAACACAGCTACTTCCAAAACAGCCAGCCTTATCTTAAGATGGGTAGTGTAAGCTGTAGAGCTGTACAATCTAAATCATCAGTAAGTACAAGTAGCCAAGTAACACTTACACACTTAGTTGTGTATATTATAAATAAATATTTATATGTAAGATTTCAATAAGCATTCTTCAAGGAGCTTTATCTACTAGTAACATTCCATCAAAGTTTGGATTCAATTTGTAAAGGACAATAAAAGTTGGTACATACTTTTTGTTCACACATTTTCCAGCACACAGGTCTGACTTCGGTTAAGGTCAGTATTGCACTTTTTTTCAGTGACCAATTCAGTTATTGAATTGTTTAAGGAAGGAAATGTTAGAATAAGATTTAGAACATACTTTCAACAGTTTGTAAAACAATTACAATCTCCTAAAATGAGGCTAGTAAACTTTTATCCCAGCAATAATAGTATCCACAATTATAGCCTCTGAGGGAACAAGTACGGCCAAAGTCAGTAGGTTCAGAGTGCCTTTTGGGAGCTAGGACAGCCAAAGTCAATAGTTCTGATGCGCTTCTTCTTAGATAAAGTATTGACAAAGTTAGTAAGTGCAGAAGAAATCCCAGTAACTCATATGAGCTACTTTGTAGAGAGCACAAGCTGTTCAGGCCAGTGCAGGAGAGTTGGTATCCACTCTAAAGTGGAACAAAAGTACTTTGGAGGATAGGAAGCACAACCTATGGCTAAAAAGTGAGCACCCCAAGCCCCCACAGTACCTGTGATTCGAAGAAAAATGTTCCCACTGGATTCCTCCTTGCTACAGCTTGCAGACGCTTGTTCCTGGACCTTGGTCGTGTTGACGAAAGGAAGGACGTCTGGCGGGCTCCTGCGGCAGTACTCTGGAGAGGGACTCCTCAGCTACGGATTTCCTTTGTTTCAGCAGCACTTCAGTGTTTTGGCGCCTTTTGCTATGCGCCAATGAAGAACGAATATCTCTGGTTGGAAGAAGCTTGCTCTCTCAGTCCTGGACTCGGGTGAGGGGACTCTGCATCAAGATTTCCTGTCTCTGTAGGGTCCCTGGAATACCCACAAAGATTTGGACGGATTCGGACTTCGCAAGAAGATGCACTCGTCGATGGTCACAGGACCCCTGGCATTGGGCTTCTGCAGCTCTGGTGAGGCACAGCAAGTCGGGGGTGGTTAGGGAGAATGATCATTTCTGTGCCAATTCCCTTCAACCTTAGAGACCCCCAGCTCTTTTGCTGGACTTTAGGACTTTTTAATTTTAACCCTGAAGTGAGAGCTTTTTCTCACTCTCCCGTGTGTTTTGACCTGATTTGGAGTTTGCGTTTCCTTTGTTTTTGGAGTCTGACAAACTCCATAGGCATCTACTTTTTGTATGGTGACGCACAGCACCTTCAGTGCAGTGTCACAGAGAAATCCTTTAGATTTCTCATAAGGTTTTTATACCTTTTCTTGTGTGAACTACTGTTCCCAAGACTAGTATAGTGAAATTGACTTTATCTTTTCTCTTTGTGGGTCCAGCACACACCATCGTATGTGGAGTGCTAAGGGGGTTACCTAGTAGCCCCTTATCCTACATTCTCCTGTAACATTTTTTATGTTACCCCCGCTACTTTAAATTGCTGGTGGCAGTGGTTTTATTTTCCTACCATTTTGCGTTTCTACCACAGGCTGAATCCTCAGCTGCAGTATAGCACCCGTGGGTGACCATTTTGTCAAAATGGCCCTGATCTTTTTTCGCCATTTTCTATTTGCGAGGTCTTTCTTGGGTTGAGCCTTTTTTTTGCTTTGCCTTTGCTCTGGTCGTCCTGCTTCTGGAGTGTCCTTAGGAGACTCCTGGAGCCTCTGGCTGGGTTGCAGACATTGCACTCAACTACAGATTTCTCGACCCCTGGCACTCGGTTCTTGCAGCAGCGAAGAAGTACAGACAATCAGGGAAAATGGTTCAGTGATGTTCATCTCGGGGTTAGTTGATCCCACTAACCCAAGGGAAGAAGTCGTCCCGTCCGGAGCGTCTGTTGTCAATCAGAAAAAGGAGTTTCAGCACAGGAGCAGGGTTTCACCGGGCAATTCAAAGGTCCAGGAGGATGCAGCAAGCTTTGTTCACGGTTTCTTCGTCAGGTGTTTATCCCAGTGGTCAACTCTGGCTCTAGTCCCAAAACCCTCACCTTTTAAGCAGGTTTCTCCCATTCATGCAGAACATTGGCTGTCACTCAAACAGAGGGTAGCCAGCCAGCCAATCAGGACTGGTTTCATTCAGGCACACCTAGACACAAAGAACAGGGAGGTTTTGGGACCCTCCCTCACTTCCTGCCTTTCCAGACACACTGGGGCCTGGGTGGGCTTCAGGGCTGAAGCCCGCCAAAGGCAAAACACACAAAGGGGTCAAACCAGTTTCAACTAACAGAGTAAAAGCCAAGTCGAAACTAACAAACAGAAAATGGCGAAAAAAGAAGACCGGGGCCATTTGGGGAAAAAGGACACCCATGGGTGCTGTACTGCAGCTGAAGGTTCAGCCTGTGGTAAACATGCACACTGGTAGTAGTAACCATTTAAAGTAAGTTAGTGTAACAAAAAATGTTACATGAGAAGTGGGATAGGAATTACTAAGTAACTGCCCCCCCCCCCCCCCAACACTCCACATAGCATGGTGTGTGCTGGTGCTACAAAGAGAAAATTAAGACTGGTATCATCTTACTAATCTTGAACGGTAGTTCCCCCAAGAAAATGTATTCAAACATTCAGAAAAGTCTAAGGGACCTTTCAGTGGCACTGCACTTAAGGTGCTTTGTGAAGCGATACAAAAAAAGCAGATGCCTATGGAGTTTGTCAGACTCCATAAAACAGTAAAACACAAAATTCCCAGTGAGGAAAAATGCATGAGGGAGTGAGAAAAAGGTCCCACTCGCTCAGGAGGAATAGATCACAGGCCCTAAATCCAGCAAAAGAGCTGGGGGTCTCTAAGGTTGAAGGGAATTAGCACAGAAATGAGTATTCTCCCTAACACATGGACAGAGCAGCCAGGCGCATTTTTAGGAGGGAGAGAGGTGTGTAGCTTGGTACAGAGAAATTGTAGCATATATATGGTCAAAGGAAACTCTGAAACACTATGTATTCTAAAAATAAATGGTTATTTAAATGCAAGTAGGCCAAGATGAATCTTGGGTAAATAAGAACTATTGCATTATATATAAACTCAATTATAAAAAAAATAACTCGATACTTAAGGGGTACAATCCAAAGTATTATTATATTAAGAATATTAGTCAGCAGTTCAAGGTTAGGAAAACCTATGACTCTTTCAGTATGCAATCATCTTTTCTTGGGAGTAAAACCCAGTTAGACATACTTTTTGAATACAGTCAGTAATTCAAGGGCAGTAGACCTTGTCAGTCATGTAGTGAAACTCCGGTTAAGAAACACTTAGTAAACTAACCCTGTTACCAGGATACCTTTCTGAATAGTGGAATACAAATTCATGGAACAGTATGAACCTATAACTACATTTCAGTATCAGTAAAACCCACAGTACACTTAATTAGAATGGCATACGGCTATTCAAGGTAGGTAAAACCCAATGCAGACTTATTCTAGACAGGCTATAAAGCAAGTTGGGGGAAGCAAACCCCAGTTGGTGAACTTATACACTTATTCAGGTGAAGCCAACTTTTGGGAAGAGGAGGATGCAATTCACAGGTAAGTAAAATAACCGTATATACCTTAGGAATGGCAAAACACAATCTATGATGAGAACTTTTGTAACTATTCATATTTCAGAGGGACAGTTACCAATACAACTCCTACATCAGTAAAATACTTTCAACACTTGATACAGTAGAAGGCAAAGGCCTGACTGTAAATCCTTTCCTAATCTTGAAGCATGTGTTTTCTCAGTGGCAGAAGGGGGACCTTAATGAGGCCAACTTTTGGCAGGGTCAGTATAGGCACAGAATGCTGAACAGTCAGAGTTCCTGAGGAAGGCTCTTCAAACAAGTAAGTACTTTATGTCAGAGTTGCAGAAAGGGTCCAGGGACTTCAGACACCTTAGAGGGATTCCAACTTTGGGACTGGGCAAACTGCATGAGGGAACTCCCAATCACACGAATCGCCCCCAAAACTTCACAGGAATCGCACAAGGCTCAAGATAAGTAATGCCCACACAGTACCTCAGCAGAGACAAGGCGTTTGCAGCTGGACGTCTTCAGGATCTGCACCCCAAAACCTGGTCCTTGAATTCCTTGCTGTGGTGACTGAAGATGGGACACTGAAAGGGAATTTGCAGCAGGGATTAACAGGGAAGACTTCAGGCAAGAGTCTCTTCGAGGCTGGTTGCAGCTCTGTGGTTTTGGCACCCTTTTTCAGGAGCCAGGAGAAGACTGAATATCGCTGGTTGGATTCTTGTCACTTATCCGGTCCAGCACTCTGGTGAGGGGACTTCAAGGATCCAGATCAATTCTATGGAAGTCAGCGAGATTCGGAATTCGGAAGACTGTGCACCGCATAATGGCTCGAGGTCCCAGGGTATTGCAGCCCAGCAACGTCGCAGCACATTGTGGGATGGCTCGAAATGCAGGTCTTCTTGAGACTAGTCTGGGTAGGAGTCGTCTCATTCGGGACCCCCAGATCGGTTGGAAGGAAGGGTTCCAGCATGCTCCAGTTACAAAGCAGGCTGTCTGGTTGCTGGAAATTGCCACATCTGTCTTTTCTTCATCTTACTCTTCGGTTTCAGCTCCAGTGGTCGACTTGTCAGCAGCTTCCAGGTTCAGAGTATTTATCATGAACTACAGCACAATTTCTGCAATCTCCTGCATTTTACAGAAAGGGGCAGTCTGGCTGTCCAATCGGGACAGCCAGCCCTGTTCCTTGCAGGCAAGGTGGAAGACAAAGGGCTGCAGAGTTTTGGACTCCTCCCTCGCTTCCGCCTTCTCAGACACTCTGTAGCCTGGCCTGGGAATCCAAAGGATTCCCACCAAAGACATTTCCACTGAGGTCGTTCTCACCTATAATCGCAGGGGAAGACCTCCGAAGCAGCAAGCACACAAGAAATGCCGTAAAAAGGAGCCCACCATTTTAGCAAAAGGTTGGCCCTTCTGTGCATTACTGAGGATGGATTAACAGCCTGCTAGTAATAAAGACTAAAAGTCATGAAGGTAAAACTACTACCACCAGCCATTCAAGTAACAACCTTTTTACATCCCGCCAGCGCACCACATCAGGTGGGGTGTGCTGGCTCACTTATACAACATGTATAGGGGATGAAAATCCCTCTTTACTACTTGTGAACAGTAGTTCACCCAAGTACATGAAAGAGAAATTAACAGGTGAGCCCACAGGTGCTAGCCGGCCTAAGCCCAAAAGTTGTAGGAAACTATAACTTCAACCATACACTATGGAGAGACTTAAAAAGGTCACCCATAAAAAGAGTAAAAGACCAGGTGAGAGGGGAATATGAATCCCCTTCACCTGGGGACAAGGAGAAATAATCACCAAGTCCAAGCTAAGTGTTCTGGGGTTGACACAGGTCAGGAAGATGTATCACAAATATGTAAATCTTACCTAACAGCCTCCTTTTTTGTTATGAAATAAGTTGGTAGCAAATTTTGCCTTTGTCCGGTTTCTGCTTTACATTTTTACATTTACAATATTTTCAGATAAAACATCATTTGTCAGTTTGCTGATGCTTAGCAAGTTCTCATATAGATGCCCCGAGCCAATTCTTTGCTTTGGTCATCACTAAACATTTCTTATAATAGAAATTCTGTCTGTTTGAGGTTGATTCTTCCAGCTCTGCTAATTAATTGCCTTTGTTGTATTCAATCTTTGGCATATATTATAAAAATTAGTAAACTGGAGCTCCCTGGGATGGGGACAACTGGGAGTGCGAGCATTTGTTTTATTTGAAGAAAGGTGGGGTCCACATAGTCGCAAACCGCAACACCTTACGTAACAGTAGCTGCAGATGTCGCTTGATACAATGTTAACATGGGTTTGAATTGGAGGGTACGAGGGGGGTCTGACTATCTCATTTCCCATTTTTGTTGCGTATGAACATGGGCTCACCAGTTATGATTAAACAACATTGCCACTGCAGTAATACTTTTTTAAAACCCAGGTATATGTTCGTCCCTTGACATGCATGGTCCTCAAAAGTGGGAGTTGTTTATCTACACAATGTTTCAGCTTTGGTCTGACTGGGCCTTATCGTTTGCATAGCCACTAACCAATTCCTGTAGTGTCCTGGGCATACAGACAATTCAGTGTCCTAAATAGGAAAAGTAGTCCACAGAGAGGTGTTAAACGGTAGATATTCTGAAAGGATTGGTGGTAAAATGTTCTAAGACCAAACTTGATGGGGTGTGGGGGTAATGTGGAGCATTCTTCAGAGAAAGGGCTGTAAAGGTGTGAAACTTGCCTTTGATTGGTGTTTGTTAAAAAAGTAACAAATGAGAAAGTATAATCTTTTCTGCAATAGGTAGCACCTGGCATGCCTTATCCACCAATAATCTTCATGTCTGTATTACTACTTCGATTAATGTGTTGTAAAAAATTGAGCTAGTCTTGCCCTTTCCTTGTTGAGCATGCCATTGCTCACAGTCCCTAACCATGCCTCCTACTTTTCATTTGGGTTCCTGATGTTAAGAACTCATTGCCCTCTGTTGAGAACTCGCCAATGGAGTGGAAATTAACCCAATTTAATGAAAAGCCTGGATGATTAAGATTCAGTATTTTAACCATGCAGAATACCTTAAAATGGTCTGTACTGTTACAAGCTTTCTTATATTTACAATTGGGAACCTTTCTTATAGAACGTGGCACATTGCTGCTCTTGGATATTTACAAGATTAACTATCGCAAGAAGAATCTGTTGAGGTGGTTCATCAAAGGTTTTGATTTGTACTCCTGGTAGAGGTCATCCTTGAAATATCTCAAGGTCAGTCAGTAACTGAAAAATGATTCGCACTATACAAGGCATATATGCTAGATAAATTGTTCATGGATGACATTATATTGAAAATGAATCCGAAAGGACAGGCTGGAAGGGTTCCCCAGTCCTCCCCGGTCGAGCAGAATGTACTAGATGTTTAAGGTTGAGGGGAAACAGATTTCCGCCCTCTATAGAGCTTTACGAAATCACGCAACTACACCATTGTACGATTTGAAGGAGAGATGGGTCGTTGACCTAGAGCGTATAGAAGAGGAAGACTGGAGGGGTGCACTACAATGTCCAAAAGAAGTGGCTATAGCAGCCTGATTCAGGTTGATAGAATTTAAGTACTTGCACAGAATGTACTATTCTATGGATAGGCTAAGGAAGATGGGCAGGGTGGAGGGCGACACCTGCCCCAAATGTAAAACACACAGAGGGACATTTATTCACATGATATGGCACTGCCCGAAGTTGCAAAGATACTGCGGGAAGTTGCAACAGGAGGTTGGGATGTCCTGGGAGGGATCAATAATAATCATAATAATAATTTGCCTTTCTATATCGCTACGAACCCTCAGGCATGTGAGCGCTGCTTATTATTACCCACGGTGTGTGGTGCTCATTTATCAACCTCGGAAGGATGAAAGGCTGAGTTTGGCCCTGCTGGGATTCTATCCTGCGTCGACAAGCTCTGCACGGATGTCAAAGCGAGCGCTCTACTCACTGAGCTATCTGACCAGCTAGATCCAAGGGAAGCAATACTGGGGATATGGGGCGAAGATGACTGACAGACATGATAGAAACCTCCTAAATATTCTGTGTATTGTGGCCAAAAGGTACATAGCACAAAAATGGTTGAGACTGGACCCCACCTCCCCCTATGATTGCGGCATGGAGATCGGGAATGGACATGATAAAAATGTGGGTCCAGGTGGTATACAAAAAGAGGCTGCGTGCGGAAGTATGACATGTGGGGATTTTGGGATTGAAGGGGGTGGGGGGTTGCCAGGGCGGAGGAGGGGAGATGGCGAGACTATGTGGAGCCCGAACAATGGTAAAGGTCTACCTACTGGGAACTGGTGGGGGTATGCAGGATGGAGGGGTGGGGAGGGATTTCGGCAAGGGACCCATTTGCCGATACTGGAATGATGCACTGTTGTGGTTTTTTTTACTTTTTTGGGCGTACCAACCAGTGTTAAAAAAAAAAAAACTTAATTAAAAAGTTGTTTAAAAAAAGAAAATGAATCCAAAAAAGAACTGGGCAGTGAATTCCGACGGAATTTATTTTTGTTTAACTTTTTGAAAGTTCTTGGACATTTAACTTTTTCTTTTGGGGGAATTGATTTCTTTGTTGCCTCCTACATGTCAGTTAAGGGCACATGAGTATGCAAAAGACATTTTTCTTTTTTTCTTATTTTAATATCCAAGAAAGATTTGTAGGAAAATGTTCTCACTGCATGGTTTGTTTGAGGACAGGCCCACATAGCGAACTCTCTGTGCTGGGCAAGTGGGGCCTTTGTCGGGTAAGTCTGGTACTTCAAAATAAATCTCTTTCCATCGAATGTGCAAACCCCTCCAAGTTTCTCATTTTCTAGACGTGTTTTTCCTTCTGCTGTGGTCTAAGTTAATGTAGAAAGCTTCATGGCTCATCACTTTTCCTATACAGGTATGTGGTCATGCTTTTCAGTCACTACTCTGGTGTTAGGGGAAAGCTTTAATTTACTAAAGACGTTCCACAAATCCAACCAAAGCAGCGTATGAACAAATTGACCAACTATTTTGCACAAAGCTGTAAAGAAAATAATCCCACAAAGCTTTTAAAAAATAATGGTTTAATCATATATACTTTTGTATGTGGTGCCAACTCAACATTTCTAACATGTTTCTTTTCCTCCAAACAGCCCTATGATGTGAATTTACAAGTAACTTCGGTATTGTCCAAGCTGTCCCTCTTTCCCCACCCGCACATACATGAATTCCTTCTGGACCCATATGTAAATCTGGCTCCAGGCTGTCGATCTTTGTTTTCCGTCATTGTCCGGGTAAGTGTTACTGAGGGTGTATGTTTAATATTGAGTTGATTGTCAAATGTTGTATTGTGGATGCATTGAAAACATAAACCTGCCGTTTCAGATGAGTTGAAAGCATGAAAAATAGTGCAAATATGAGATGAAGGGAAACTTGCTTTAGGAAAATAAGGTACCCTCTCTACCCCTCAGGCCAAGCTAACTCCAGCACTGCCACCTACCTTCTCGGTTTTCCGACCCATGAAGGGTCTGTCAGTTTAGGATTTGCCACCACTTTCTCACCCCCCCTCCCCTCCTTGGAGGACTCGCACTCTGTGACACAGCCCTTTCCATGCTCCACTCTGCTATATCTGATACTCTCGATGTTGATGATCTTGCCCTCGTCATGAGGATCCGCGTGCAGCTCAAAGCCAAGTGCAACTCATGGTACGACTCAGACCTAGTCACTGTTAAGCGCAAGTGCAAGTGGCTGAGAGGAAATGGTGTGCTTCCGGTACACCCTCTGACAAACTGGCTTGTCGCCTGCTCCAAAGGCAATACCGGCTCTGTCCGCACCAAGAAGAGAGCCCACATCCAAGCCCGCGTCTCTGCCGCATCTACAACTCTGCCAAACTCTTTCAAATCTGCAAGGAGCTGGCCAATCCTGCTGCAGTCTCTATCTCTCCCGACCCCTCCCTGGCCCTCTGCACGGCCCTGGCTTCTCATTTCATCTATAAAACTTACGACATCCTGTCCCCTCTCTCTTCCTCTCCCCTCCTCCTTACTCTTCCTCTGGCCCTTCTTCAGCCACCTCTCCTTACCTCCTTCGCTTCATTTCCCCTGACAAGGTTTCTAGACAAGTCTGATCTGTGAAAGTCTCGTCAAAACAGGTTCACCCCTGCTCCTCCAAAACCATCAAATACCACATTGACACCCTGGCTCCAGCTCTGGCTGACTTCTGAAACCACTCCTTTGCCACTGGAGTCTTCCCTTCCCCCCCTGAAGCACTCCCTTGTGCACCCTTTCCTTAAACCCTCTGCCGACCCCTCCTGCCCGGCTAACTATCGCCCAATCTCCATCACTCCTTTCCTGGGCAAACTCCTGGAAAAACTGGCCATCTCCCAGCTTAATCTTCACACTGAATCTGTTGGTTGTCTCCATGACCATCGTTCTGGCATCAGAGCTGCCAGGAGCATGGAAACTGCTCTCCTGAACATACGTGAAGACCTGCTTTCCAACCTTGATTCCAACACCACCTGTGTCCTCATCTTACTTGATCTCTCTTCTGCCTTTGACACGGTCAACCGTGCCATCCTGCTCAACCATCTCCGTGATAACCTGGCTATCACCGATCCGGCCCTGGCTTGGCTGACTTCTTTCCTCTCCGATCGACCCTCACAGGTCCAACTTGGGTCCTTCCTTTCCTCTATCTCTATCTGTGGTGTTCCACAGGGGTCTAACCTCTCTCCCTGGCTGTTCAACCAATACCTGGCACTTCTTGCCCACCGCATTGCCGCTCTTTGTCCCAACCTTCAGTGCAATTTGGATGACACCCTGCTCATTTTCAGGCTCCCTTCCGCCACCTCTTCTCCTTCTCTCTTCTCTGACTGTGTCTGCTATCCAGGAGTGGTGTGCCGCCAATGATCTCTGCCTTAATGTCAGTAAGGCCGAGATTCTCCTCATCGGCACACCTGCTCCCTCCTTTCCTGTCACTCTCTGGCCGGCCTCTCTTGGCCCTCTCCCTGCTCCCATGTAACGCTCACCTGATTCTCGCAGAGGCGCCGGTCTTGACTGGGCGACTACCGTATCTTCAAAGGTGATGTGTAGCACCCGGTTGGCTCTTTGGGCTGGACCTCTGTGCACTGTATGCCTGACTTCAAGAGTAAGATGTCTGCAGATAGAAAATATGGGATTAATGAACTGGGGTTATTGGGGTGTCCCTATCTCTTTCCTTTTTTGCTCTCCTGTAGACCCCCAAAGGTTAACGCTCTCACCTTAGGTAAGTGAATGCCCAGCTCTCCATCTGCCTCGGGGCAGGGTGCTGTAACCAGTTTCTTCACTGGATCGGTAGCGCAGGCCTCTTGACTTCAGAGGACTGCTGTCCGTCGTTTACTGCACGAACGGTAAGTTTCGAGTAATTCTATTGTCTTTAAAGTCTTTAGTAATGATGTCTCTTGTTTTGCAGGTTCCGGCGATGGCGGATGACGGGCTGAAGTGAGTTGAAGATGGAGTCCGTGTGATGAATAGAAGCGCCTGGAAGCACGTAAGTAAGCGCTTGTTGCCTGCTTCACGATGCGCTCTAACTGTCTTTTATTTTGCAGGTACGAGTTCGGAGCGGCTGCAGGGTGCCGGAATACCCACTGGGTTAGAGTAATGGCACGTGAGTATTAAAGTTCCCCAATGTCTTTAAACACACCTTGTTTTGTCTTTCAGATGCAGGATGCAGCGCCGAAGGCCTCCGGAGCGTGCGAAGAGTTGGTAAGCTTTTGTCTTTCAGATGCCGGAATGCAGTGTGAAGACCTCCGGGGCGCACGAAGAGTAGGTAAGCCTTTGTCTTTCAGACGCCGGAATGCTAACCTGTTCTTTCTTGTCTTTATAGGTGTTGCTGAAGACTGGATTCAGGATGGTAAGCCTTTTTCCTTAGGCCTAGGATCCGATGCAGAAGACACGATGAGCGTTCTGCTGCAGAGGATGCAGAATAACGCAAAGCAAGATTCATCCACCGGGTGTGGTTTAAATAGCCTCCTGTAGTGCTTAGGTGTCTCCTTCCACAGCCACGCCTTGGTAAGAAAAGAGTTCCTGCTTTCCAGGCCTCCTGTAGTGCTTAGGTGTCTCCTTCCACAGCCACGCCTTGGTAAGAAAAGAGTTCCTGCTTTCCAGAAGAGTTCCAGTGTTCTGAATCTAGGGAGTGGCTCCTGCCCCACCCAACAGGAAAAGTAGTTCCAAACAGAAGAGGATCAGAGGCTCAGCTGGCAGGCAAGTAAGCAGCATGGTCTGCTGCAGGTAAGTCCACCCAAGCATTATGAGCCCGGCGCTTCCAGCGCTGGGACTGGGCATATTTATGAGCCTGGTGCCACTGGCGCCAGGACTGGGTCCAAAAGGTCCCAATTGGGACTGGTTGGCCCTCGGAACCTGGGTTATGGATCTGCTTCCAAGGGAGTTGGGAAAACCCTGACCTTTTGGAAGCAGAGATCATGACATCCCACCTGTGAGGCTAAAAACCTCAGGGTCCTCTTCGACTCCACACTCTCCTTCTCTCCTCAC
Source organism: Ambystoma mexicanum (assembly GCF_040938575.1). Lineage (NCBI taxonomy): Eukaryota > Metazoa > Chordata > Amphibia > Caudata > Ambystomatidae > Ambystoma > Ambystoma mexicanum. The sequence continues at coordinate 1,621,611,204 of NC_090929.1, forward strand.
ATCTCTGACGTCTCTAAGAAGTCACACTACCAGCTGCACCTCCTCAGAGGAATTCTTGATTTTCTCTATTTCCCCTAGGAGCTCACTGTCTCCAGAGCTCTGCTTCTCTCTAGGCTGGACTACTGCAACAGCCTCTTTCTAAATCTGCCTGCCTCTACTCTCCACCCTCTGTAACTCATCCAAAACAGGACTGTATATATATCTCGTTATGTCTATTTTCAGTGAATAAACTTAAGTTAAGGTGTATAAGTTCAGTGCAAAAAAACGCCTGAAGTTTGGCAGGTGCTAGAAGCTATGTCATCTTTTCGAATGGATAGTGTCCTCCCACGTATTCCTCATCTTATGATATCTCCGTTTCCAGTTTTGGCAAATTCTTTCTTCTTGGCGAGGGCGCTCTGCATCAAGACGGTCGACCCGATGTCCCTCAAGCACCTCCATCTGGGCTGACGTACGCGTCAAGTACATATACCACGCACAACGCCCGTTGACTTTTGTACTGTTTTTCCGTGAATGCGATTGCTTTGAGAATTACAGCACGCTCCAGTTTTTCATGAAAACGTTTTGAGATGGCCTCATCTTGGACTCCTACTGCTTTGAAGACGGGCTTCAAAAAGTGCCTAGATTGCGGCACCAAAATGTCCCTCACGGACCTATATAAAATATGCATCTAGTGCCTGGGCGTCGAGCACAAAACTATCGACCCTGTCATTCTATGACAGGTAAGGCCTTAAAAGAGCAAAAAGCTAAACTGTCAATGGGTAGGATTGTCTCCAAATCCCTGTCCACTTCTTCGAAATGTGGGTCACCCCATGAGTTGAGAGATTCATCTCCTCATAAAAAAAGGTCAAAAAACCGATCCCTCTCAAGCAGCACACACTCCTCTTCGTCATCAAAAAAATATAGATCACCCTCTCCTTCTTTTTCTTCCTCAGAGGAAAGGAGCGTAGTCTGCCCGACTAAATCCTCCTCGAAAGATAAGTGGGAACTCTTTAGAAAGAAAATGTAAAATCTTCGAGGAACAGGCCCCGTACCCCTCGAAACATAAGAAAAGTGGCCATGCTATGGTTGATGACAAGCATGAAGCCAAGGAAAAACTCTGTGCGCCCTAGAGCCCGGATCATAAGCGTTAAGACTTCTCTAGAGCCTTTAAGTACTCAACGAGACGAGAAATAGTTAAACTGTCGAGTTGAGGGAAGAGTCCCTCGAAGCACAAGTCCAAGGACAAAGTATCGATACCATCGACACCACGGATGTCGACACCATCAACGCCAATGGAAAAAAACATTGACCCAGACTGTGCATTGGACACCTTTGCCTCAAAAAAGTCAGGAAAAGGTTTTTAAACCTCTTCTAAAAATAAGGATTTTTTCAGATCCTTAACCTCAATATATGAGCGCTATGAAACTTCAGATGAAACCCCTCCAAGTGGTCGTCTATCCGATACCCCTTGTATTTATAAAGATACTAATGTCCCTGAATGCTTCATTTCAGAAGAGACCAGGGTTAGGGCGCTACATGACACCTTACAGATAGCTAGTGGGGTAGACACCCCCCAGAGCTAGATTTTGGCAATCCGGACCCGGCTGATCATGCAGACGCCTAATGTCCAGAGTTGTAGAGTTCTTAGGAGGAAGTAGGCCAGCTCCTTCATTTGAGCAGGACGACCTTACAGACCTATTGGACAAAGGTCCTCAATATGACCCTATACTACCATTCCATGTGGCACTCCAAAAAAGGGTTGCAGCAAACTGGGAGAAGACAGTCCAGACAAGCAGTAAATAAACATCTCACAAAAAGATACAGGCCATCAAGTAGCGACCCTGGATACCTGTCAATACATCAGACTCTGGAAAGTCTAGTATTGCAAGCAGCGGTATCCCTACAAAATATCCCCACCAAAAATATCACCGTACATATGGCTGTTTGTCTCGCCATAGGCGATATTTTTGGGGGGGATATTTTGTGGGAGCGGGGGTGTCATCCGCACATTTTAAATTAATGCGGGGGTATCCCCCGCAGGGTCCATGGGTCAATATCGCTGCAAAAATATGGCAATATTTGTGTATCGCAATATTTTTGCAGGGATATTAACACATGGAATCCAAACAGCTACATAAGCCTCTAAGCAAGCTGCGTATCCAACCATACCCCCTGATAGGGACAAACTCATGGGCAAAGAAAGTCTTTTCTGCTAGCAGCATGGCTTTAAAGTCCGCTAACTCTACTTGTGCTCTAGCAAATCCACATTCACCCTGTGGGACTGCATAGCGATGGCGGCTGATCCCTTCCCTGAAGGCGAGGAAAGAAACTGTCACAGCATCTGAAAGAATGGCAAGGTATTACTTCGGATGCTTAGGCACTGGAAATAGTAGCCCAAGGTTACTGCCTCCTTTCATACAGAGACCTCAGGATCATCCACCAGGAAGCCATTCACTAAATGTTCGAGATCCATTCCTGTTGCAGGAAATTTTAACCCTGCTAGAGAAAGATGCTATAGAACAAGTACCTGTGAAGGAGAGGAACAAAGGGTGGTATTCTCCCTATTTCCTAATCCCCAAGGACTGAAACCCATCTTGGACTTGAGATACTTGAACAAGTTCCTCAGGAAGGACAAGTTCAAGATGGTCACGTTTCTCAGATCCTTCAGGCCCTCCAGCTCCAGAATGGGTTGGTGTCATTACTTTCATGTGCCAATCCATCACAAGCACAGAAAGTACCCGAGGTTTGCCGTTGGTGGGTCTCATTATCAGTTTCAAGTTCTGCTATTTGAGCTGACCTCGGCCCTGAGTGTTGTGGCAGCCAGTCTCAGGAGGTGGGGAATCCACGTCTACTCCTACCTAGACGATTGGCTGATCAGGGCACGTTCACCCGAACAGGCCTATGAACATCTCAGTATCACCTGCCACTCGGGCTCAACACATTTTTTCTGGTGCCTGATGTTAGCCTGACAATGAGATCCCTCCAATGGGCTCTCAGGGCTCAATGGTCCCAATTCTCAGGCAGGATGTCAGACCTTTTTCAGGTTCCGAGCAGAGTCGCACAGGACCTTCTGTGGTGGGCCTGTGAGGACAACATTCTGAAGGGAGAACCCTTTTGGCAACCATGGCCGGAGATAAAAGTAGTGACGGACAGCTCACGCAAACGATCTGACCATCAGCGGTCATTGGTCTCCATCAGAGTCCAAACTACATATCAATCTTTTGAAGCTGAGGGCAATCAGACTAGCGCTGAAGGCCTTTCTGCCCTCTATACGGGAAAGAATGTCCTGATAATGACAGACGACACAGTGACCATGTACTATCTCAACAAGAGAGGAGGCGTAGGGTCACTACCACAGTGCAGAGAGGCAATGCAGCTCTGGTTCTGGGCAATTCAAGAAGGAATCTCTCTATTGGCAGTTCACCTAGCCGGAGAGGACAACACAGCGGCGGACACTCTGAGCAGACAGAGCACAGTCTCCCATGAGTGGGAACTAGCTCAGGAAATCCTTCAAGGGATCTTCACCCTTTGGGGAACCCCTGTAGTGGAGCTGCTTGAAACCATTGTCAACTGGAAGTGCAAACTGTTTGTTCCAGGGAATTTCCTCCAAGAGGAGCTCTAGGGGACACGTTTGTACTGGACTGGGAGTTTCCACTCCTGTACATGTTCCCTCCAGTCCCCATCATTCCTCACGTGATGAAGAGGTTGAAAAAGTTGGGGAAATCCATGATCCCAATTGCCCCTGATTGGGCCAGGAGGACGTGGTACCCGGATCTTTTGCACATGTCCATCCGCCAGCCAATACGTCTTCCACAAAGAGAGGACCTTCTCTCACGAGAGCAGGGTCGGATTCTCCATCCAGAGGTCAAGACACTCAGCCTTCACGCATGGTTTCTGAGAGGCTGAGATACAAAGATTGGGACCTCCTGGATGACGTAATGGAGATTAGAAGGCCAGCAACAAAATCCTTATACCGCTGCCATTGGAACAAGATCTGCAGCTCGTGTAGGGACAAAGATGTGGACCCTTTTCAATGCGATACACCTACGATGTTATTGTTTCTACTACATTTGGCAAATCTGGGGCACTAGATTGGAACAATCAAAGGTCTCTAGCAGCGCTTTCCATCTTCAAGCGCAACCTCGGAAGAAGCATCCTACTTCAAAATACCATTAACTCAATTTCTTAAAGGACTCACAAATGTGTTTCCTCCTACACCTTTCCAAATCACAACATGGAACCTTAATTTGGTTTTAAGGTTTTTGATATATGCTCCTTTCGAGGTACTCCATTCGTGCCCTTTAAGGTTGCTAACTTGCAAAACTATTTTGTTAGTAGCAATAACAACCCACAGGGTGAGTTGCAGGCCTTATCCTGTAAACCTCAGTTTACTATATTTAACAAGGATAAGGTTGTCCTTAAGGTCAAACACACTGTTCTACCCAAGATTGTATCGTATGCTGAATGGTAATCAGCACAGAAAATTGTGCTTCCGGCCTTCTATCCTCCACCTCATCCTAGCAAGGAAGAGGAAAGATCCTAGACTCAATCCAAGGAGAGCTCTAAGCTTCTATGTTTCAAGAATGGCAAAGTTGAGACAGCACTGCCGACTTTTAATTGACCTAGTTTGTGTCCTGTATAGTCAGTCAGTTACCAAACAAACTCTATCCAGATTGATCATACTAGCTATTTCAGAGTGCTACAGGCTATCTGGGGAAGGTCCCCCAGAAGGCTTAAGGGTTCATTCCACTAGCGGCATGACAACTTCCTTTGCTCTTCAGAGTGGAGTTCCGATAAAGGACATCTGCGCAGCAGCTACCTGGTCACCATCCATACCTTCACAAAACATTCTTTAGGCACCTTTAACAATGAGGGAAGATTTTGGAAGGCGGCTCTATGCTCTATTCTTGACAAACGTTAACTCTCATATTTCTACTCCCTCCTCCAAAAGAACTTAATACTGCTTTGGGAGTCCATTATAAGATGAGGAATACATGGGAGCACACTATCCATTCGGAGAACAAGTTACTTCCCTGGTAACGTTCTTTCGACTGGATGTTCCTCCCACGTATTCCTCATCGCCCTCCCAACCGACCCCACTGTAGAATTTCCGAGCTTTGAACTTTATGCTCTTTTAAGGTCAGATAAATTAGAGGTGGTAATTCTGCATATGGGTGGCGAAAAACACAAACTGAAGCCAAAGGGCTCTGCGCGTGTGGTATATGTACTCGACATTGACGTCAACCGAGATGGAGGCCCTCGAGGGACATTGCGTTGACTGTCTCGACGAACAGCGCCCTCTGCCGAGAAGAACATTTTTTCTGAAGCTGAAAACAAAGATATGATAAGATGAGCAATATGTGGGAGGAACATCCAGTCGAAAGAACGTTACCAGGGATAAATAACTTGTTCATCTAGGAGTACCACATTGCACAGCCCATGCAACTGCACAATGCGGGCCTCATGGTTAAAGTGGTGTAGCTTTCAGCACCTACCAAATTTCATAGGTTTTGTTGCATTAAATCGGCTCCTGAATGTCACTGCAACTAAAGTTTGTTCACTGAATTTCAAGGGTTTTGTTATGCCTCCCACCATCTATACTTAATCTTTTTTCTGATAACATAACTGATGTCTTATCAACATCGGTTCTTGAGCTACGCAACATCGGTTTAATAAAGTATTTCATTTTTTTGTGTGCACTAGATGGGGACAGATTAGTAATGGTGTACTGTGACAAGGAAGAACGAGGTGGGTACTGACGAGGAGTGAGGTGGCGGTAGTGGAGTACTTGAGGATGAATAATAGGGTGGGGTAGTTGGGGACTGTGATGAAGAGTGAGGTGTAGTTAGTGGGGGACTGTGACGAAGCAGAGTGATGGAGTTAGTGGGGGACTGTGAGGAAGAGAGTGGGGATAGTGGGGGGGGTCTGATGAGGAAGAGTGAGGTGGTGGTAGTGGAGGTTCTGTGACGAGTGAGGTGGTGGCAGTGGGGTACTATGACAACAAAGAGGTGGAGTTAGTGGGGCCTGACGAAGAAAAGTGGTGTGTAGATAGTGGGGCACTGTGACAAGGAACAGTGATGTGGAGTTAGTGTGGCACTGTGATGAAGAAGAGTGAGGTGGGGTAGTTGGGAAATGTTACATGAATGAGTTAGGTGGCGGTAGTGGCGTACTGTAAGGAGCAAGGAAGGTGGGGTACTTGGGGACTGACGCCAAAGAATGAGTTGGGGGGCTCTGACAAAGAAGAGTGAGGTGGTTGTAGCGGAGTACTGTGAAGAGGATGAGTGTGGTGGAGGTATTGGGAGACTGATGAAAAGTGAGGTGGAATTAGTGGGCCCCTGTGATGAAGTGAGGTAGTTGGGGACTGTGATGAGGCGAAGTTAGTGGAGGACTGTGATGAAGCAGGGCAGGTTAATTGGGACTGTGATGAGGAAGAGGTGAGGTGAAGTTAGTGGGGGACTGTGACAACGAAGAGTGAGGGGGGAGTTTAGTGGGGGACTGTGACGAAGAGCGAGGTGGAGTTAGTTGTGGACTGTGACAGGGAAGAAGGGTGTTCCAGGATATATATGTAAGATTACTACTCAGAACTGGGACGAGGGATGTTTGTAGCAGTTCAGGTAGGATTCCTAACTAGGTACTGTGCCGAAGAAGAGGGAGGTACGATAATGTAGATGTCCTCCTGCCTGACACCAGGCATGGATCGAGAACTTCACTGTTAAGTCACGTGAAAAGCCTGTCCAATCACAACAAAGGATATAGTAAACAAGCAGTGTCTTCCTCTGGTCTGTCACTATGCACTTAAATAAAACGAATTAAGCAATGATATGTTAATGTTTAACACATTTAACACCACAAAAACACTAATAGCCCCCTAATAGACCCTCCCACACATTTTAAATAACTTTAGGAAACCATCTTGTATGCAGGACCCTTTGGGAGCACTACAACCCCGACCTCCTGGCAATAGGGACCCAACATTTGGTATAAATCTGAACTACAGGTTGGTAGTGTTGCTGAGCAGCCAGGCTCGTCTCAAGAGGGGTCAATGTGAGCAGTAAGTTTGTAAAAGAGTTTCACAGTGACAGTTATTCAAATAAACACTTACACTCAAAGTTTCTTGATTAAACAATTATTTATTAATTTAACAGTCGGTTATATAAGCCTTCAGAAGGGAGCAAATCACATGTAACTTTAAAGTATACTTTCAAACACACACTTGGTTACTCTAAATTAGATGATACCCATTGGGCATGGCACACAGAGACTTCCTACTCCCTCAGGTGACTTGAATAGGACACTGTGGACATTGATTTATCACTGGCACATTTAGAGTTATACTGTTTGTGGTGCAAAGGTTAGATATAGGACTACAAGATAGGTTAACAAAACACTTCATAGACTGGTACGTACTTCTTAAAACCCCCCAATGTAAAGTAAATTAACCCTTTCCTGGGGGAAAGGTAAAGCACAGAGTCGGAGGTAGAAATCTTTCAGGGAGCCAGGCAAGTCAATGTTAGTTGAACAAAGTCTAGTGAAGCTGAAGATCTTCTGGTAGGTAAGTAAAAGTCTTGGACAATGTTTTCAAAAGAGTTTGTGGAAGTAAAGGAGCTGTTATGCTTGTGAAAGGCAAAGATGCAAGCAACTCTGCAAGGCAACCAAGTCAAGTCTCAACTGAGAACAGGCAAGGCTTCTGTTCCTATGTGGCTCTGCAGATCCTGTTGTTCCTGTGCCTCAGACGTGGGTACAAGAGGGAGGACTTCTGGGGACTCGTGCAACACAACAGGACGGTCGTCGACAGAAAAGGACAAACTTCTATTCAGCGGCACTTCGCGGTTTCAGCTCCTCGCATCTCCGCAAATAGCACCATGCGGTCTCACGGATACCACTCTGGACTTTCCTCGCATCTGGGGTCTGTTGAGGTGGCTCAGGCTTGGTCAGTCCTGCTTAATGGGAGTCCGGGGGATCTTCCAGCAGCTCGGGTCCCTCTTAAAAGTGAAGCACTCCAATCTGTTGTTCCGCTCCCTGGCACTTCAGTTCCTGCTGCAGCAAGGAAGTACAGCCAGCTCTAAGAGGATGTCCAGGAGAGTTCACTTTGGAGTTGATTGGTCCCACCAACTCGGGAGAAATCGTCCTTGCAGGGCTTCTCTCGTCGAGACGAATTTGGAGTTTCAGCACTGCAGCAGGGCTTGACTGGGCAAACCAACGGTCCAGGAGTTGGAGCAGGCGTCCTCTTCAAGTTCTTCTTCGTATTCCTTCGTTCCAGTGGTCGACTCTGCCTTCCAAGCCTTTATGCAGGTTTCTCTCATTCATTCCAGCCTAGCTGTATCACACAGCAGGGTGTCTGTCCTTGCCTAACAGCCAGCCAGTCTATGACCTAAGAGTGCATTCCTGTCTCCTAGGAGACTAAGCACAGGGAGTATCGGGCACCTCTTTCGCTTCCTGCCCCTGCCAGACACCCTGGAGCCAGAGGCGGGTTTCACTCGTGAATCCCGTCAAAGACAAAATGAACAAAGATACCAAACCTGGTTTGGCGCGCACAGTAAATCTCAATAAGTACCTTTCCAAAAAAAATAGCGAAAAAAGACCAGGGTCCATTTTGACAAAATGGGCACCCTTGGGTGCTTTACAAAGGCCGCCATTTACCAGCCCGTTGTAAAAACACACAATGGTAGTAAAAAGTAAACCACTGCCACCAACCATTAATTGTAGAAAGGGTAACATAAAAATGTTACATGAGAGACTGGACAAAGGGGATACCAAGTAACCGCTCCAGCACCCTATGGTAAGAAAGTGTGTGCTGGATCTAGAAATTTACAATTTGTAAGTAAAGTCAATTTCACTTCACTGCTCTTTGAAACAGTAGTTTCACCAAGAGAAGGTATTTAAACCTTTGGGAAATCTAAGAGACTTCCCTGTGCCACTGCACTAAAGGTGCTGCGTATCACTATGTAAAGATGCCTATGGAGTTTGTCAGACTCTAAAGTCAAAGAAACACAAAGAATAAATCACAGAAAAAATACATGAGAGAGTGGGAAAAAGGTCTCTCTCTCCAGGTAAAAAATGTAATTCCTAAAGTCCAGCAAAAAAATCTTGGGGTCTCTAAGGTAGAAGGTAATTAGCACATTTCTGATAAATCTCCCTAACACAATCCCTGTAATTTTATTTTATATTTTTAAAAAAGACTGCTTCCTAGTAACTCTTTACTTTAACTAACAATTGCCACATCTGAATAGATTAGTTTAGAAGTATTTACATTTTTTTTCGCAGATTCTTGAACTTGATTCTCAAATTGGGTAATGGCAGATTTTCTGAAAAGAAAAAGCTTGGCTCCAGCAATGCATCATGAGAGATACAGGGGCACCCCGGTCAACGGCAAATTAAAAAAAAAATCTAAAAACTACTGTACGGACTTATGGCAAACCAGCCAAGGATTTCTTTTGAGCGCTTTGTACCCAACTTTTTTATATCTTGCGCAAATCTGTCCATCGATTTGGGCTGTGCACTTGATATTTTCCTTATGGTAAAGTGAAAAAACACTTTTTTCTTAAATATTTTTTTTTTATTTATTTTTTTACCCTTTATATCTTTAGAACTCTAACAGATTTGCATGCAATGTTCCAGTTCTGTGGGGCCCAAACACTAACATTTCGTGCTGATCCGTCCTACGGCTCTAAAGTTATTAGCTTTAGAATGTTCTCATTTCCTATGGATGGTAGCCTTGATGAATTGGGGAGCTGACACTTATTCTAACTAGCTCGGTCCCTATATCTCTCTACACCTTCCCCAAGATCCCTCCACCCTAGTTCAGGTGTGCCTAACCCCAGAGTGTCCTGATGCATTGTATAGAATAGTATCTCGTACTGGATTTGTCTTCTCAAACTCTTATGGATAACCCAAGAGCATGGTATTCTCTCTCAGGCGGACTCGAGTTGGAGAAAGAGAGACTAGGAAGATCGAGGAGAGAGTGAGAGGAGGAAACATTGGTGAGAGTTGCTTGTGTAATGAACAGTTTCACAAGGACATCTCGCAATTATCTCCTCTCACTCTCTCTCCTCCCCCCTCACCTAGCCTCTTTCTCTAACTCCACTCTTCCTCTTGTCTCACTCTGCTCTTTCTCTGCTGTCTACAATCCTCTCCCTGTATCATATACTCTCACTCTACTCCATCATCTCACCTCTCGCAACACCTTTGTCTCAATCCCCCATCTACTTCCTCTGTCCTGATCTTTCCACACTCTCCTCCCATGTCTCTGAACTATTACCTTCCTTCTGCACTCCACCCTCCCACCTTTCACTATCCATCACCCTCCAATCACACTGTTACCTACACTCGCTCTCAACCTCTCTCTAACCCCTAACACTTTCTCTCTGTCTCACATTCACCTTTCACAACACTACATTCAATTGGTACAACTGTCTCAACCACAATATATTACCTGCACTCCTTCACACCACCGCCACAGTCTCCTCAGCACTTTGCTCCACTGTCTGCTCTCCACTAGCTGTTCTCTCTGGTCCACCTTCTCTTCCTGACCTCACTCGGAACATCATTCATTCACCTTTGGGAGAAAGGGGCTTTTATATCCCAGCCTATCCTGCTCTAACCTTCCTGTCAGTTCCCATTGGTTTCCCCCGTCACCTGCACTCTGTGGCCAATCTGGTGCTATTCTTTCCCCAAGTTTGGGTTTTTGTTAAATGGGTTTTAAGACACCCCATAAGCCTGTCCCCTTTTTGGTCTCAGTCATTCACTCCACCGTGGCAGCAAAAAACAGTAAAAATATTTTCAGGTTGGCTTTCCACGTCAGGTAAGAGTCTTTTACCTTTCTTGCTGATGTCCTGCCTGGCGGTTATGGGTTTGGACTCGAGCACGTTGTATCTGGAACTTTCTTCCAGAAGCACTCCATAGTGGATATTCTGGTGTCTCGACTGCGGTGCAGGTCAATCGTGCCACAGACTGGGAGGTTCTGGGAGCTGCAGTCCTGAAAAAGAAGAAATGTGAGCAGAAAAGAGGCTGCTATGCATTGTGGTAGGGACGTTGGTACCAAAGCTTCTACACCACATCACACCTTGGGGAGAGTCCGGTACTGGGGTCCCCCTCAATTCCCTCTCCCACCTCCGGGGTAGAGCAGGCTCTTCCTAGGGCTTGGCAGGTTGCCTAATCTAGGTTGTGAGGGGTCCCCGATCCCTTCTGACGGTGGCAAGACCCAGACCTGGTCACAGTACATTGGGCTGTGTGTGTGTGTACATGCATGTGTGCTTGTGTGAATGCACTGTTAATGTTGGAACCAGTCATACAGGTTGGAGCATTGCTAGCAATGTGTTTGAATGGCAATCCTGGCATAGTTTGGCCTCTGACTAGAGCATAAGACAGGGCAATGCTGGCATATAGTTGGCCCAGCCAGCATGAAGGTGTTCTTACAATGCTGGCATATATCGGCAAAGCCATTATTATAATTTCTTCTTACAGTGGCACTATTGCCATATATTTTGGGCACAGGCTTTACATCTGATTGGTGCTAGCATATATTGTGGGCACAGACATCATGAAGTATGGTTTGGAGTGACAATGCTGGCATATATTGTGTATGGGTATCATGAAAATGCTTGTGTACTGTTGTACTTGTGTTTATTGGATGTTTTCATACTACACTACAGAACCAATTGTAAATTGAACGGTATTTGTTGTACCCAATTTTTAACATTTCCTCCAGAAGACCCGTTGGTTTGTTCAGGCTCCCTCACTATGCTCAGTCCGTCATGCTCTGGAACTGGAATAATTCACACCCCTTCAGTGAAACAATTAACAAGGCACCATTTGAGGCAGTGGAATTAAGTGTACACCACTCGCCCTTGGGGCCAAGCTTCTGATCCCATTAATTTCTATTCTTCTAAATCAGGAAGCAAAAGCCAATGCTAGAGCTACAATTTCTCAAAATGTTTATATGAAAACACACTTTCAAAATGACCATGCTCCAGTGGGTCATTATGTAGATTAGGTTGTGACTTTGGCTCCAGTAGATCTAAGGTAATTTGAAAGAGGAGTGGTTATAGAGGATAGTCGAGAAGGGCAGAACGAGCAAATGTGTGGTGAAGAAAGCGAGGAAGTTGAGTGATTTAAAAACAGGAGAGAAAACGAAGCATACAAGGAAAAGCGAATGGGAGTGTGGGTGGAGAATCAAAGGTGATAGGCACCTGTTCATTTCTGGGAGGATAACCGAAGTAAAGCGATAAAGGATGAGAACTGCACAGGGAAATTAGAGACCGAAAGTTGGTAAAGGTGGAAGAATGAAAAGGTAGAGCAGTGAGATCAAGAGGCAAAGTTGTAGACAAAGGAGGAGGTGGAGAAGAATGGGACACTCCGAAGGTCTGAAAGATCTAACTACAGGAGGGGCAAGAAAAGCGGTGGCTAGTGAGTTATTTGCTGAGTCTAGGAGCTAGGTTACCATGAGAGATCCAGAGGCAGGGTAGTTGGCCACCCTCTCACCCTGCCACAACTCCTTGCCCTAATCTAGGACTGTGCGAGCCACCTTGTGCCCTGACCCAGGGCCCTTGTTACTGAAGGCACGCCCCTAAACTCTAACACCAGAAAAAATGCAACCCACTAGGGAAAAAAGGGCAAGAGATTCTTGCAAGGAAAACAAGTTTTAATTATGCAAAAAATAGGTGTGCCAGCAACGAACTCTGCTGCTTAGGAACGTTCTGAGCAAAAAGGGTGCAAGCCGGGTTTGAAAAGGGGGCACAGCATCATTGATATACAGTAAAAACATGCATGGCTGGTTGGTGTGACCCTATGCATGGTCAGCCTACTCCATAGGGGATGCCAGGCTTTTGGCCTTAGCCCCGTCCGTCCATCTTCCATCACATGGGGTCAGCTGGGCTCGTCGTCTCCAGGGAACCAAGGTTGAAAAGACAATTAAATATATTATTCTAACAGTGCTACTCTATTACTACACAGGGCACCTGGCATGATCATGGACTGGTACAGAGTGTGAGAAACCAGAAGGTGTCTTGCCCACTCGTACCCAGGGACCTGTCATCCAGGTGGCCAGGACACGGCCATCTCTTTTGGATCCTGTTCCTGGGGGTGGAATGGTGCAGGAGGATCACCTGGGTGAGGGGTCTTGTGGGAGTGGGACACTGGATGGTGAGATGCAGTATCTGATGCCCAATAACACCTTTACCCTCATCTTACTCGGTAGGATATTTAGGAACTTTATCCACCCCCACCGACAGCCCGCTCTAAGGGAAAACAGACTAACACCCGAACCGTGTACCTGACATGTCCCAATACTATGGTCAGGCAATTATCGACAATCACTCGCATCTGTCTTCCATTACTCTTCCCCATATGGAAAAAAGGTGAAGCACGAGAGCACCCGCTGAGCGAGGCAAAGCACACTAGGAAACAGCAGTTCCAAGATGGCAGTTTAATGAGAGGAGAAAGATGGTGGAACAGAAGGGGTCACAAGGAGGGAAGTTCTCTTAACCTCTTCGACAAGCACCTGTTACTTCAACAAAAGTTCGAGAGAAAGCGTAAAACACGGAAACTAGGCTGAAGAATCCGGCATTGTGTGTCGGAGGTACCTGGGGCCCTCCCGCGTCAGTAACCAAGGCGGGAAGAAGCGCCAGCTGCCGTGGTACTGTCCTTGGCTCCAAGAACAAAGCAGTGTCAGTGAAACCAACACAGCCGGTGAGTTGTGGATACCGATACAAGACTGGTCTGTGTTGAAGCCAAAGTTGCAAGCAGCAACATTGTATGGTGAGCGCTGGAACGAACATTGCGAACACGCGTGTGATGAGACGCTAATGAAGTTAAACTGCTGATGAGTGATTGGACTTTAAAGCAAGCTACAATACCTTTGACAGAGTGGTCCGGCACTACGTGGTTGCTCAATCGAAGGTCTCTGTAAGGTACCCAGCTGAGAAGTGATAAAAGTAGGTGGATTTGGTGCGAGTCCGACAGAGGAAGATCAAACGAATAAAGGTGAATCAACGTGGTCCTGCGACGAGTCAAGTCAAATCCCACGCACAGTCGAAAGTCTTCGATTTCGATGAAGTAGAGAACGTTTGGAAAAGTATATGACTTTGGTCCGAGCCTGATAGAGGGAGATCAATTGAAAGCTTTGTGTGAAAGTGGGGCTGAGCCCGGTGAAGGGGGGCCAGGGGTGGATCGAAAATCGCCCAAAAAGTTGTACATGAGAATCCTGAGGAAGGAACTTTTAAATGTTTGTTTGTCGTATCACACCCTCTGAAGTAAGAGACTGTGAATAACAAAGGGACTTTGGTACAGAAGACCCTCATACTGGGATTTGAACTGCATCCTCGTGTTAGAGACTCCAACGACTGTGCTAAGCTCAAGTGTGCTGCCTTGTCCCGTGCTGAAAACGGGGTAAGAAGGGAAGCCAACGGCTTCATTATCCCGACATATAATTTCTTGAACACTTTTCTTTTGCATAACATTGTTTTCCACACTATTTTTATTTAGAAGTAAGGATTGGAAACAGTTTTATTAGTATAGGCCCTTTTATTTTGACAATACACCACTAGGACTGCGTTATTATTATTTGATGGTCGTAGCTTAATCTCATCTTTAGATTTAGGATTAGATGGGCATTTTCCAAACCCTTTTTGAAGTTCAATGAACACCCTTGAACTGTGATGGTATGGTATGGTAATGTTGTTTGTAAAGCGCTGATACACAAGGCAAGTGTTTCAAAGAGCTCAAGGAGGGAGGGAACAAGGGGGGGAAAAACAGTCATTCAGAGTCCTTCAATTTCTGAACGATACATGTCTGCACATGCAGAATAAGTGCATATAATACAATTAAACAGTGTAGATGACAGCAAATAGGTCTGATAACGATGCTTCAGTTTTTCCAAGTGCAATGAGGCGCCACCGTACAGGGAGCGGAGACAGGGGAGATAGATAGGCTATCTTCAAGACATGGTACGTACAGATTGTGCAATGCACAGACGGTACAGGAGATGGGGAAGGAGGTGGAGGGAGGACAATTGTGGGGGGAATCAAAGTGTGCCCAGTTAGACAGAAACTGGGTAAGTGCCGAGAGGTGCCACTCTCATGGGTCAATTGACCAAGTGCAGTAGCAATGCGACAAGGGCAGGCCCGTAGGCAAATGCGAGAGGACTGGCTAGGGTGATCACTTCTGTCTGTCTTACTGTTTAATACCATGCCTGCCTTGCAAGGGGGGGGCTCAAGGTCACTGTGACCTGCATACATTTCACTCATTCCAGTTATGTCGTCTGGCATCCAAGTCTTTCACCCTTGTTTTTTAACTAAAATGTATCCCTCCCCCGCACCTCGTGTTACAAATCATGCCATTGTACAGTACAGATATCGTTTATGGTCGGGGCACGGGGCCAGCTGGTATCTTGGAATTCAGGGGTCTTGGGACTCAGACAGTTGTAGGGGCTATAACTTGTAGTTGGCTGGGTGGGGGTTGGAGGCTTGCTCTGGCCTGGTTGTGATAACACATACAGCGAGGCGCTTAGCACCGTCTCATGGCCTTGCAGGATACATTCTTTCTCGAGATAAACGTATTGGCAACAGTTTTAGAACAAAGGAGGGTTTCTGTGGAAATTAACAATGCGGGTCTCTTTCCCTCTCATCAGCGCTTGGGCCAATTCAGGTTTCTTCCTCAGGTTTTGCGGCCTGTGTCTAACGCGCTGTCCATGCAGGGTCTCTTAGTACAGCCCCTGTGAAAGAGAGTTCTTCCTCGTATCCTAATAGTCCTTCTGCCAGACAAGTAAGTGTAAATAATTGTATAAACATTTTATTTAAAACTTGCTTGTGTTCTATCTTATATACTTGATCATATTTTGTAGTTTGCTTTACTATAGGAGCTGGCTGAATTGATAATTGGAACTGTGATGGGACAGCGGGGATGTGGGGACGGACTCTGGGTGGTTGTGTGTTGATTGGGGGTGCCCTACGTACATATGAAAGATGTATCCAATAGCGGAGCACCTTCACTTTTACAGCGAGAGGGGATGAGTAAATTACCTTGTATGGCCATGAAATCTGGGGTTATTCCATTTTTGGACAAAACTACGCATGTAGATCATTTCTCCAGGCCGGAGCGGTTGGGTAGGCTGGGAGCTTGCCACTGCTGTGTGTGTGTGTGTGTGTGTGTGTGTTACCTGTTTTGTCCTCTGTCCGGGGTGGTGTAATTTGTCGTGAGTTGCATTTAATGGCATGTTTTAGGGTTGTCAAATACTCTAAATTCCTCACCTAGGACCACTTCTGCCTTATGGGCATCTGGTGCTCTGCTGACATGGGTTATGGGTGTGTTTATGCGCCAACCAGTTATGACCTCATGGGGCACCCTGCTTGTTCTGCGCGCGCGTGGGAGTGGGGGAATAACTTTCAACCAGTGTAGGTAGGGGACGTCGCTAGTTGTGGCAGCTCTTAAAAGAGCCCTTTTTTTTTTTTAAGGTGCTTCCATAGAAACTCCTTTTTTTGCAGTTTTTAGAAGCATTTTTATGTTTTGTACGTCAGCTCACATTCTTACAGTAGTGTCTTCAGTGCAGCCGGTAGATTGTGAAACAAAATGTCATTGTCACTGGTCGACAAAGACATGCCATTTCCTTCGAAAAGGTGTATATATTGAGAACAAATGTTCTCTTTCCCACAGGAGAACATCCCAGCAGCACTCAAGGAGTCACACATGCTACTGTTGATGAGACCCCTTCCGGCCTCTGGCTGGCGACAGGAATCATTGGAATAGTCCCACACTATTCTCGGGGGTATACATGAGACAAGCACATTGGCTGTGGGAAAAATGCGCTGCACTGCTTTCATCATCTTCAGTTGATGGTACACACAGCAACAAGGCAATGAACCCAAAAAGAAGGCTCCAAGTTGTACAACCACAACATGTACAGTTGCGGAAGTGGCCATGCGTCGACATTCTACAAGCACTCCGCCGAAACAGCACGCTTCGACACTGCACCCCAAAGCCTCCACTCCCTCCAAACCGAAATTGCCACAAAAGCCTTCTTGGAGGGCATACACAAACAGATCTTCCACAAAGGCTTCACGCACAACCAAAACTGTACGTCTTGCCATGTTTGCCAGCCGCACTACACAAAGTAATGAAAAAAATTGTTGCTGCCCTTTCCTGTGACACACACCCTGAGCACCTGATAGGACATTCCCCACAGTCCCATTTCCATTGGCCAGCATGGTGAGAAGCGCAGAATGTGGCACGTGCCCTTCCCCAAGTACTGCGAGAGCCGCGCCCCAGTAAAGCAGAACTCCTCCTTTTTTCCCTGTGCACTATTTCTTGTCCATCACTACTTCATTGCGGACTGTTAAGTAATCTCACACGCATCCACCAATGACATTCAAGACCTTAGCATCATACACAGTCACTTCTGTACAACACTTTATATGTACCGGTGCGCATTAAGCCTCCAAGTGGTGTTTGATTGTACAGCACGTTCAGTAGAAAGCTCAGTAAAATAATGCAAAATGTGTACATCAACATTCCTCCACATCAGCACCCATCACCACAAACTGGAGGTATGAATATTATTCCTGCGAAATGTGTAGAACTCCGTTAGAAGTACCTTTGCACATGGTATGGGTCACTGAGCGTCCATTACAATCGTAAAAATGTTAATGTTTTTTTCTCCCATCCACTGCCATGAAGTCACACATCAATTGAATATGCTTGCAACGTTTCCATTTACCCATGCCACCCATTGTTATATCGCAACAGGAACTCTCTTCTTTCCTTTCGACAATAGTAGACATTTATTTCACCACTATCCCATGTCTTACAGAAATTGTGAAAATGTTGCTTCAAAACCATCACTGAATGAATAGTAGCAACGTAAAGCAAGTTCCAAAAACCTCACTGTCTCCACAGCTATGGTTCTCTGTAGGCTGCACTATTGCAACAGCCTCGGTCGAAATTTGCCTCATTCCACTCTACACCTTCTGCAACTCATCCAGGAGAGAACTGTGCAGCTTGTCCTTGGCCTCAAGGCCAGGGATGAAATCTCTCCGGGACTGAAATGTCTGCACTGGCTCCCAGTACCCGCGAGCAATGAGGTGAAAACCCTCTTCATAATGCACAAGGCCTTCTTGGCCCTGGGGCTTCAATACCTGCAACCGTCACTGCGTAAATATGTGCATGCTCGAGCTCTTCCCTCATCCGCCTCCAACTCCTTCAGAGTCACTCGCTTCTACAAGCAAACAGTTGGTGGTAGATTTCTTTCTTTGACTGGAGCCTTCCTCTGCAATAGCTTCCCTGCCTCCCTGAAACTTGAGGTGAACCATTGCCGGTTCCGGAAGCAACTGAAAATCTTTCTCTTTGCCTCTGCTTTTGCTCCTCCTCTCCCCTGCTGACTTACTGCCTGAAACTGATGCTGCACTGGTTACCTAGCCACCGTCTGTCGGGCCAGGTCCACCCCCTTCCCCCTGGCCAGTTGCACCCCTGCACAGCCTTTCTGGGGCAAAACCCTCACTTGGGGACTGTTTGCTGTATACCTAACAGATCCACCACCTCCAGATGTCTGCACTTATCCTTGCACTTGTCACCATCGGGCCGTATTTTCACTTCTTGTCATTTTTTTTTCTTCCCATGTAGTGCACTTTCACTTCCCCTTCCCATGCACTTGGGCGATCTGAGTGCCAACTGGCCTAGTAGGTTTGTTGTCTCTGTCTCCCCGCTGTTCCCCCTCCCTTGCCTCGCTGCACCTTGCATGGCTAGTGTATAGGTGCACTTTAAATGGCATATCATACAATTTGACATCATATCATATCATACCCACATTGCATTCATAACAGGATTCCTGCCCCTTACCTTGCACACTTTTACCATACACTTCTGCACTTTGTTGTACAAATGGACCTTTTGCCACACGTTGTGCTTAACACACCACAACCGCAAACCTTATTGACCAATACCTTAGTCTCCAAAGTCCCATTTCCATGGCTCCCATCCTGCAAATAGCTGGATGTGTCATGTGTAATTCTGACACTACTGCAGAATCCGCTGAGTTTTTGTGCTAGGGGGTCGGGGGGTGGGGAGAGGTTTGTGAGTTTAGTACCGTCGGAAAAGATGTGTTTTTTTTTGTCCTGTTTTTGGTATGTACGTGCTTGCATACAATTCTTTTTTTCGATGCGTTTGTTTGCTTCTCCTCCTGACACTTTTTAGTCACTGAAGGTGAACGCTTCTCCTACACTTCTACAGGTTTCTCTGCAATGCTTTGTTCATAGTGGCAAACAAAACAGCATTGCAAATGGAGGTAAAAAAAAAAAGCCATTTCCTTGAAACCACTGCAAATCTCACTCGTTAATGGTGTCAGTCGGTGCAGAACATCCCAGCACTGCACATGAAGTCACACATGCTTCTGTTTATGAAACATCTCCCGACCTCTGGCTGTGGACAAATTACACCGGCATGGTCCCATGCTCCTCTTGGTGGTATGGCTGAGAAAATCAACTTGACAGTGGGAAAAATCTGCATCACTGCTGTCATCACCTTCGTCATCAGCAAACGTGAGCACGACATGTACCGCAAATGTAGGCCTCCATAATGCACAACACCTAGATCAACAGTACCGACAGAGGCCACACATGTACAAAGTAGAACCATGGCACCGAAACCCCACTCATAGACTGTGCCCCAAAAAGCCTCCACTCCTTCCAACTGAAAGTTAGCAGCAAAGCCTCTTTCCAAGGCATACCTGTGCAGATCCTGTACAAAGGTATCACCCACGATGAGCACTCTCCGTCTCTCCATCTCTACCAACCTCACTGCATCGACTTTTGGGGAATGATATCACCACCGCTTCCTGTCGCCGACACCCTTGACACCTGATTAGGTAAATCGCACAGTTCCATTTCCATGCCCACCATCCTTAAAAGGCCAGGATGTGGCAGGTGCGCATTTCCACCTACAGTGAGTGCTGCATCCCAGTAAAGCAGGGACACTCCTTTTTCCCTTTCCACTCCAGCCATGCATGAAAGGCGCTAGGCCCTCACCACAGAAAATGCACCATAGTACACACTATGGTTAAATGCCCATGTCACGTGCACTGCACTACCCATCTGAAATTGAGCCTGCCAGCTTTCACCCTGGGCACATATTTGCATGCATGGCTACATAACGTTGCATTGGGTGTGCTGAACGGTATGTAGGAGGCTGTGTATGTTGGCCATAGTTTATGTGTGCGCTGCTGAGCACAGCCTTTCATGCTGCAATATCTTAAAGCACTCACAAAAGCAAGGGGTTTATAAGTGCCAAACCATAGGAAGTGCACATGGTGGCATGTGGCTCCCTATTGTTCAACATGGGCAATGATGTACACCATATGCTAATGTAGGCATACCAGCTCACTTCTGCTAGTCTACCAAGTGTACAATGTCCTCCACAACCATTGTGTAAAAGTTCCCAACTTCAAATGCATGCAGAGTGATAACTGCATGGCTGCATTATGTTGTGGTGGCTGTAATGAAGGCCTAGGCTGTTGGGTACAGGTGTGATGAACAGTATGTAGAAGGCTGTGAACATTGGCCATATTTTACATGTTTGCTGCTGAGTATGTCCTTTCATGCTGCAATATCTTGCAGCACTTCCCAAAGCAAGGGTCTTTATAAGGGCCTAACCATAGCAAATGCAAATGATGACATGTGGCTCCCTATTGTACAACAGGGGCAATGATGTGCACAGTATGCTAATGTATGCATAGCAGCTCAATTCTGCTTCTCTACCAAGTCTACAATGTCCTCCACAACCATTGCGTAAAAGGCACCAACCTGACATGCAGACTGACAAGTGCATGACTGCATTATATTGTGGTGGCTGTGATGAAGTTTAGCCTGTTGGGTGCATGGCCTATGGCCTTCTTCCCAACCTGTGCACCCTAAAGCAAGAATACAAGCACACATGTTCCACTTACCGTAATGCCCAAACATACCACAGTGTTTGGCACCGCTCCCACTTCCATTCAGAAACCATTTTAATAACGCCAACCAAACACAATCTTCACAACATTGGTCTTGCTCTCCACACTCTACTATGTGCATACAAGCAATATTGCATAGTGTACTGCACACTTACTAATCTGCGCAATGTACACTACGCAAGCACATATAAGAACCAGTTGCACCGTAACCTCTTCCATATCTACACTATTTCATTAGTGCACCCAGTGGCCACGCTAAATTACTGGTCAGTGCAGCATCTCCACCCATACACCGCCAACTGTAGGATGTTCTACCAATCACCACACCCATGTAACCAACAATGTGAGCAATGCAGCCAAACCACACACACAAAGCGACAATGTGGCACCGCCTTTGAACCAGTGGACATACCTTTTCTACCAGTGGATCTACTTTTCTGTGCAAGGGCTTCAGCCATGCATTAAAGGGGCTATGGACTAACCACACACAGCACACCATAGTACACCCTATCTGTAACTGTTCATGTCTTGTGGAATGCACTCCCCTTCTGCAAATGTGCCTGCCACCACTCATCACAGAAACACATCGCCGCTGAAGCTGGCATGCCATAACGAAGGGTGCCTGCAATGACCACACAAGATTGTTGCCTGTTGAGGTAACTGCGAATTGGCGTAGTATGCACGATACGGCTGGCACACCAGTCTTCTAATAAGATGTATCACTTGAAGCACTTCTCACTCCCCCACCCTTTCCGTCCCTTCTTCCCACCGCCAGATGCCGTGAACTATGTTTTTCAGGCCCTTTCGCTGCTGCATTGTCCTCCGACACAACATGCCGCTGTTATGGACAACTTTTGACACACATCATGTCACTGCACACTGCGTTGCATCAAAATGTTCACAGCACAGCGAACAGGGAAATGGGATGCCAGAGCGGAGCTAGATATGACTAATTTTATTGAGCACACTGCTACGTACAAGAGGCCCAGCCATGCACATAATGGCTTACAGCCTTGACACACACACCACTATCTTCCAATACACCATGGCAGCGTTTCCCAAAATCTTTGACGCACAGCACACTTCCCTCCAGCCAACCATCGGCCGCATCCAATGTTCGCCAACATCACAGCGTACCGCAGGCCAATGAGACTTCGGTCCGCAGAGCGAACAGGGAAATGGGTCCGCACAGCAGATCGAGAAATCACACATTTTTTGAGACTTGCATTTCAGTTCTTTGCAACAAAAGTACTTGTCGGATTTTCACCAAACACACAAAAGCACGCTTTTTGACCCAAGCCCCCGCTCCTGCTGCAAATTTGGTGAACATCCGTCCAGTTGTTCGGGCTGTAGCCATGCGCAAAGTTTTTGCCCATTCACTCTATGGAAAAAAAAAATGTTGGAACCCCGCTATAACTTTGCCCCCATGCACGAAACCTCGCCCAACTTTTTTTGCAAAGTTTGGTGAGGATTCTTGCAGGTGGAGCATAGTTATAAGCCTCCGAAAAAGTGCTCTTCCTACGAGTTTAGCAACTTAACCATAACTACACGGACGCTACCGCGGGCCGTGTAATATTGAAAAACCAAAACTGACACGCAGTCTCAAGGTCGCACAACAAGGAGGCAGCAGAGAGAGACAGACACATGTAGTAATCGGTTTTAAAAAAACATTTTTAATCACAGACGATATCTGTGCAAGAAAAACAAACAGCAACAGCTACGCGTTTCGTGCCCTACCAGGCACTTGATCATATATATATATATATATATATATCACAGTAACAGATCTTGTAACCGCCTCCAAGTATATGCTATGAAAAGGGTGAACGGAAGTGATTTATACATTACATTCCCTAATAAACCGCTGGTGCTTCCTAAAGCTACCGGAATTGGCAGAGAACACCAGAGAGCCAAGGTGGCTGCAAGAAAAAGTCCATATTGCAGCTAATTACCATAAGGGGACAAATCCTATAGGCAAGCTGCAGCTATGAGTTAGTTAGGTAAGTACTAGTTGTACCCCCACAGTTATGGGAATGGTCACTCCTCACTACCAGTCTCATTTTGACTGCTTATCACCAAGTCTTGGAGATAGAGTGCAAACCATGCTTGGGTATACATTGGGGAATTTGTCAATGGGTACAATCTGCAGTTTGAGAATAAAAAACCTCCTGGGGAAGCAGCAAATCTCCTTACCTTTGTTTGTCTTCCATTGTAGGGTTCTTAGTTTAATTAGCAATCCACCAACACTGGTCTGTTCAAAGTGCATTGCCATGATGCCTGTTGCTGCATTAAAAAGATGATCAAGCAAGATTAGGGGGCAAGATTAGGGGTGTGTTTCAATAAAGTGTTACATCCAAGCACTTGATGACCTTAAATGGATTCAACCAACTGAGGTCATACTTTTTTTCCAATAAGCCTAGTCTACATAGGATTAAAGGACACATTTTGTCAAGATGGTCAATGAAAATGTCTACACTGGAGATCCATAAATATAGTTAAGGTACTTCTGGATTTTACTTTGAGTGAAACACTGAAAGCTACATCTCGGCGAATCCTGGGATTGAAAACGCACGAGTAATGCACAACAGGTGCAATTAATTTGTCTTTTACACCCTGTCTTTCCTCTCTCCCAGCCTATACATCCTGCTGCGGCTCATAAATAACAGTTGAATTTTGTTTATTCCCAACAGAACAGAGAGGTAAAATATCCCTCTTGATTTCATGAGGAATCCCACATAATGTGGTGCACAGTCTGACCAGTGCAATCCAAAACAGTTACATTTTCTTTTTGAATCAGTCTTCGATGCAAGTCTGGCGTTTCCCCCATATAAACCTATTTTTTCTTGTTGCTGTATTTATTGACCCTGAACTCTCACTTCTTGTAATTTTCAGGTGGTTGGTGACCTTATGGTGAGAATACAGCGCATCCCAGATTTCACCACAAAACTGCTGCTGGTCAGAAAACGCCTGCTTGGTATGGAACCCGACGGTCCAATGTAAGTGTTCAAAGAATATTCTTGCTGCAAGTGTACGGCCTGGAATTAGAAGGTGGGGATAGGGAATATTTACATGACATGCACGCCATTTTTTATTAATATTTTTTTGAAACTGTAAGCAGTTTGAAGTTGCCCCTCTTTAACATTTAAGTATGTTTAACAATAGCATAGTACAAAAAGCTCTACAACCCCTTACAATAGACAACCAAATGCTTTTGAGAAACTGAGCAGGGTGCTTCATTATGTATGTGTTCAGGCAACAGGTCTTTCTCCTGGCCAGTTGCCCATACCCACCCCCCACTCGTCTGTTCGTATCTTCTATGCACAGTGTTCTGCCCCTTTGATGTCTACCCTTCCTCTATCCGGTTTCACAACACTGACCCATCTTTTTGTTTTGCCATCTCCCATTGGTGGGCTACTCTGGCTGATGCCAAGCAAGTAGCGCAGGATCAATTGTATATGGCAGGTAACCACAGTGTACAATTCAAAGCCTTGCTGCACCGTGCTAAACTGTTCCCTGCTACGCTGGCAAAGGTGCATTATTGCCTTTGACAGATTAGATATTCAACCCATTGACTGATACAGTCCTTAGTAAGCTAAAAGTTAAGACACTATCTCCAAGCCTGTCCAGAAGGCTATGCCCTACATTGTCCCTACATGTTCCAGTTCTTTCAAGGGATCTAGCAGTAATATCCGATTCACAGGGACCATCCTTCAAGGTCCAAACCCAGAAAGAGGCAGAGAACAATGAAAAGCTCCTCCTCAAACTCTATAAACTTAAAGCCCCAAAGATGACTTGTTGCAGAATACTACTTTCAGGTGTCCTGTCAAAGGATCGAAAACAAAAGGATTGCATCCTCGGTGGGGAGGGAGGAAAACTCTTACCTGTGGCGATTACTTATGAGGCCTGGATCTTTTTGATGGTTTCCAAGGTGTACCAACTTATTTCTCTCAGCCTAGATCTCTACTACACACGCTCTCCCCCATGTTGCTGGAAGCGATCTAGAAGTTGTTATCCCGGAACATAATCGAGAGGGTTCCCCCAGGGGATGAAGGACATGGATTCTGCTCTTGGTTCTTTATGAACGAGGAGAGGTGTTACAGTAGGTTGAATATTCTGAGATGGTGCGAGTCCTGTGGTAAGCCCGAGATATGAAACAGACCGGAGGACATGTTGGAACAAGGAATTTTATTACATAAGAGAGATGCCTATTCTATCCCTATTAACAATGGTGATGAGGTTGTTCCCTATTCTAAAGTAAAGAAAAATTTAAAAAACAAGTGTTCGTCCGTATGTCTTACAAACCTAAAGTATGTCATATGTCCTAGACTCTCCCTACCACTACTGATCTAAATAACAGAGATTCTCTCGAAGTTACTTCTGTTCAGTAATTTAGGTGCTAGGTGGCTGGTTCCTGACCTCCCAACCAATAATGTTTTAGGGATCTCTCTCCTCCTCTTCAGGCTCTAGCTTGCTCGATAGTTCAAAATTAAGAAAAGATATTATGGTTTTCAGTGTCGAAAGAAAAACTCATACAGTTTGTCCTCACAAAGTTCTGCTTCCTCTATGATGTATTGTTTTAGGTTCTCTAATGCCACAGCTCAGTATAAGTTATCTGGCCCTCGAGGCCTTATCATCCTGGGTTTGGAGTCACTCCTTTGTACGATATTCTCTATTGCAGCCCCCTGTGGCACTCGCAGCACTTCAGACCTTATGATTCTTCGTGCGGTTCATTCCTCTTTACGGTAATTTATGTTAAAACGTCTCTAGGTGTACCCCGCCTTCTTTGGTTTGTTTCACTCCTCGTACGTTATCTAGTTTCACCCCTTTAGAGCTATTCTGCCCTCCAGGCCTGCTGATTCTTTGGTTGGTTTACCACCCTCTTGAGTCATTTCTGGTTCAACCCCCCCTGCTTTTGGGTTGTTGCTAGTCTTTACTTCCTAACTTCGTTTCGCCCCTCTGTTCGGATGCTCTAGTTTCACCCCTTTTGGAATGTTTGGCCCTTCAAGCATACTAGATCTCAGGTGCAGTTCACCCCTGTGTCGGGTGTTTAGATGGTGTGACTTTCCAGAGTGTCTCAGACCCCTCTCCTCCCACTTCTCACCCTCGTGCCTGCTCTCCTACGCCGTGGTTCGACTAGGGAGGCAGCATCCATCTGTGTCTCCGGGCCACGGCTCTGTCGTCCTCGCAGTCGGGTCTTGTGCATCGTTTCTTCCCACCTCTGCTTTGCAGTACTTTGGTATCAGAATAGCTGGACGTCATTGTGCCGCTGTGGAGGGACTCTGCTTCCCTGCTCGCATGCCGGCTGTACGTCTCTCCGGCTCCCTACTCATCTGCGATCGTCTGTGTTCCACAGGGTTGGGATTCCCTCAAACCACCCTGTTCTGTGCATGGTCCTGCACCCAGGAAGGGAGGGAAGCATCCATTCTGCAGCTGTTCGCTCAGGTTGCTTGCCATCAGGAGGGTTCTCTCTGGCTCTTTCAGCTTCCTTAGAATCTCGCTTAAACCAGAGAGAGCAGACCATTGGTTCCATTCTTCAGGTTTAAGAGCCAATAACATTGGGTCAGAGACCAATCACTGTATGCTTTGACGTTATTACGTTCCAAGACTTTCCTAAGTGTTCAACTTGCGTCGTGCCTGCTGAGAGACTCTCTGTGGTACCCAAAAGGTATCGCTGTTTTCCTTTGCACGTACCCATGCCCACTTAGCAGTGTGAGCCCTAGAGAACAGTGGAATTGGTACTATGCTTCAACTTGCCTTGGCGTTGCAAGAAAATAACCATTAAAAAGCTGCACCCTGGCTCGGAAGCATTAGCTGGTGTTCTTGATCTGATATGGCATTTATAACGCACCTATACACAAACGTTTCAAGGTTTCTTGCATTACAAACGCTGAAATAGCTCCACAGCTATACTTGAATTACAGATGTGTCCATATACCATTTTGGCTACACAACCTAGGAAGTCAGTGGAAGAGCAGCCAGTACCAGATCTGTCAGTATGTAACTGAAGGCTGAATCCACATCCTGTGTGTTTGCCTGGGAAGGTTTGAATGTTATTAACCTAATGACTGGGTGACCACCAAATGTTTGAAAGGTTTCAGGATTGGTGGCTAGATGCACACTATGCTTCAATAAAATAGGGGATTCTGCACCTTACCTTGGCCAATCACTAAGCAATCTGAAGCTGGTGAGGTAAAGTAGCATCTCTTCTGTGGCAACCTGCTCAAGATCAAAATTCAACATGTTATGAAGCTTTTATACTGCGCCAAATCGCCACCTTTCTGGTCACGGAGTACCAAGGCTTGTTTTGAGGTCAGCATTGTGAGGGGTCAGAAATGAGAGGCAGACACAAAGTGGTAGTGTTTTCAACATCAGACATGTTTATTAACATAATAGGGTTGGAGAAATGCCCATCTGTCCCTATCCTAAAGAGAGTTTCCCTACCTAGGGAACTAACACTAAAGATTAGTCTGTGTCCTGTCATCAAAATTGTATACACTTTCCTTGTGTCCAAAACATTAATCTGGTCGTCACACTAGATGTGATCAACTAAAGGTATAAGGAAAGTGTTTTTGATGTAGGTTTCGTAAAAGGTGTTCAGAAACAGAAAACAGAAATCCTACAAAATAATCCTTGGATCCAGAGGGTGATTCCCTTCCCCTGGATGTCTCGAGTAGGATGGCAAAAGTCTTTCAATCTTTCAAACAAGAACTCTTTGGAGATGGTAAAAGTGTCTATTTTAAGAAACCACTTCTTAAGGATGGAAAATTTCTCTTTCAAGTAATAACTTCTTACGGAGAATATCCTGGTATACTCCCCTGCCAGGAAGCCTTTGGTAGGTTCATCAGATCCCCAGGTATACTCTCCTGCCAGGTATCTATCCACAATGTCTTACTTATATTTTAAAATGGATTACCTGGCATACTCCCCTGCCAGGAATCCCTTTCTGGGGTTTGAGATCCTCTGGTATGCTTCTCTGCCAGGTATCTTCTCCCCAAAGATGTGCTTCTTTCACCAGGGTTTCTTTTAACGTTCTCACTGTCTCTCAGTATAGCGCAGTTGTATTCCCTTCACTGTATATACTTTCTTGGCTTGAAGTTCTATGTGTTCCAACTTTCCCTACATTGACATCTCATATATGGAGACTTGTTCAAGTTCGACCTTTTAACTTCCTTCAGTAGTATTCATCCTCTTTTGTTAACACTTACTCCAACTTTCCTCATATTGATATCTCGTATATGGTGATTTGGTCAGGTTTTGTCTTTTAACTCCTTCACTAGCATTTATTGGCTTGTGGCAATCCTTGCTCTAACCTTCCCCACATTGACATTTCATACATGGGGATTTGGGCAAATTCTGTCTTTGTTTTCTGTTTTGATGGTATTCAAAATAAGTTCTTAATGGTGCACATGCCTGTCGGTACTCCCCGGGGTCCCCAACATCTCTGGGCAGACTCACTGGTGTCTGGCAGCGCCTCTGACCCAGGACACGTTGCTCCAGTGAAGCTTTCGCCTTGGGATGGCGTTCTCTGCTCTGCAGACATTCTCTCAGCTTTTCTGCTGGCTCTGCATTCGTCCGCCGGTAAGCCTGCTGCTTCTGCACTCAACCGCACTGCCGCTGGCGTTGCTGTTGCTGCCAGTTCCCCAGCAATCCTCTTACGGTGCCTGTGGTGTCTTCTGTGGCCTCGCGTCACTTCGGTAAGTACTGCTTGCATGTGCCAGGCTGAAAGCACCTGCTTTCTCTAGCACGGTCTGTTCCTGTCCTGCTGCCTTCTCCTGTGGTTCTGCTTCCTTATTCTTCCGTTAAGCTTCTCTCTCTCTCATTCTCACTCTCTCTCGCCAATGCGGACACCATTTTTAAATGTCCCGCACAGTTGGGTTTTATTACAACAACTAGCCTGCATGTTCAGCTTAGGGTTTCCTTTGATCCATCTTAACTCCCTTTTCATCTTCCTCGTCTCAGTACTTGAGGTGTTATGGGACTTATAGGGCGTACAGGGCGTATATGACTTATAGGACTTATAGGATTTTGTTTGGCACAACATCAGACAGCAGATGTTGTATTATGTACATTTGAGGTGTAAATGTTATTCTGTCTAGAATGTCTGGCAGGAAGGGGTTGTAGGGTTTTGTAACTGGAGGGATTTGTATAGTGACAACATGCCGTCTGGAATTTAGGAATTATGGGGTCTTCTTCATTTGGAAGGGAAGAATACTATCTCTTCCGATGGGGTGAGGGTCATCACATCTCCCCGACAGCCATCTCCTCCCATGTGATCCTCCCTCATAATACCACCCCAATGGTCAGGATCAGGTAGCGCCTGCCGTCCCCTGGCCACATGGGAGGAGATCTCTGTCTGGGGATTAGTGATGACTCCACAGGATTCATCACACTAGCCACAACCCTGTATGGCACCTTCACCACAAGACTGTCGGTCCCTTTTCCTGGACAGAACTTTGCACTGTAGCACTGCCTTGTTTAACCTAAATTGAGACATATCCTCCCATGTATCATGCACAGTGATTTTGAAACCTGTGCGGATTGTCCTCAATTACTCCTCTGCCAAGACGCACAGCCTTTGCCTGGGACCTTCACATGCGAGGCACTCTTGCAAGACATGTCGATCTTTCTTTAGTCGGTCTGTTCTCCGCAGGTGAGCACGGTCATAGGCCGTTGAGAGTCCTCAAACCACGCAACCACTTTGCCACTACCCCTTCCCCATTCCAAGGAATGACAGCATGAGTGAACTTGCTTCTCAAAGAGCAAGCAACTTGGCTTCAACTTACACTTGGTCAAGCGAACACCGTCCCGGAGTGAGGACTCTTTGCCACCTTGTAGCCTGTGCCAGTTCAGAGAAACACTAGCACAAGAGAGAAGGGCACTCTCACAGCGAGAAGTGAACTACACCCCACTGCGAATTGGCTGCGATTGGGTGTTGGGAGATGGTAAAGGCCTTCTCTGTGCAAAAACTACATAAACAAAGGTCAACACAATGCTTGCACAAGGATCAAGCAGAATTGGTACAGCGCACAGGCTCATAACACACACAGATGACTACACCCAGGTCTGGCATGTGGCCAAGCAGGCTCGCACAGAGCTGGAGGCATCCTTACAGACATCAGGCACAGATCTGTACATGCCTGTTGCGCACATGGGGGACCCCTGCAAAAGGCATGTCGGCAGCACAGGGCCAGGCCTCAGACTCTGAGCTGTAGCCCTCCTCTGTGACCTACCCCTGCTATATATCTGTTCTATTACCTCTGAAAAGCGCTCTGTTATACATCTGTACTGTTGTATACTTCTGTAAAGCGATCCGTTGTGTAGCTGTATTGTTGTATACCTCTTTGAAGGGCCCTGTTGCTTCTTGAAGCTAGGTCCGTACTCCATAAATACCTTAATAACAATATTAAAGGCAAGAGTCGCCCCCTACTCGCCACCCCCTCCGGTGAGGTCACTGCTTCACCACCCTAGTCTATCATTATTTTCCAACACGGTCCATGCATTGGCCCCACACCTTTTGAGTCCCATTCACAGTGGACCACTCCTATCCTGGATGAAGTCTTTCCTGGGTTCGCCCTTCTGGCCCACTACAAATACGCCTAATTTTACAGCCTAACGAGAACTCTGGCAACCGTCAATGTGTGCAGCAGGAGTGGGGCATTAGACGCTTCTTGGACTGGGTTATTAGTCTCTCATGAAGAGTTTTCATCTCTTCATGACCAGTCCAGACATGTGGACCTTCCCAATGATATTTTATGGGAAATCCCATAGGTCCATGCTAGGAGTGCTCACAACAACCATACTCCTGTGCCTTTGATTCTTTGACCCTATGGATGTACCAGGCTGAACATCATCCTCCTGGACTCTAGCACAGACCAGGAATTGATCAAGGACAAAGCACACTCCTTTACTGCAAAAGCCTGTCGGCCGTCACCAAGCCTGTGACTAAATAGACCTCATCATTGTCAAAATACAACAAAAACCAAAGCTCAACTGGAGGCTTCAGAGGCTTACTGACTTGCCCCCAAAGCAGGGATAGGAAGAGCCAGAGTAGCAGACCTCTGCCAGTGAAAAATGACACAACTCTGCAAAGGCATCTCGAGTACAGTGCTAAGCCAGGCTGCCAAGCCTAAGGTTTGATGTTCCCAAAGCCCTGTTGCACTCTTTGTTGTTTAGGGTATGGCAGGTTTTTTGTGCACCAGAGTCTTTGAGGACACGAATCCCAACCTGAGAAAGACCAGCAACTTATCACAACACAGTGGGAATGGAATGCCAAACACTATACCAAGTTGAACAAGTCAAAGAGATGACACAACACAATGCACATGAAAAGGGGGAGGGGGCAAGAGGGATTTTAAAACATGTGCCATACGATGACCCAACTCTGGGGAAAAAGACCGACTTAGATTGGCCCATAGAGTTAAGTGAGATGCAGTATCAATTGGGGCTTAGGTGGGGAGCGGGGTGCAGAATTGAAACAGGAAAGCCTGGTATAAAAGACCCCTAGGGCTGAGACTGAGTGTAAGGTGTTTGGGTGAGGCCAGGTGGTGTGGAGGCGGACAGAGACCAGGAGGAGGACAGCAGGTGGAGCAGAGAGTAAAGGAATCTATTGCGGTTGTTGATGCTGTTACAGATATGGTACTACATTTGAGCAAGCGTGGTACCAAGTTGAGAGAGTGAAGGGGTGTGTGTGTAGAAAGGTAGAGGAGGGGAAAAGTGAGTGACATCGAGGGGGGTGAAAACAAGCGAGAGTGTGTGTAGTAGGGGTAGGAGATAGTAGTTGGTGAAATAAGGAGGAAGAGAGCGAGCGAGGAGTGTAAGAAGATAAGAGGGACAGAAGAGAAGTGAAAGGAACGGGAGAGACTGTCGGGAAATCAGACCGGGCGAGAAGATCAGAGAGAAGGGATAGAGCGAGGATATTAGACCTAGGATAGAGCGACACAGAGGGAGTAGCGAACAGGAGGTAGAGCAATGAGTGTTGACAACAGGGGGAAGAGTGAAAGAGTGGGAGAAAGTGTTTGTCTGACAAGATACAGGCACAGTTATAAAGCATATTTGTGCGATCTTGGGGAAAGTAGTAGAGTAGGGTGTCTTTAGTAAATGCCTGCAGTGAAACAAGATAGAAAAGGCCTTGGCCATTAGGCCCTTACCTGAAGCTCAGTAGACAGTAGTGGATACTGATCTCTAGTTTCAACTACACCCTTAGGTGTTGGGGACGGCTAGGGTAGAGGAAGCCCACGGAGGGTCTAGGGACCAGATGGGGAAACCCACTAATTGAAACCATCTGCAGTTTGACGTGATCAAAGGGGGTGACCTAAAAAATATTCAATTAAAACCCTTTATCCTTGTTGTCTCTGGAATGGAGCTCAATATTGCTTGTGACAGTTGGGGTGCAACTCCAGGCTCTGCCAATTTGGCTGAATGGCTAGTCTCTAACTCTGGAGGCCTATAGATGTGGCAGGTCCCTTCCTCCACTCTAGTCAGGATCTCCATGCTTCTCTTTTGTGGGGAAAGCCACCCTCTATTGCCTTCCAGTTATTCGATGGAAGCAAACATCCTTGAGGGATGTTTTGAAACCTCTTAAGAGTATGGAAGAAAGGGGACGGGACATCACCTTAGGGACAGTGGTACTCTTAGTCCATAGTCCTCTTTACTCCATAGGCCCTTCATCCTACCCCACTAAAATAATCTCTGCCTGACTTCATAAAGGGACTGACGTTTGGGTGGGGCGTCCAGTAGTGGTGTATGGGACTAGAGTGCTGCTGGGCACTGCGGTTAGGGAGATGTCAGTTGTATGCTTAATCCCCTCCCGTAGTGAGACGCCCAGCACTTTTTTCTGGCTTTTTGGTTCTTTTTCTTTCTCTCCTTAATGAGGGGAGCTGTTCCCACCCCCTCATTCATTCCCATTTGCTCTGACTTTGGGAACTCTCTTCTTTGTTTTACCTTATTCTATGGAGTCTTGCTCTGCTCCATATCTCTTTAAAGGCATTTGTGTTAGACTTTTGCAGCACACAGCACCATATGTGTGTTTCTGCTCGGGACCCTTTGGGTTCTCCTACTGTACTTAAGGAAAGTGGGATACTTTGTATCCTTCCAAAAACGTTAACTTATAAGAGATTAGCACACACCACCTCATGTGGAGTGCTAAGGGAGATACATAGTCTCTGTTCCTGTGACTTTGGGGTCACACTGACAACCCTATATTAATGGCTGGTGGCGTGTTCTACCAACCTTTTAGCTATTTTTTTTACCGCAGACTATTCACTGCCACGGTTATACACAAAAGGGTCACCTATGCATTAACATAGGGACTCCTTTCTTTTTTTGGCATTTCTAACGTGGCTGTCCTTTGTCAGCCTTCTTCTACCATTCTGGGGGTGGGAGGGTCTGAATGTATGTGGGGAGCCCGCCCAGGTTCCAGTGTCTCTCCGAGGACAGGATTTGACACTCACCTGTCCTTTGTCTGCTGATGTGCCTAAATGGAATCCGTTCCCACTGGGGGGGATTGGCTGTCCTGATTTGACAGCCTTCCTCCGTCCCTTTCTGTGAACTTCAGGGAGAGTTTGCAGAGGAGTGAATGGGAAAACTGAATAAAAGGTGAGGTTCCTGAGGCAGAAGGCAAGTCGACCACTGGAACAGAAGACCCAAAGCTGAAGACAACCAGAGATGCCTGCAGACCCCAGTAACTGTGACATGACCACTGCTGTCCTGACCCAGTTTTCTTATTGACAGAGGAGCTCTGAGGAGGACATCTTCTTCCCTTTGGCTGGTGGGACCAACCAGCCTTAAGACGAAATACAGATCGGGGTGCTGTGACCTTGTAGGGCTGCCCACTGTTAATACTAGGGGACCTCCAACCCATTTGCAGTGCAACGTCCGTGAGTTAATAAATCCTCCCAGAACTTTGGTGAGCTCCAGCTAGACCTCCAGAGGCACCTCCAGAGGCACAATCCCACTCATCCAATTCCGCTCACCAGGACTGCATAATTGAGGTATCACAGGCGGTAACCGTTCATTGTTGGAGCTGATAAAAAGGCACCAAAACGGCAGACTTGGGAGACCGAAGAAATTCTTGCTGAGGGTCCTTTCTCTCGACTGCTACTCTGACATCCCATTCAGAGACTTTCCTTTTGTCACCAGACCGAGGAATAAGGAGACCAGGTCTGTCTCTGCTGCACAGGAAAGAATCCAACTGCATTTTCTTCAACTGCCCTAAGGTACTGCGGGGCTCAAGGTAGAACTTACCTCAAGCCGAATAGTCGCACCGCTGTGACTGGAGTGTGATATTGGGTGTCCACCCATACCTCTTGCCCAGGCTTTACAACTTGTGCTCTTTTAGAGTCCTTTGCAGGGTCCTTATAAATAGTGTTATCCTTCCAAAGCATTTTATTTAAGTATCTGAAGTTTCTGATGCTTGTTAATCTTTTTAGAATCACATGCTGTGCATATGGTCCGACATCCAGTGGTAACCGCGGAGTATTGCATATTATCTTTCGAGGATCGAAAGGGGACGTCGGCATAGGCGTGTCTGTAACCCTATCTCTGCCGTGTAGTGTACCCAAAATCCAGAGCTCTTACATAAAGATAGCGTTATTGTCATTATTATCGACTTTGTCGTTATTCCCGTTAAGTCACTTCAACTGTTGAATACTATGAAACAACACCAAAGACTGCTGCAGACTTTCGACACTTGTTGATCCCGGCGGCGCTGCCGTCCACATGGCCGGGCCTTCTGGCCAGCCTAAACAGTAGGGAGAGTGGGGTCGGGTTGGATATTTTCTTTACAAGTATGCCTTTCCTCTTTCGCCCTCTATGCTCCCTGGGTTTTATCATTGCTGTAATTGTCGTTCGCTATGGAAAAGACGCCATTTAGGTTTTGTTCCTCATGCAGGGCCAAATATTTTTGGAAAGACGAACACACTTGGTGCAACAATTGTCTGCCCCTCGACCACAACGAAGCGAGTTGCGCGGCCTGTAGACTCCTGCGCCCTAAGACGCTTAAGGAGCGCCGCTTGAAGCGGTGGGCGGCCTACGGCATGTCGCAGGCTGAATGTTCTTCCCCCGCTGTTGCAACCGCCGAAAGTGATGGGGGAACTAGCGGTGACCAGGCCTTTGTCGGAAGCCTTTGACCTAGCGGCGGGCTGTTCTCGGTCCGCGACGCCCGTCCCCGACCCCACCAGCCCCGACACGAGTAACGCTATGGGGAAAACACCAAGCAACAGGAGCGCACACGATCATAACACCAAACACACAACCCAAGGTTCTGCTTCAGCGGCACTGTCTAAGCATACCAAAGTGCCAACGGAACCGTCAAAATCTTCGACGGGAGTCTCTGATCGGCAGCCTTCCCCACAACCTTGACCTGCGACTGGGCAATCCAAAGTAAAGGGTGCTAACACTAAGAGACACGCAGACGTCGAGGCGATCCAGGAGGACGCACAGGCGCCGCTTAAGGCCTGGGTGGCGGCGAATCCACCCCTCAGCCCCCGATTCACCCAGTGGCATCGAAATCCACAGCTCAGCCTCCGGTTCACCCGGTGGCGTCAAAATCCACCGCTCAGCCTCTGCTTCAGCCGGTAGACCGTCCGGATTCTCCGACCATTGCTGAGAGCATCGCAAGGATCACTTAGGCAGTTAGACTGAAGGAGTGGTCGAAGGAGGCAGCAAAGAACGGCCTAGAGACGTGTCGAAGGACACGCCACAGCGCCTCTAACCCCACAGGGCTATGCTAGTCCTGTGTCTTTGTCAGGCACATTAGGGGGAAAATTCCGACGTCACAGGGAAGAAGATTAACCCTTTCCTCCCCTGCACCCCTCTGGTTCATCCTCCTGGACCAGGGAGAAATTTGAGGGATGTATGGACAGATTAGAAAAATGTCTCTTATTCTGAGACCCTTGCTCCCAAGAGGCCTCGAGAAAACTTTCCTTCTTCTCCTGGATCCAAGTTCCAAATGACCTTGGAAGATCCACATGAGGAGTTTACTTGTATCCTTACAAATGATGATGTTATGGACACTTATGATCAGGATGAAGATGGCATCTTTCTGGAAAACTACAATGTGGATGATCAGACAGGTCTTATGGGGTTTATAGTCATAAAATCGAATGCAAAAATGTCGAAAGTCAAAAAATCGAAAAAATGTCAAACATAAATTTGAATTTCTTTTTTAATACTTTTTTTATTCGAAATGGGGGGTTCCCCCAACCCCCTCACCTTTTTTTTTACATGCGGAACCCCAAAAAAAGATATAAATAAAAAAATTAAGAATTCGATTTTTTTTTTCTTTCGACATTAAGTTTTCAAATTTATTGTAATTCAAATTTCTTTTTCGATATTATGACTGACCACCGTTTTATGGAAAATTGGGAAGACGGCCGTCGGGTTGATGCTCAACCCTGGACGTCCCCTACTCCCACCCAGGACCCCGATGTCCTGTGCATTGATTCCCCTCCCCCCCCGGCTCTGCAAGCCTCCCCAGTGAACGACCAGATGGCGTTCAACACCATCTTGAAGAAGGCGGCTGACCATTTTCAGATCGCTACTCACCAAGCCTTACCAGATTCTGATTTCATGGAGGATATACTCAAAGAAAAACCTCTGGCCTGCCAGGCCATCCCTTTGTTGAACTCAATCAAGAGGAGATTGGCACCTTCTTTGTTTATGCCGGGCCAGACCTAGGGTGGAGAAGCTGTTTCAGCCTACTCTGACCGACCCAGCCTACATCAAGGGTCATGCCACTCCAGATTCATTAGTGGTTACCACTACTAGAAAACGGGCTGGTGTTCCCCTGTCTACAGGAGAGGCACCACCCGATAAGGTATCCAAGAGACTTTATGCACTGGGGGAAAAGGGTAACAACGGCTGCTGTGTTTACCACCCGTATAGCCAATAACACCACGCTATTGGCCAGCTATGCAGACGTCCAGTGGAACCTTCTGCAAGAAGGCCTTCAGGGAGTGCCAGAACCTACAAGGACCAAGCTGCTCGCCATTGTTTCCGAAGGCAAGCAGGTGAACCAGAATGTGCTCAAAAACACTCTGGACTCTGCCGAGACAGCGGGGAGAACCCTGGCACAAGGTACCTTGCTCAAGAGACATGCATGGCTGAGGAACTCCGGTTTCAAGCCAGAGACCCAAACCCGTTGAGGAGACCAACCTGTTTGGCAAGGCAGTGGATGATGCCCTTGAAACAGCTGAGAAAGAACATGAAACACTCAAGTCCCTTCAAAAAATTACCCGGAAACCCTCCCCTCAGATAGGAAGCGCTCCCGCTGGTCCTTTCATGGCCAGTTTCGTTTTTCCCAGAACCAGTATAATGCAGGAAGCAACTGGAATTCGAGACAAGGGTCTAATACCTCCACCACTTATCCACCAAAAGGCCAGCGGTGTGGGAAAGGTAGAGGATGAGGTTCCAACCCCGAGGCGCTCCGGCCTCTGGTCAGAAAAAACCTGCGGATCCAGGTCCCCTCCCATGCAACCCCAGTCGGGGGGGGGGGGCGGCGTATAACATCTTTCCTTACTGCATGGAAGGGGATAACGGACCAGTGGATACTCAAGACGGTCGCCCACGGGTACTGTATAGAATTTGCCCGAGCACCCCAATTCAGACCGCCAAGATCAAGATGCCTGACGCTAGACCACCTGCGAATCCTACTGCAAGAGGTGCAGACCATTCTAGGAAAGGACACCATAGAAGTCGTCCCTATTCTACAGGTAAACAAGGATATGTATTCAGTGTACGTCCTTGTACCCAAAAAGGATCTCACCATGCGCCCTGTGCTAGATTTGCGCCCAGCAAACAAGTTTGTCAAACCTCAAAAGTTTTGTATGGTCACTTTACAAGAAGTAATCCCGCTGTTAAAACAGGGTGATTACATGGCAACACTGGACATGAAAGATGCATACTTTCATATTTCAATGTTGCCAGCGCACAGAAAATACCTAAGGTTCATGATGGAGGACAAGCACTATCAGTTAAAAGTACTCCCCTTTGGCATTGCCTCAGCACCAAGGGTGTTTACAAAGGTACTGGCAGTAGCAGCAGCACACCTGCGCAGACTATCCATCCCGGTTTACCCTTACCTCAACGACTGGCTCATAACAGGGTAGTCCTACGAAACATGCCTATAGAACACTCAGAGACAATAGACCTCTTATTCAGTCTGGGATTCTCCATCAATGATGAGAAATCCAGCCAAGACCCCAGTCAAGTCAAACAGTTTCTAGGGGTTCTAATTCGGACAAGACGGACTCGTCTTCCCCTCCAACGAGAGGGTTCAAAACATGCTGTTTCAGATCCCTCAGTATGTAGCCAGTCGGGAAGTGATGGTACGCAAGGCCAAGCAACTGTTAGTAATTATGGTGTCCTGCATTTACTTTGTTCCTCACGCGCATCTGCTCATGCGTCCCATGCAAGAGTGGCTCAACAGCCACTGGTGTCAGGCCAGCGGACAATGTGAAGATCTGGTAGTTGTCTCGCGAGCCCTCGTTCTCTCTCTGCAGTGGTGGTCGAAGGAAAGCCTCTTGAAGGGGAAAACCTTCACCACCCCCGCAGTAGAAGCCACTCTCACGACCGACGCATCTCTCACAGGGTGGGGGACTCACCTGCTTCAGCAGATGGCACACGGCGCGTGGTCCCCACAAGAAGCTTCCAACCACATAAATCTGTTGGCGCTATTAGCAGTATTCAAAGCACTGCCTTTCAGACACAGTTACAGGGGTAGAGAGTCCTGATCTTTACAGACAGCACCACAGCCATGTACTACCTGTTCAAACAAGGGGGCACGCACTCTGTCCCAAAACATTTGGATATTGGCTCTCAAACACAGGATGTTACTGTTGCACCAACACATCCCAGGGGAACTCAATCTTCTGGCAGACGTACTCAGCAGAGATTTCCCACTGCCCGTAGAGTACGAATGGCCACTACACGAAGACATTGGGCCTCATTACAACCTGCCAGTCCGGGACGTGCAAAATCAGTGATGGCGGTAAAAACGTTTCCATGTCCGCAAGGTTGCGGAAAAACCGTCTGATTACACGCTGTCGGTCGCGCGCACCACACAGACTCGGAAACGTTGTTACCGCCGTCACGGAAAACCCCACGGAAATGGAAATAACGCAGCCACAAGTGGCGCAAAACCCATGTCCGCCTCCGCCGCCACGGACACAGAACCGGAAATACCATGATCGCCAAAACAGGAAACAGAGAGGCGGCCATCATATAAAAGCACAATCCATTGCCATCCAGAGTCAGCACAAGCACAATCCTAAATCTGAGAAGCCAAAAGGGACCACCAGCATGTCTGCCAGGATTCCTGCTCAGAGGCAGCGCAAACAGCGCTTCAGCGAGGCGGAGCTAACCGTCTTGGTGGAGCACATTGTGGACAATGCAGAGATGCTGTTCAGCGCCGACCAACGGCGTGCCACACAGCAGCGGAGGAAGGAGGTGTGGGCCAAAGCTGCACGCAAGTGCACCGCTGTGGGCGTGACAGTGAGGAGCGTGAAGGACTGCCACAAGTGGTGGGACGACCTGAGGCTGAGGGTACGCAACCTCATTTCCACGCACCGCCAACGCAGCAGTGGGACAGGCGGAGGACCCCCTTCCCCACTGAGGCTGCAAGCATGGGAGGAGCGTTGCAGCAGCGTCCTCCACCTTGAGGCAATCCATGAGATCGCGGAGGCTGAGGCAGGAGTGAGCCCACCTGCAGATGCCGGTAAGTGCCCAAACATGAATGCCACATGAAAATATGCAGTTGTTAGTACTGGGCCAAAGGACCCATTAACAACCCCCTTCCCCCAGGCAGTGCATGTGTGGGCCAAAGGACCCATTAACAAGCCCCCCCCCCCCAGGCAGTGCATGTGTGGGCCAAAGGACCCATTAACAACCCCCCCCCCTCCCCAGGCAGTGCATGTGTGGGCCAAAGGACCCATTAACAACCCCCCCCCCCCCAGGCAGTGCATGTGTGGGCCAAAGGACCCATTAACAACCTCCTCCCCCCAGGCAGTGCATGTGTGGGCCAAAGGACCCATTAACAACCTCCCCCCGACCCCCACGGCAGTGCATGTGTGGGCCAAAGGACCCATTAACAACCTCCCCCCCCCCCAGGCAGTGCATGAGTGGGCCAAAGGACCCATGATCCGTATGGCAACCAATATCACAGAATGCATACACCAGCAATCAGATGCATGTGACTAACACTATTCAATGTACAATCTTAATGACGCATGTGATGCACCCATCTGCCACCACAACAACACTAATTGCATGCCCTTTGTGTCCCCACAGCCGTTTCAAGTGACAGTGATACTGCACAACAGGCCAGCCAATCTGCACCGGCAAGTACACAAGCCACCCCCACCACACAGGAGGATGCTGCCGGCTGTTCTGCACCTCTGGCCACATTACCAGCCACTACAGATGTGCCGCCCACCACCACCACCACCGACATCCCCACCGTCTCCACACTGCCTGAGTCTAGACAGGTGCCACGGGAACCTATCATGGCCACCCAACACAACACCGAAGGCAGCAGCACTGCAGAGGGGGTGGCCTGCAGTGATTACAGTGCCCCGCAAGAGCACTCGGAAACGGGGCCACAGGGGGAGAGGCCCACATTGGAAGACCTGGGCTCCTTCCATGAGCTGGAGTTCAGCCCCACATCACTGAGGAGTCCCATGAGGTCGCCCACCCCATCCTTGGCCGAACTGAATGCCCGCATGCAGTGGATGGAGGAGCAGCAGGCTACCCACACCCAGCTGGTGGAGAGGCAGCTAGAGGAATCCAGGCTGCAGAGGGAGAGCTACAGCGCCTCAGTGCGTCGCCTGTCGAGGTCCATCGGACGCTTTGCAAGCACTATAGTAACCCTTGCACGCCATGTGCGGGAGGGCAACAACCACACCTCCAGGCTTGTAGAGGCCATGTTGGTTGGCCAACAGGCAAATCTGGCACGGATGCCCCCAATCCCAGATTCTGCGCAATCAAACACCCCATCCAGCTCCACTACTGCCAGTCCAAGGAGGCGCTCGAGTAGGCTAACGGATCCCTCGGGCAAGGTTGCACAGGCACAGAAGCGCACACGGAAGTGATGGCATGTGTGTGGGGCAGTGCAGGACACATGTGGACTACAAGGGTGTGAGAGGGGTGGGCACGTTTGGGTGGTGGGGAAGGTAGTTTTGGGGGTTTGAACAATGGGGCCTGGGAGGGGGTGGGCACGTTTGGGTGGTGGGGTAGGTAGTTTTGGGGGTTTGAACAATTTGTCCTGGGTGGGGGTGGGCACGTTTGGGTGGTGGGTGGCCCCGGGTGTACAGCTTCCCTAACCAATGCACCTCCTTCCCTGTTGTTATTACATCAATACATCACCATTTCGAATCAAGACATACATGTGTGGACATTGATCATTTATTTTGCAGTGCAACTATTAATTCATTGTTGTCACCATGTTCGTGCATTTCTGTGAATGTGCTGTGACTCAAAAGTAAATGCGAATCAGGGCATCTCGTGCTCTCTGGCCATCATGTGGACCCCCAGGGGGAGGCGGTGCCATCCCATCTCCATCCCCAGCCCCATCCCCATCCACATCCCCATCCACATCTTCCTCTGGTGGCATTGGGATGTTCCTGTGCAGGCATATATTGTGCAGCATGGCACATACGAGCGTGATTTTACCCGTCTTCACTGGGCTGTACAGCAGTGATCCGCCAGATCTGCTCAGACAGCGGAAACGGGCCTTCAGCAGTCCAAATGTCCTCTCAATCATTCCACGTGTGCGGATATGTGCCCTATTGTATGCCTTTTCATGCCTGTTCATTGGTCTCCGTACAGGAGTCATCATCCATGGCGTGAGTGCATATCCCGCATCACCTACATGGGATGTAGATGGGGGAACATGTCAGTGTTTGTGGCATCATGTCCTCATCTGCTGCTGTGCAATCTTGTATCATCATTCATTCATGCATATGTACCATGCAGTGTATGGAGGTATGTTTTGGGCATCACGATGTATGTCGCTAACTGGATATGGGCCTACACATTAACTTGCATGTTTACTGTGTCCTGCGGGTGACATTTGATTGTGTGCATGTCACGGTGCAGTGCTGTCCACACATGGCAGAGTGACTCCACTGTACGGAAGTAGTAAAAACACGTCGTCTCATTTACACGCCTCTCGTGCCTTTTGAGGCAGTGTTTCAATTGAGGGTGGGTGTCTGCAGTGGCACAAGGTTCATGGGACAGTGACGGGATTGGCTGTGCCAGCGTGTGCACGGGCACATTGTGGTGCCCTGTCATGTCTTCCTTCATGATGTTTGGCATCCGCTGTGCGGTCACAGCGGCACACTCACAATGCTCATTGGCCTGGACACACACACACACCACTTCGACAGGGTTGTAGCATTGTCAGCTGTACTCACCCAATAGCCATGGGCTTTGTCCGGCATAGCGTTCCATGTACCGTGGCAACGTGGAATTCTGCAGTACCATTGAGTCATGTGATGAGCCTGGGAAACATGCGCAGCAGTGTGTAATCAGTTGCATGGCATCACAAACCATCTGGACATTCAAAGAGTGATACTGTTTCCTATTGCGGAACACCGCCTCAATTGCACGTGGTACTGTCAGCTCAACGTGGGTGCAGTCAACTGCGCCTATGCAATTTGGCATGCCTGCTATGGCATGGAAGGCCAACTTAGTGGAAATGACCTCGGGCAGGGTGCGGGGTAGGGCTATGTGTTCCGACACATGGCGCAGCAGGGCATCCAGTACCTGTACCAGGATTTTTGAGAAACAGGGTTGTGATATGCCGTGCAGCTCACCAACCGTGTGTTGATAGGTGCCAGTGCCAAGGAAATGCAGTACTGAGGCAACCTTCAAGAGGGGGGGATGGCGGTGGGGGTGTCAATTTGGCTGCTGATGTTGTCCTCAATCATGGCGGTGATGTGCAGGATTGTTGCACGGTCCAGCCGGTATAGTGTGTGGATCTGTCCTGGGGTGAGGTTCCAGGGTGAGGCCCTGATGCGTGGTATTGCTGGCTGGCGGCGGGGTCGGGCTGGCTGGGCAATGGGATTTGCCATAGCTGCAGGGTTGGCTGGTTGCCGCCTGCGCCTCCTCCGCCTACGCCTCCTCCTCTGCGCCATTACTGCCACCATGTGCGGTGCTGCCTGTTGGTTGAGTAGGCCCAGTCCCAGTGCTACTAGACCTGCGGCCTGCATGGTTCTGTGTTGTGTTGGGCTGGGTGTGGCCCTTTTGTAGGCTCCCAGTGGCCTGCTAGGTCCAGCTGGGCTGATTTGGTGCACCTGTGCCCTGATTCAGTTCAGCAGGCAGTGTATAACGCCATGTTCGCGGTGGCGGCGGTTCCGCAACCGTGATCACGCTATTTACGCCATTTTTTTGCCGGTATTTCCGTGTCCGCGCTAGTTGTGATGCTCACGGTGTTTCGTGTTGACGGTAACGGAGGGGTTTCCGTGCAGACGGACTTAATGGGACCCCTATTTCCGCGGTGGCGGTTGAGGGTGGTGCTATTACCGGGGCCGTGGGTCATGATTGGGCGGACATGGAAACGGTGCCGGTATGGTTTTACCGGCAGTGTTAATTCCGGACCGGAGTACTTGTAATGAGGCCCATTGTCTCTGTTTTCGCAGAATGGGGCTTCCCAGAGATTGACTTGTTCGCAACTCTGGAGAACGCTCCATGCCAATATTACGCCTCCAGGTACCACAGAACCGCTCCAAGGGGAACAGGCTCTGGATAACATGGTCAGGGAAATTTGTTTATGCTCCCCACCCCAACTCAACAAGATATTGGTGGCCCCCATGTGGTCCCGCCAACCCTGGTTCTCTCATCTGATGGAGATGTCCCTCTCCCCTCCTATGAAACTGCCCTGCCCGTACAACATGTTCTCAGGACAGGGGAGAAACACTGCACCCATGCCCGCACACTCTGAACTTAGCGGCCTGGCTCCTAAGGTCATAGAGTTCGAACAGCTTCAGAGACTCCCTCAGAGATGTATGGACATACTCAGGAAAGCGTGAAAACCCAACACCCGATACTGCTATTCCAGTAAATGGAAACGCTTTATCTGTTGTAATGCCAAGGTCGTCAATCCCATTGACTGCCTCTCCTACTCACATTATATTGTACCTTAGCCACTTACTGGATTCATGCATGGTTTTTAATTCACTGAAGGTTCACTTAGCTGCTCTCTCAGCCTACACTATGTCACAACAAAAAGTGTCATGGTGGAAGATACCAGTTATCAAGGCTTTCAAGGAAGTGGTTAAGAGGAATCATCCCCCCATTTCAAACCCAGCTCCCGGATGGGACTTAAATGTGGTTCTGATTAGACTCATGGGGGGTCCCCCTTTGAGCCTATGCACAAGGCAAGTCTAAAAGACCTTACCTATGAGACAGCCTTCCTAGTGGCTATCACTTCTATAAGAAGGGTTAGTGAACTACAGGCCCTCTCAGTACTAGACCCTTTTGTTACTGTTCAGAGATGAGGTGGTTCTGCGCACTCACCCTTGATTTGCGCCTACATTTATTTCCATGTTCCACGTGAACCAGTCAATGCAACTGCCAAATTAAACCTTGGAATAGTTTCTTTTTAGTAGACAAGGAATTAGGCCAACTACCAAACAACTT
The DNA here is from genome assembly GCF_040938575.1 of Ambystoma mexicanum. Taxonomy (NCBI): domain Eukaryota; kingdom Metazoa; phylum Chordata; class Amphibia; order Caudata; family Ambystomatidae; genus Ambystoma; species Ambystoma mexicanum. The sequence goes on from NC_090929.1 coordinate 1,621,655,749, forward strand.
CATGAAATGTCCAGACTGGGAAACTAGAAATACATTTCTAAGAGTGCGCCGCAATACCATCCATACTGGGGAATTACTGAATATAAGAGGTCAAAGGCAAAATGCAGTTAAACTGTGTAGTATTTGTGAAAACCCAGCCAAGCAAAGTCTGAACCACCTGCTGATGAACTGTGAGGCCACATGGGACATAAGAGTAAATTACTTCTCCAAATTTGTGGAGAGAGAAGAACGGCTGCTTTCTGAAAACCTTTGGAACATGTTGATTTCGGGCCAAAATACAGCTATAACAATAGCAGTGTCTAAGTTCTATCAAGAAGTGGAATTCTTTGTGATCAACAACTACAGACCTTAGAAAACAACTCTATAATAAGTTAAAGAGGGAAAAGTAGCTGATTCTGAATGCTACACGAAAAGGAACATTGAGCGAAAAGAGAACTTAATGGAAAATATGAGAATTCTGCGTTTTGCAAGAGGCTAACAGCTGACAAATATGTCCTATATGCTTTTTTCTGCTCTCAATCTTATTTTACTTCTTTCCCTCTCCATCTTTTCTTCTTCCTCTTGTTATTAATTAGTTACTAATTAGTGTCTTTTAATATAGTGAAAGTTTTACTAATAACTGAATACTGTAAACAAAAGTATTTTATTCATCTTAAACTGTATCATTTTGTAAATGTCGTTGTACGACCATAAACAAATTAACATTTTTTTTAAACTGCCCTCTTTCTTCCAGCACCCCACTAACATGGCTGAAAGAAGCCTACACACGTTAGATCTGTGCATGGCAGTCATGTTTTACCTGAAAAGAACAAAACCACTGAGGAATTTTTCGTTTCAGTGGCAGCTGGCAGAGAAGGGGATCCTGTCTCTAGGTCAGCTAGTTCAAGGTGGATAGTCAAATGCATCACACTTTGTTAAACTCTTGCTAAGAGAGAACTGCCCTTCAAGCCTAGAGCACATTGTACTTGAGGCACTGGGGCATCCATAGCAATGTTCCCCTAGAGTCCATTTGCAAAGCGGCAACCTGGAGTTCTGTAAACACCTTTACAAAACACTATTGCCTGTACACTCATTCTAGGTCTGATTCTCATGTGGGACAAGCAGTACTAAGACATCTTTTCACTACTGTTCCTTCTCACAACCCACCTCCAACTCCGGGTACTGCTCGCTAGTCTATGTACAGCATGAGATTATAAGAAGATTAACAAGCACCAGAAGACATGCATTACTCACCGTAATAGCATTTCTGATGATTGTATCTGCTTAGATTAACATGCGCCCACCCTTCCTCCCCACTCGGGTGGAAGGAACATAGACGTCTTACTACTTTCTCTCTTTTATGTACTCTCACGATAGGCCTTGGCAGAAAAAATACAATCGGAGGGACCTCGGCGTGTTAGGGATTTTGGGTACACTTCATGTCACGGTAGGGATAGTGTTAGACACGCCTATGCCAACGTCACCTTTCGATCCTCGAAAGACAAGATGCAATACTCAGCGGTTACCACTGGATGTCGGGCCATATGCACAGCATGTAAATCAAGCTGGTAAAATCATCAGAAATGCTATTACGGTGAGTAATGCATGTCAATCCTGAATAACTTAACTTTTCTGCTGCTGCATAAGACTTTTGCTCCTATCCTACACTGAATTTGATGAACTCTTCAATAGTTAAGGATTGGACTGCTAAATCATTAGAAGCCATAAAGTGTTGCTTAGAATTAAATCGCTGATGAGAGTGTTTAATAATGCTTCTTTTTAAAAAAAATGTATTTCATTTAGTATAAACTTTTCCTTCCTACAGACTTTGCCTGAGTGACTTTAGTAAATTAATGAAACTGTAATTTCTCTAACAAATGCGGGTATGCTGCAGTACTATTTAAACAGTAAAACTGTCATTCACTTTCACTTACAAACTGTATTTCTCCTCTAAACCAATCACTGTACTCTGGGTCATACTGCCCCCAGCCAGTGACTGCCCTCTCCCTAAGCTCCTCCTCTGGCAGCCATCTTCAGATTTTTACCACACGTTCAAGTGTTGGGAGTCCTTGAGTTTTACTCCGTGAACTATTCTACGGTTTTCCCACTTTTTTCAAGAAAAAGTTCTATTTTTTTCAAAACAGAGCGAGGGGATCCATTTGTCGGTGAATATCAGTGCCCCTCAAGGGCAAGGATCGTCGAACTTTCCAGAAGGGCATCGGGCCTACTGCGCACCTACAACATGGCGGAGAAGAAGGAAGTTCCCTTTTCAAGCTCTGCACCAGATGAGGACTGCAGAGCTTGTTTGTGGAGGACAAACACCTTCAATGCCTCTACTGCCTTAACCCGGATCACAAAGAAGGGGATTGCGCAATCTGCCTCAGCTTCACCAAGAGAATGATGAGGAATCGACAAAGTAGGCTGGTGCCGTGGCTAAGCGCCAAGGCCTCTGATCCGTGTACCAAGCAGGGTCATGCCTCGCCTAGGACCGGCCGGTCCGAAGAGCGAGCTTCTAAGTCCTTTGAGGGCACGGTGACGAAACAAATTCCGGGGCACCAGTGGTCCAGGGATTAATATTGGTTTCGAAACCATCAATCAAACGCACACTTCTAGTACACCAGAAGGGAGCCAAACAGATTAGAATACAAGTGAATTATAAGACAAACCTTGTCCAATTTTTGGTAACGTGGATGGAACAGCAGGCTCATCTCCGCAAGGTTGTGGATCGTTGGTTGGTTAGTTGCAACACAGCAAAAATACAATTATTACCCAATGATAAAAGGGACGGCAAGTCAAGGTTGTATAAAACTATCTACTTTATTATTACTGCAACAGACAGTTCTAGCACACTACTAAATACAACCCACCCTGTAAAGGAACATAGAGGACAGACAGTTTAATGAAGAAAAGCGATGCACTCTAGATATTGACAAGCAGGGTAGTTGGTATTCAATCTTACTGTTCAAGGTTATTTAGTTTCAGCACCAAGGGGGCACAGGGTTGTAACTGTCTCTAGGTGCCTTCGGAGAAGGACCAGGGAGGCAAAACCACAATGTACCTGGTGCTGAAGAGGTTCTTGGTCCTCGACAGCGTTGAGGCGGTTCCAGGGCGCTTGGCAGCCCTTGAGACAGAGTTAATGGCGGGAGACCGCTGTGGGTACCAGGTGGTGGGCAGTTCGGCAAGCGAGGCTGTCAAGACAACCTGCAGGCTGTCCGGACGTCTGCAAACTGTCCAGCCCGACAGCTCGGGGCCAGGAATCGTTGCCTCGGTGCTGGTTGGCAGATCTGGAATGCTGGTCGAGGCGTCTCGGACGGCTCCGGTGACTGCGGCGTGACAAGTCATTGGTGCAGACGGATGTGGTTTGAGGACTCGACTGACGAAAATGTCCTTAAAAGATGTAGGCTGGATGATGCTTGTGTCGCACTCCTTCGCACTCCTCCTAGCTTCACAAGGCTCGTGTCCTTTTAAGGCGGATGGCCCAAAGCTCAGGAGAGTGTTTCCAGGCAACGGTCTTGTCCTTAATTCAGATACTCTCAGGCAATTCCCACCTAGGAAGATTGCTGGCAGAACCGAGCAGGCCACGCTGTGTGCTGGCTGAGTAGTGGTTCTGGAGCTGCTGGATGGCCCTCTGAGTCCCGTATCTCCCTCTGTTCCCTGCGAGATGTTTAGGGGAGGGATCTTGCTTTCCTCTTGGAACTCCTGGCCTTTCTTCACTGGCGGAAGATGTAATGTAGACTGTACCTTCAGCTCAAATGAGTCCTCCTTACTCCTTTCGAAGTCTTCAGATGATCTGCTAAGTGAGCGGTTCAGCCCTCTTTTAAAGCCAAATGGGCCCCCGTGATTGGTGTAAGCTATACCCACCTTAATGATCCAATCTGGGGCCCCACCAACAATCGTCTGTTATGCATGAGGCCAGGACCAGAGTGCTCTGCAACAGGACAGACCAGGGGGTGACAACATATACCTAGGTCCCACCCATCTCCCTGTCTGTTGTAGATCAAAGTGTCTCTCTGGTTAACTGAGCCCTCTGTGACTCTTGATTAAAGCGCAGGGTTCCCTTGAAGTTTGTGCTGGGAGCAGACATCCTGTCTCCCCCAAACCACATGCTTCTCCCCTCTGAAAGGGGTCAGCTCTGCAGGGGTTTGCCTACGGTAAATAGTGGACCCAGACATCCATTTCACTGCCTTTCATAGAGAGGGACGGGAACTAGCTTCAAGTTGACACATTGCATACCAAAGGGGTGTTAGTCCGGCCTTCCTGTCTATTCCGGCAACCAAGCCCCTTCAGCCTTGCTTCAATTATCTCTCATTAGTATGCACTGCCACCAGCCGGAGGACAAAGGAAAGTCGATCCATGGGGCCTTTGATATTTAAATTAGGCTGCCCATGCTGGAGGAAGGTGTGCCTTCCCCCTACTTAAGATGTTTTGATGTACTCGGGGCTATCACATTCCATCTGAATATGACCGGGGAAGACAGCGCCTGTAGGCTGTGTCTTCCTGGAGTACATTTGACTATGCGTTTTGTGCGGGAAGCAGATGGACTGTGTGTGGAACGGCCTCGCAAAGTCCTTGTAGGTTGGTCCCCCATCATCAAAATCACCATCACCAGCCATCGGTCGAACTCCTCCTCAAAAAGGAAGCCACCCAACCCGGCTAAGCTGCGAGAGAGGCCCGAGAAGCATAGGGTGGAGGAAAAGACGGCCGTCCTTCCCAGGAAGGCCCAGGAAGGCCCAGGAAGGCCCAGGAGGTGCAGGAGGAATCGTCGTCGATTGCGCTGGTGGCGGCCGCTCTCTCGAAGGCCAAAAGGGCTGAACCCGTGAAGGTAGCCCCTACTGGGCCCAGAGTGTCCCTGCCCCCGAGGCAGGAGGCCTCAGCCGGGGAAGTGGCAAAGGCTGCTGGCACACCAGAGAAGAGAATGCCGTTGCTGAGCCCGGCTCAAACCCCTCAGCGTGCAAAGGCGTGGGGGGAGCGATGAAGTCCCAGGCCAGCCACAGGCTGTACCCGAAGTCATGGATGTTTCGTCCTGGGACAAGGAGAACCAGGAGTCCCTGCACACGGTCCACGAGGAAGTGGAGGACGACAGCAGCAACGCCGACAGCGATGACAGTGTGGGGCCCAGTGAGCCGACGGTGCCTTTTCAGCCAAGGAATATATCCTTGGACATCCTTTTGACCCTGCACACGCTGGTGTCAGAAATCCAGAAAAGGATGCTGCGGGCCCTGGCCCCTGTGGCTAAAAAGAGGAAGCGCCATCCGATGTCCCTGCATCAACCTCCACACCTGCGCTGTGTGCCATCCCCACCCCCCTGATGGACCGGACAAGGGGACGGACACGGACACGGCACGACTGACTTCGTCGTCATGGTGGGTGGATTGCTGCAACCTAGTGCGTCCACACCTGATGAGGTGGGTTCATTTCATGCCATGGTCGCCAAAGCATCCAAGCTTTTCCAGCTGAAGACCAAAGAGACCAAGAAGGAGGGTTTCTTTTACCAGAGGGTGCAATGCCAAGATGAAAACCATCATGGCAGTGCCCCTCCTGGACGACGTGTGGGAGGAAGGCCTAGCCCTCCTGAAGAATCCTTGCACGGCCCTGGGTAAGCAGGATATACTGGAGGGGGAAAAACGGGTGCCGCAGTCCGCACCCAAGAGCCTACAATCGGAACCGTTGCCGGACTCATTGGTGTCGGTGGCTGGGAGGAAGAGGTTGTCTAACCCCTCAGCATCCTCCGTCCCTCCGGACAGCGAGGGGAAGAAGTTGGATGTCATGTGGAGGAAGGTCATTTACTCTGTGGCGTCAACAATCAAGGCGACCAACGCATTGGCACTTTTGGCAAGGTACTATGGGGAACTGTGGTACAAGCTGGCACTGATGCTGGAGTTCCTACCCGACGACAAGCGTCGGACCATGCCATCACAGTGGTCCTGGACATCGTCAACACTGGTTTTCGGCAGATGGGGAACGGTGTCTGCCTTCGTCATCGAGGTTGGCTGAGGGCCACCAATTTCCGCCAAGAGGTCCAGACGAGGGTACTGGACATGCCTTTCAACAGGGAGAACCTCTTCGGGGGGAAGCGGGGGGAAGTCGACGAATCCTTGCAGGCCAAGATGGATACAGCTCGCGCCCTGGTTACTATCCAACAGCGCCACTCTTCCTTTCGCGCCTCAGGAGGAAAGTCGGGCAGATCGACAAAAGGTTTCGGTGGGGGTTCCTCGGCGTACCGCCAGCCCTCCGAGTCCACGACCCAGGAGACCTACAGAGGCCGGTCCAAGGCTTTCGGTGGAGGTGGTCTGCGCCATTGTCGCCCTCAAGGCGGAACGCAGTCACCGAAGCAGGACTGAACCGGCCAGGACGCTGCACCCTCATCCATGTACCCCAGTGGGAGTTTCAGTAAAAGTGTCAGCGGATCCCTCCGGAGGGCCCGCAGGAGCAACACATCCCTTAACTCTTGAAGGAGGTACGGGCCATGCTGTGAAAGGGAGCTGGTTCCACGACGACTCTGGAGTCTACTCCAGATACCTTTTAGTCAAAAAGAAAACCGGGGGCTGGCGACCCATTCTAGACCTGCAATGTCTCGAGTACCTCAAGTCCCAAAAATGCAGGATGGTCACGTTGTAGCATGTGCTCGGCCAACTGGAAGGAGACTTCTTGACATCGCTGGACCTGGAGGACGCCTACTTCCACGTGCCCATTCACAGGAAGCACCAGAAGTTCCTATGCTTCGTAGTGCAGGGACGGCACTATCAATTCAAGGCCCTCCCCTTAGGCATGAAATCAGCCCCCAGGGTATTCACGAAGTGCCTGGCACCAGTGGCGGCCCACCTGCGTCTATGAGCGATACACATGTACCGTACCTCGACGACTGGCTCATCTGGGCCAGTTTGCGAGAGTTGGCTGTCAGACACACAAAGATGACCGTCAAGCTGCAGACAGATCTGGGAATCTCCATTTATTATCCAAAGTCCTGCTTGACAGCATCGCAGAACACAGTTTCTGGGAGCCAGACTCCATATGGTCTCCTGCCTGGCGTCGCCCTCGGAGCAGAGGGTAGCGGCCATTCTGGGGAAAGTGCAGCAGCTGTTGTCACTTAAGACCGCCACGGTGGGGACCATCAAGTAGCTGCACAGCATGATGTCATCTTGCATCTACCTTATCCGGCTCTGCAGGTTACGAATGCGACCCCTTCAGGAGTTCCTGGACTCTCACTGGATACAAGTGTCGGATGCCTTGCGGATAAGATCCCGCTCAACAAGGAGTTCAGTCGGGTGATAAGGTGGTGCGGCGTTCACTCCAAACTCGCCCAGGGCACAGGGTTTCAAATCCCCCCCCCCCCCCCTATACCCGAAACTGTCACCACGGACGCTTCCCCGGAGGGCTGGGGAACCCACACCGGATGTTGGCACGCCAGAGGCCTGTGGCTGCTGGGAGAAGGATCTACACACCAATATCCTGAAGCTACAGGCGGTGTTCTTGGCTCTCAAGTCATTCCTTCCATCGCTGAAGGACAAGGTGGTGAGGATCTTCATGGACAACACCACCACGATCAGGAAGCAGGGGGGCACTCGATCCCCAGCGCTCTCCAAAGAGGCGCAGGACTTGTGGCGCTAGGCTGTCGAGAACAAGATGTTCCTCGTCCCCTTTCACCTGGCGGGGTTCAAGAACACTATTGCTGACTCCCTCAGCAGGGAGTTGCACTCCTTCCACGAGTGGGAACTTCGGCAGGACCAAGTGGACCGCATCTTCGTCAAGTGGGGCAGACCTCGGATCGATATGTTTGCGACAGGCGAACTCCAAATGCCAGAAGTTTGCCAGCAGGTTCCACCAACCGAAGTGCATGGGGGACACATTCTCCTTCCCGTGGGAAGGCCCGTTTCTGTATATGTTGCCACTCCTGCTATGAGTCACCAAACAGTGCTGATGGCCAAGACAGATTTGGTACCCAGACTCAACATTTCAGCGTCGCCTCCGCTCAAACTGCCAGTGGTCCCGCATCTTTGCACCAGAGGAGAAGGTGCAATCCTGCACCCCGACCCAAGATCACTGAACCTGATGGCCTGGCTCCTGCAGCCCTAGAGTTTGGAGGATACGGGTTGCCAGCAGACTGCAGGGAAGTCATTGCCAGGCCCATAGCGTCGTCGACTCTTCAATACTACAGTCACAAATGGACGCGTTTTGCTACGTGGTGCCGGTTGCAGAAGATCACCCCTCTGAGGGTCACAGCCCCGCAGATTCTTCCATACTTGTCCTTGCCCAAGGCAGGATTGGCGCATGCCTCTATCAAGGTGCATTGATATTTATTTTATTTCTTGATATTGATATTTTATTTCCATCGCGCTTGTACACAAGTGTTTCAAGAAGAGGGCCACAAGGCAAGGGAGGGGACCAGGGGAGAACAAAACAACGATTTGTCTAGGCCCAGTGACATTGAGAACGTGCAAGTGCATGCGAGCGGGGGAGGGGAAAAGGGCATGGAAGGGGGGGAGAAGTGGAAAGTGCAGAGCAAAGGAGAAACATAAATAATAATAAATGCAACAAACCGTGGTAGTGCAGCCAGCAATTGGCAAGTGCTGGGTTTAAGGCAGCAGACAGGGTAGGTCTAAGTGCAGGAAGAAAAAAGGGGGTGGGAGGTACTGTATGGGTACAGATGCAGACCCCAGTGCAAGGGTTGTCCCGGAGGCAGAGCGGCAGGGTGAGCAGCTACACTAGGTCTTCAGGAAGATCTTCTCCTTGGTCTCACCTTCTCGTCAAGGTGTTCCTCAAAGGAATGTTCCTATCTTTCCCACTGGTGAAGGCCCCTGCCCCGGCGTGCGAGCTCAACGTGGTGCTGACGAGGCTCATGGGAGCACCCTTCGAGCCTATGCATCGGGCACCTCTCAAGTTCCTCTCGTGGAAAACTGCTTTCTTGGTGGCCATCACCTCGACCAGGAGGGTGGGTGAGATCCAGGCCCTATCCTGCAAGAAGCCATAGCTGACTTTCCACGAATCGAGGGTGGTGCTGCGGGCACACCCTTCCTTCATGCCGAAGGTTCCGTTGGAATTCCACCTCAACGATCCTTTGGTGTTGCCTGTGTTTTTTCCGAAACCTTTGTTGCCGGCTGAAAGGGCCTTGCACTCGCTGGACGTTGCTCGTGCCTTGAAGTTCTATGTGACACGCACAATGTTTTTGGAAGACGTCTCAGCGGTTTGTGAACTTTGGTCCTGTGAACCATGGGAAGACCATGTCAAAGGCTTCCATCTCAAGGTGGCTCCCCGGCTGCATCACGCTCTGTCATCGTTTGGCGAACCGAGTGCTGACCAGCCGTCCAAGTGCCCACTCAACCAGAGCGATCGCTGGGATGATAGCGTTCCTGTCTGGTGTGCCCCTGCTGGACATCTGCAGGGCTGCTATGTTGAGGTCTACGCACACCTTCATGCGGTTCTACTGCATCCACAGGGATTCCAGGGAGGAGTCCAGAGTCAGCCAGGCAGTGCTATGCAACCTGTTTGCTTGAGATGAGCCTGTTCCAGAGTTAAGAGTAATTGCTTCTTTTGAGCCTTGCCACCTCCTGTGGTTGTGCAATGTTGTACTGCTATGTATTATTTATTCAGGAGCATGTGAATCCATGCCAGGCCCCATGCTGGAGAAGGAACAAGTCACTTACCTGTAACTGTTGTTCTCCAGCATGGGTCTGGCATGGATTCACATGCAAACTCTCTCTCCTACCCCTCTGCGGCTCTTCTAGGTCATACTGCAACCTTATGTGCTTACCAAATCTGAAGATGGCTGCCAGAGGTGGGGCTTAAGGAGAGGGCAGTCATTGGCTGAGGGCAGTATGACCCAGAGTACAGTAATTGGTTTAGAGGAGAAATACAGTTTGTAAGTGAAAGTGAAACCGTTTTTTCTTTTACTGAGGAATCCCGACCTGACGACTGGGAATATTCATGAGCATGTGAATCCATGCCTGACTCATGCTGGAGAACAATAGTTACAGGTAAGTAACTTGTTCCTTACTGTCATTTTCCATAATAATTGTAAGCACAAGCAATTACTATTGAAGCAGTCACCTACAAAATGTATTGTTAATATTTCCTATATGTGTGTTGGTTAGTCTAAATTAGCATTTGCTACCTTGCCTTGTGTGTTTGATTTTACATGTATTGTGCTCTCCAGATGTATCAGTTTACTGCAACGCTGACATTCCCAGGCCGCAGATTTTTTTAATGTAACCTTCAGTGTGTAAGAGTTTGTTTGTTTGGACTATTGCGTTGTGACTATTTTAATGTAACCTTCAGTGTGTAAGAGTTTCTTTGGACTATTGTGTTGACTGGGTTCATTGTACTTACCTACAGCTCACATCCTCCTCATAAGCCTGGCTGCTCTGCCATTCTACCAATCCTTTGGGTAGTACCGACTTGTACTAAGAGTTGGGGGATCTGTATACCAAGGGATAGTTTTATAGAATCTTACCTCCAGGTGGACGTCAGAAAAACTCCCCTGACAAACGTCCCATACTAGTGCTTCTGGACAATTCTGTCTTTGCTGCTTTGCAACAAGCTCTGTTCCCATCCCTGTACATGTGACGTCCCAATAGTACGGTGGAAAGGGGACATTGGACTAAGAGCTCCATTGGCACTAGGATGAGTAACCTTTTCATTGTTTCACGGAAGCCTTTTTAAAACCCACCTACTCCTGAAATTAAACATGTTCTACTGGAAAAGTTTTTTCCTAGTGGCCCTAGCCTCGGCCAATATAGAACGTGAACTGCAAGCGCTCTCTGGAGTAGCCTGTTGATTTTTGGAAATGAAAAGGATTCAAATGTTCCAAACACCCTTTAAAAAATGGTTTTGCTCCCAAATTAAGTAAATGATTGTAGGAGTTCCTGCAAGCGCCACAGTTATGGCCTCACTAGCTAAGTGCAGTGAAACAGTTAGGCCTTGCCTGTTCTTGGGTCACGTTGGTCTTCTCTGGCTCACCTTTTTGTTTTTCCTTCTTACCAGCGTCGACCACATGACTTTGTTGGAAGGTGTGATTGTATTGGAAGAATTCTGCAAGGAGCTTGCTGCTGTCGCTTTTGTCAAGTATCACGCCTCAACAACGCCTTAATCCTAATGAAGTGTCTGGGACAAACAACCTGTGCACCTATCTGGGGAGTCTGACTTTTTCCCCACAAGAAGGGAAATATTTGCCAGTGCGTGTACAGCAGAGCATCCAGGCCTCTAGGTCATAACCTTCACAATTTACTGATTCTGGCTATATGTAGCGGTCTGAGACAGGTTCACTAAACCTTCTGCTGTATCGCAAGAAACAATCACAGACTTCAGGAATGCCATCATTTTCAAAAGACTGTTTAAAAAAGAGGGAGGACTTCTTCCATGTCCTGATAACTGTTTATCCAAATTGTTTAATGTTTTTATGTGCAGCACTAGAGCTGCTTTGTGGACGTTTTAATGCTTTTACCTTTTATTTAAAAAGTGGCATTGTTAAGTTAATTTTGAAAGCAAAGTTTTTATTTTTTAATTCACTGAATCCAACTGGCCATTTTGGAGAGTGTGAGATTGAGTGCATGGGAAGTGTTGGGATTCAAAAAAAGGAAATTCATGTTAGCAAGAATCGTTTTCAGTTTGGCCGATAAGAGTTTTAAAATTGTGATCAGCCTAAGGGGTAAAGGAAGGTGGTGTTTGTCTTCTTTAAATTCTATTTTGAAGGGTTGGTGAGATCCCAAATGTTGGTATTTTAGCCCAAATGGATGCAGGAGAAGGAACTACAGAGTATGGTTCAAACACGCAGCCTTGGGTACACATTTCAACTATTTGTGTTGCGACACCCCGTTGGATATTGCAAAACATATTTTGGCCTCCAAAAAGAAAATATTGGCCAGTCAATGAAAATAGGAAATGCTAGTGATGAGAGATTGCACATTAGTCCTCATATTGGTACTATTCCCATGCAAGCTCTCGGACTGTCTTTCACTGTGATACTCCTCGCTATAGTCTGTTGTGTTATGAAGACTTGGGTTGAGATCTGAGGAAGCTCTTGAATTTTGAGTCCGTCAAATATAAAAATATTGCCCCATAAGTGTCATATGACTTATTTTGTAAAACCTGAACATTTTCCATAAACTAATAGGTAAAGTTAATACAGACTATTTCAGTTAATTGCATCTTAAACTGAAATTTTAATATCAAATGTACGAATTTAGTTAAACTTGCATACAAAAATGGTATCCATAGGCTATACAAATTCTCAAATAGATGAGTCAAGTTTGAAACTCTGCTATTCCAGTTATTCCACCTAGTATTGTCTAATAATTATTCACTAATAAAATGAAAATCCAGTTTTTAGCCCACCCCATTGCTCAAATTTAAGCCATCCTAATTATGATACCAGCATTATGTTCTTACTTGCATAGCTCTGCTTGAGACGGCTGGCCATCAACAGAACCCCAGATGTGCTCTCCACCAAGAAACACCCAGTGAGCACTCTGCTTGGAGGTACCTGGTGATTGGAAAGGCAGAAGTGATGTACTGTAACAGTTGTCTAGCCTCACAACATGTTATGACAGGAGATATGCAAGTAAGAACATAATGCTGGCTTTCCTTGTCATTTCATTGCGGGATGTTTTTTTCATAAAAAGAATCGCGGTAAAAACACCCGCGAAAAAACATCCCACGAGGAAAGTATGTCGTACCTTCCAGCAGCTTGTGTGCATGTTCTTTAGTGCTGAAGTATTTTAGGTCCTGCTTCTTCGCCACTCTGTGTGCGCAAGTACAGTCTGAAATCCAGGCAGGCACAGGAGATACAGGCAGGCATATGGCTGAGCATGTTGTTCAAGCCTTTCCCTATTAGATGCTAACTAAGCAAATGCAAACTCACTGGATCTTTATTTATCGCAATATATTTATCTCAATTTTCTTCTGCCACTGTAGGGTTATGTCGAACCCCAAGCAACCACTGTACAAAATGGTAGATATGGCATTGGTCCACTATAAGCCCTTTAAGATGGAGGTTATAATATGTTTTAAAAAGTATAAGGTTCTACTGCAAGTGGAGTAAGCAGCACTAAAGTTTTTATTCACATGGATGCTTCAATTTTTTTTAAATCCACTGGGAGCAGATTTGTAACTGGAGAAGGAACAGGGGCCAGTCAAGGCAGTAGATCGTTGGATTGCCACGTTTCCTTCCTGGCTATTCCTGCGAACACGGCCAGTGCAGGCACATTACCCGGCCTCAGCTTAAACAAATATGTAGAGATCTGTTTTAATGCTGCTGCTGGATCGATCTATGCTTCGGTGTCTCCTCCTACTCTGCACACTGCATTTTACACACTTTCAAGAAAAGGCGTTTGATTCCAAATGTTCATGCTTTTTCTAATGTACTTGCCGGTTTGGATGACCAAATACATATATTAAAAAATGTCCATTGTGTCCCAACACTGGCATAGTGTCAGGAATATCAAGCAAATATCCATTCTTGGCTAACTCAATTTAGTAAAAATCACATTAGTTAGCCCTAGCTTATCCTACAGGAATCTCCCTTTCCCTTTGCTTAATTTCAAAGCTGTCTATTGTTTGTTAAACAGTATTTTATTTAAAGGAATTTTTGGGGAAATTGTTTAAGTGCTCCTTTGTAACTGGCAGCAAATGTATAAGATGTTTGTTAAGTATTTATTTGATTTTACATGTATTGTGCTCTCCAGATGTATCAGTTTACTGCAACGCTGACATTCCCAGGCCACAGATTTTTTTCATATAATCTTATTTCAGCAATTTAGCCATTGGGTGGCAGTGAGGTCCAACCCTCATCCCGCCATACACTCTTCAGTGAGCATGACTTTCGTATTCTAGAATTCACTGCTGCACACGGTATCCAGTGATTTTATCGAATACATTACAGAAAATGCTTTTTTACCGAAAACATGAACAACAACAAAAAATACTGACATTTGGTAAACAGTTATGTGAGGGAGTAGAACGGGTGGAGATGGGGTTGGATGTGCTTAGGCTTATAGAAAAACAGGTTTTTTTAGTTTTTCATTGTTTTAGGTTCGGTAAAAAAGCATTCTCTGTAATGGAATGTATTAAAATCATATAGATCCGCGGCATACATGGTTCATGCTATGTAGTGGATTTCCATCCATGTCCTTCCTAAATTAACAAGGCAATTAGAAGAAATCTATGCAGGAAGTGTGTTTTTAAAATGCCGTTACACCTTTCCCCTCGCTGTTAAACTTGTACAGAAACCCACTATTCATCTTGAGTACTTATTTTTAAAAGGAATTATAGAAGGAAAGCCATGAAAAATATGCGTCTTACCTCTCCTTGTCTCAAAGCCATATAGTCAATCAAGACGCAAATATCCACTCTACATTTCTCACCCATTGAGGGGAATCCCCATCTCTACCTCTCCTCACTCTCCTTAGAATTAGAGAGCATCAGACTAAAAGAAAATCTAAAGTGCACGATCGGATAATATGCCACCTGTCAACTACACTGACAAATATTGGTGGGCGAGGGCGGGGAGCAAGAGGGGACTTCATTCTAAATACCTTACCCTGGCATAATTGTGAATCACGTGAAGGACTCTTAATAATCTAAAAAAGTTAGTAAATAACGTGATGGTCATACAATTTGCGCCAAATCTAATGATACCCACAAGGACCCAGGTGGAAGGCAAATAACGACTTACATGGATGTCGGGCATTTTAGATTCACACCTGTGTAGGAGCAGTACAGAGTGCCGGTACGGGTGGCACTGCAGTATTCTTTATTTGCGAATGCCATGTAGATTGCTGCTTTTTTATAGTAGTTCTCAACAAGAGTGATCCGAACCTCACCAACCACCATTTAAAAAAATGTTGATTTGAAAAATTGCTGAAGTGCTACTGCAAAGTGCTTAATATAGACTAAAGAGGATAGTAGTCTTCTCGCACATAGTCATTGTCTATAGAAATTTCTGAAATGTACAGCAATTATATACGGTCCTTGATGGCCGAGGGCTATATGCTTGCTGCAACATCCTTCAGGGTTTATAAATGTACATTATGTAACTGAACTCCTCCTGTCTCAATTAGATCTACAAGCACACACATACACAAAACGAATATACGCGTTTATATGTACGTACCCACCAGATTTATGTTTTACCATGTAAAACCTGACTATCTTAATTGGGTATAGGTGCTTTGTTTGAAATAAGTTTAAGATATGAATGTTTGGAAGACACAATCTCAAATATAAATTTAGCTTTTTATATTTTTACTGTAAATTCCGAGGTTTTTCAGAAAATAGTGTTCTGGTTTTTGTTTTATTTAGTTTAACTTGTATTGTCAATACACCCCCTCCCCCCTTATTCTTTTATTCAAATTCCCTGCTCTTTAGTCATCCTTTTCTTTCAGACATTTCTTTCTGCCACTTTAATAGGGGGCAACCCAGCTACACTTCTGACCTTTCTTCCTCTCCTTCTTCCCCAGTAGCCTTATGCCTTTTTCCCCTATATTGAAGGTTTGGTTTATTATTTCAATGGGGCATAGGAAGGCACCCTGCGTTACCCCCCCCCCCCCTTCTGCAATCACATGATCCATTATTTCCAATTGTTTTGTTGCTTTGTCACCTATATTGTATAAAAAAGAAACATGGTTTGAATATGTTTACAACTAATCCTGCAAATTTGTACTTTTAAAAATGTGCATTCAAAGTGGTAAATTACAGAGTTTGCTTATGGTGACAGCTGACCAAATTGAAAAGGACAAGCATTGCGACATGCCTAAGTGGTGGAACACTCAATTAACGGCCTGTGTGATGCATCAAAATTTGCTATAAAATGTAGAAAAGTATGTCATGTTATACAAGCATTAATGTGTACCATATGATCAGCCACAGTACAAAATGTTTACATTGTTTTAATTTTGTTCTCTGAGGAATACATTTTCTTCAATGTCTTTTTGCACATGTAGATTTTAATTTTTTATGGGGAGGAGGATTCTAGGGATGTTTTGAACATGCATGTTTTTCAGAGACCAAATGCAGAAAGGGATGAATTGTTAAACATCCTAAGGGAGTTTTGGGCACTGCCACTTACAACCATCGCCACATTGTCAGATACCGCTTTCAGTGTTCACTGCATGATTCTTTCAAAGCTGCTGCAGGGGTGAGGGGAGGAGTGGGCACTTGTACAGGGACCGTTTTGATTTTAAACTTTAACATATTGAGGTTTGTCCTCACGGCACATTTGTAAATATTAAGACACATTTTTACAGAGTCCATGTATGTACATGCGAATTTCGATAGTGATGTAGACTTCCTTTTTGTGTAAAATATTCAAATCGAAGCATCCAAACTACCAGGAAAAAGCCTGGTCTTCCAAGCACCCATCTCATTGTTCGTGCTAACATGTTTCACATTTTGCTCACCTGTGCAATACGAAGGCTGTGATAGGTTTGCAGCTTCGCCCAGTTGTAGTTCACATATAACGATGTGTGTACATATATGTATATTTATATATAATCTGGATTCAATCCTGCTTGTTATCGCTTATGTATATATGTTGACATTGATTTGTTTTGCAGGGCACACTTGATAAGAAAATAAATTCTTTATGGAAATGTCCAGATTCCTCTGTCCAATTCTTTTGACAGCCAACTTAATCTGGGTGTATTTTGGCCTGTAGAGACAGAGAAGTTTATCTTTCACCGTGACCATTCGCAAATATCAAAAAGCCAATTTCAGCAGTTATTTGTTAAACTCATAAAGGGAATATCCAATTTTCCGCAGCCTGAAACCCCTTCCCGCAAGAAATGACGATGCATGCAGATCACAAGACAGTATTTTTTTTATTTCTTTTTATCAGGTGCTTTATTCAATTACAAGAGCGGGTTTCCAGATGACATTGTCACTATGTAATTCTTGTTTACACGTTAATCGGTTATTTCAATAGCCTTTAGTCCTCATTTGTAATATTCCCTCCTTTCTAGAGGTTTTATAGAATGCATAAACTATAATGTTGATCTTTTAACATTTAGCTCTCCTGTCCACCAACCCCTTCATCCTCCATTTGGTGTTGGTTTGTTGTGTGGGACTATTTTCGTTGTGATAGCGATGGGAAATCAGCTGGCAACCAAGCTTAATCCTTGGCATCATCTTATCTTGGCATCATCATCATCTTCGCGCCTTGAAACACTTGTGTGTAGGCGCGTTACAAATGCCATATCATATGCTGCCACCTGTTTTGAAATCTCGTGCTTATTGCATCTTTTCAACTTGAAAATTGCGGTGCCAACACAGGCACTGCCTTTATCTAAAAGAAGTCTCATTTATTACAAGTTCTATACAACTGCTAATCTGTATAAAGAAAAGGTTGGTGCTGCTGGTATATTCCTATGGATCAGGAGTTTTGGAATAAAAACTACATCGAGTGCAGTACGGAAGAATAAGCCCTGGGTGTATTTTAATTGGGTATTTTCCTTCATCTAGTTGGAGAATTGAACTATCGCCGCTGTCATCACAGACGAGGCATGTGGGCGTGTTTTTTCATAGGCTGAAGAGGTGTTGAAGAAGGAATCGTGGGCTTAAGACATCAGAAGCTCTGTTTATTGCATCTTTGATGTATCTGTTTTTTTGTATGAATAAATAATTGTAAATTAATATCCACTGATTGCATGGCAGATATTGTTGTGTTTGATAAATCCACACATTTGAGAATGATGTACTGTACCAGTCGTTGAAGTCATACTTCATTTGTGCCTTGCAAAATAAAATAACCTGTCTATATTTGCCATTGTGTCCTTATTGATGCCTTACCTTTTTCCAGATTTGCCCTGAAAGAGCAATATTTTCTTTGGATTTTGTTTCATAGTTTATGAAGTGTTATCTTAGTTTTGTGTTAGGTTGGGGTTGCGAGAAGTATGTGAAGAGGGGAACAAAGGGGTGAGTTGGGTTTGAAATATATTAGCTAAGTGTGCCATTTGTAAGTAGAGAGTTGTGCAAAAGGGTTCATATGAATGGATGTTCACGTAGGAACATTGAGTGACCCCAATTTCAAGAGCCAATGAGAGGAGGCCATGCAAGAAGAACGTGAAGGGGTAGCAGGGTAAGGGGGAAGCGAAATGAAAAATACGAGAGAAACGCTTTTTACTCAAAGAGTAGTCCTAGAAATCGAGGTCCCTCTTTCAGATAATGAGGGAGTGGAACTAGGAAAAATAAAGCTTCTTTTTGCACAGCATGTATTTGTTAAAGGTTCCCATGCTGTGCTGGGTGTTGGGTTCAGAATTGCAACTTGAAAATTGTGTGCATTTATTTACCTACTTGAAAGCAGTGAAAGGGGATCAGGAGAAGCTGAAAATATTCTGTTGCTGGGAACAAACAGGTTTGTAATGCTCTCCTCAATGCTGGGTGGTCGTCTAAATCACAGATGTGGGCGAGGGGGAAGTTCCAGACCTTACTGACATGAATTGAGAATGCTCAATTCCTTTCCTAGTGAAACAAATCTTGGGCACAATGGGCAATAAATCATTTTTTGTTTTATTTTGAAGATAACGCGCACCAGACAGATTCAACTATATTCGGGCGCAAATGACAACTATTTAAGACATTGGCAGTGTATAAATTGTTTATGCATACTGTAGAAAGAGCAGTCTATCTGAACAGAAAAGTTTTCAGCCTCTTTCTGAACAGTGCCAAGGATTTGCATGCTCTGATCTCAAAAGGAAGTTGGTTCCTGTGTTTGGGACCAAACACTCCAAATCTCCTGTCTCCCCTGGAGACCAAGTTGGAACATGGTACACAAACCAAGAGTTTGTATCCAGAGCGGAGATCTCTACTCGGGCAATACCAGATGATCTTATCCGCAGGATAGACCGAGGCAAGCCCACTCAGACATTTAGACATCAGGCACGCCACTTTACATGTTATCCTATCCTCTACCAGTGGAGGGATTTCCATAGAGTGGATACATGAATCCCTCTTTCTAAGATGTCCAATTAGCCTGTTTGCGGCGTTCTGCGCCTTCTGCAATCTGGTGACTTGCTTAGCTGGCATCCCTGCCAACAGGCCATTACAGTAATCCAGGTGGGGCTTAGTCTTTGCCCCCACCACCACTGCATAATCTTCTACCGGGATGAAAGGAAGCACATTCCTCAGCACCCGCAATGCATAGAAGACTGCCTTGACCTTAGCTCCAACTGAGCTTTACTACCCAGATTCTCATTCCAAATACAACATACGTTTTTGATATTATTTTGGGCATATTTGAGTTGTTTCCCAAGATCAAGGGGGGTAGCTTCTCCCTCTTTCTCTCTTTCTCTCTCTCTTTCTCTCTCTCTCCCCATCCCTCTCTCCCTCTCCCTCCATTTTCCGTTTTCCGTTTGGGCCAATTAATATCACCTCAGTCTTGGCTGCATTCAACAGAAGCTGATTGTGTGCCATACAGTTATTGAGCTCACCCAAAAGCAGAATAATTTTCTCAAACACATCCTCAATGTTTTTTATCTCAATATAAATCTGTGTGTCATCGGCATAGCAGTGAAACCTCAGGCCATGCCTCCTCCATATGTTAGACAGGATGGAAATACAAATTGAAAATCAGCAGAGACAGAGATGACCCTTGTGTTACACCGCAATCCAGGCACACCATCTCTGAAGTAAAGCCTTCAAGTGCCACTCTTTGTGTCCTGTCCTTCTAGGAGGATCCAAACCATTTCACTACCTGTATTGACGCCTTCCCTACATTCTTAATACATTGTAGCATGATCCGGTGATCCACTGTGTCAAAGGCCGCAGACAGGTCCAACATCAATAAGATTGGACCCCCCCATTTTCTGTGGCCTCCAGCAAGTCATTGTGCACCACTAAAAGTGCAGTCTCTGTCCCATATTTGGGATGGAACCCAGATTGAAACTTGTCCAATAGGCTCTCCCTGTACTCAAACGCCTGGAACTGTGCACATACTACCTTCTCCAGTATTTTTGTAGGCCAAATCAGATTAGCAACGGGACGATAATTCTTCAACGTCCAAGTTATTATTTTATTTTTTTAGCAAGGCTTTAACTAATGCTCTTTTTAGAGCCCTTGGAACCTGGCCCTCCTACAGTGACTTGTTCACAAATTCTGTGATAAACGGTGTAATGTTAACCGCCAAACGTTTAGCTGTGCATGCCGGCATTGCACATGATAGGCCATTAGTTGGCTTCAATTGTAACAAGGGAATAAATCGATTGCTCGTCCACACATTGAACGCGAAAGCCCTCTTCCCTCCCTTCTCCTCCCATGTTTCTTCTTCTACCACCGACTCCCATACCCCCTCCTATCCCCCCCCGACCCTTGAGCCCTTTCAATGGAGAAGCTCTTTTGGATAATCTCCATCTTTTCCTTGAAGAAACTATTGAATTTGTTTGCTTGGTCCTGTGATGGAGTCATCGTAGTACCAGTACAGGCTGGGTTTCCAAATCTGGAGACCACCTCAAACACCGTCTTTGCTTGATTCCCTACCTGCTTGATCGCTTTATGTAAAAACTCCCATTTTCTTTCAAACAAGGCCAACTTATACGATTTTAGGACCGCCTTTGCTCTGGCTGCATCACTGCTCAATTTGGTTAATCTCCAAATTTTATTAGCTTGTCGCAGTTGTTTCCGGAGCCGAGCTAGCGCTGTACTGAACCATGGTTTAGATTTCCTGGTTCTCTTAAATTTTAATGGGGCATATTTGGAACAGATGTAGTCCAAAATATCCATGCCATTAGTTAAAAAATTCATCGCAAGGAAGAAAGGCGTCTATTTTTACTAACCTCGCCTGCAATTCTTCTCCTGGGCTTTTAGTCAAATGATCCGCTCTACGCATCCACACTTGTTCAGTTTCTCTTCCTCCTCCTCTCTGCATATCTTTCCCTAGTAGTCCAAATAATTGGACACAATTGTCCGGCCATAGTATTGTGAGCATCTCTAATAAGCGGACAGTCTCTCCCCTAGAGGCTACCAGGTCTAAATGTCCTTTTTTGTGTCATTTTGTGGTCGTCATAACTTTTAGGTCACGATTCTCCAGTATCTCAGCTAGTGCAACTGAATATGTGTTAGTACTTTCCAGACATAAATTCCAGTCACTCAAGCACAGGAGCTCCTTATATTTACTCCCGGCTAAGGTCAGGTATACATTTAATGATTCTGAGAAGTTTCCTACTGGACCTGGTACTTTGAATCGGGTTCTCTGTGGGGATATGGGAAGCCAATGGAATCCAAATATCAGGTGAGCTGGTGGTTGCAACTAACTGTATTCTGTGGATTTGTGTTTGGGAACAAGAGAGATTCTGCATAGTATAAAAGACAGAAGCAGCAGTATTTGACTTACTGATTTGGGTGTCAAATGCAAGTGTTGAATCACTGATAATGGCACGGTTGCACACTTTTTGTATCCCACAAATTAGGCCATATTTGTGGGGACCAGACAAGCGTGCTATGATTAAAGGAGATGATCTCATTTTTGTAACGGTTTACATTTTTCGATTTGCGTTCATCCGTTCTGTACCTTCTATCATGCAGTTTTGAGGTTGAGTGCAGAGTTGTTGAAGTCACTGTCGAAGAATCATATAGTATACTTAAAAAAATAATAATAATAATTAGAGGTTTATGGAACTTGAGGTTGGCCAATGGTGTGAGGTACATTTTAAAGACACATGGGGATAGTATTGAACCTTGCAGTACTCCCCAAGGTATCTCTCGGATTGAAATTAAGGTATAATAAGCAGGAGCTAAACACCGCTCCCGGGTATCCGGCATTCACCAGTGACCAAGAGTTTACATTGGGGAACAAGGAGCTAGTAAATAGCCTTCCGCAAATCTAACTTTCACTTTAGATGCAAATTTATCATTTTGTACATTATGTATGACTCCATATGATTCAAATGTTTAGGTGTGTCCTAATTTTTATAGAATTAAAATAGGTGTTTGGCATCAGTGGGCCTGGGAAGCCAAAAGTAGTTTCTGATAGCGGTTGGTGTTAAGCTACCCAGGCTCTTCTAGGCTACAAGCAGGAGCTAACTAGCTTCCAGCTCCCCTCCATTTTTAACGATGTCGCTGGTTCTTCAAACTTGATTAGTAAGTGCAAGGTTCTTTATTCCTGCATGATGAGTGGCCAAGGAGGATCGCATTATCAACCGTGTCGAATGTGTCTGAGGGACAAAGTGCATTCAAGGGGTGGTGTGTGAGCCAGATAGTTTCTGGGTTTTGCCTGGTACCGCCAGAAGGATAGATTTGGTTACGAAAGCCATCTTAGTGGTGGTGAAGAAAGTTGTCTTCAATTAATGGTTCCAGTTGGGCGATTACTAATCCTTTGAGTAGTTTGATAAGGAATGGAAGCTGCTAGATCAAATTCTATTTGCCTATGTCCGTTGTATTGGGGGATATGATTTTTTGGTTTCAGAAGGCGGACTGGTATATGTTGAGTGCTTCTAGTATACATCCGAAGTGGAGGGAAGTGTTAATGTGCAGAGGATGAGTGGTCGAATAATGTTTGTAATTTTCGGTGGACATGTATCTCTTGGAGCTCCTGGGGTGCTAGAGTGCATTTCACTAGAACCAACTCAGAATTAGGGAGTTTTTGGGAAGTCGGTAGATCTCATGTTCCGGTGGTCTTTGAAGATGTGATGCTTCTTCCATTCTGGTCGATGTAGTTCTGGTGGGTCCCACGTCCCCTATACAATAGGGCCTGGCACCCAAAAGCCAGTTTCTGGATTTCCACCTAATGGTTTCATCTCGGATATGCCTTTTGAATCCTTCATTTTGGGTGCAATTATTTTTTATCCATCAGTCCCTTTGGGTTTTTTTATTTTTTTAACTGGGGTGACCTTGATTTGTATTTTTTTTCAGCCCTTTTTTTGTATTAAAAAAAAATACTCCAATTCTGTTTTGCAAGACCGTTATGCATCATTCCACCACCATGGTCACACACGCATGTCTCTGGATTCAAGGTGTGTATCTGGTGCACATGTCCCTTCTCAGTTGCTGATCCGTAGCCACATGCTTGGGCCACCTACATCTGGTGAGGTCTTGTGTCTTCTGTGCTGTAATCGTGCTATGATTTCTCAGGAGTAGTCTTCACCATATGCAGGCAAATGGAAAGGGTTCTGTACGAAAAATTACCGTAGATTTAATCTTCAACCACACTGCGTTGGACATAGCTAAGGAGACCCCCATACTACTTTACTTTAATTATTTATATAGTGCAGACCTTGGACCCGAAGGCATGAGGGCGCTGACAAACAAAAAAAGCTCAGAGGGTAGAAATTAATAAAGAACGATTGTGGATGTGGAGAACTAAAGAAAGGAGCGAAATTATGCAAACAACCATGTTTTTAATTTTTGCTTAAATGGTTCAAGCTTATTCTGAGGTCAGGTGGGAGATCATTCCATGCCTTGGGGGCAATGGTGGATAAAGCTCCTTTTTCTGTCTTCCTGGTTCTACATCTCGGGATCTTGAATCATTTTTGATTATTAGATCTGAGAGATCTACTCACAACCTTATCCTCGATGAGAACCTGTAAGTAACTAGGCATGATGCCAAGAGTGCATTTGAATGTAAGCACTAGGAAGTGATATCGTATTGGTGCCTCCACCGGGAGCCAATGCAAAGCTCATCTAGCCTCCGAGATATGGTCACGTCTAGCGAAGCCCATGACCACCCTCACGGCACAGTTTTGAATTACTTGTAAACTGTTTGTAACTGCTTTACTAAGACCAGGTAAGAGACTAAAACAATAATCCAGTTTGGCACCAATTGTCGTTTTTGCTATATTCTCTGCATTTGCCTGTGTTATCAGATGTCTGAGGTAAGCAAGATGTTTGATGTAATACGATGCCCCTGAGGCTAAGTTCGCTACGTGGGCCTTCATAGTAAAACACTCGTCGAAAGTAACACCCAATGTTTTAAGTTTCTTAAGAGGGGTTATCGTGACGTTCCCTAGTTTGAAGACATCATAGACGGGGCTTAGTTTGGACAGCATAGATTGCAAGCCAACGATCAATAATTCAGTTTTAGACCTATTCAGAGCCAGGTCCTTCCATAACATCCAGTTTTCAATGAGAGCATAGACCCTGTTCAAATCCTCTTCATCCGAATCATGGGTCCCAGTAGGGGGACAACACACTTTGTAGCGTTGACATAATTGGTAAATAAAATCCCTTCCTGATCCAACAATGCGAAGAATGGAGCCATAAAGATGTTGTACAGGCACAGCGATATGCAGGCCCCCTGCGGGACGCTGTATTACACTGGTACCGAGATAGCCTTGGCCACATCAGAACATACTCGGCTTTCTCTGTTATAAAGAAAGGATGAGACCCCGCGTGTAGCAGCTGGGGAGAAGTTTGCCACTTGTTCTAACCTGTAGACGAATGTTACATAGTCTACCAGGTCGAACGCAGCCGATAAATCCAAAAGCATCAGCATGGATAGAAGTCCTTTGTCTATTCTGTCTAGCAGCCTAGATTTCAAATTCCAGTAAGGCAGTCTTGGTGTCATATCCTACTCTAAATCCGAATTGTCGACTGTTCAGTACGGGGTATGTATTAAAGTGTTAGGCGATTTGCTAGGGTTGGTGTGAATGACTAGAGTGTCTGTTCATACAGGCCAGACAGCCGCTACTCCAATCCCCGGGCTTTCTGAAGGCTGTTCAGGTGACTCCAAGTCTTCATGCACACCAGGCACCTACAGTGCCAACTAATATGCAGGGTGCAAGTACCACAATTCGATCATTACCAGGTTTCATCTTCCTTCTGGACAAGGTGATCAAGATACCTGTGAGGTGCTCAGACCACAGCACAGCGCTACACTGGGCTTGCCTCCTGTCGGGGTGATCAGGCTCCAGTTGAATCACCCAAATAGACAGGGGTAATATTGTAGATCCAGCATTTGGTTCTTGAATGCCTCTCCCTCCATAAACCCAGTGCTTGGGTACTAAGAGAATCTGGCATCCTAAAATCTCTGTTTCTGCCGGAAAGAGCTTCTTCTGCTTGAAGCTCACTCAGTCTTACACAGAAAAGGCCTGACTGCAAAGCCTATTACCATACCTGGTGGCAGTCAGTTTCTTTGAAAACCTGGTAGCAGAGAGGGGTTGCATTTTTCATTCATCAGGAGTGTCCTGAGGAGGATGGTATGGAATTTTTATTGAAGACTTCTCAATCCCCGCAAAAGCTTTTTTTTCTGGCTTTGGCGTTGTCTCCTCCTTGAACAACGGTACTGAACATGTTTCTGACCAGCATACAGTGCCCACGTCCCTTGAATTATTATTTTTAAATACTCCGTAGCTACCTAGATATTCGGTTTGGGTTCAGCCGCCTGCACTGCAACCTCAAACAGTCTACACCCAGTCTGGAATCCATTGCTCACCAAGGTAATACCATTGTTCATCTGAGGTAGAATCTGACTGGCTTCGTGGGTTTCTGTTCTCATGTATGTCCCTGGGCTTTCTGGCTGCCAAGCTTAAGAACAGAGTCATCCCTACTCCAGTAAAGCCTCGGTAGGCGGTCCCGATGGATGCGCCACCTAGCCTTCCTCCAGTTGCTCCGAAGGTGGTTCATCTAATGGACACTTCCTCCTCAGAAGAGAAGCTGCCATTTGAACCAGTCCTTTTAGGGGTCTGGTGTAAAAAAGCCTTAGAGGTGTTTGGCTTCTGCCCTCCCAAGAAGCTCACAGGCGTGGTTATGTATTAAAAAAACAAATTCCTAATGAATCTTTTGATTTTGTTACATATGAACCCATTGTAATCTACTTTACAGCTGTACACAGCTCCTCAAAACAGCAATGGTGGCTCAACCCGGTGAGCATGTGGCACTTGATAAAGTGTGCTTTTGGCTAGGCACAGCAGCCTAGCCCCATTGCAAAACCCTTAAAATATATCCAGCTGGTTTAACACAGTCCAAGCCCTCTGACTATATGTTGTCTACATTCAGCAATGTCACAATATGCCCCAGACGGATCTCGAGCAATAGCTTAGCCCTCCTGTAAAGCAGACATATTAACATAGATATACATAAATAGCTTTAAAAAATAAAGGGACTAACAAACAGGGTGGCTTTGTGGAGCTCATCCTCAGTGGGATATCTTGGCGCTGTTGACTTATTACCGATGTGTTACCCGACTCAATGGCACTCATTTTATCGGTATTGCACCAAAATAACGAAAATAAAAGGCTGAAAGCACTTTTTCTACGCAATGCGCATAATGGAAAATGACGAATACCGAACTAGATGAGGGGGATGTAGTGGTGTCCCCCATCACCTAGTTTGGCATTGTGCTTTGAGGGTAGCGGGGGTGTTCCATGCATACATTACATGCAAAGCGGGGGACAAAAGAACAGAATCTGGAAAGCTCGAGTTTCAAAATTCGACCAAGTCGGCTTCGCAATTTTGAAACTCAAGTTTTTCGGTATTTTAATGTAAATCTATTTGATCAACCTTGGAAAGGATGAAGGCCTGAGTAGACCTGGCAGAATTCGAATCTGCGAGCATGAGTTCAAACACAGATGCCTATAGTGGATGTTTTTGTCAACAGAGCCCGACTAAGATATTCGTCTAAAGGTACCTTTCCACCAGAGACACGATTGTGGAATCGGTCAAGAGGTCTCTTATTGGGGTTAATAAGGCAATAGTTTTTTTAAATGTTTATGTCAAAGGATTCGACGGCAGCATTCTCTGGAGAGGGACTCGCTGTTTTAGGAAGCTCCGGGAGGAGGAGTTAATGTGTTCCCTGCAATCCATGTAAGAACCAAGGGCTGCCTGTGATGCACCTGGATTGGAAAGGGTATGCTTATCACACGATGGCCAGGCAATGGCCTTCTTCAGCTTCTGCAAACAAGTTTTTAGTAACTTTTTTACCGTAGCAATCCAAGAATATACTGTTTGAAATTAAGTAGAAAATTACACATCCAATGATGTAATGTATTGGAAAGTCAAATGCAGAGAAAAGGATGGTAGGAAAAATAAAAAGAACAAAAACCTTGAATTTTGTATGTGTTGCGTACAAGTCTATTAATCCCATTGTATACCCTATCTTTAGCACCTATACTTAGTAACTCGTGTGTGAGTTAGTTGGATGCAGACAGCTGGAATCTTTGGCTCTCTAGATGTTTTTTGACTGACTTTCATGATTCCTCATCGTTGACTTTTCTGGCTAGGGCTGATGGGAGTTGTAGTCCAAAACCTCAGGAGAGATCAAGGTTGCAGACCTCTTGATTATCGGGTAATGTGCCGCATAGAGTTTCTTCTGAACCACCCCTAAGCCTCTCATGTTCATCCACATACAATTCCATGTGCCCACCACAGGCATCCACCAAATTTTCCTCAGCCTGATGTGACCCCCTCCAGTGTCGACAGTTTGTCTATTTCTTGTCCTCCAGTCTTCAACTTTCAAGCTGCATGTAATCTTCCATTTGGTAGCACTGAGTTTCCTGACCCATAGCTCCTTATTAACCCTTAACCTCCTGGCCACCTATTTGGACCCGGTTCTCTTCGTCAAGTCATTAAAGTATCTGCAGTGGGATGATACAGAAGTGAACCATGTTCGTTCAAAGGCATTGAACCAGTACTTTGTAACCTTCGGACACATGCAAAACCTATGCCCACACATTCCTTTCTCCAGACCGGATATGTGCTTCACAACTTAAATTGATATTATTTCCTCTGCCGTCCAATACATTCTGAATGCATTTTTTGTTGTGCAATTATCTTATGTTTCCGTTCACACACAGCCTCATTTTAAATAGGGTGGAGTGGTAAAGCGGGACATAAACGCAGGGTATAATCCTTTTTCGCCTTGATTTACACCTCTGCCCCATTTTGATTGATCTGCTTTGTTTCTCGCCTGCATAACATTTTCATGCAGGCGTTGAAACGAAGGGCTCCCTATGGAATCTGCCTCGGTTTAGCACCTGCTGAAGCCGGGCGGATTCCATAGGCATTCACTAGTAGACGTTGCATGCACAGTGTAATTGCAGGTGGTATTTACTTTTATAGAAGAGGGTGGGGGGAAATGAAAGAGTAAACTGACTTTTCCTTGCTTTTCTCTTTCCTTCATCCCACCGCCATGTAAATATTTAGAAGGCCCCTGGCGCCCCTAGGAAAGAGGCCATACCAGTGGTGGTAAACACCACTGGGACCCAAGAGAGTAGGGGCGTGGGGGGGTGGATTTCACTCTAAACATACAACACCAACCTCAGGAACTTCATTCTGAGAAGCTGAACTGCAGGAGGCCCAGACAGGAGTTATTTGCTTGCCCTAGACAATGGTGTGTGCCCCACAGCCATGAAAACCCAAATGACCAGGGAGATGGAGGGCCATTCACATCTCTGTGAGGTAGCACACTTATTCAAGCAGGCTGCCTACTATTTTCTCAAACCTAAAATCACAGTTTTGGTTTCTGTAATTTAAATCCTGTTTGTCTTTTGTGGGAATATAGCTGTGGTTTACATCGTGCTTAATAAAATGGTTAACTATATCAAACGATAAATGACAGGTGATGTTGATTGAACACAGATTACCGTTGAAGGTGCATCATCTGCCTGGGGGCACTTCAACTTTTCATTCAAAGTATATATTCTGCTGCATTTATTACTTGAGTATATAAGTGAAAAGATAAGGTTGGTAGTAACAAAAATGTAATTCTGGAGGGGAGAGTAGTAAAGTCAAAAAGTGATAGATGCAAGGCTTTGAATTAATATTAGCACTGCCGTTGCTCTACGCAACTTTCCATGCCATAATTCTGTAGAGTGTCTGTGCCATTACAGAATGGGGACAAGCCATTAGCAAATGATTCTTGGTGCTGCCACCAAAAGGTGCAGTTTAATCTCAATTGCTGAGGCCATGTCCACTCTGCACTGGAAGACAATCAAACACATGCATTGTTAGGCCTTGCAGTTTAAGAAGGGCTTCTCACATTAGTGACCGGGAAAGAACTGATTTGCAAACCATGGTATGGAAGGCTGGCCAGAGCAATGCTGGTGGTTATAATTGATTCAGAGACTTTTCCCTAGTAGGCGCAAGCCAGAACTCGTGCAGTGGAACACAGATAGGAAGGAGATACTATGATACACATCATATGTCATGTATGGTCATTTACCCACCCACAGACTAGCCAGGGCAATGGTAAAGCCTATGGCAATACCATCAACTAACTGCCCCCCGCCACCAAAACATCATATTTCTGGAACTCTTTGAGCAAGCTCTCTCACAAAGTAACACCAAATGCGTTACTATAGGGGCAGCCAGTCGTGTTGTACTTAAGCATTATTTTGATTTTTATATGACTTAATTGCCTCTGTATATGAGCTCCTGGTGTAATACACATCTCTTAATGTGTGTCTTCAGCCAATTTATTTTATAAGCAATATATTTGCCAATGCCTCTGCTTGTTTAGCACAGGACTTCAGTGCAAACACAATCGCAACGCCAACAGTTTTAGCTTGTGCATAGGTATTCAACAGACATTTGCCAGCCATGCCATCATATGCCCAGACACTCGCACCATTTTCCAGCTGTTTGCCTCTTATGTGCTGGGCGGTACCCTTATGGAAGTACCTGGCAAATGCCTAATCAAAAAGGTAACCTGTTGCCTTTGCCAATGCATGTTGACTTCAGTGTGTCTGCCTAAGTGAACGTGTATATGCACAGATGTGGGTGCCTTGCTTGCTATGTCTAGGAAATCAAGCTGCACCTTAGTGAGTTGGTCCAACAAGGCCCTACCTGAAAATCGGATTAGGATGGCAAGTATGGACCAGTTTTAGATCTTCTCATGCGTACTTACCAGTTGGATTCTGACCTAAATAGCATTTATCATTGTGTGGAAGCCTAGTCTACTCTGCCAGAACGTTTCATGATTCAAAGTGAAAGTACTGACTTGATAACTTCATACTGTTTGAGTAACCTAACAGATGTTCCATTCAAACCGAATACATCATGTGTATTGTGGGTCTTGTTTGGAAAGTATGTTGTTATTCCTGGGTGCTGGGTGTTTAAAAACATGAACACCTGTAAAATAAAACAAGAGAAGAGTGTTTCCTATAATGTTACGGGCAAAGTATAAAAGGTGTATCTACATCTTTTATTTATTTTATTTGTATTCATTTCTACGAACATTTACAAGCAATTTACACAATCATATATAGATACAGTAAAACATATCACATCCTGTGGTTATTATAAAATCTCCATATGTTATCATGAGGCTAACGCGTAAAAATAGATATCCTATATCTCAACACTTAGCAATGAAACGTTTTAAATACAACATTAAACAATTGATTCATTCTTTAATAGCAAACTCACGCGGCCCCAAAAATTATAAAGTGCAATGTGTAGGATAGCCAAGTTGGAACGAGTGCAATAGTTCCAAAATGCGTCAGTCTTAACCAAATCCTAATGGCTAATGGCTAACAAACTGGCCCAATTAGCACATATAGATGGGGCCAATTTCACAGCGTTCTGTAAGTACATGTCGTGCTGTTTCTGGGATGTCTTGTTTTTTGCACAACCGACAAAAGCGCTCAGTGTGTGGTATTTTTAGGGGAGCCCCCAGCACCTTCCGCAAAGGAGGTTGATTAGTTCTTAGTCGTAGAATTAAGTTGCGGGCTGCTAAACTCTGTAACAGGCATACCTTGTGGTTTAAGGTAATCATAGAGCCACTCTGCTGATGAATTTGTAGCTCTTACGGCTGCTGAGGTGGTCGAAATTGTGTACCTAGTCCCATTGTTCAATTTTCTTTTTCAGGATGAATTTTAGCATCAAAAATCCTGTGCTCCTAGCAAAATCGGGCTGCAAATTAATTCATGCAAAGCAGGCCTCGTTTACATTGTAAATGTGATCTTTCCTTTTACTGCACGGGGGAGGCTCCTGCAGGGAGCCTAATATCTTAAGCATTGGGCAGAGAGGACTAGTTTTAGCTTTAATATACAGGGTTCCTGTACGCAGCAGCACCTGGATGCTTAGTGAGACAAGGCCCAGCTCAAGGATGAAGGGTTCCATCAGGTTGGAGGGCAGTACATTTAACAACTTTCACAAAAAGTGCCCTTCAAGTATGTCGAGCCATTTCAGATCTTTCATGGCTAGGGCTTCTAGTCCGTACAGTAGGGCTGGGCAGAAGCTCTGCTTGTACAGCATAATAATGCCTTTAATTGAGTAGCCTGCTGTTTTCTTAGCAAACTTACTGATGGCAGTAATCATACTGTTTGCTTTTCGTTTTTTGGCTTGTTTGATGTTATAATAATCTCTGCGGTTATCAAACCCTAGTCCCAGATAGGAAAAGTGATCCATGTAGTCGAATGGTCCCAATTCTGACCCCAATGTTGTGTGGTTACATTTTCGGCTTGACACCAGCATAACCTTAGTCTTGGCCATGTTCGTTACCAAGTCATTTTCTGCCACGTATGTTATCAGTTCGGAAAGCTTGGCTTTCACCCCACTGAGTGTACGGTCCATTAAGACAGGATCATCGTCATTGTGCATCTTTTAAAACTAAAAAGCAGAATTAAAATATTTCCTGAAGGGTGCAATCGGAGGTGGATTTACCATTTGGACAAGGGACACGTGCCATGCCCCCCCCCCCCCTCCCCCCCCCAGTTCTGCCTCTTCAATCTCAAATCAAACAGCCAGGGCTGCACAGGCCCTCCCAGTGAGGTCTTATCTTCTTACTGTGTCTCAGAGGCAGTTAATTTCAACAGGAAGCGATTAGAGCTGAGACCAGGTAACGGGCAGAGACCTTTGCTGTGGCACTTTTTTCTTAAAATGATATAGGGTTTTTACAAGCTATTTAAGTGCGATTGTTGGGTGATTTGGAATACAGAATGAGCTGTGTGAAACAATGACCTTGTGATGCATTTCATTTCACTTTGTGTCTGTATGAGATTCTTTTTGTAAATTCTCGTCAATTTCTATGCTTGAGCTTGTAGGCTTCCATCCAG
Organism: Ambystoma mexicanum; assembly: GCF_040938575.1. Taxonomy (NCBI): domain Eukaryota; kingdom Metazoa; phylum Chordata; class Amphibia; order Caudata; family Ambystomatidae; genus Ambystoma; species Ambystoma mexicanum. Next base: position 1,621,687,638 of record NC_090929.1, read on the forward strand.
GATGGAGAAAATAAAGCTACAATCATAGGGGACCATTTTCCAAGTCAAGCAGAGTGGAAGAACTGGTGCCAAATGCATTACTCGCCACTTTTTATGAGCTGCAGGATTTTGTGTGACTTGGCAGGCGAAGTTGGAGAGCAGATCCGAGTTAACAAGGTCCCCCTGCCAAATCCGATTGTTTTTCCAACAACATATATTTTTATGTTGTCGGAAAACCAATAGATTCCTATGGAATCCACCTCACTTTTACAACTGGTACAAGCAGGCAGATTACAAAGGAGGCCATTGTGGATTACTCTCAATCGTTAATTGTGGAAGTGATTTACACTTTTCCAGACGCTTAGTGGGAAAGTGAAGAGCAAATGTAATATTCACCTGTTTTTTTTACTCTTTACTTTTCCAGTACTTGGCGTAAACAATTAAAATTAATGAATGTCCCCTTTTGCAAAAAGTGCAAAGAGAATTGGTCCCCGCCTGTGCAATTTAGGATGAAAAAGAAACTCCCCCCCCCCCCGCCCCCTCTTACCCTTTTCATCAACACATTTCTATAATGATGAATATGAATACATTGTCAGGTTGACTTAAGCATTTATAAAATAATCTGTATCAAATTGAGTATTATTTTAGGTATGCAAAACCAAACTTCAATACATATTTGTACCAACTTGAGCTTGGAAGATACATGGCCAAGCATCTAAATTACTGGCTAGGCTTAAATTCTGGCTTTACCACTTGTGTGTGATCCTGGGCAAATAATGTAATTCCACTATGCCTTACTTGCTAACATTAGGTGCCTCTAGAAGTCATTCGGTTTGCATTATTCAATCTATTCAATCTGCTCCTACTTCAGGCTTCACCAGTTCTGTTAACCCCTTCACTCCTATCAGATTGCGGCGAGCGCAGTGAAACCACAACAGCCTAGGTCGTGGCAGTGAGCAGACACTGCTGGGCATTTCCCTGTCATTCCTTTCTGTCCGGGTGGTTCAGGGGGGCGCCCGGACAGCAAGATAAGTTCCTGCATGCAGTATAAACTTGTATAAATGACTGCATAATTGTAATGGAAAGCCTTATGAGGGCTGAGAGGTTTTATTGTTGAAACACGTGCAAACCGTTAAAAGGGTCAAGCCCGCTTTTCTGATTTCAAGGACGTGGCGAGACGGATTGCACAAAGTTTGTGTTGGGTCTTACTGAGAACGTTATTAAGTTGGCAGAGGCATGCCCAAACCCCTGTGCATTTATTGAATTGTTTGAGAGACTAACACACAATGGGGTCCCGTTTATGTTAACAGCTTTCATGTCAGCTGTGTGTGGCTTTGCTTGCCCAAGGGGCCATGAGTATGTTTTTTCATGCACGGTCATACCCTTGTTTGTTTCATTTGCAATGGTGCAATGTGAGTTTGTGCATTTATGTTCATCGTGCTGCTTGCAATGAAAACACTGTTACATGTCTGAAAGGTTATAGGAAGGTGTGTTTGGTTTCAGGTCTATGGTAGGAGCCAGGCGTCAGACAGGTCAGGAGGTAGGAACATGTGTTATGTATAATTGTGTTTTCCCTATTTCCCCCAGACATATCCAAATATGCTTACTCTTGACCTCTTTCTGGTTTTCCTCATCTTCCCCCTCCCTATCCACAACCTCTCCCTAATCCCTTTCCTCCCACCCCCCATTGGCTGCCATGTAGTTTCCTATTATTTCTGACATAAGGTGCCCATGCCAACCATGGTGGAAGAGTCAAATCTATTTGGCTTCTGTGATTCCGGGGAGAGTGTTGATACTCTTACCCTCTTGAAATCTTGACACCCCCTATGGGATTAATGACGACCTGGGAAGAGCATGTTATCCCATAGCTCACCTAACCCCAAAACACCTTCCCCAGTATTTCTATATGTCTTTGTTATACCACCAATATAGAAAGTCTGTGATGAGGAACAGTGTGGACCCCTCAAGGGACATGTATCCCTTAAGTACTGAGACGAGGGAGAGACCCATTGACTCTATACAAGTCCTGAAGTTCAGTACTTCGGACAAAGAAGTGTGGATGTATAGAGAGTTCTTATGAGAATGTGGATGAACAGTCTAGTTTCTCTCAAAGCCTGATTGGGCAGAGCCCATTCAAAACTGAAGAGGGAAACCAGGAAGAAGAGAGAAGCCCTATCTGGAGTAACCATGAGACGGGAAGCAGACCGCAGCGGAGAAGAGGAGTTGTTGTTGTTGCTGGTGGCGCTGCCCTGCAGGCTGAGCTGTCCTTATCCGGTCTGCCATGGAGAGACCAACTAGGGCTGTGGAGAAACAGGCGTAAGGAGCAGCTGGAATGCGTGGTGAACAGTTGTGCAGCCCGCGAAGAACCAAATGCTGCAGAGGTGCCGCAGCATGCCTGAAACCAGCAGGGGCCGTGAGATTCACAAAGGGATGCAGAGCAGAGCCTGCGACAGACCGAAGAACACAGGTAAGCCCCTTTCAGGTACCTGGGTTGCCAGGACGGTTGGTGCTCCAGAAGGGCTGACCAGTGTCCAAACACGTATCTTGGACCTGCACCCTTGATCCAATCACATCAAATTCATAGTCACAGTACCTGGCAGGATAGTGAACCAGGTCTGCCGCACCTAAAGGGGAGAATCCCACGGGTCTGCAACCCGTACCCTTTTATGAAGATCAACCCAAGACATCTTCATAGTTAGAGTACCTGGCACGATAGTTAACCAGGGTTACTGCACAAGGACAGGAAGAATACACAGGTCTGGGACATGCACCTATATAACTGGGAGCTTGTGTGAACTTTTGAAGTGCAAAGCAAACAAGGGGAAGAGAGACATTCTGCCTGGTACGATTTAACTGAATTGTGAAAGCTGAAAGGGGCAAGGAAGCCAGGGGAAGGGAGGCATGCCTGCTGCCAGTGTGACCTGCATGCTAAAGTCTGAAGAAGGGGATGGGTGAAGCCAAGAAACTTCATGACAAGGAAGCAATACCTCCTGGTGGTTTTCCCGAAGATTGTGTATTGTGAAGCCGATCAGAAGGAAGGCCCAGGGAAGGAAGTCATTCCCTTGGCGCTCTGAGAACATTGAGAATAGAATATCTGGAGAAGGGAGGCATTCTCTAGGACCCCAAATCCGGAAGATTGTGAACTGTGAAGTCAAACGGAAGAAGACCCGCAGAAGAGTCATTCTCCCTGCCACTGTGGAGACATTGCCTCCTTCTCCAGGTATCTGGTTCTCATTCTCCAGGAACACAATAGTGAAACCAAACTATAGTCATGAAGGAATGCTGTTTGAGTTGGAACTGAAACCTTACAGCACCACAAGCTGGAACTTTGTTTCCTCAGAAAGAAACCAAGACCTGGAGGAGAGAGTCATTCTCACAGGCGAAATCCTCCCCCTATGATTGCAACTGTTGCCCATTATCCAGGAGAAGGGAGTCTTTCTCACAGGCGAAATCCCCCCCCCCCCCTATGATTGCAACTGTTGCCCATTATCCAGAAGAAGGGAGTCATTCTCACAGGCGAAATCCCCCCTATGATTGCAACTTTTGCCCATTATCCAGAAGAAGGGAGTCATTCTCACAGGCGAAATTTCCCCCCCCCCCCTATGATTGCAACTGTTGCCCATTATCCAGAAGAAGGGAGTCATTCTCACAGGCGAAATCCCCCCTATGATTGCAACTGTTGCCCATTATCCAGAAGAAGGGAGTCATTCTCACAGGCGAAATCCCCCCCCCTATGATTGCAACTGTTGCCCATTAGCCAGAAGAAGGGAGTTATTCTTCTGGACCAAGAAGATTCACTCTCCTTTTCTAATTAGTTACAAGTGTGAGGTATAGAAGTAGGCATCATTACACAACAGTGGACTCTTTTTTTTATTTTCTTGGACATTTGACCGATTCCTTAGTTCCTTAGTAGAGGCAGGGAAACCCCTCGGAGTTAGGGAGAGATAGGTTTCAACAACATTTTTGGCTTGACTAAAAGTCTTTGCAAATCACCATGCCACCACTGTGTCAGACTCGCACCCTTAGAGTAGCCCACGCCCAGAGATAGTAGGCAGAATGCTCCCAAGTGGCATGGACGCAACACCCAGGAGGGACTGTACAGCAAGACGTACACGTGTCCCTCTCATATGTTTCCACGCTGGCAAGAAAGAATGAATTGTCTCTTACTTTGCCCATACTACTGCTCACTAACTCGAAGATCTGCAAAGCTTTTACTCTGTTATTAACGCTTTGATACCCGTGGGTTTGGGCGTTAGATGTTTAAATAAATAAGAGATATGTCTTTTGCTTATAAATTGCTTGAGAGGAAACAGTACAATAACATTTGAGAGAAAAACCTATAACAGAAAACAAGTTTCACTAGGCTGGAGAAAATAGAAAGGGCTTTAAGTGGGAGGGAAAAATGTGTAAGGGGTAGGAAGAAGGAATGGAGAGAGGAAGAGAATTCCTTCGCCTGGGAGCGAGTAAAGACAAGGAATGGAAGTGAGACTGTGCGCAGGGGGGGTTAGGGACAGCAAGGAGAAATGGGGATTGGGCGCATTAGGGGTGGGGCAGGGGAATGAAGAGAGAGGAGGAGCAAGTCCATGTAGACATTGGAAGCTGATTGTAAGCAAGTGAAGAGAAGATGGAACTCAAAGGAGAGCCACGAGCAAGAATGGATTGAAGAAGGGATAGAGTGGAGAGGAAGGCAGAAGTGGGTAGATGGGGAGGCCTACGAGTAAGGCGCAAGAAAAGACAGAGGGAAACATTAAGGCAGATATGAGTAGTTTAGCCTCTTTGAAAGAAAGATGGATTTTGCAGATATTAAATGATGAAAACGACGAACGCTTTTAGTGGCGGGTCAGTGTTTAGCGGCAATATCTGACGAAGTTTGGCAATGTTCTTGCTCCTGTTGCGTGATGGGGCGGAAACTATGGCGCCATCAGTTCAAGATATGAATCCCTTGATTAATCAGAAGCAGGGGTGTTGCTAGGTCTGGAAAGGATCCGGGGCTACGCTAATGTCGGTCCTGTCAGTACTCTAGGCTAGCTAGCCTTTCGGTTGCAGCCCTTCAGCTTCTATTAGGGGTTACAACCAAAAGACCCGGGGCTATAGCCCCTCTAGCCCCCCCTGCTATCCCCTCCCCAGCAACGTTTCTGATCAGCTGGGGTGTGCAGTGACGTTTTCTGTGATGCACACCTACAATAAAAGCGGACAGCGTTGTTAGGCTTTGGTTGGGATAGAGAAGAATTAGAGTTGGCGCCAGAGCAAGTCAGGGCAGGGCAGCAAGCCCAGCTTCCACTTGTGTGTAAACGCACGCCCATTAAAAATGGAGAGGGACTTCTGTGAGAGCCATCCCTCCCCCACGCGAGCCTCGTCATTATTTCAAAAAGCTGCATTAAGAGCTGTCACACTGGATTAAGTAGTAATAAAACGCTAGCATGGCGGGGGGTGGGGGCGTTCGGAGAGAGGGCATTTGAAGTGTGGTGGCTGCGGTAAATACATTGAGTATTTCTGAGTACTGCATGTTTAATCGCGTTGACAAACTATGAGCTTTGTTGCTGGAACCTCTTTGTTTATGTCTGCTTTTATGTGGATACTCGTACTATGGGGTTGTCGCCAGCTATCAAACAGACATCTGTGTAAACATTTTTTTTTTATTTAAGTAGTCTCGATACATTCGAACCGTAATCCTTCCTGCGAGGCACCAAAAGCCAGGCACAAGGAGCCGAGAAGGCGTGATACCGGGGGAGAGCGGCCCCAGAGGAAACGCCATCGCCCGGTTTACCCCCAACCCGGAGGGAGGACCGAGGACAAAAGTATGGGAACCAAACCACAGAAAGCCTGAGGCCTAAACCGACGGCCGCGAGACAGACTGAAAAGCAGGAAGCGGGGTTCAGCACCCTATGCAAGGGAACACCATGGAGTAGACACTGGGCGTCCCACAAGAGAGGTCACCATCCAAACTCCAGCACCAACATGTCTGAAGACGCCGACAGATCCAGCTGTCACAGCTAGCGGGCTCCCAACCCATGGAGGGGCTGCGTCACTACCACCTGGTCCCTAGGTCACTGTGTCTGGCAACAGAGGCATAGTCCGGGTAGGGCCTGAGCAGGCAATTCGCACCCAAAATCTGTAAATGCCCACTCGGCAGTGCTGAGGTGGGACCAACTACATTGGCTTCAGGCCCCACTTGTTAGACAATACTGGCTACGCTTCTGTCTGGCAAGGGACAGGATCCTGATGGCCAGACGCCCCTGGGGAACAGTGGCAAACATCTGCTGAGGGGGGGGGGCTTCACAGGAGTCACCGACCCAGCAGGTGGAGGAGAACATTAGGCCAGAGACCTATGGGTAGCCACATTGAAAGGAAGTAACCAATGGGAGAAAGGTAGCTGTGGGGCTTAAGAGGATAAAACCCCAAGAGGAAAACTCCAGGGCTGTCTTGGCAAGCTTGCAGCGCTGAACCCACTCTTCAAGTCCAGCTCCTTGCCTATCCGAGTAAAGTCAACCTCTACAAGGCGATTATTAGACGCACCCTGACATACGGCCCCCTGGCATGGAGCACCTGCGCAGAAATACACCGGAGGACTCTTCAGAAGATGCAAAACAAAGCTGGAGGCACACCTTTTGCAAAATCATCAGACCTGCACAGGAAGTTGACTGATCACTGCAAATCCTTTTGACGGCCGGGTACTCGCAGCCCATCACAGTGTTGGCCCTGTGAAACCAGCTATACCGTGGCAAGATGGCACTGATGAAGAAGCAACCAAAACTGTGACTACACCCTCAACCAGAGAAATTGAATTAAGGAGGCTCGGCCTCGCTATCCAACAACACCACTGACAGATCAAAACTGTAAGCAAGATAAAGAGCGGGCAGAGTCGAGGGCTGTCTCTTGTTATTCTACCTGTAGGCATCGGAGGAAGTACAACAGGAAGACTAGCACTAGACCTATTAAGGCCTGAGAAAAGACATGAGATCAGCAAAGACGATGCTGAAGACATTGTAACTGATTATTTATAACGCGCTTAATACCCAGAGGGGACAAAGCGCAGACCCGCGGATCGAACCTGTGTTGCTCTGCGTCATCTTGCTTCCAAGACGAGCACGTTGCCACAGAGCTATCCTCCCAAGATACCATCCTACCCAGCTAACTCTGTGGACAAAACCATAATACCCAGCGAGCCCTGCGACAATTCCGTACCCAATCAATGGCATATAGAATCTGGTGTGCAAGGTACTCAACTATCACAATTCCTTCATATGAAAAATTGTGTAATGATGGTGAGATATTTATTTAAAAGTAAGAGTTAAAAATCTCATATAAACTGTTCCTAATTATGTTATAAATGAAGGTGTTGACGGCACATACTATTGCTTCATTCTCCAAGGACAAGTGAAATAATTTGCAACTGTTGTTAATAATACAGGTAGGGCAGATATATAACCCATTGCTTACATTATCAATATTGCAGACTTCAGGAGCGCCTATCTCTTGGCATACTCTTTGAAACGCAGGTTGTTTTTTATTTGTAAATATTTGGATGAAAGGATATCCGGGTACCCAGTATCCACGATTTCGCGTATTTCAGCTGTTACATGCTTCGTTAATCAACTTGATGGCACGCTTACCATCACAATAAACTTAAGAGAGACTAGAGGTAATATTTCCTATGACCGATAGTGAACAGCCCTCTATAAACAGAACTCTTAAACAATACACAATGTTCACTCGGTCCCTTGCTTCCCCAAGTCCATATTTGGTTGAAACTTACTGTATGAGGTTAATAGCCATTAGATTCTCATACTACACCACATTGTATCAAAAAATAGTATTTTATTTTTCATATTTCAACAGTAAAAAACTTTTTTTCTTTTATCTTTTCTTCTTCACAGTTCCAATTTTTTAATCTTTTTTAAAAAGGAGTATTTCTGATAGTATGCAAATCACAATATCTGCACCATTACCATGCAATATCGTTGTATACATTTAATCTCATGTAACAGTTGACCGTTTAATAATTAGCAAAAATTCATCTCTTAACCTGGATCTACAAGTTGCTCACCCCTATCGTCGAGACAAGCAACCCAGTCCGTAACAACCTTTCACTTATTCTTCCTAAAAATCATGCTTACTTTCATACCACATCCATACCATACCCGACATGTTTCATTCCTTACACACTTACACACTATTGACAAGGAAATTCTTCAGGGGTAAAATTTACACAACATTCAATTAAATGCACAATCGTATCAGTCTTCTTGTAGACTTAATTTCTTGCGGGGTCAGCTTTCAATGAGATCCCATCGCACTTTTCTTTAGGGTCCAACCTTCAAAAACGTATACACTGTGGGAAGCAAGTGTGGGATAATCGAAATTTAGTATTCGAGATAATATCCCGGTCGACATTTATATTATGCACAACCTGCTATGTGTCAATCGTCAGCGGAAGGGTGTCATTACTTAGACCATCACCTTCTTTACATCTGTTATATCTTCACACCTCCACCCCTATCTGCAACTAGGTCCTTCAAGACCACACCCATGCTGTTATCACTTCAGGTCTAATCTTTAACTACGACACTGAGTATTTCACAACTTTATAATCAATTAACCCAATCATGCGGTACAGTTAAGTTGTCCAAGTCTGTCTATGAATTTGCTTTACCTTCTACAGGCTGACTTCTTCTTATGTGTCTTCTTGGGGGGTCCCCCTCGATTTACAATCCTCTTCCGCTTACCATCACGGCATGGGTTCTTCCATAGTTAGGCTAATGTCATTGCTCTAACATGTGAAACCAGGGTCCATGACCCTCTCCTGGAGCTTCCATAACATCTTGCAATGCTTCATGGCATGGCAGAGTGGCAGGGGCAACCGCCCTAGACCACCAAGAAGTGTACTTATCTTAAGGGGAACCGAGCCCCAGTTCCCTAACATGAACTTGGGCACTATGTTGCGTAGGCGGCTATTATTGCAGCATGGTGGCCCCGCCCACAGAACAGAGGTGGGGCTTAAACCCCTTTTTGAAGAGGTCTGTAATGCTGATCCCTTCCAGTGTGGGGATGGCAGGGCCAGATTGGCCAGAGATAGTGGACAACCCAGAAGATGGGTGCAGGGGGTCAAAAGAGATCATAGGAAACAGGAAGTTGTGGGCTGTTTGGGTGAGGTCTGAGGAGAAGGGGGTGGCAGACAAAGAGCCCAGAAGAAGGAAGGGTGGTAGAGTGAAGCGTGGAAGCGATTTTCAGAGCAGGCGAGGTATCGCTTAGTGAGTGCAAGTGGTACTGTACTGCGAGTGTGCGTGAAAGGCTTGCAAGTGTGACGTGAATATGAGAGTAAAAGAGTGTGTGTGAGAAGGAGGGATAAAGTTGAAGTAGTATTGTGGAGGAGTTAGAGACATTGGAGGAGATACAGAGAGTAAAAGGAAGGAAGATCAGAGAAGTTGGGGGTAGGAGAGGGAAGTGAGGGGAGAGTATAGAATAGGGAGAGAAACAGCTGGGCGCGAGAGGCAGAAGACTGAGTTGGGTAGAGTGTCTGAAGGCACATTCCTGCTCCTCTGGAAGTCTCTAACCAGCAGATGGTGTAGGGGGAGTCTAGTTAGAAAAGCATGTGTAACCTGCTAGATTAGACTAGACAGTAGAGGGCAACCTTCTGTATATACGAACCTAGGGCATAGGGACACCTGGGCAAGGGGAGGATCAGTGCTTTCTAGATGAGAGAGAGAGAAGTTCTCTGAGAAACCAACAAACCTTTAACCAACCAATAACCCTTGAACTGTGTCTGAGACTGGAGTATTCAGCCATTTGTGACAAATGTCAAACCATATTACCAGATAATCAAAGACATTGACGCAATCCGCCCCAGTGCCTTCGATTACAAACGTAGAATAACGTGGGCACTCAATCCTCGGTTGGCCACTAACCATAACCTTGCTGTTGGATATTTTCATCTTCAGTTCTTTTTCCACTACACCTTGACCAAGCCTAGACATCTCATCGTTGGGGGCCTGATGGGGTGTTTGCTTCCGCCACAAGGTCGGTGATGATAATTATATCAATTGCTAATGTCTCAGGTGGATAGTACAGGGGCAACGTGCTTGCCTTGGAAGCAAGACGATGCGGAGCTACACGGGTTTCATCCCCGGACCGCGCTTAGAAACCAATAACCATGTTAAATGGTTGCGTGCATTCCCCCTCTTGTCCCCAGGGGTCATGAGTCATTCCAAATCCTGCATCTTCCACTGTTTGTTGCTTTTACTCTGCTTCCCCTCCCGAATTATGTTTCACATGCACTAACCATGACTTTTTCAGCCATTCTTCCACAGATAGATCCATAGGGTAGATCATGTGACTCCGTTGCTTCATGCACGTGCAGCAGAGGTCTGCGTGCAAGCTGTGGGTCACACATGTGCTCCCTGAATGAGCCAGCAAGTGAGACCGTCCTCCTGGAGGCTGAGAATCAGTAACCTCGAGGTGGTTCACACCCTCCAGTCTGGGCAGGAGTGAGTGCGGGAGGCGAGCGGAGCTGTTAAGTGTTAAGCCCCCGGGGAGCTTTCTCTAGTTCCTAGGCACCAGAGGAAGCAGGAGCCAACACCCACCTGGCCAGAATGCTGGCAGAGAGGGCAGGAAAAGCTAAAGTAATATAAGGCCGGTGGCGATCCTCAGGTCTAACCACAGAGCCTCAGGTCTATGCAAGCATTCCCCCATGCCCAAGGCGATTGTGCCCCTACCCTCTCACTCACAGATTAGGCAGCAGGCAGAGACCTCGCAGCCACAACTCCTAAGCAATGTGGCAGCTAGGAGAAGGGGGCAAAACCATATTAACAGACTCCTTACCCAGCCAAGACCTGGGCTGAGGCAGTCTCTCCTGCTCACCAAAGGCTGAAGCACATTATTCATTGGACTTTTCTGTCAGGTGAGAATTAAGGCTCAGAAACCGTGCCATGAACAACAGGTAAGCTAAGGAGTGATTGACAGCCTGTGGTGTGTGCTGTGTATAAATGATCAGTATTGCTAAAATATATGGAGAAAACTGTGCAGTCTCATAAACCATGTGGTATTATTTGTACTATTATTAGTAGTGTAGGGAGCAAGCACTGTGGTCTTTTGATCCATGTACAGGTGAGGCTGTTTATGCTTAACATATTTCTTCCAGAAGATTCTGATTTTGACAGCCTAAAATTTGAGATTTTAGGTACTTATTTTAGGAATCATTTGGCTCGTTTTAGTCCCAGGATCACCTAGTTTATGCAAAGCTGCCTTTGAGTTCAGGTCTTCTGCTTTCACAGTTTGGACTGTTTTAGGTTTCCGACTACACTTTCTCCTGTTGCATTTTTATTTTTTGCACCAACATAGAAGGGTGTCTGCGAGAGTTAAACTAGCAGCTTGTGTCGGGGCTCAGGGCACAACCTATGTCTGAGACAGAAGGGTGATTAGCCACCAAAGAGTAAGGATAGATGTCAATGGGGTTTGAGGGGTTCAGGACTTGCTGCTTGGGTTCTAATGTTTTCCTTTTTAGACTAGACATATGAACTGGCTCTGAATTGGAGGTGAACTTCAGGGATGGCCGCTGGGTGGCGCTGTGGCACGTGCACCTTAGCTGAAATGGCTAAACCTGCCGTAACGCACCAATCACAAGGATGTCCTGCACCACACCACTGATACCTAATGAGATTGAAACACGTATGTGCTTGTTTGTGTCATTCAAAGCCGTTTGTTTTGGGTTGATAATGCTGCTAAAACAGTGCCCCCCCCTCAAAGACAAAGACCGTTTTCTGGAGCAAAACGCTACTTTTGAGCTAATTTGTATACCCAGAAAGCATTTCTGAATGGGTATAAACCGGAAGTGAACTTCCACTCGCACTGGAAATAAAATGCTGGCAGGCCCTCCATCCAGTAAATCTCAAAAATCCTAGTCTCTTAAAGGAAGGGAAAGGACCAACCCATTGAAAGCGCTGCATATTCGCACACATTTTATCGAATAATGCAGAAGCAAAGCTTTCAAGTTGGCCTAGGTAAGTAGTTGAAATATTGTGCGAGTTCTGGCATTTAGCGTAGCACGGCATTCTGTATTCTTTTACAGCATTTGCATTTTTAGTTTCATACTATAAATGCAGGACTACATGTACCAGAATGCAATTTGCAGGAGCCTGAAAGCCAGGGTGGGCTAATGGAACTCACACAGGTCAAATTAAGATTATTTAATCTCTTGTCTGGCTTGTACATGTGTTATAGTCCCCTGCTCTAGGGCATTTCTTGATAGTCGTATTGTTATGACTGTTGTGACTAAAAGTTTCATTCCCTGAAATAAGCGAAACATACAAGAGGTTACAGACACATAATTGCCAGTTCAAGAACATGTTTTTTCCTTTGTACTGCGTGCATGCCAGGTATCGACGAAGAAATCCGAAAATGGAGGAGGCACCCCGATAACCCGGGCGGTGTCCTCCTCCTAAATCTCCCTCCCCCTCCTCAAAGGAGGGGAGGAAAGGCTGAGCGCGGCAAAAGCGGGGAAAGCCCGCGGAAATGAGAAGAGCGCGGCAAAGGGGGAGAAAAAGCCCGCGGAAGGGGGACAATGGAAAGGGGCGGAGTTATCCCCCTTTAAAGCAGGCGGATTCCCACTGCAGGCATCATCCAGACTTGGCGTGGGATGCCCGCCTGCCACCGAGGACTTCGTTTTTCCACCCACCCAACAAATAAGGACAAGCAGGAGGCCTGATCGTCGACGTCGCAGGACGGCAGGCGGTGTGGCGGTGTTTGGGCAACCAAACACAAGAGACAGACTCCGGATGAGCCAGGAAAAAGCGGGAAGGGTCTTCGCCCTTTCCAGACCAGCACCCCTTGGGAGCCTAAAACGGCAGGGGCGTCTGGGGGGAACAACAAGGGCTCAGCTTCCCCCAAGGAAACGGCACTCTCCCCGCCGACTGATACCTGCAGGGGCAGGCGAGGCTCAGGCGCAAAGGGTTGGGAGAGTTGGGCCTATGATGGACTTTTGGAAAACAAGGGGGAAGCAGGTTTTGGACATGGAGCGGTCGCCGCATCTTCCAAAGTATTTCCACTAATGTGTGCAGTATGTTTTATGATTTTGTGGAAAATAAATCTGCGGCCTTTTTATGCCAAACAACTAAGCAAGGCTCATGTCACGCTTTTCTGGGGGGAAAAGGAGGAATGAGCTATTGCTATGTAAGGGGTCCAAAATGGACGGATGCACGGGTTATTATTTAGAGTGCTTGTAGTACAGTGTTTGCAAGACACGTCTTAGCAAGAGGACCGTAAGGCCTCACAGAGAAGATGCATTATTTTAAGCACAAGCAACCCTCCAGTGCAGAGCTTTCGGTTCACGGATCCTTGCACTGCTGGCCTGCAACCTCCAAGGCTCTCTCCGTGCTCCTCACACTCGGCTCTGTGAGGTGGTCTTACTGTGGCAAAAAAGCACTATACAAGCAACACACGTGGCATTGCCTAATGTGGTGACATTCATGTGACAAATGCAGTTCCCTGGACAGGAGCCCTGAGCTGTGCAGTGACTGCACTTTCAGAGAATGTTACAAAATGTTGCAATATATTATCAGAATATTACACTTTTCCCCTCGCACTGCACGCGTCCCTCAGTACATGGCTGTGCAAGTATGGCACTCTGAGAGACAGGACACACACCCGATTTCTTTTCCCCCTATGCACCCCTCTCATTTGCCTTGCACACGGTCCACTTTTGGATCTGTCACTTCTAACAGTCGGCTTGGCAACCCCAGATGTATCTCTTTTGGGGGTTTGTCAGGTTAGGGTAACACCTAAGAGACAAACAAGCCCCTGCGTCACATGGAGGACATCTCCAGCCCATCACCCAACCACTCACTGACTCATGTCAGTGCTTCCTTGTAACTGCCCATAGAGGCTAGTCTGGACAAGACTTGGTGCTGTTAGGCAACTTCTGTGGTGACTGGAGTACATTAAAAATAATCTCAACTGACTCCAAGATGGCGGCCGGCGAGGGAAGACGTGTGTGAGCGCCTCTCCGCACCGGGCCGCAACCTTAGATTGACAATAAAGCTAATGTTATAGGTAATAGCCCCCAAAGAACAGAATTGTGACTGCGGTGGGGGACTGGAACCGGTCTCCAACGAAGCAGAATATGTGAAGACACAGAGAGGGAGGAGGTATGGCCGGCAGTTTGTGGACGGCATTGGAGAAGGTGGTGAGGGACCTCGACGGCGAGCGTGCCTCACAGAGGAGCAGCGAAAGCCACCGTGAAGATTCCCGGTGACCACAACATCCCCAATATTTGAGGAGCCCGCCGGAGAAAGAGATCACCCACAGCCGAATCACCGAGGCATAGGAGAAGCGGACAAGCAGCGGAGAAGAGAATAGGCCAGCGAGAAGATCATCCCGCCTCAGGGTGATGGAACAGAAAGAAGGTCCAATCCGCTACAACAACTAATCCGCAGACCGAGGGCATATAAACAGGGACATCATTTAGGGGTTGCATTTGCGACCCATAAGTTCTCCCTTGCTACCCCTGTGGTCTCCCTTGCTACCCCTGAAAAAAGAAAATCTTGATTTAAAATATACATTTCTTTTAACACAAATGTAAGCTACTGGGCTGTAGCCAATGCCACGGGGCTTTTGGAGGTAGTTGGCTTTCTGGAATCCCATACAATAACTTCTAGACTCATTAAAGGTTTATTTCAGGCACACATCAGGGGGCGAGTCACTGATTTAGTCTGTTCTTAAACACCTCAAATTCACAATGCAGACAAAATCCTCCAAAAAGCATTTAGAGTAGAATAAGCATCCATTTCGGACTATGTATTTTACTTTTTGAAAGTTGCAGTTATAGCATGTTTTTTTTAATGCCGAAACATATGGTGATCCATTCTTGTATGAAATTTATATCACATTACAGTAATATTGTAACCATAGCTTCCCGTGATGTCCCTTCGGGGTGGGGTCTAATGTCATCACTTCCTATGAGTCATCAGATGTCAAGGGTCATGTCATGTCACTTCCGCTACCCCAGGCATTTTGGTGAAATGACGTCCCAACACATAAACTATAAAAACACCCCGTGACACTGAAGGGGAAGAGATAGAACAGTAACCAGAGCGGGTCTACATACGTGCAAAGCCCTCCGCCCCTCCGGGCCTGCAAACGGAGAAACGCGAGCCCCATTCCGGGTGAAATGAGACCGGGACTGCTCAGTACACGAGCAGATAACAGGAAGCTATCACCCTCATTACGTCCAAGGCGACCAAATGGGGGGATAACATGAAGCCTTGTCTTGACCTCTGAGGCTACAGCAGAGGTGGGGCGAACACTCAATTGGGGAAAACTCTAAGGCGACTACCCTGATTCTAAAAGAAAGAGCAGAGAAACGACTGAGAATAAGCTGGGTCTACCCGAGGCGCATACATAGAAAAACGGCCCATCCATCCTCCACCATAGTTTGTTTGTTTGTTTGTTTTATTATTTATAATGCACGAGCATACCCTAGGGTAACTGGGCGCAACGGTTACAAGTATATGCAAAGCTTAGTTACAACAATGGACATATATACAAACACACAATAATAGTAGTGGCATGAATTATATACATATATAGAAGAAACATATGTAAGAATGGTAAGTAGGAATAGCAGGAGTATGGGGACTTGACACCAAGATATATTGGAGGCCTACGTTTTTAGCCATGAGACAACCTTTGATCGGAAGTTTTGATAGGACAGGTCCATTCTGAGAGGTAGAGGTAGGGAATGCCACAGTTTTGCTGCTTTCACTGGGAAGCTGTTGCCCCCTATGGTGGAGCGTTTGAAATTGGGGACAGAAAGGCAATCTTTATAGACTGTTCTTGTGGGTCTCAGGGAAGTCTGTCTGTGAAATATGTTGATCAGATAGATCGGAGCAGGGTTATTGAGAGATTTCTGAGTAAGTGATGCGGTTTTTGTCTTTGACGGGGAGCCAGTTGTTCTGTTGGCTATGTAGTGTGATATGCTCTCTTCTAGAGATGCCCAAGGCTGCTCTAAGAGCATTATTCTGAAGTGTTTGTAGTTTGCTAGTGGTTGCTTTGGAGGACCCAAGATAAAGAGCATTGCAATAGTCCAGGCGGGACAATATGAGGGCTCTAGCGAGGGTCAAGAAGCTAGTGTCAGATAGAAAGGGTTTGGCAGCACGGATCAGTTTACACTTGAAGGCCGTGGACAAGGCTAGGGAGTTCACTTGTCTGTTGAAGGAGAGGTTAGAGTCCAAATAAAAGCCCAATGTTTTGACCTCTTGTCCAACTTTGATGCTATTGCCATCAATAGTGAATGAGGAATAGACTGGGTCTAATTTCTTTAGACTGGAGGTGGTACCCAGGATGATAAGTTCCGTTTTATCTTCATTCAGGCATAGTCCATGGGAGGCCATCCATGCCTGGATGATGATGTACACTCTATTCACCAAGACCAAATCCTTGTCATAATCTCCAGAAAGCGGAAGGAGGATCTGAGTATCATCTGCATAGTTAGTGTAGGTGATACCGAGATGATCCAGATCATCGAAAAGCGGCTTAGTAAATATATTGTACAATGTGGGGGAGACACAAGAGCCCTGTGGCACACTACAGGTGATGGTTATGGGGTCTGCTGCTGCTTTGGGTGAAAAGACCCTGATGGTTCTGCCGTTAAGGAATGACCTGATCCATGTGATGGCCTCAGCGGAAAAGTGAGCTGATGTATTGAGTTGGGTGCAATAGACAGAGTGGTCGACCAGGTGGAAAGCTGCCGAAAGGTCTAGGAGGAGGAGTAGGGCAGCTTGACCATTATCTCGGAGTTCATCGATCTGTGTTTTAAGGTCAATGAGAGCAGTGTCAGTCCCATGTTGGGGGCGGAAGCCTGATTGTCTAGCTCCTAGTATATGACGTTCTTCCAAGTACTTCTGTATTTGTACATATGCAACCTTATCCAAGATTTTTAGAAGAAATGGTGCGGTTGTGATAGGTCTATAGTTTGTAGGCGTGGCTGGATCAAGTGTGGTTTTATTAAGTAGTGGAAGTAGCCAGAACTGTTTCAGATTGGTAGGGATAGAGCCGGTGGAGAAGGAAGCATTAATTAGCTTCGTGATGAAAGGGGAGAGTTCTCGGGCAGCGTCCTTAATAATCTGTGCAGGGCACAGATCTCCCTGACAGTTAGAAGGTTTCAGAGATAAAATGATTTTTTCTACTTCAAGTGTGGTGACTTTGGAGACATTGAAGCGGGTGGTTTCCATTAGGGTAGGCTTCTCAGTCGGTTTGGAAGGTGGGTCATTCAAGGAGGCTTTTTTGCAGGAGATTTTGTTTTGTAAGGTGGCAATCTTACAAAAGGCATTTTGGATTTCTGAGCACTAATTTTTATCTTTGGTGCAAGTATCTGGTGGAGTGAATGGGGTCTCTAATTCTTTAAGGATGGAGAATAATTCCTTCGTGTTTGATTTGGCTTGGGATATACTGGAGTCAAAGGAGGTTCGTTTTGCTAAACAGATTTCTTTTTTTATAGAGTGATGTGAGTTTAGTGAGTTTGAGTTTATTAGCTACAGAAGGGAGTTTTTTCCAAGTGGCCTCGCAATTTCTTTTTTGCTGCCTTAAGTTTTTGAGGAATGATGTGTACCATTTGTTCAGGTGCGTTTTGGGCTTACTTGGCCTGAGTTTGAGACGGGCGATTCGGTCCAGTGTGGTAGACATGATTTTATTGTATTCGCAACCAAAGTCTCAGGATCCGAGTTGTAAGGGAGTGTGTTAAGTGTAGGGAGTAAATTCGGGATAAGTCTCTCCGCAGTGATACTCTTTCTATTTCTCGTGAGTGTGGGTGGAGCTCTGCTGACCGGTAGGGGTGAGAGTTGGGTGGTAGAGTGTGTGAACGATACCAGATGATGGTCAGTCCAGGCTAAGGGTGAAATAGTGGTGATGTTGGCTAGACAATTGTAGTCGGCCACCCAATCGAGTATTCTGCCTTTGGCATGTGTGGGTTCCATACTTCTTTGTGTAAAATCTAGTTCTAAAAGGGTATTGAATGTGGTAGTGGCTAGCAGGTCTTCTGGGTCATTAAAGCCCATATTAAAGTCCCCAAAGGTGAGTACTTGAGTGGAACATTTAAGATTACTGGATACAATGATGTTAATGTCCTCGCCAAATGTGCCTAAAGGGCCTGGCGGGCGATAAATCAAGTGGATGTTAAGGGTTTGGGTGTTAGTAAGTGGAATTTTAACAGAGCAGTTTGCATGAGAGGACATTGACAGGAGTTGCTAGTCTCATGGCAAGGCTGCATTTATGGATAATAGCAACGCCCCCTCCTCTGGAGTTAGGTCTATTTTGTCGAAGAATGGAATAGTTATGTGGAACAGCTAGCGTGAGCATAGGGCCTGCTGCCGGATGTAACTATGTCTCTGTAATAGCAAGGAAGTCGAGGTCTTCTTTGAGGATTAAGTCTGCAATTTCTGTTGCATGGGCTACTAACGATCTGGCATTGATCAAGGCTCCCTTGATTTGGGGACTCGCAGTGATTGTAGTAGGTGTATTGGGGGGGGGGGTCTTTTGTTGTTTCCAGATTGCTCTGGTTAGGGGAGCTGCGTGGAGGTGTAGGGTCGGGAATCTGGGGTGAGTTGGGTTTTGGGGTATAAGGATGAGACGAGTCTGTCTTGGTTCTTGGTCTCGGTATGGTAGGCATCGAGCGGGCGGGAGGCTCATAGATTTTGGCTAGTCTGGCTCTCAGTCTGAGATTTCTGTCTCTAGTAGAACGTGGGAAGCCAGTAGGTAGTGTCTGATGTGTATCGTTTATGTCTAGATGCACTACCAGTGAGCTACTAGAAGACACATTGTCAGGCATGGGCACGTAGATAGAGGTAGGTGAGTGGGGTGACCTGCTAGGCGGTGTGAAGTTATTTATTAGGAACAGGAGGCAGGCGAACTGGTTAATGACCAAAGGAAACATGCTAACTAGTTATAGCAAGTGTATATGGAAATCTTGGTAGTTGGCCTAACGCTTAGAGAGGGTACTTAGGCCTAAGCTGATACCGAATAGGATTCTCCTTATACAAAGTGGGTCAAGGTAAGGCCTTGGCGGTAGGGTGGGGTGCGAAGGGCTCTAGGGGGCACAGGTCACAGAGATGAGTGGTGTTGGCCGTAGAGGATCATTCAATTATTATATCAAACCAGATTAACCATACCAAATCGAGGCAGATAGCGTAATGCAAGGCAAGGGTGGACACAAGCCTCAACCAGATAAATACAAACCGTAACTGACAGGCAGGCAGGCATATGGACATGTGGGCCCTATCAACACAACGGCAGTGCTGTCCCTAGTGGAAAGGCACAAAGGACAATGTCTGCATATTCATATGCAGTACTGGCAGGTAACCAACATGCAGATCAGGAACGGGTACAGTATAGTCTATAACCCAGCAAAGGAGGGGAGATAGCAGGATACAGAGCACACTCTGCCCCGGACGATTGAAGATTAAGAAAACCCACAAGGTAAAAGACAATCAGATACAGGAGTACCCAAACGGACACCCAACACCAAAAAGACAAGGGTTCCCCAAACGGATCGATTTTTCAGAAAGGGGGAAAAAGTCAGTGAGAGAAAAAAACAGTAAAACCAAATATAAAGATACACCCCACCCGAGGCATGGAAATGACACAAAGCGACAAAGACACAACATGTGATCTCAGCACCAGAGTCCATATGTCCAAGACAAGAGGGAAAGCGACACAGTCGACTCCAATAAATCCCCCGGCTAGACAAGATCCCAGTATCAAACATCTGTGGGGTGGGGACACTTACAGCAGCATAGCGGGAGGCGAGCGGAAAACGCACAAACGCGGGACTCTCATCCCGTACAGACAATAGCGGCTACTAAAGAAAGAAAATATTTAATTGGGTACTCCCAAATTTTTTGTTAACGAGGGGTGAGGTCTCTTTGGAAGGGAGAATATACATAGTATTAAAGCAGAAGACAGACTGACTACCCCTCTCTAGAAGTCCTTGATGGACAGCAAGGTAAGGAAAAATGGTCTACCTTATTAGTGAGAAGAAGGGTCACCTGTGCAGATTTGGTTTTTAAGCCAAAAGCTTTTTTTGCAAAACAAAATTTTCTTTAATTATTTTTCATAAAAACATATTAAAAAACAATTAACATTTGATCCTATGATCATCATTCATCACTTTCATTCAACAAAACCTAATACAATCATGGGGTATTTTAACTTAGTTATTCTTGGTGCATAAGAATCAATAAATTATGCATATAAGACATAGGAAAATTGCATTGAGTTCCCTTTGGAGGTCGACATATGTTTCGGCCCTTGGATGTATACCACCCGTGTCTGGGGTGGTCACTTGTGCAAATATAGGGCCATCTTCAGGACATATGTTGTTTTTGCTGGAAGGTCAGCTTCGTTCCCCAATGGTAGATTTGATGATCTGTTGTCCATATAGTGTAATTAAGACTTCTGAGTTTGTCTACTTGGGATTTTTATCGTCCAGTATGCAGTGTTAATGGTTCACTTGTCGAGCCGTAGTCCTATTGTGGCGTCTCAATAGCACTGGAGCCAGGAAATGGCAGTCTGATGATTTGGAGCGGCACTTCAGGAATAATTCTGTTGTGCTATAATGGTTGATGTGACAAGTCGTGTATTCTATTCTTGCCGTCTCAATGGTGTAGAGGCCGGAAATCGGTCATCTGTTGATATTGGCTGACACTTCAGAAACAATTTTGTTGTAGTATCTTACTGCTCGTAGTAGCAGGAATGGATTCTGCTTCTCGGCCGTTCCATGCTGTATCAAACTGGCTGTGATTGTCTTCCCCATTGGTGTATTTGTTTGTCTATTCTAGTTTTAAGAGCTATCAGGTGTCCTCCTATGACTGCCTTGAAGGCTTCCCATATTATCTCTTGTGATGCTTCTTCCGCATCATTGTGCCCGAAATATTCTTTGATCTTTTCTATCATTATAATCCCGTGTGTGGGATCTTGTGGAAGATCAATAGGGAGTTTCCACTGCCAAAGCCCCGTTTTTCTATTTCTCAGGGTAATATCTGTCCAGAGTGGGGTGCAATCTGACTATGTAATTATTCTTAGTTTTATCCCCCTGATTTTTCCAATAAGGCGTGGTGTTACCCATATATATAGTCTATCATTGACATTGTGAGGTGTATAAGCGAGTAGTGTGTGAAACTCTGTTCCCGACCCTTTAGCTCTCTCCATACATATTGGAGGGTTGGCGTGTCTATTTTATGCTGTATCATCTTTGAAGGGGCCCTTATACCCTGTGCAGTATTGCCACTCCTATCGGGCTTGGGATGCCAAGCCATATTAATCTCTCCTGCAATTATGTCCCCATTGGTGAAGTTTGCAAATTTCTCCATGGTGTCCCATATAAACCCGTCCTGTCCCACGTTCAGGGCGCATATGGACGCTAATGTTAGAAGGTTGTCCTCCAGGGTCCCTTTCACAAATATAAACCTCCCCTCTTTGTCTGCCAATGAACTGTAAATCTGTACTCTGTCTTTGATGAAATGTTATTAGTACCCATGCTTTCTTTTCTGCCACATTAGCCTGGTACATTTGTGTAAACCATCTGATTCGCAATTTTCCCTTAACATTTTTATTGACATGTGTTTCTTGTAGCATGAGTACATCTCATGTCTCCCTATGCAGGGTTTCAAGATCCTCGCATTGAATTTCTAGATTGTGTGAGAGTCGGACCAGGTGTTCCTGGGTCTCCCCATTTTGCATTGCTTCGTCCTCCAGATTTTGTACCACTTTTTCCAAGATCTCTGTCCTTTCTTCCATTTTAGGAATATCCACCCTCAGTTCTTGGACAGATTGTTTCAGTTCTTCCTTTGGTGACTCAAATTTATTGTGGAAGGAGGACATAAACTGCTCTTGAAACTCCTTGAACCATGTTTGCGTGTCTTTAGTAGCCTTAAATAGTATTAAAGCAGAAGACAGGCTGACTACCCCTCCCTGGGGCATTGTCCAGGCTAACGGTAGGCCCTGGGGCTTATTCTGCTTCCCATCACTGATTGCAGCCTCACCCTGCGGACCCCCAAGAAAATCGCCAAATCCTCGGCATAATTCATCTAATGTGCGCCTGATGCTTTATTTAGTCTTCACCTTGTTCCTTCATTAGGAAATTATTTTCAATTTGCCATTTTTGTGCTGGCCTCCATTGCTTGCCAAGAGGACCAGGCATTCTAAAATGGCTGCACTATACAACGTGCATTCAATCTTGTCCTAACTTCCTCCTTCCACCACAACACAACGTGATTGGCCAAGCAGCCTTATTTGTGAGCCAATCTCGCTCCGGCAAGCGAACGCCGGCCCACCTGCAAAGGCACACCGTCTAAGGCACACACCCTGTCGTGACCCTGTTTGGAGCCTATAGAGCCCAGTGCCTGGACCGCTGTATTTCTGTCGCCCTCCACCCATCTACGGGACTCCCAATCTTCATCTGGTAAGCACACTGGGCCTTTCATCCTTTGACTCAGCCTCCGTGTGTAACGCTCACCTGATTCCCGCAGAGGCGCCGGTCTTGACTGGGTGAATGCTGTATCTTCAAAGGTGATGTGTAACACACGGTTGGCTCTTTGGGCTGGACCTCTGTGCACTGTATGTCTGACTCGAAGAGTAAGATGTCTGCAGATAGAAAATATGGGATTAATGAACTGGGGTTATTGGGTGCCTCTCTCCTCTTCTCTTTCTCTTCTCCTGTAGAACCCCAAAGGTTAACGCCCTCACCTTAGGTAAGTGAACGCCGAGCTCTCCATCTGCCTCGGGGCAGGGTGCCGTAACCAGTTTCTTCACTGGATAAGGGTGCAGGCCTCTTGACCTCAGAGGACTGCTGTCCGTCGTTAACTGCACGAACGGTAAGTTCTGGGCACTTTAAATGTCTTAAAAGTCTTTTGTAATGATATCTCTTGTTTTGCAGGGTTCCGGCGATGGCGGATGGCGGGCTGATGAGAGTTGAGGATCGAACCCGCGTGAGGAATAGAAGCGCCTGGAAGCACGTAAGTAAGCGCTTGTAGCCTGCTTCACGATGCGCACTAACTGTCCCTTTTATCTTGCAGGTACAAGTTCGGAGCTTTAGAGAAGCTGAAGGGTGCTGGAATACCCACTGGATTCGGCGTGGGAAGGAGTAATGCCACGTGAGTAATAAAGTTGCCCAATGTCTTTAAACGCACCTTCTTTTGTCTTTCAGATGCGGGATGCAGCGCCAAAGGCCTCCGGAGCGTGCGAAGAGCTGGTAAGCTTTTGTCTTTCAGATGCCGGAATGCAGTGCGCGAAGACCTCCGGAGCATGCGAAGAGTAGGTAAGCCTTTGTCTTTCAGATGCCGGAATGCAGCACGAGGCGTTGGTGACAGCCGATGGACCAGGTAAGAGATGCGCTGCCACTGAAGACCGTAGTGCTAACCTGTTCTTTCTTTGTCTTTACAGGTGCTGCTGAAGACTGGATTCCAGGATGGTAAGCCTTTGTTCCCTTAGGCCCAGGATCAGAAGCAGAAGACACGATGAGCGTTCTGCTGCAGAGAATGCAGAATAACGCAAAGCAAGATTCATCCATCGGGTGTGGTTTAAATAGCCTCCTGTAGTGCTTAGGTGTCTCCTTCCACAGCCACGCCTAGGTAAGAAAAGAGTTCAAGCTTTCCAGAAGAGTTCCAGTGTTCTGAACCTAGGGAGTGGCTCCTGCCCCACCCAACAGGAAAAGTAGACCCAAACAGAAGAGGATCAGGGGTTCAACTGGCAGGTAAGTAAGCAGCATGGTCTGCTGCAGGTAAGTCCACCCAAGCATTATGAGCCCGGCGCTTCCAGCGCTGGGACTGGGCATCTTTATGAGCCTGGTGCCACTGGCGCCAGGACAGGGTCCAAAAGGTCCCAATTGGGACTGGCTGGCACTCGGAACCGGGGTTATGGGTCTGCTTCCAAGGGAGTCGGGCAAGTCCTGATCTTTTGGAAGCAGAGATCATGACAGCACCCCCCCAAACCGGGCTTCTCCGGGGGTTTGGGCTTGTTAGGAAATGTTCGATTAAATCTTTTGATTAGACGAGGCGCGTGGACATATTCTGCAGGTTCCCAGGATCTTTCTTGGGGACCGTAGCCTTTCCAGTCAATCAGGTAAAATAGTTTAGATTTGGAGATCTTGGAATCCAGGATGCTTTTTGACTTCAAACTCGAGTTCTCCATCAACTAGAATAGGTTTTGGAGATGTAGTTAGTCGGGTTTGAGGTTGCACGGGTTTTAATAGAGAGACGTGGAAGACCGGATGTATCTTCATGTGAGGGGGCAAGTCCAACTTGACCGCTACTGGATTTACTATGGTAGTGATGGAATAGGGACCAAGGTATCTTGGGTTGAATGTGCGTGGTCCTTTTAGAGGTAGATATTTGGTGGATAACCAGACTTGATCTCCTACTTGATATTGGGCTTCCTTTAGATGTTGGTCTGCTCCTTTCTTGTATTGTTCTTTAGCCCTTTGAAGGTGAGAAACGGCTTCCTTAAAGGCTTGGGTGATTGTAGAATGCAGGTGGTCTACTGCTGGTGTTCCAAGATCTTGGAGTGGATCCAACTCCGAGGTTCGAGGGTGACTACCGTATAAAAGAAAAAACGGGGTCTTCCCAGTTCCCGAGTGGACAGAGTTATTGTAGGCATATTCGGCTATCCAAAGGATATCTTTCCAAGTTTTTTCAGTTTGTTGTAGCATGCAGCGCAAATACTGTTCCAGAGTTTGATTGGTCCTCTCGGTTTGTCCGTCGGTTTGAGGGTGGTGGCTGGTCGAAAGTCTCACATCAATTTGAGCCGACCGACAGCAACTTCGCCAAAAATGAGAAATAAATTGACTACCTCGATCCGAAATTAGAACTGAAGGAAAACCGTGCAGTCGGACGATGTTTTCGAGAAATTCTCGGGCCAGAGTTGCTGCTGTTGGTAAGCCTTTGAGTGGAATGAAATGCGCCATCTTGGAGAATAGGTCCACGATTACTAGGATCGTATTGTATCCGGAGCATGGAGGTAGATCGGTGATGAAGTCCATAGAAAGCGTATGCCAAGGGCGAGGCGGGATGTCAATAGGGTGTAAGAGGCCGGCTGGTTTTTCCTTTTGACTCTTGTTTTGGGCGCATACTCCACAGGACATTATAAAGTCTCTGATATCTTTTTTCCAAGACGGCCACCAGAAGTAGCGCTTGATCTTTTCCGAGGTCTTGGTCATACCGGGATGTCCTTCCATTAAAGAATCGTGATAACAACAGATTACCTTTTTCTGTAAATCTGTGCTGGGCAGGTATAACCGTTCTGGGAAATATAATAGGTTGTCCTTCACCGTAAAGTCCTTTCCCTGCAGATGCCAATTCTGTATGTCTGCTGGAGTTACCAGTAGCCTGGCTTTATCCTTAACTTCCTCTATGGATTGTGTGGCGATTACACCTAGAATTCTTTGTTCGGGAATGATAGGTACAGGTTTAGGATTGATCAAATGTTCTTCCACTCCCATCCGAGAAAGGGCATCAGCTTTACCGTTTTTTGTACCAGGTCGATAGGTAATTATGAAGTCAAACTCGGCAAAGAATAGTGTCCAATGGAGTTGCCTAGAGGATTGAGCTTTTGCGGTTTTCAAATATTGCAGGTTTCGGTGATCTGTAATCACAGTAACGGTGTGTCGGGCCCCCAGAAGATAATGCCGCCAAGCCTTAAAGGCGGACTTGATAGCTAGAAGTTCCTTATCAGTAATAGTGTAATTGATTTCAGGAGGCGAGAATTTGCGGGACCAAAATGCCACGGGATTCAACTGATTGGTTACTGGGTCCTTTTGTGATAGAACTGCCCCCATGGCAAGGCTCGAAGCATCAGTTTCAACGATGTAGGGGAGTTTGGGCGAGGATGTTTGAAGATCGGTGCAGAGATAAATCTAGTCTTCAAATTCTGGAAAGCTTGTTCCGCCTCGGTAGACCATTCAAAACGTTTGTTTTTCTTTAACAAGGCGGTGATGGGCTGGACTATTCGAGAGAATTCGGGGATAAACCTGCGGTAAAAGTTAGTGAAGCCTAACATGCTTTGAACACCTTTTAAGGAGGATGGCGATGGCCATTTGAGAATTGCATCGACCTTCTTTGAATCCATACGCACTCCGTTAGGTGATAATATGAATCCCAAGAATTCAACTTCAGTCACGTTGAAAACACATTTTTCCAACTTAGCGAAAAGTTTGTGTTGACGCAATCTCTCGAGGACCATTTTCACGTGTTTCCGATGTTCAGTTTCCGATGAAGAATAAACGAGGATGTTGTCAATGTAAACAACAACACACACATCTATGAGCTCTCTGAGGACATCGTTCATAAAATATTGAAAGGCGGCCGGGGCATTGCAAAGTCCGAAGGGCATGACCTGATATTCAAATAGCCCATACTTGGTGCGGAAGGCCGTCTTCCATTCATCGCCCTCTTTTACTCATACCAAGTGGTAGGCTCCTCTAAGATCTAGCTTTCTATATATGCATGCTTTTCTGACTTGGTCCAGGAGTTCAGGGATCAAAGGTAACGGATATCTATTCTTAACAGTGATCTGGTTCAGGGCGCGATAATCTATACAAGTTCTAAGGTCCCCTTCTTTTTTTGGAACGAAGAACAAAGCTGAGGAAGCAGGGGACTTGGAAGGACGAATAAACCCATTCGCTAGGTATTGATCCAGGTATTGTCGGAGGTGAAGATTCTCAGGCTCGGTGAGGGCATACATTCTACTACAAGGAGGAGTAGATCCAGGTATCAGGTCTATCTGGCAGTCATAAGACCTATGAGGAGGTGGAGAGTTAGCCTGATCCTTCCGGAAAACATCTTGGAATTCTAGGTATTCAGGAGGTAACTGGGGAGCCTCCGAGGAAATTGCTGCCAGTGCAACACCAGGTCGAGGGTGACAAGTAGAGACAAATTCTGGAAACTGAACCGTTCTTGCTCGCCAATCGATCTGAGGATTGTGCTTCTCTAACCAAGGAATTCCTAGAATAATCTGGAACTGAGGGGCCTTGATCACATCGAACACGATTTTCTCATGGTGTCCATCTTGACTTACTAGCGTCACTTCTTGGGTGGTATGCGTTACTGGTCCGGAGGCTATCTCCGTACCATCCACCGTAGTAATGACGTCCTTTACAGCCTTTGGACAAAGAGTCAGATTCATCCTCAAAACCATTTCATGATCCACATAATTGCCTTTACAGCCTTTGGACAAAGAGTCAGATTCATCCTCAAAACCATTTCATGATCCACATAATTGCCGATGGCACCGCTGTCGACGTAAGCTTCAATCGCATGTAATCGATCCGGATGTTCAGGGCTAATGAGGACCATAGGTATCACGAAATGCGAGGTCACGGAACTGGTTTTCACGCTCGGCAAGAGGACCTCTATTCTTGTCGGGCGAGGTCGTTTCCCTGCTCAGAGTTTGTGACCCTGGTAACTGCAGCTCCTACTGCCTTCTTGGCTGGTTTCACCGGACAGTCTCGAAGAAAGTGCCCCGAGTTTCCGCAATAGAGGCATAATTGCAGCTGTTTTCTCCTTTCCCGCTCCTTTTGTGTTAGTGGTCCTTTCAGGCCCCTTATTTGCATGGGTTCCCCGGAGTCTACTCCTTTGGTAGGAGTTGGTGGTTTGGAAAATACTCGAGCATCAAACTTGGAACGATCGGCCTTCCTGTTCTGCAGTCTGTGGTCAATTTGAACGACTAAGTCAATATAGTCCGAACAGTCTTGCGGGGGATTCACTACTTGGGCTAACACATCTTTGAGCTCTCCACGTAGACCTCTATAAAACAGCGTAATCCTTTTGTCCTCAGGCCATCGAGTTTCCACTATCAGTCTGTTGAAAGACGCAATATAAGCCAAAAGGTCTTGATTACCCTGTCGCAATGAAAGGAGCTCATTGTCCAAGGCCTGCCCCTGTGAATGTCTTGCAAACAGTTTTTCCATACTGAGCTGAAAAGCTTGAAAATCATGGAGAACCGGATCATCTTGATTAACTAGAGGGATCGACCAGTCTGCCGCATTGCCACTAAGGTACGAAAGCACGAAAGCTACCTTAGCTTGATCAGTTGGAAAGGCTGCTGGCCGGGATAAGAAGTGCAACCGGCACTGATTAATAAATACTGCAAACCTCTTTGGGTCACCAGAAAATCGTTCGGGCGGAGCCAGAGGTACATTCCCAGGTAGGTTGATCTGCACTGGGTTCGTAGAGGATGTTGAAGGAAGATTTGCCCCTGATGCGGGTAACGGAGTTTGTCCGGCTTGTGACTGTAGCAATTGTCTAGCGAGATCATCTGTTCGCTCCTTGGAAATAATCAGTTCCCTTCTTAGAGCATTCGTTTCCTGACGGGCTGCATGCACTTCTGCTCTTAGTTCCCCAAGTAACTGGGCTAGCTGGTCGGTATCCGAGGTTTCCATAGCGCCTGGGTGGGAGTTTTGCGGTAGGCTTTGCGTTCTGTAACGCTCACCTGATTCCCGCAGAGGCGCCGGTCTTGACTGGGTGAATGCCGTATCTTCAAAGGTGATGTGTAACACACGGTTGGCTCTTTGGGCTGGACCTCTGTGCACTGTATGTCTGACTCGAAGAGTAAGATGTCTGCAGATAGAAAATATGGGATTAATGAACTGGGGTTATTGGGTGCCTCTCTCCTCTTCCCTTTCTCTTCTCCTGTAGAACCCCAAAGGTTAACGCCCTCACCTTAGGCAAGTGAACGCCGAGCTCTCCATCTGCCTCGGGGCAGGGTGCCGTAACCAGTTTCTTCACTGGATAAGGGTGCAGGCCTCTTGACCTCAGAGGACTGCTGTCCGTCGTTAACTGCACGAACGGTAAGTTCTGGGCACTTCAAATGTCTTAAAAGTCTTTTGTAATGATATCTCTTGTTTTGCAGGGTTCCGGCGATGGCGGGCTGATGAGAGTTGAGGATCGAACCCGCGTGAGGAATAGAAGCGCCTGGAAGCACGTAAGTAAGCGCTTGTAGCCTGCTTCACGATGCGCACTAACTGTCCCTTTTATCTTGCAGGTACAAGTTCGGAGCTTTAGAGAAGCTGAAGGGTGCTGGAATACCCACTGGATTCGGCGTGGGAAGGAGTAATGGCACGTGAGTAATAAAGTTGCCCAATGTCTTTAAACGCACCTTCTTTTGTCTTTCAGATGCGGGATGCAGCGCCGAAGGCCTCCGGAGCGTGCGAAGAGCTGGTAAGCTTTTGTCTTTCAGATGCCGGAATGCAGCGCGAGGCGTTGGTGAGAGCCGATGGACCAGGTAAGAGATGCGCTGCCACTGAAGACCGTAGTGCTAACCTGTTCTTTCTTTGTCTTTACAGGTGCTGCTGAAGACTGGATTCCAGGATGGTAAGCCTTTGTTCCCTTAGGCCCAGGATCAGAAGCAGAAGACACGATGAGCGTTCTGCTGCAGAGAATGCAGAATAACGCAAAGCAAGATTCATCCATCGGGTGTGGTTTAAATAGCCTCCTGTAGTGCTTAGGTTTCTCCTTCCACAGCCACGCCTAGGTAAGAAAAGAGTTCCTGCTTTCCAGAAGAGTTCCAGTGTTCTGAACCTAGGGAGTGGCTCCTGCCCCACCCAACAGGAAAAGTAGTCCCAAACAGAAGAGGATCAGGGGTTCAACTGGCAGGTAAGTAAGCAGCATGGTCTGCTGCAGGTAAGTCCACCCAAGCATTATGAGCCCGGCGCTTCCAGCGCTGGGACTGGGCATCTTTATGAGCCTGGTGCCACTGGCGCCAGGACAGGGTCCAAAAGGTCCCAATTGGGACTGGCTGGCACTCGGAACCGGGGTTATGGGTCTGCTTCCAAGGGAGTCGGGCAAGTCCTGATCTTTTGGAAGCAGAGATCATGACAGCGTGCTTGTCTAACTCTCTCCAAGACCTCCCTCACTCCATACCACAAGGACCTTAACTCGCCATTGCTACATCGCTTGTTACAGCAATTGCGTTCATTGAACTGCATAATCTGCACATCTTGTTGCCGCACTATTACTCTTACTCCTATGATATTTCGTTTTGCACTACTGTTACACGTGCTGCCTGTACTGCTTACGTATTACTGTTTCGCATGTCTCTAAACTAACCTATGCCATATGTAGCAGTAACCCCTTATAGCGGACAACAGATTAGCGTATCTTCAAACTGCTATTATCTGCATTAGTATGTTCTCATTGTGCACATCATGTCAGTTATCTCTCATTGCCTAGCAGTCTAACTAAACGTTTTGCAGACCACTTATGTGTCCTTTACCATATTGGCATACCTGCTTTTCCAACGTGTGTATCAATAGGCCCTTACTACAGTAAATTTGTTATCGCATGACCAAGTGCACTCAGACTTATCTGCTATGACTTATCTGCTACAACCTTTTGTTGCGTGTCACCAAGAACCTGTGCCGGCCATACTAACATTGATGTAGGGACACTGGCTTGTTCTTCTTGCCTCACCTCTCTGCCTGCCTTCCACCTAAGTCACCCCTATTACAACGTGTAGGTTTATCTGGTCATACTATACTTTTATCTCGCTACTGAACATATCACTAACTACATTGCTTACTCCCAACACTGCCTCAGACAGATTGATTGTCAATACTTTTGTATTTATTGATTTATATAGCGCTTTACGCCAAAGCGCTGTACAATTGAACAACAAATTACATAAACAAACAATAACAGTAGAAGCAAATACATTATGAATCAGTCGACTAAACAATGAAAAGAGCAATTAACTGAGGGAGTTAGGTTGGGAAGGGGAGAGGGAGTGGATGGGAGGGGAGTGGTGAAAAACGGTAGGAGGCGGGATGGGGAGGGTGAGAGGGGGGATAGTTAGGGGAAGAATAGGGAGGAGAGGGGGGAAGCCGGAGGGGGGAGGTGATTCAGAAAGGAGAATGGAGGAGGAGAGATTTAAGGGAAGAGCGGAAGGAGGTGAAGGTGGCGGTAGAGCGGATGGCAAGAGGAAGGGAGTTCCAGTGTAGAGGTGCTAGGAGTTGAAAGGAACGGAAGCGAGAGGAGGCACAGGGGGAGGGAGGTACAGTGAGAAGGAAGTGGTCAGCTGAACGAAGGGAACGGGAGGGAGAGTAGAAGGAGAGAAGGGAGGAGAGATAAGGGGGAGCGAGACCATAGAGAGATTTAAAGACAAGGCAGAGAAATTGAAATTTAAGTTGGGAATGGAAAGGAAGCCAGCCAAGGGAAGAGAGAGAGGTAGAGATCCAACACACCCAACAGAACCTTGCTAGCCTAGGTCTCTCCACTAACCCCCTACCCTCTCACAATGGCCCACGACTACCACCCACCATCCCCATCTCTCACCTGCACAGTCTTGTGCCCACAATCACCATGCCAGACTCCAACCCATACCTTAACTCGCCTGCCATCAGATTACAATATTTTGCATCCAAACCTATGCCAAACCAACATTGCGCCACACCCATCAGAAATCGGAGACCAGGCTCCAGATTCTGCCATAAAACTTACTGTTCACACCTGCACACTGACAGCAAACCGTCATCTTACCAAGACCCCCCTACTAAAGCGACCTCCCTCACTGACACCTCGATTCCCGTTTACAACTCCGTCCCAATTATCCCTGACAATAGCCATACCAGCTTCAAACCCCCACCAATCAAAGGTGCCCTAATTAATGCCAGATACCTCCCAGCACACGCACTTGACATTGCTGACTTCATTATAACTGAAGACCTCGACTTCCTTGCCATTACGGAAACATGGCTTCATGCGGTATCTGGGCCTGCACTGTCCTTGGCTATACCAGATAACTATGCCATCATTAGATGTGACAGGAGCACTAAACAATCTAAAGGTGGAGGCATTGCCATAATCTTCAAAAGCTCCCTTGGGCTCTGTCACAACTATCACAGTACACTTCAATTTCTTCTGATCCACTACCCTCCTCCGACTCCTCACCTGTGGAACTGGACTCCGTATTGTATCCGACTGGATCTCGATATTGAATTGAAAAGGGTGACTGAACCCTACCTCGATGTGAAGCCACAGTTGTCACCTGTAAGCTGTAGCTTCCTGTGATTCCACCACTGAAGCAGGTAAGAAAGACGGGGAAAAAGCCTTAGGCTACAAAAAAACCCTGAAATCTGATGCGTCTGGTATTGGAAGAGTATGTGGAAGAGCAGGAACAGGTGTTATGATCCCAGCAGCAGTATGATGAATCAGGACAATATCAGGACAATATCCGGTTTCCAGTGTTGCAGGATCCGTGGCTCTGACAATTGCTCGCAAGGGAAAAAGGTAAACAAAGTCCTTTGTTGCGGTAAGCAGGAAGTAGTCTGGTGACCTCTGAAGACAGACAGCAGGAGGGAAGGCAAAAATGGAGCAGACTGCTCGGAGAGTACCGAACAATATGCTACCGAGAAAGGGAAGGAGGACTGGGACCTACAATGAAAGAAGTAAGAGAGAAGGTGCCGCGCAATGGAAAGGAAAAGGAAATACCGCACGGCCAAGATAGAACAGAACCGCTGTGGATAGTGGCACGACGGTAAGAAGCACCGAGAGTGCAAAGTACTTAAGAGTACGAGAGCGCTGTACCAAGGCACAGGAACAATCGGCAAGGCAAAAACTCTGATGTTGCAACGTGCGGAATGCTGGGGGCGAGGAAACGAAATACTTCCCCGCAGTCCGCACATCGAACCGAGCCTTGAAAAAGACTAGACCGCCACCTCACAATGAAGGACAGACGTGATGGGATGTTCAATGGCCGCTCCACCTATATCGGTGCCACTGCCTGCAGGAGCCAGCACGCATGACAGGCTCAGACCTATTCCGGACCCAGAGATCCCCTCTGCTGAACTGTTATCAGTCAAATTACCCATCTCAACTAACCATACTGCCTCAATGCACCTTATCTACAGGCCACCAGGACCCATTTCTTCCTTTGCAGAGGATATTTCCACCATCCTTGCTGCTAACACAATGTTACGCTCACCTGATATCCCGGGGGCGCCTGGAAGGCTCTGAGATCTGGAACCCTGGATGGTAGTTGCCCAGTGCTAAATAATGAATCTGCAATTACAGAAGGGAGGATTTGTGATAACTGTCTCTATTGGGTGAATTTCCCACCTCCCTCTGACCGATTCCCTTCCCACTGGGTTCTTTTCTCACCTTAGTTATTTGTAGGGTGAGCTGTCTGTCCTACGTTTCTTGTGCAGGGGTGCTTGACGTTTGTTGGCGAGCTGCCCGAGTTGCTTCACTGGTGTAGTACGCCTTCCTTGGGCCCAGGCCTGCTGAGACCCCGAATCTGCCAGTAGGCAGGTAGTTTTGGTAATTATAAGTCTTTGTTCTGTTTATGGTGGGAATTCGTTAATGTCTTTATCTCCTTCTTTTGAGGTGCGAAGGTCTTGATGCTGGCGTGCTGGATGTAGAGGCACGTTTCTAGGTAAGAGAAAGTGTGAAGCGCAGCACCTTTATTGTCTTTTAAAGCTAACCTGTGTTTTCCTCTTCTTCTTCTCCTCACAGGCCGCTATGGTGCTGCGAGTGGATGAGAGCGCGATGAAAAACAGGCTCCCGGAATCTGTTAAGGCAAGTACAGCGCTGTGCGGTTGTTTAATATTGAAAGCGAACCTGAATGTGTCTCTTTTTCCTTTGCAGATGTTGCTGTGGGGCTCCGGATATAAGCGCAGCGTAGCGCGATGGAATTCAGGTAAGACTGATGGAATTCAATGTTTTGGAAGCGCGCGCATTCTCATATTCTTTTTCCTTTTCTCGTTATTGCAGGTCGCGATGTTCGAGCAGCAGCTGTGGTAGCGTTTTGCCGGAAGTCCTTAAGCTAGTACTCACAGGTGAGTGATGTTTCTTCGTCTCTCGGTTTCCACAGATTGCAGCCCGGTTGAGATGCCGAGTGCTGGATGTTTTTTTCTCAGGTAAGACAGAATAATCTTGTTCTTGCAGGACTACAGGAAGATGCTGAAGACCAGGAGCTGAACACGTTGAGCGTCAGAAAAGTGGCATGTGGGACCCCAAAGGGAAAGGTTTGACAAAAATACAGAAACAGGGGTTCATGCTATTATTAATCGTAGCGTGGCTAGCGATGGCCCAGAGATGGAAGCAACAAACACCACCCACTCTCTTCGACTGGCTGCAGAAAGTATGGTCATTCGTGTCTATGGAATGGGGCGTTTATAGGATTAAGGGAGATATTGAGAAATGTAAGAAAGACTGGGGGGCGGTACTGTCCTTCCTCTAGAGTGACTCACGTAAGATCAGAATCCTGGATTTGGTTGGATCCTGAGCTCAATCGAATTGAATGGGTCACGAGAGACAATACTTCTGGCCGGAGGGAGGGTGAAGAAGGGCAGGGGAGTTTGACTGTTTTAAAGCTTACAATGTTGTATCTCGATATGAAACCAATAAAATTATATATAAAAAAATAATAATAATCTCAACAAGATAACAAGTTAGGTGGTGCTCCTGAACAAAACTGTGCACAGCAGGTTGAGATTTCACACTGAGGTGTCAATACCCATCACGTTCATTCTGAACACCTGAGGCATTCACTGTATCGTCTGCTGCTGAAAGAAAAACACCCCCTGCTCAAAGCAAGCCACGCGCCTTTCGTTGCGCAAGCTCCATATTGTTTATGTGGACATGGGCAAGAGATGTAACAGCGATATCTCATTGTGGTGGTATGTCCATTCTCAAAGTGGTTTGAGGCCGGCCCTTGTGCCCACCCAGACACCAAGTGTCCAGCAAAATCCCTCATACGTGGGGTATTCCCGTAATGTGGTGTGTGTGATGTTTTGAGATCATACAATGGCACTCACTTTTTTAATTAACTCTTTAAGGAAATCACAGCGCTGTTGGGCATTAAGCACCACATGTGTTTCATTTATCACCCCAAAGTGAATGATGTTGTGGAATGAATAAACGGCCTTCTCAAGAGTAGGCTTTCTAAATTATGTAACACCCTTAAAAGGAACTGGGTGCACTGCCTAACCCTGGCCCTGTTCAATTTGCGCACTCGGCCATGTAAGGACGTCACCTCTCACCACATGAGATAGTGACAGGCAGGCGAATGCAAACGCTCATCTCCCCTGCGAGGCGGGCATCAGATGCTCACAGAGCTGCAACAGTTCTGGGAGAGGAGTTCAAGAAATATTTGACAAACCTAACAAGTGCGATCAAGTGCCTCTCATGACAAATCGCACCACCTCACCCAGACGACGCCCAAAATACTACAGTACCACTGGCCAACACTTCACCTGCCCAACCACTGTTGGCAGGGGAGTTGGTGTATGTCAGATGTTTTGTGCGCAAGTGGAACAATCCCAGTTTCCATGGGCTCTACGAAGTAGTGTTTTACAACCCTCTCACAGTAAATGTGAACGGGCTTTGATATTGGATACACCTCTCGGACATGCGCAAGGCCCCACCGAATTCCGCACCAGTACCCTAAAACTAACACAACCAGTCTACCTCACATTACTTAGCTTAATGCTGACAATACAAGTGTATGTACAAAAAGAGGCAAACATGCATTGCTGCTATAGGAATAAGCTCTCTCCTAGAAGAATAAGCTCTGTAAATTAAAACAAAACTCTCTATCTCTTTCTCTCCCTCTCCCTCCTTCTCTCCCTCCTTCCCGCTTCTTTTCTGGATCCCCTTACCCAACCATCCCTCTTTTTTACCCTGTCTTGTTCCCATTACAGGTAAAAAAGAAGATGAGTAGTTCAACATGAAATTGTTCATTGCATAGCGATAGAATGTTATTAGTTCTACTACAATGTATTCATATCAATGTGGCCTGCATTTTACAGCCATTTTATTCACATTCCTTATGATACTGTTAGGAATATATTGGGGGTCATCTTTTATCTGGGTGAGCTATCTAGAAGAGGCGGAGGAGGAACCTGAACAAAAGCAACCTCTTAATTTAACTGAACCATTACATAAAACTGTATATATGTATAATAAGTCCCAAGCAAATAACACAAGTGCCTGTATAACTGTATGCACGAGTAAAATGTTTGAAATACTACTTCCAAATATTAAAAACCTCTTTTGTAGCACAAATAGTAGTGATAGCACCACGGTTATCAGGAATCGATTACCCAGGAGATATCTATCGCGCCATGACAGAATGAAAAGACAAGCACGCAGGCTCAAATATAATGCACATAATGGCCTAGGCTTGGATGCAGTTGAAGATATCTGTCATCCCAAGCACTCGAATAGTTGGTACTCTGACATGAGTGGGTAGATGAACAACAAATAGCAGTTGCTACGTAGCTCTTTAATACTGCATGCATCGGGGCACCCAAGGTTCTAGTAACACAAGAAGTACCAATTATAGAGGCACAATGCCTGATTCATCTTGCGCTATGTAGGCTCAAAGACACTTTCCAGGCATGCAACGTGCATTTACAACTTGTCGATCCAGATGCCCAGAAATTTAAAGCCAATCCTACAAACACCAACTGTCTAAAGCAACCATATTTGGTGATAAAAGGAGCAAAGTATGTGAACAGCAAGTGGCAGGAAACAACCCCCACTTTCCAAGCCGAAGATCTCCAGGGGTTGCATGAAACAACAGTAGCCCTCGTGGAACAAATGTGCGAACAAACATGAACAGAGCACGTCACAAAACTGACATGTATCGCAGCAATGGAGAAGTCAGTAAACGTGCACCAAGAAAAGAACTATGAGTTTTGCTTTTTCAGCGGAGGAACTGTCTTTGTCGGCTCAAATGAACGATGCAACAGAACAGTGTTGATTTCAGATATAAAGAGGGGCACAGCAGTACTGATAGACAACTATTGGGTGTATGGCCAACAAGCATACTTGCACCTCCCACCATCTTGTAGGGGCTATTGTTCACTAGCTACACTCCACTCAGCCCTAAGAACACCTGAAAGGGGGACCACTGCCCAAAGAAAGCACCAACAGTGCCACCAACAATTGCAGAACAAAACACACCGCCACCATCAGACTTTCGCATTGTCCTTGGGAAAGAGCTGTATGGCCAGCTGCGGAGAAAAAAGAGAACATCGAACTATCTATCCAAAGACTCATCGAAATTGCTTGAAGAAATACCTGAAGAATATAAGCTTTTCACCTTAGTAGAGACATTTTTTGCATCCTTATCGCTACACGGTGTACAAGCATGAGCTAATGCCAAATGGCTCACAATTGTGCGCTGGGAAATGGTCCAGTTGGCTAATGGCACTGAACAGGGTTTCTACCTAATAAGGGTGGAGCTGCGTGCCCTAAGGCTGATGACGATGCAGAACCGCTACATTCTGTATATTATGACAGCGATGGAAGGTGGTGTGTGCAAAAAGATAGGGAGTTCATGTTGCACATTCATACCTTGCGAAGATGCTGAGAATGGGACTGTCACAAGTCATTGCTGCAGTGCATGATCTGGAGGCCAAAATGAAAAAGGAGGCTGGATTTCAAGATGAGGACTGGTTCACAATGACTTTTAGTTGGGCTTCATCAAGGCTGGGAGCACTGGTGGAGATGCTGGTGCCCATCATAATTTTCGTCTTGGTCATTTTCTGCACATGCCAGTTAGGTCGCCGTTGTTGTACCAAAGCAGTGCCTAATAGCGCAATGATGATGGTCTCTATTGCCTTCCAAAAGTACCTCATAGCACATAGGAGATAGAAGTACAAACTGACCACCCCATTCCCCACATGGTCCCTATCCCCTATGGAGATGAAGTTGACCGACTATACCACACGACCATTGTCCATCCACCAGACCCCGAAGGAAGTATGGGTAGATTTGGCAGGTGACGGGGCTGCATTTGTATGACATGTACTCCTGAAGAGTATGCGTGAGCAGGAGAAAGCTTATGAAATGTAAGTAGGGTATGAATGGCAATAAAAGGAAACACCCCATATGAAGCTGCGGTAAGAAGGGAAAACGAGTGCAAATATGGGGAAGAATTTGTTACTATAAAAGTAACAAAATGGGGGAACGTTGGGATGGAAATGAATCTGTCCCATCCCCCTAGGTGATTTAGAGTGAGGCAAATCCCATAGGTAGCCATGCGATATACCAGGGGGGAGAAGGCCGTGCTAAAGACACCCAGCACAAACATAATATTGGGGAAATAACAGATACATATTCGTAGGGCGTGTATATATGGAGACACCATTTTGTAGTCATGGAAGACACAGGTAAACCTACATGGCTGTGCAGCAAAAAATAGGCCCCGGGAAGAAGAGGTGCTCTGCTAAATTCCCACAGAAACCTCCCATTGTTTCTTCAACTGTAAAAATTATTTGAAATCCCAGAGAAAGAATGCGCCCTGCAAGGCCACGAGACAGCACCAGGCTTCTTGCAGCACATTCATCACAGCTAGGTCAACTGCAGGCCCCCAAAGCCCACCAACTATCCAAGAGTAACGGCACCTATCACTGACCCAGCCCTAGAACTCCTACATTCCACAATAGTGAGTGGCCCCAGCCCACCAGCAATAAAACCAATGGTCATAAAAGACCTGAACATGCACAACCACTTCACCTCTTCCCATAAATACACCCTTTGTAGTGCGAGGTACAGGGAGGGATAAATTATAGATCAAAACGAGGGTGGAAGCCTTGGGTGCAAGGGGTGTGATAGGGACAGAGCACAGAATGTGTGGGTCAGCATGATTGTGTTGCTCCCCTCCGCCTGGTGCCAGTCGCGAGCCTCCCAGGTGCATGCCATAATGATCCCCCCTCCGCCTGGTGCCAGTCCAGAGCCTCCCAGGTGCATGCCATAATGATGTAGTAGTAGCATTAGTGTACAATAGTAGCCTTGGAATAGCAACATGTGAAGAGCCTGGCCTTCAGTCCCTGGATAGATTAGCCCAGCTGACCCAAGTGGGAAAAGGCAGACGGTGGAGACTGGAACCAACCATAGCCTGGCATCCCCTATGGAGCAGGACCATGTCTATGGTGTCACCAATCAGTTGTTTGGGTTTAGACCATATGTAATGACATCATTAATGACGCTATGGAGTCTTATAATGTACTGTTAATGAAAATTCAGGCAGAACGCTCTCGAGCAGCAGAGTCCTCTGTTGACACCCTTACCATTTGTGCAATTAAACCTTGTTATCCTTGCAAGCAATCTCTGGGACTTTTTCCCTAGAGGGTTGTATTATTTCTGGCCTGAGTGTAAAGGGACTTCTCCCCTTGACATAAATTATACAACTGTGCAATTCATTCAGTTTCAGTAACCACAAGCACTAATAATGCAGCTCACTGACAATTTATTTATCCTTAACAGCTTCTCATCTTAATTAATTTAGTTTCCTAATCTCTGAAAGTAATGTCGAGAGACAGATAAATGCATCATCTGTAGCGTCCACCCCTCCCCCGCCTTGATATCTAAGGAACGACGGAAGAGCACCATTCATGGAGCCTTTCCCTTTTCCGCCGCCGTATCATGGAAGTAAAAGGAGGTATTTGCTCAGACAACCACACCGGCCTTATACTGAAGTAATCGGAGAAGAAGTGGTGTGATCCGGGTGTCAAAGCAGATGAAGTCACTGTCCAAGCTGACACATGTAGGTGCATTAGACCCGAAACAGATATACATCCATCACAAAGCTACGCAAACAACAGGTCAAACTGCACTTAGACATGAAGAACACACTTAGGAGAGAGGTAAGCTGCTCCTTTTGAGAACAGCTGATGGTTTGTTAATTTAACTGTTTTTACTATGATTGCTTTCCTGTTACAGACGGCCACATTTAGTGGACTAGTGTGTTTGTGTGTTCTATTTACTTTTCTTCGGCAGCTGGAGGCGGGCTTGCCAGGCTAGGACTACTTAGCAGTCCTCTTTCTACACCCTTGGGCCCAGCCCCCGTGCCTCGTTCTCATTCCGATCCTCGCACATATGTGTAGGACCACTCCCCCGCGCAGCAGGCGGGTGCAGCAGGCGCGCCAAAGGCGTGCTTAAGGCAAGCCCGTCTGTGCCCGTCTGTGCTAGTCTGACCCCGTCCGTGCCGGGAAGGGACGGAAGGGTGACCTTGATAGAAGCTTTCTGCTTTCCCTGGCCCCTTCTGATACCATTTGGCCAGCAGGCTGGAGCCATTCTACTTCAACTATAGTTCCGCCCCCTATTATTAATGCCGATCGTACGGAGCCCATAACAGATGCCTTTATCTTATGCTCACTAAATACCAGATCTCTTCCGGCTCACACAGATGAGATCTGGGACCTGCTAATAAGCAGGCAACCTGATTTTCTGTGTTTAGCAGAAACTTGGCTTACGCCGAGCTCGGCACCTGCTATAGTCCAAGCCATTCTCCCTACCTACCTCATTATTCACCGCGACCGCCCACTCCCTAAATGGGGTGGAGGGGTTGCGGTCATTTTCAGAGAGAAGTGTACCATTACGAGCTAACTTTCCCTCACACACTTAGTATGGAAGCCCTTTTTATTCGGTGTACTATCACTCCTTCTCTGATTATTCGTCTTCTGCTCCTTTACCGCCCTCCAGGCACTATGGGATCGTTTGGGAAAGGTCTAGCTGACCTCATAGCAAACTTGCACTTTACGAACTTTGTGATCTTAGGCGACTTCAACTTGCATTCTAATATGCCAAGCTCTGCCGGAATTATTTCTTTCTTTGATAGCCTTTCCGACTTGCACTTGCATCAACCTATTCAAGCTCCAACCCATTTACATGGTAATATCCTTTACCTAGTATTCGCTACAGACTCTTTGCTAAGCCCTGGCTCGACTGAGCCAGTGACATGGTCTGACCATCACTTGGTCTCGTGCTCATTCTTGCCAATTATCTTCCCTTGTAAACTTCTCCCCCCCCCCAAGAAGCTATTACGCTCCTGGCGCTCAGTCGACCCGAAGGCACTCAGTGCCCATACAGCCTCCAACTGTGCCCCTCTGAGGCCTCTATCTTTAACCTCACTTTCCCACTCTTTGATGACTGCTGCTGATCTCAATGCTCCACTGAAATTGACTCAAAGTCGCAGACTACCTTCTCAACCCTGGTTTACGGACCAGCTCAAAACTGCTCACCTACAACTCAGACAAACTGAGCGCAAATGGCGAATTAGTTACAACCCTGCGCTTAGAGATCTATACAAACTTAATCTGTACACCTATCTGGCCAGCGACAAACTGGCAAAATCCACCTTCTTTGCACAGAAAATTGAAAATGCCTTGTGCAAACCTAAAACTCTTTTCTCCATCATGCACTCGCTAGCCTCTTCGGAGACTCTTACCTCTATGGTTAAGCCCTCACAAGAACTGTGCAATGACCTTGCCTCCTTCTTTATCACAAAAATTAATGCCATTCAAGCTAACATCGCTAAATCTCCTGCAATACTTTTTCCCGATACCCCTGGCTTTGTACCCGCCCGTTCTACTGACCCCCTTGCTAGCTGGTCCACTTTTCCACTATTCACCGAAGCAGAAGTTTCTGGCAGCCATTTTAAAGATAAAATCTTCCTCCCCAGAGGATGCCATTCCTGCCGCTATTATGAAGACGATTGACCGATATCACGATGGCTATAAATAATTCCTGCCAGTCCGGACTGGTTCCCCCAGAGTTGAAATCTGTGAGGGTCATTCCCCTCATTAAGAAGCCTTCCCTGGACCCCACTATTCCTGCTAATTTTCATCCCATGTCTTTGCTCCCCTTTCTGTCTAAACTTTTGCAATCTTTGGTTACACCTCTTCTGTCTCCTTTCCTGGAAACCTCAAAAATCTTTAATCATGCCCAAGCTGGTTTTAGGCCAGGGAGAGGTACGGAAAGTGTGCTTGTCTCTGTACAGGACGACATGTCCAGACTAGTCGATGTGGGCAGAGTGGCGCTCTGATCTTGTTAGATCTATCCACCACATTCTACACGGTTGGCCATCCCATCCTCCTCTCTCGCCTGTCACAGATCGGGATATCTGGTTCTATTCTTGCCTGGTTTACCTCTTTTCTTTCAGATCTCACACAGACCATCGCCATGCCACCCTTTCTTTCTTCCTCTTGTCCTCTTACTTGTGGTGTCCCTCAGGGATCCTCTCTTTCGCCGATTTTGTTTAACATATACATCTGGGCCTTGGTCTGTCTCATCCGCTCTTATGGGCTTAATTGTTACTCATATGCGGATGACACACAACTCCTGATCCGTTTGGATCAGGATCAAACTGAGGTCTCAGCCTGCCTCCATGACTGCCTAAAGGCAGTCTGGATCTGGATGGACCAGAATTGGCTAAAGCAAAATGGTGATAAAACAGAGGTACTGTTGGTAGGATGCCCCCCAACCCTTTATTGTGGACCCCTGCCTTTTGACCCTCCTCCCTTGGCCCTTGACCTGGTCCAGTTAGCAAAGTGAAGAACCTAGGGGTTATTCTCTCTGCCTCCCTATCTATGGCTAACCAGGTTACGGCCGTCTGCCAGTCCGCCCACCATCAGACCCGGGTCCTTAAGAGGGTCATGCCTATGATCCCGGAAGCCTTCCGCCCCCCTGTGGTGGCTGCGCTAGTCCTCCCACGGTTGGACTATTGCAACTCGCTGTATCTGTCACAACCAATCGGTCTTATACACCTACTCCAGCGTATGCAGAACCTCACAGCTAGGTTAGCCACTGGCTCTCCCTATGGTGCCCACATTTCACCAGTGCTTCGCCAACTTCACTGGCTTCCGGTGACTCAGCAAATTCATTTTAAGCCACTGTGTATCATCCATCGGGCAATCCACGGTCATGGAGCTGAATTTCTGCAGTCTAAATTTTCCCGATACTCCCCGGATCGGGATCTCTGCTCCACCACCTCTAATCTACTTATCGTTCCTAGATTCAACCGGGAAAGGCATGGCGGCAGAGCCTTCTCTGTTGCCGCAGCCAAACTTTGGAACAATCTCCCTCCACTACATAAAGCCACTTCTAACCACCTGTGCTTTAGAAGAGCTTTGAAAACTAATCTATTCTAGTCCCTGGCTCTTCCATTAGTTTCTCCTCTACCGAGCAGTCTTCCTCTCTAGCGCCATGATGCCTTTGGGGGCGACCGTGCACTTTATAAGTTGGAATAACATAACATAACATAATTTACGCCCAATAGGTTAGAAAACATCTACACGCCATACGCTGAAACGCAAAATTCACGAGAAATGCACATAAAAGCCTGCTTAAAATGCAGGAGCAATACGAATGAGTGACCATGTAAAACAAGATGGATGGTGAGGCTACAGTCAAGTGGATGGACGGCACTAGGGGAGACACGGAGCCCGCAAATAGAACAGATCTGCTCAATTAGCTCAAATCACTGGGCCGAGCAACACAGAAGCCAGCTGCTCAACTCCTGGCAGAGTTACAGTAGAAAGGGGAGTCTTGTGTCGGCACCGAGGAGAATGGAAGATAATGACCAAGGGCAAAAACATTTCTCCTAGATTAAGTCCAGGAAAAACAACTCATTGAAGACCAAATGCTCATTAGTTAGGAGACAATATTGAAGGAAAGTAGCTCAACCAAGTCTCTAGAGGACAGGAAGTGTATAGACACCCATATCCAATTGGACGAACATCCCAGTAAAAGGCGAGCACAATGATTAAAAACGTGACACCACCCCATGTGACCTAGGAGGGTGTAAGACAGTGCCTATTCATTAAGGCGAGATGCAGAAATGCAACTCTTGAAAAGTTCTCGGAATCACGATACGGGACAAGGTTAAGTTCAAAGATGGAGGTCCTGGCTCATGGCCTCGGGAATTAGAGATGGGAAGTTTTAATTGGGAAAGTTGCCTCTTAATGTCTCTCCCTCTGCCAGTATAGTTGTTCATATGTTGATGACCTGCCAAGTAATCAAGGCTGGTGATGTCCAACCCAACCAATCCTTGACTCATACTCAAAATATTTCATAAGTAAATGCATTGACCAATCCAGAAGTAAAGAAATTTACTTTTTTTTTAATCAGTTTAGAGGTGGAGCCATCAGATATTTATTTATTTTAATTCTTGTTAAGCGCTACACGCCCGTAAGCCTCAAAGCGCATACATATATAAAGTATAACCAATGAAAAGACTACCCTATGGCTTCCATATGTATAAGATTCCCTTAACCATTCCTCGTACCTCGTAGGTTTTTGTAACCAAGATTGTGACGCAACGTCAGTGATGACAAAGTTTATGTTTTTAAACCATTGTCCTGCTTGGCAAAGTTGAGAGTTCTGAGTATTTGTTACTTTTGGCTGTCCCTGTTTTATATGATTGATAATAGTTGTGAGACAATCAGCAAAGCAGGCTTTTAATAATAACAGAGAAGCCCTTTTTGAAAAAAAGCAGGGTGTCAGCAATAATAACAATCAAGATATTGCATTAGTGTTTGTGAACACTGTCAGTAACCTGTCATATCAAGTGAAACACATCATTACCAAGAATTGGAAAAAAGGTTATGAGCACTCCCCCCTCCATTGGTAGCCTTTAAAAAGAGTACCAATATCCCCAATATTGTCATGAAGATTGAAATTCAAATGATGAGCAGACAGATAGCCCTTCAAAGCACTCTGTGGGGGATGCCACAAGTAATTGGACATCATCCTTGTGGTACTTGTGTGATGTGTCCCCAGATGAGTAAGATGACATCAGGCAATCTAGGGTTATGTCAAGAATGGATATTGAGAGAACACACCAATAGTAACACGGATAACGTGATCTATATGATCAAGTGTCCATGTCCATGTATCTATATTGGGAAGACCAACAGGAAGTGCAAAACTCGGATGATAGAACACAAGAGT
The DNA here is from genome assembly GCF_040938575.1 of Ambystoma mexicanum. Taxonomy (NCBI): domain Eukaryota; kingdom Metazoa; phylum Chordata; class Amphibia; order Caudata; family Ambystomatidae; genus Ambystoma; species Ambystoma mexicanum. Next base: position 1,621,732,328 of record NC_090929.1, read on the forward strand.
TGCCTGCAAAACAAGATCAAAAAAGCCCCCCTGGTTAAACATAATGAAGAAATGGGCCATTATGGAATTTGAGTGGTGCACCCTGAGAAAAGTAAGATGTACATCCCAGGATGGCATAAATAAAAAACCCATCAACTTGGAACACAAACTCATTTTTCTCACTAAGAGCCACTTAATAGGGCTAAATGAAAATATTGAGTGGCATTACATTAAGTAAGGCCAGTTTTTGTTCATCCTGAGTTTTGCACCATGTTCCTGGCACAAACTTTCAGGTGAACTGAGTATTTTGTAAACCAATAAAGTTAAAAATATCGGTTATTGATGCACCCGTGATCATGTTGTCGCTGGATAAACGGTTATAATGTGATGCTTTTCAGACTTGTTTACTGTGATACTGGGTATTCCATGGGTCATTTTGCATGTGTATAAGAAGATAAGGATGAATGGATAAAAGAAAGAAAAAATGCGTTTTCAGTCTTTGCAAATTGTACAGATGTTGTTACACGTTTGAATATTGAGTGTATTATTGGGGATCACGTGTGATTTTGTGTCATATGGGATGGGATACTTTTATTCTCACCACATTGAATAAGCCATCGGAAAAGTTGCACATATATTATGTGATATAAATATGTGCACTATGAGACTTTGATTTTGAATTCATCAAGTTATCTATATGCTATATGATATAAATATGTGGACCATGAGACTTTGATTTTGAATTCATCAAGTTATCTATATGCTATATGACATAAATATGTGGACCATGAGACTGTAAACCATCTTTAAAACACCACATTAGCCATTATTTCATCATGTTGAAATGGTACACATGGTGTTACATGATGGAACATGGTGGTTTTCATTTGAGATCACATACTCAACAGATGCTAGTGTGATCATATTGGTGTTTTGTGGGACTTTTTTCCCTAGCCCCAATTCCTTTTATTCCAGTCCATAATTCTTGTATTTGGTCAAGAGCATAATAGCTAAATATTTACTAATGTCTGACCATAGGCTTTCCCTTTCTGAGTTGGGGATGCATTTCTTTATTCTGGAACTAGCAAAATGGTTGGGGACAGGCCCTCCAGAGTCTTCAAAATGCTGTGGGCGCTACATGGTGCGTCATTACGTTACGCGATGTCACCAACGCTACGCTGCTGGGTTTTTTCATTAAAACTTTTAATTCCGGCCTCACAAAGGTTACGTGATGGCCATGGGCATAGAGACTCCAGAGTTGAGGTCAAAAGTTAAGAATTTTTGCTTATAGAGCCTTTAGCATTATTAGTCTTGTGTAGACATAGAAGGGTGCAGACTGAGTGTTTGACCCAGTACCTTTTAATTGAATATCAGGAGAGAATAAGATGTCTTTGGGGAAACAGCCCCCTTTCTTCCTGTAAAGCAGAGAAAAGAATAATGAAAAAGGAAATTATTTTTCTTGTTGAGGCACGAGTGTGCTCTAAGAACCAGCTTACACTATAAGTAAGTGAAATGTATATATCTAGAGAGGCTCTCGGATATGCTCACAGTGCTAATAAGGTACTGATGATACCCTGTGGTTTACCTGTAGGCTATTGATGCTGGTTTGCAGTAACAGATATCCCTTTAAACCATCCCAATGACATTTGAGTATTGTGGAAGGTAAGGAGTGTGGGTTGATCTAAAATATTTAGATGTGGGTAATACTGGTATATTTCTAAGGAGGTGAGCATTACTAAGGAAGGTATTTTCCTTGCAGGCCTTCATCTTAGTGGCAGTAGTCAATCGCAAGAGCGAGACCAAGCAACAATTGGAGTTTCTTTTTTGGTCTGATGATACAACGAAGCAGACCATTTCAGGTATACTATTAGCAGCATACTTGATTATCCTTGTGGTGTGAAGGATTGAGGCTAGGTTAATGTCAGGATTAGGGGCTGGCAGGGACGGAAGAGACGCCAGAAACTGAACAAATAGGTCAAAGACTACAATTCCCATGAACACTTGAGAGACTGGTAGTTCTCTGCCGTGCGCGCGTGTGGCCAGCTGAGTTGGATTAGAAACGGTTATTTAATGCCACATGGCGCACGGCAGGTGTGGCTTATTGTGGGTGTGTGCGGTGCTCCATGTCGGAGTTAATTTCAACGGAGACGGCGGCGGGCGGTGTCCAGGCGGTTCGAATCACAGCAAGGCTGCCGCTTTGAAGTGCTGTCTCATCCAGCGTCCAGGACGGCTTCCGAGCCTCCCGGACTTCAGATAAATGCCTAATGAGTATTTTGCCACGCTTGAATACGTTTCTGTGTTTGCGCACCACAAACAGTTGGTTCTTAAAGGGCTAGGGTGCGGGGGGCGGCAATGTACTCCGCAGGTCTGGTACTAAGTCTGAATTACGGCTGCATTGTACACGAACCATATTAGGGACTACGCCCTGGTATGCAAGGCCTTCTCGAGGACATTCAGACACAAGTCCTCCCTCAACAGGCATATAGGGTTACTCTGATAAGAGGAATTACTGCACTACAGGGTTATGTTTGGTATAGGGAAATGAGTACCCGAAGCCAGTTCCCATGTGTATATGTTTTTCATGTCATTGTGATCAATGTTGCAATCTGCTAGCCCAAATGGGCCATGTGTTATGTCATTCATAAGGGAGAGTGAGTTCCTCCATTGTATGTGCCATACTGCTTGCTTTATGTAGTGTTTTATGTCAATGTGCACTGTGGTACATGTATTAAGATGTGCTGAGGTGTTCTCAAGTGACTTAAAAGTATGTCATGTTCAGGAACTAGGCAGGTTTAGGAGTGTAGGGTTTTTTCCTGTTGATTCCCTCGACCTATCCACCCTAGGGTTCCCTTCAACCTCTTCCCGGTTTCCCTATAATTCCCCACCCTGTCCACAACCTCTTCCTAACCCTCTTCCCCCCACTGGCTGCCACGTGGTGTCCTGTTTACTATACCAGGCACTTGTGCCGACCACGGTGAGAGGGTCGACTTCATTCGGCTTCTGTGATTCGGGGGAGAGGGTCGACTGCTCCTCCCTTTTTGGTTGTGTATCTTGACAGTTAAAGAAAAGACTGTTTAAGTCCGTAGACTTGCATGTGTTTTTAATTGTGTACCTATTTATACAGGAATTCTGTGAAATAAGACACGGAGCAACTAGAGGGAATTTTCCTTTGCCACCTTCAAGCAACACATGTTCTACACATTTTTGCCCCTGAGGAATGTCCCGCTAATACCAGCTATTCAGGACAGAAACTTATATAAGTCGGGCTAATATAGACATAGTGGAAAATTAGGTTTAGTCAAACTATCACTTTGTTGGGTCGAGTCATTGATACTTGATTTTGTATTTGCATTGAATTAGAATGATTTGTGTATATGTTTTTAATGTTTTTGATATTAAACAGCAGGTGGTTAGACTTGCGCTTTGATGTACTAATAGGATGGATATGTGTTTTTATAAGAAACATCTTTTTTGACCAAAGTGTTATCACCTTGTATTTGTTTAGACGTTGATAGCAATGAGTCCTTGTTTGTGAGTAAGGGTACGCATGGTTTTTATGAATAGATAGTGACCCTCCTTTTGTTTTATCGCATATACTGAATCCCCATTTAGTAGGAAGGTTCAACATCACATAGTGGGAAAGCCCTTGTGTGAATACTACTTGATAATAAAACAGGCCTTTGTCATTTACTTTGACTCTTCGGTTTATTGGGTCTGGGATTTCCCGGCCTACCTGGTCTGCTTAAGGGCCTGGATTCCTGCCCCTCCATTACATATGGTGGTAGGTTAGATGGTTGGCCAGGATCTCCGGAATGGTCGTATCTTCCCGTCACAAGCCCGAAGACTATGGACGTGACCCATGGAGATGGAAAAAATCACCCGTGAATAAAAGACGGTCATCAGGAGCCCACTTGGAGAAAATCCTGCCCGATCCCCCTGGGGCACCCCGAAGGGTGAAAGGCGATTGGCCGATGGGGGGGGGGGACGAATGATACCGGGGACCTCCGCCGATCCACAGAATGTAAGTATAGAGCATTGATCTGACAAAGGACTTTTTTTGTGTTGTGAGATATATATGTGATTGAAGAAGTGAATAGCCTAGGAAACGGGTTCCGGAACATATCGTAGTAAGCCCAGATATGGGGTATTGATTATTGGTTATCCTCTGGTAAGGACTAGGGAAGACTACTTGATAAACGCCAGCAGGGGTGGGGAAATACAGGAAGTTACCTTGCTAGTAGAGTGTGAAGATGGCTGCATACTTGAGGCAAGTGCATTTTGTTGTGTTGTTTTGTTGGGTACACCCATATTTGTAAGGACTGCAGGTGCCAGTGGAGAAGGTGAAAAGAGTGGGTGTAGCGGGAATAACGAGACTTTGTGAATAGGTGGCTCATATCGCAGAGCGTGGAGTTGTGGTTTGGACCCAAGGAGAGGATCCTGAGCAGGGGCGGCATTAAAATTGTGGATAATAGTGGTGATAAAAGAGGGAGAACAGAAAGTGAGGAGGGGAGTGAAAAGTTAAGAAGGGATCTTTACGGTAAGTATTGGCAGTCAAGAGCTTGACATGCCCTTATGGGAGGAGACATTCCTCTTGTACATTTGTGGAAATCTCAACCAAGGTACAAGGATAAAATCCAAAAGTATCACGCTCAGTGGGTCAGGGCAACAGCAGATAAGATGTTCTTGCCCTGAACCCAAGAGAGCAGTCATTCGAAAGCAGTGCTGCAACACATGACCACATACTTACCTAATGCATATTAGGGAAAGAAATTGCAGAAGAGATTGGCCATTTTAGAGTTCTGCAAGATGTTAGGGGATGAGGTGGAAGAGATGCTCCAGAAGGAGTGGATGCTTAACCAACAGGAAGGAGAGGGCATGGCGCTCCCCCTCCCCAGAAAATCGATCCGCTGAACAAAGAGCAGAGATGCTGCCCACTCAGAGTTAAAAGCAGTGGCAGGATACACTAACCTCACATATGTGCCACCCTCTTATATTAATGAAGATTTCAGTAATGGAGCTAAATTAAGCACCCAAAGGAATTTGCCCATGCACGCTGAATACAGCAAGCGTTGCGAGTTGCAGGCAAGAGCAAGCGAGGCAGAGCAAGAAATCCAGAGATTAAAAAAAAGGCCAGCTAAAAGACAAGGGGGAAGCAGCGATAACACCAAATAAATGGGTGGAAGGACAGATATTACTTAAACTAGACGGAAGAAACTTAGAAGACCTGAAGGATGAAGATGGGGAAGCTAAGAGACAAAGGGAAAAAGAGGAATCAGGGGGACAGCAGAGAAGGAAGTTGGAAAAGGAAGAAAGGGAATGGGGCAGAATAATGAAGGAAGTGGAAGAGAGGGAGAGACAGCATAGGGTGAACCAAGAAAGAGAGTAGAAAAGACAGGAAGGAATACGGAGGGAAGTAGAAGAAAGGAAAAGGGAGATGGAAGACAGAGGGAGAAAGCAACGGGAAGTAGAAGAAAGAAAAGCGAGGGAGATAGAAGAAGAAAGAGGAAGGCAGAGAAAGACAGCGGAAAGAAGTGCAAAGACTTGTTAAAGAGCATATACTTCAAGGGAACATGAAAAGTGTGGGACAGGAACAGGCAGAAGAGAGAAGTTCAGAGAGACGCACTCGAGAGTTGGATGACATCATAAGGAATCATACTCTTCCAGATGAAGATGAGGGAGTAGCAATATGCAGGATTGGCAACCTATATAGGAGCAGAAGGAATAGTGGAGACACCTGTTGGGTGAAAAGGTGTGTAGTAGGAACTCCACTAAGAGAGCAGAGTCTACTGGAAAAGGTGCTGAAAGGAATATATGGGGAAAACTATAAAGACTGAAGGGGGGTATCTGTACTTCGGCCCTCTATATGGTAGGGTAAAGGCACAGAGCACCCAAGCCAAGGTTCTCAGTTTGGCAGCAGTGGACGAGCATCCAGGCTTAAGCTCTCAGGAGGTTATGTAGGCAGGTTCTTAAGTACAGTGAGTCCCCAAGACCCCACAAAGGAATGTCCACACACTATGTTAAGTGATAGCACAGCTTCTTCATATAAAATAAGATTCGGGTATATATAAACATTTAAATAATGATACTTTGTACTTGGAAATACTTATTCAAAGAGTGGCAAATATATACACTGTATGTGGTACCACACACTTCATAAATCCAGTAATAGATGCATTAACTGCAGACATTTTTAAATAGGCATGTGAATTCTTAAGTGAGGTATATCAGCATAGAATAGGGAAGAAAGGCAGGTTAGTTGTGAAAAGTGGTAGAATGCTTTCTTTAGACTAGATATACAATTGGGTGTGAAGATCCCCCCCATCCCCCAACCTGGGCAAGCTGTAATGGAGAAAATAGGGAGTAACGTATCTTGTCTTTTACAGCCCAGTCCAATAATGTTCAATAACCTTCTGCCTTCTTTAAAAGAAAAGTACCTGAGAGGCCACAGGAGAAAAGGATCCAAGACGAATCTGGGACCCCTAGGCGACTCCTGAGGCTAAAAGATGCTATTCCACGTCACAGTACCTTTTGTGCCTTGGTAGGCAAAGTGGCAGAGTTTCTTGGTTTCACTAGATGATTCCCTCTGAGGATGGACCCCTCTTGGAAGAAGGAGCCACTGGGATGCTGAGTCCGCGATAAAAATGTAACTAAAGTCTTTCTGAAGTGCAGCAGTTTGACTCTTTGCAGTGCTCTCCTTTGGTTGACGATTTCTCTGACTGTAAAAGTCCTGTTAAAATGAAACTTGCTGTGGGCTTCTTAAAGGCTTGGCAGATGAAAGTAAGGTCCCTGGTACTCTTCACTGACTTTCGGCAGCGACAGGTGCATAGGTCACTTTTGGTGTCGGGATTCGGAATATTGCGGTTTTCCACGTTTCCTTTCTTCGGTGCTGCAGCCACAGCATGGACTTCTGGTAACCTGGACTCAACCACTGGAGTGGACCTCAGACCCTGTCTGGACCCTTGGGGACATCTTCGTTAGCTTCTGGTGGCGGGACACCCACCGACAGACCTTCCTCTGCACTAAGCTACTCTGGAGTCTCTCTGGTGAGAAAAAGTGGTCAGTGATGATGGCAAGGATGTCCCTTGAAATGTTCTTTGGCAGTTTGGACTTTTTGCAGCTCTCTGTGTCCAGCAGCACAATGCCAGGGTACCCCCTCTTCTGGGCAGGAGACAGCAACGTCTTCCACTGGTCATGAAACGCACATCCGGACCCTGGGCGACACTAATGGACTTCTTTGACTCGAGATGTCTGGGCACTCCTCTTGAGGACTCACACAGTCCCCTTCTGCGGTCGGCAGGCACACAGGACTGGCTTCCAGGGTACCTCTGATGAAGAGTAGCAGTTTGCACGATGGTCCCTCATTGCAGGACCTCTCCGGATCAGTCCTTGGAAGAACAGAGCAGCTTTGGGATTACACAAATGCAGCAGCAGACTTCTCGTCCAGTTGGGCTTCAAGGAACAGCTTCTGAACAAATGGTTGAGTGAGAGGTCCCCTGTTATACACATTGGTTCCCATTCACTTAGGCTGTGCCAGGCTCAGTCAACCAATCACGCAGAAGGGCATTCATGCAGGCAGACAGCCAATCAGGCTCACAGGCATTCAGGCCATTCACTCCACCCAGTCACCCATAACAAAGAATGTGGGTTGGGATAAGTACCCAGCCGTTCAGCACTCTACACTGCATTCATGTCAGTTTCAGTCAGAGTTGTCTTAGTCATTGTGTCACACACGGAAACCAGACACCCATAACACAGAATGTGAGTTCGCTTCAGACTCCGTTCACACAGGTCCCGCCCCTAGGGTGTACCCACAACATACAGCCTCTGGGAAGGCTCTAGTCATTCTGACAGGAGGCAGCACCAGAGCCATATATGGTATTTCCACCCAACAGCCAGGCAGTCAGTGGGAAGGAACAGAGGCAGGGCTCTCCAGGACTTTGGGGAAACAAGGTAAAAGGCAACAGAAACCAGGAGGCCACAGGGGCCATCTTGCCTTCCTGCAGAAATCCATTGATTCCTATGGCAGGGCCTGGGTGTCCCAAAAATGGAGTTGTAGCTCATTCCAATTAGGGCTTCGGTGTGAACAACAGACAGTGACTCTTTTGTGAATATTACAGAGATAGTGGGAAAACAAAACATGAGTGCTAGGATGTATATATGGTTGTTTCTCTCTTTTTTATTCTTTCCTTGTTTAGGCGCAACGAGTAATATAAATGTAAATGTTGATACTGTGTTCTACAGTATTATGACATATTAATACCCAGACCACAAAGGGATATTGATCATGATTTAATTGAAGATGAAGGGGTGGGTCTGCATAGTACCATAGAGGTGCATGGCTTTGCCGCAGATAATGTGTGGTGTAGTCATATTAGAAGGGTGGGGAGAGAAAGGTCTGCAGATTCTTGTTATATCTGCTCTCTTATCCCCCACGCTTCTGGCATTCCCAGAATGTTTATTCCAAGCAAAGTGTCACCAAAGATAGCACAGTGTCTTGTGCACCTAGCCTTATGCAGAGTACGAGGGCAATTTAAACGACAGTCAGTCCAGGCATCGATCATGCCTGTTAATAAAGATGAGTGTGCGAAGAAAGAAAAGAAGGAGCACGAAAATGTACGATGAAACTCGAGAGCCCAATTGGAAATCGAAGGTTCTGTTTTTTCACATAACCGATGGGAGCAGGGGGTAATGAGCTGCAGAGTGGGAGGAATGTGGGGGCTCACTGACGAAGCAGTGGCACAGATTAATGATGATTGTACTGAGGCATGGAATCTGCATGTGAAATGTTTTACGTGGTTCAAGGAATCGGAGAAACCTGTTAAGATCCAGTTACTTACATGTTTTTCTCTGTCTTTTAAGGGCGATCACACTGTGCCTATCGACACGAACATGAACTGTAGTCGAGGCCTTTGTATTGCTGATCTTGCTGGAGGAACGTCTGTACTGCTTGATCTTTAATGGTCTTGTGGGCCTTGTGCGTATCTCCAACTTCCTCCAGCTTGGCAGGTAGTGTGCAGTATCATTACACTACACTCCCCAATCAAGGTAGTGCCTGAAGCCTATTTGACAGTCTCAAGTACATCGCCTCGAGCCACCTCTGTGCCTTTTTTGTCCCCTGTGCCACTTACATCCCTTTTTTCATCTAATATGAATGGACTTAAGACTCTGAATGGACATAAGAGAATTGAACTTTTGAGAAGATATAAGCGAAGATCTGTCGTCAACATCTTCAAGGGTATTAAAGGACATTCCAGATAGGTTCCGTCTCTTTGGCAGGGCCGAAATTGTCTTTGTCTCCCTTATGGCCCCTGGTGTCCAGGCTACTGCCAATGCTAAATGGCTGCAGGTCGCCAGGTATGAGTTGCTCTTTTTCATGAACTCAACAAATAAATAAAATAAACACATTGTAAATTAAAAGGCATAGCTCCTTCACAGTGAAAGATGGGCTAAGGGAAACTAGAAAAATGAAACAAGTGTTTCCACTGAAATGGAACTAGTTAAATACCAATTAGAAAAGACATATATTCGAGCACTACAATGAAGTCACTAAATAGTCTCCTGTAAATTATGAGTAGAGAAACAGAAAAAACAGTATAGTAACGTATCAATTGAAAATAAAACACACGAAGTGCCAGATCATCCAGTTCTCTCATCCAAAGGTGGCCAGAGTAAAATACAATTGGCAGATATATAATATCAACATACCACCCCAGAGGGAAGTTGTCTATTTAGGGTTTCAGTTATGGGACAGAACATCCTGTGAGGGCAGCGTTAAGCAAATATTGAATAACAGCAAACAAATGATATACCAAATGAAGAAGGTCTACACTACATACTGTAGATTCACAATTAAACCATTGGTGACTTATTATGTAGGTTGTCCCGAAGATAATGTACAGGATGGAAATTAACCCAGTGAGCCTAAGTATTCCATGGGTCAGGATTGAATGCCACGTATGGAAAGGGGTTTTGAATTTCCCTATCGGGACACCAATGCCATCAATATGATTTGAATTGGGGATACTGTCCTTGGAATATTGGTACCAATAGAAAGTCTTGAGGCTAATGGAAAAAATATTTAATCCAATGAAAAACACACTCAAGAACTTGGAAAGGGAACTAGGAGTAAGCAACTCACCATTTCTCACTGATATGGCTAACACTGCTGATACTATTCTATTGGAATGTGATTAGGGCAGAAGAGAGTTGCATGAAAACCCAAACGCAATTAAAAAAAAATACTAAAAGAGAGAGACTGGATCAGGACAATCACCACGGTTAGAAATTCTAAAATGCATGGCACATGGGCCAGGATAGAAAAGCCACTAGGCACACAGCCAATATATTTAACACAATTTCCATGTCCAAGAATTAGGAGCCAATTCTTCCGATTTCATCTTAACTTATTGCCCATAGGGGAAGTATTGGCAAAGAGACTAGTATGCACACGTGAAGCCATAGACAGGTGCCGTTACTGTAAAGAGCATGAAGAATCCTTGTGTCATATAATGGTTGAATGTGCGGCCCTGAAAACAATCAGAACGCGCTTCTTGAATAGATTTTTCTCAATGGGCAGGATTGATCTGGCACAGGAAGATTGGGATAGATTGAGTGGAGGCAATGAGGTTTTCTTGACTGCAGAGGAGATCAGAATGTTGTATGAGCTCGGCTTTACTAAGGTTAATTAGGTAGTGTTGCATATGCTTCTCAGGTGTTGTCATGAAATTATGATTTTCCATATAGTTATAGAATAGGGCTGTATTGTTTAATTAATATAATTAATTGTCCTTATTTTAGAAGTTTTATTGATTAGTTTATTTGCATTGAATTATGGATAAGTAAAGAATGTACACACCATGCTCAATTCAATTCAGGGCAGTTTTTCCCTAATGGCACTGTTACACCTTATGGAAAGTGGGCAGAGCCACATAGCCACCTTCTTAACAACAATCTTATGCCTTAAACCACTTAATAGACCAATAAGTGTAGAGAAAACGCTAGGGAACATGTTAGCTACCCCCTTAGCATCCACCATGATGGTGCCCAGCGCATGTACCTCCACACCTGGTTTTAGTTCTATGTTTAACTTGCCTTGGTGACTCCGCCGTTGTATGCTAGACCCTCCCTCAATACTGAACACGTGCACTTTGCCTTTAATGTTCCTATCCTTGAAGCCAATCCTACTTTAATGTACCCAATGACATCAGTTGGGATCTCCCCATGGGCCGTCAGTTCAATGTCTGGCCTCAACAAATCCTTCACCTGTCCTGCCAGGACCCTTTGGAAAACATGCTGTTAAAAATGGTATAGTGGGGATCTGAATTCACTGACATTCTTGTCGCTTTACTGCTAATCACAAGTCTCCACTAACGGTGCTCTATAATCCTCTCCCTCTTGTATCAGAACCTGACTGCAGTCCTTGGATAAGACTCCCCGGTATTGCTCACCGCTATCCTCCATACTTCATCTGGTTTAGCCTTGTCTACTTTGGAGAAATGACCTGTCCTCTTGCATCTCCTATACATCCTTGTAGCCAGAAAATCCAATCTTTAGAGGAAGCAGTATGCCTCAGGTTTCCACACCGGAAACATGTTGGTTTCACCTTTATCCCCATATTTCTTTTATGGCAGGCATCCTCGGTACTACCCATGTCGCTATTCCCTCCTACCGCACCAATTCACTATTTGTCCCTTACCACTGAAACTCCCTACCTACGTACATCATAAACTGAACGTCTATCCCAGCATTCAAAGACCCCCCTGGCCTACACATCCTCCCCTTTGAAGAGGCCACTGCCCCGAGTCTTCACATTGTCCTCCACCCCTCCCTGATCCCAAACTATCACAATCTGGTCATATTTCATATCCCACCTTCCTGGTGTCAGTTGTGCTCTGCCCAATGATGTGTACATACTTTTCCGGTTTATAGGTGTGTTTCATTTCCAATTTCTGTGATCACCTTGCTCATCCCTTTACCCCAAATTGCTTAACTGAGCGGCTAGCCCGTTGTAAGGTACTCTCAACAGGGGTTTCTAACACTGCTTTGTCTTCTTATACAGCTCTTTGATAGAATGTGTCTCTTGTTACTCAATATATACAAATAGGAGGCCTTGTTCTTTGATTACCATCTCTGCTTTCACAGGTGTACATGAAGGGCCAAGGGCGTGTTGTTCATGGTTGACTAATAAGCATCCTACACTCTTCAGAAGAAGATGTCGGTACAAAAACAGTGACCTGTGGCAAACTCGATGATATAATGTGGCTGTGGTGTGCACGTCGCATGCATTGTGGTCCGCAAGATGACATAGCGAAGACACAGTGTGTGAAATAGAAGGTTGGTGGGGTTTGAAGTGGGACGATTGAAGAGCAAGCGAGGAAATTGCCATCTTGTCCTCCGATTGCATGAATAAAGCTTGGCTCCTGTCATTGGAGACAATATACTGTGAGCACCCCATTGGCAGCACAGAATGTCAGCGCTGTCTCAAGAACTGGCAGGTGTTCTGCCACCGAGGATGTTGTGTACCGGCCACTGGAGGGTAGGTTCTTCTTGGGGGTACTACGGGAGATAAACTGTAGAAGATCTCAGAGAGCTATTAGCCAAGTTTAGTTTCATGGGCAACAAAGAAGAGTACATTAGATGATGATGGCAACATCCAACAAGAAGATTCAGGAAAGGCCGTGGCAAAGGATCCCCCGCTTAAGGAAGAATTGACGATTCCCAGAGATGTCGAACTGACAGCCAAATGTGTGACTTGTGTAAACACTAGATGGGCAAATTCTGCTGCGGGGTTAATTCAAGGATGTCAATTCAACATAATTCCAAGCGTAGTGGTAGTGACATGACATGACCTTGGACTGCGACAACATGACAGGAAGTGACATCACAAAAGTTAAAAAATGTCAACAAAAAAGGTTTATAACAAATAGTACTAAAGCATTAAGGCTATTTTAGTTTTGAAGCACATATTACCTGTAGTGTTGTCCCATTAGGTAATTGGTGCAGCCATGATGTGTCGGGGGTACATCCAGCAGGACCAGCATAGGGCAGGAGTACTGCTTTCGTAGGCCAGGACTGCCTCATGTGGCAAGTCCCTGGTATATTATATCTGTTAAAGCCTCACATGCAAGGACATGTGCTAAATACTGCCATAGGTGCCAGGCACTGCTATAAAATGAGTGCAATCTCATCCTATATTCACTCTTTTAGCTCCTCTACACTGGAACACCCTTCCTTCTTCTCTTCGTTCTATTTCCGTCTATTCTCTAATGCGTAAGTCATTGAAGTCTCATTCTCTCCAACATGCCTGATTGATTGTTTTCCTATTATTTATTTTTACCCATTTTATTGTACTGTTGTTCTCTGTACAGCACCTTGGCTTAAGGCGCTATATAATATATAAATAAATACAAAATACACCTTATACCAGGCTAAGCCTCATACGCCATGTATAGTCACTGTATGGAAGCCACTGCATCACAAGCAAAAGTGCAGACTCCATCAGCCAATGCCAGGGGAAGCCTGAAATTGTAGATTTGTAATCAAGATTGTTTGGTTTTTATATTACGGAGGTAATTGAATCAATTTTGGTGATCTCAATTTGATATGCGACGTGCGAGGGTCACGCATGTTGGTCAAGGGAAAAGGCGGGATTTTTGCCTATGTTACTGTCTCAAAATAACCCAGTAGACCACTGCTCGTACCTTTCCATCCTTAAATGTACACGAACATATTAAAATGTTTGCATTGCATACTTTGTTGAGCTGACACAGTAGTGTGTGTAAGGGGACATGCGAAGCACTAAACCACATTCTAAAGGAATGTGAACATGTAAAACAAATCTTTATTGAAACATTGTTGGGTAAAAGAAGTATGACTTATTGTGATGGGAAGTAGTGGGAATATAACAACTAGCGGTAATCCCTTGATTCACTGAGCTATCTCGGACCATTTCCACACCCTGCATACAAAAATACATTGTCGAAATCCACATAAGTGCATTGAAATATCCGCTTTATGGTTTACAATGAAGTGTCATACGTCATTTGTATAGCACCTTTCACCTTAGTATGGTCCAAACGTTCCTGTAGGTTGAACGCCCTCGGGGACCGAAGTCCAGGCATGGGAAGTTTGTCAGAGGAATATAGAATGCATGTGTGCATTTTAGCCAATGCGAAAGTAGGTAGGAGTAGCCAAGTCCTTGCTAGCCACACATGTCGAGGTGGCATGTGGATGGGTGCTGGGGTAGTCTGGAGAGTATATGTACAGCTAGACTGAATTTATGACGTGGGGGATCGCTCCATTCTTATGTCAAAGGTGTTGTGTGATGTGTCTTAGAATAGTGTGTGATAGCAGATGCGTGCCAGTGAGTGGCTGTGCCTTCTTTGGCTATCTTCCATAAGCATGGAGTGTGATACGTAAATGTGTAAATTATAAAACATCACACTAAAGGAAACTGCAAACACAGAGAACATATACACACACACACACACACACTAATTATGAAGATGTCTTTGCAAGTGCTATTGTCTATTCTGTAAAGTGCTTACTTCCCTTATGCAAATTCAGCGACATCCGAACCCACAGGTATACAACTCTTAACGGAATCATAAGTACCTGAACCAGGATACAGACCCCACTAACCAAACCCTCAATCTTCTGCATACTTAACCCCACACAAACCACACAACCACCTCTCTCCCAGCAATCCACACGCACTTTACAACACTGCAGCAACAACACATAAACTTCACCCACAGCACTGGAGGCCTTCATCCGATCCGATACTAGCACAAAAGCCCAGCACTCGGTGTATACCGAGCTGAAGCTGCCAACAGCACACCACTTCTCCCACTCTCCTTCTCCCCTCCTCCCGACTAAGCCTAACCCCACCCTTCTTGTTTACAGATCCGCCAGAGCGCCTGGGGACCAATTCCGTTGGTGACGGTGCGCTATACAAGTACCGCTAACATAACATAACAAATTGACTGAGCCTACACCTTCCAGAATCACTTGCAGCAGTGGCCTCCACTGGGGGTCTCTTCAAATGATATGCTAATTGCATGCACAGACCACCAAAACTTGCACATGTGGGCTGACGGTCCTCTGCATGCCATTTTCAACACTCATAGATAAAATACTGACGCCTTGGCTATAATGGATTCCAATGGAATACGCCTGGTCATTAGCAGGGGCGAAACCAAGGGGTTTTCCATTGGAATTCTTTGGTTTTACGCCTGCATGAAAATCGAGTGCTCCCCCAGGACGAGAGAACGAAAGCAAAGCAGAGATGGAAACTCTGCTCTGCTTCCCTGCTACTCCTTGGAAAGACCCAAAAATGAACCCCGGTGGGAAATGCAAAAGCAATATTACGCTTTTTCCGACCCACTCCGCTCATTAGAAAATGAACGCCACTGTTCATGCCATCATTGCTGTTAAAAGGTAAACAGGACAAAACACTTTTACGACGCCATTTTAAATAAATATGAAGTGCATGCTGGGGCCTACAAGGTTTGCACCTGTGTTGCTCTTGGGTCCTCTGCATCCATTTTTAAACATTTCCAAGGCGGAAGGTAGAAGGGAAGTAAAAACAAGGTGAATTCGATTTTACGCTTTCATTTTCCCCTCGGTCTTGCAAAAACGTAAACGCTGACCGCAATTACGCTTTGCAGGCGACGTTTACCTAGTTTTGACCCAGTGCTAAACCAAGGCGTTAGGACTCGATTCGTTTCAAGCCTGTATGAAAATATCATTCAGGTGTGGAACAAAACACAAGGACAGGAGGAGAAGGAAAGCAGGCAGAGATATGTTCTCTGCTCTGTGCCCCTCCTCCGCCTCGCTGCCTATTGCAATGGGGGTGGAGGGGTGGGGTGATAAACCAATGCATAAAAGCATTTAGGCTTGCTTTTACCCCCTGATTTACCTCGCTGTCCTTTTTAAAATGAGCTGTTAGAGTGTCAAAACCAAAGTGATTTATTTCAGTAACACTGTGTTTTTCACTCAGCAATAAATCATTGTTTTACATCCACGTTTGTAGGCTAGTGAGCTAGGGGGTCACAGAGGGAGTGTCGGGGGTACCAAAGAGATAGCCTGGGGTAGCAGCCGGTATCCCTAGCTACTACCAAATGGCGTCCATGACACAACACCTCTAATACCAAGGATTTGGTATATGGTACGACGAGCATGAACTGAGTGGCCTCTCTCAAGAGTCAACACTTGCACTCGTCCCACCTTCCACCAAGTCAGAGGATGTTTACAACCTAACACCCCAACACTATGGAACCTTCTCGCAGTCAGCATCAGACTCGCTCCCACTCTCCTACCATTCAGAAAAGAGCTCAAGACCCACCTCTTCAAGGAATCTCTCCGGCTCATCACCTAGGCCATCACGTCGCAGCTCGCACCACCTGCCTCGCTACACATAGTCCGCCCCTTTCCTCCCTGCCACCTTGTAGAGATGTACCCCTCCTCTGTGCCCCTCTGTATCCTACACCCCTTTGCTGTCTATCTGTTCTGTTGTTACCCCTGTAAAGCACTCTGTTGTGTATCTGTATTGTTGTATACCTCTGTAAAGTGTTCCGTTGCTTCTCAGAGCTAGGTTTGTGCTGAATAAATAGAATTATAATAATAACACCACAATGGCTGGATGCTGTGTTGAGATTCAGTGTTGGGAATGTCACTCTGAGTGGGATGGGCAGGTACAGACGTGGGTCCTAAGCCTGCTATGCCTACAGACCCAAGGTACACCTCACTGATGACGCCAATTGAGGTGGAAACATGTCTGGGGTTGCCTGTGGTCTCGTGGAGTTCTGGCTGGATGGTCCCTTCTATGGTGGGGCCAAGCCTGATCCTTCCCCTTCTAGAATGGAACAGCAGGATAAAAGACCATGTTGACTGATAAACTGTCAGTGCTAACTCAAATTAACAAGGTCTCTAAAGCTCGTTTTTTGCAGACCTATGTTTTTCAAAAACCTCTTTGTCTAGTTTTACTTATCTCATAGAGTTCCCTTAATGTTGGCTAACTTTTCAGCACAGATGCACCATTGCAACTCTGCTTAGCTTTAGATACGCCAGGATTCTTCAAAAAAAAAAGTCAGAGAATGCAAACCACAGCAGTAAGGTTATTACTCAAAATACCACTCCTTGAACGTCATTGGCTCCCGCTTCCTTCCAGAGCACATACAATTCAAGACTTGTTGAAAGACTTCAAAGGCCTTCCAAATGATGGCCCAAAGATCCCTGCAAACAAAAGCATTCGATCCGTCCTGGAAATGGAAACAACATACTCTGGGATTACCTGCAGGGGTGGTATTAGGGGCGGTGTCATGCCAGGCAAGCAACAGGCCTGTAAAAGCTGTACTTCGCTCGGGCCTGTAACTATGGGCTCTGCGATATTACCTGAAGTGGTAATGCCCCCCTGCTTGGGGCTTATTGCTTAATTAATGTAGAACGTGTTTGACCAGGGTATAGACTTTCACTTCTCCAAGTCCTGCTCTTGTTTGCTTTCTTCCCCCATGTCAAGCGTTTCTACTGCCCATTTGGCAAGAATTGATGTGGGGGTAACGGGTAGAGGAATGGGCTTTAAGATTCCCTCCAGCACAGCTAATACCTTCAAACTGAAATGGTAATTGACCGTATCCTTCATAGTTAGGGTTTTTCCTCATTTTACATTCCCATTGGATTCCATTAGGGGAGAGGTAGAATTACTGCATGCAGCATGCAGTCTCGGGAGGATAGCTCAGTGGCAACGTGCTCGCCTTGGAAGCAAGACGACACTGAGCAACACAGGTTCGATCCCCGGGTCCGCGCTTAGATACCTTTGGGTATTAAGTGCGTTATAAATAACATATCATGTCAGTATTTCCACCTACGTCATTACCGCAATTCTAAATTGAGATACCACCTCCACGCACAACCTACCATATTTTTGTTATGTGGGTGACAAAACCCATAACTGTGCAATAGCGTAAATACAGCATGCTTTACTGTTACACATACACCCTAAAGAGGCCCCATGTGTCTCTTAATGGTTTAGGTCACAGGTGGGGTCTGAGTGTGCTCCATTATTGAGGTACAGCCACTGCTGGCCTCTTTTAATGCCGCTTTTACCTTTTCCTGGATGCCTTCCTTAACCGTTCAATTGCTAAGGTTTGTGGTAGGTCAGACATCGGAGGCGGACAACTAGACTCCCTCCTCTAGCCCCGCCGCTATGATGAAGCTTTCCTATTGCTATATTCAAATTCACCCCCTCGGAATGCTTCTTTTTCTCTGTTGTATTCGGTAACCCCTCACAGTTTATTATATTCACATTCAACCCCTCAGAGTGCTTCTCCTTGTGGGTTACTAAATTCTGCATCACCCTCTCAAAGTGTCTTTCTTTCTCTCTAGCATTCGGTAACCCCTTCTGGGTTATTCAATTCAACTTCCCCCTTCTCTGGGTTTTTTCCTTAGTCTCTGTTTTTCTATAGGCCTGCAGGGCCCCTTTGATATTTGATCTGCTTTGGTATTCGAGCTCTCTGTCGAACACCGCGTAGCTTAACCGCCCTCCTCCCTCTCCTTATCGAGTACCGTATACCAGCCCTTCTACAGTGTCCTGTTCGGCGGGAGGCAGTTGCTCCTTCTTCGGTGGAACCTTCTTTCTCGTGTTGTTAGTTCCCTTCTGCTACGTGCAGGTGCCCTGATGCGGGGACACCGGTCTTTCACATCAGTCGTGGGTCAGTCTCTCTCCTCCAAAGACCTTGGAGCTTGGGGCTTCCAGTGCTCCTAGGCTCGGCAGCGTTCCCTGGGCTCTACTTCCACCACATCTGCATCATGGTCCTGCCTCCAGGTTGTTTCGGCTCTGCGCTTTCACAGCCGCGTCCGTTCTACGCGGCTTCTCTCCAGCTAGTCGGCTCCCAGTGGTCCACCCATTCGCATTAGCTCCTCGACAACAGGTAAGTGTGTCAGCCCTTTTGGTCTCTCCCTACAACAAGAGATGCAACGCCATTGGTCTTGTGGTTAAGGCCTCCAGGTGGGGTCAGCAGCACAAACAAGCACCTTTAAAGGAACTCATACCATGTTACTCAGCTTTCATGTATTGTGATGAATCCAGTGGCGTCATCACGGATTCCCTAGCAGTGACCTCCTCCCATGTGGCCAGGGGACGGCATCCACAACCTGATCCTGACCCTGGGGGCGGCTTTATGATGGAGGATCACATGGGAGGAGATGACTACCAGGGAGATGTCATGCATTCACTGGACGATACGCGGTATCTCCCCCTTTCCCATGAGCAAGACCCTCTAATACCCAAGACCTTTTTCCCCTTAGGAAGACACTCCAATTACCAGGACCCTAGTGGCATATTGGCAGCTACTTGTTCCCCCCTTGCAGAAGAAGTAAAGAAACTTCTTCATATTTGTCTGGTCAAACACCCAGCTATGACACCAACACACAAAGCTCTAACAGAACACCTTTTTCTTCTAAAGTACCTTTGTGTAAAATCACTGAGAAGAACTATTCAAATAAAATGTGTCCAATGACACCTATGGACTTCAACTCCCAGAATTCCCCACATACTGAGATGAGGAGGATGCAGGAGCTTGAACAAGATACCAAGAGCTTGAAACACCATATGCAGTCTAGTTGTTTTTCCAAGGCACCTGTGCACAGGACATTTAAACATGGCAAGCGCACTATTCGGAGAAGCAGTACAGGAGAAGACGTCGGCTCCTGTCTCAAAGCTTGAGAACACGAAGACCATGTACCGGTGTGGCATAGCAGAGAAGACTGTCATGTTAGAGGGAGAGACACCGTGGTGGAGACCGAAGTGCCGTGGAGATGCTGGGAGCCACGAGAGAGATCCTGGGCACTTGGCAGGTCAAAACGGTGGCATTCTCCGTTCTGGGACCTGAAGGAAAGCAGGCGTGTGACCACAGAACCACGAAGGAAGCCGGAAGAGCATCTGCACAGTCCAGTGTGGAAAGCGGGTGAAAGCAACATCCTGCAGGAGAATGCCGGTGAGTCTACCCGAAGCCAGTGGGGACCCAAGGGCGTTCCAGCGACCGCACCAATAGCATATTGAACATAAAACCCTTGTTACCATAATGAGAAGATTGTTTGAATGCAGAAAAGGAGGAGTACAATCCCCAATGAGCTATAGATGCATGAAGTGCACATGTGGGGCAAATCTTGAACAAACCTTACCGCAAACCTATATACCAAACCAAGAGCAATACATACAGTATGAGTAATACAGAGAAACTGTGCAAAGTATGAGAAGCCCTGGCAAAGTAAGACACTAGGCAGTTGAAATGCATGAGAAGTCCTGGCAAAGCAAGTCACCAGCCAATTGAAGCACATAAGAAGTCCTGGCAAAGCAAGACACACGGCAATTGAAATACATAAGTAGTCCTGGCAAAGCAAGACACAAGGCAATTGAAATACATAAGAAGTCCTGGCAAAGCAAGACACCGGGCAATTGAAGCACATAAGAAGTCCTGGCAAAGCAAGACACCAGGCAATTGAAGCACATAAGAAGTCCTGGCAAAGCAAGACACCAGGCAATTGAAGCACATAAGAAGTCCTGGCAGGCAAGTGAAACCCACGATTCAACACCTGGCAGGCCAGTACTCCAGGTAGTTGGCGTTGCATAAAGAGTCCTGGCACGAGTGTACACCAGGCAGTTGGCATTGCATAAAGAAACATGGCAGTGTAGTATACCAGGCAATTTACAAACCTTCCAGAAATGGTCAAAAAGACAGTGTTTTCTGAACCAAGGATTGGTGTTAAAGAAAGACAGTGGGCCTCATTCCAACTATGGCAGTATCCTGGCGGTAGAGCTGCCAGGATACCAGCAAAAGTTGTCACCGTTTCTGCCACCCGGTTACGGTTGTTGGACTGGCAGCGTTAATCCCCATTCATGGAGTCGCACAGGACTCCATGAGGAGTTTGCCGTCATGGTGCCGGTAATGACGTCATTTGTTGCCGGTAGTGTGCCTGGCTTACCTCCAGCTTTTAGCTGGAGGTAACCCAGGTGGCCCACCGGCAAACCCTGAGTCGGATGGTCCAGTAAAGTGCCGGTATCCATGAATATCGCCACTTTTGTACCAGACTGGCTGGTTCAGAATGAGGCCTAGTATTTTCTGAACCAAGGAGAGATTGGTGTTAAAGAAAGACTATTAAAGAACGTGTTGCCTAAAAAGGAACCTTGGGAATCAAGGCAAGAAACGAAGGAACTGTTAGTAAAAGAGACCATTTCCATCCTACTTAAGAATCCAGGGAATGGGTCCACCTTCTGGATCCAAGGGCTTCCATCTCGGAGAACATTTCTGTTGGAACTGTTCTTACTTCAGTTGTGAACACTTTTGCCAGTATCAAGTTGAAGATATTTCCTTAGACGTTTTTATTGTTTTGTTTATAGTGTGAGAGTCAGGATAGGACGTTTGTGGACACCAGGACGGCTTTTCAGTTATTGACATCCTGACACAACCAGATCCTTAGTTTTGATTTATAGGCAAGGAAACTCCTCTTTAGCATATGGTCAGAGAGACACTTTCCCTACCCTTTTTTTTATTTAATAAATATCTTTGACGAAAACATGACAATCTTTCCTGCGTACGGCTCTCATTTCTGAACCCTCACAGAATGCAGAAATCACTTGCGACATTGGCGTCAAGGGAGAGTTGAACTGACTCGGGGGGTGGGGAGGTCCTTGTCCTCAACGCGGGGGCTCACTACCCCTTTCAGAACCTGTTTGCCCTGTCCCCTAGGGAGTGTTTTGCGTAGCAGGCTCTCCTCCTTAGCCTCCAAAGGGGTGACTGCACCTTGGGAAGGAGGGACAGATTCCCTGGATTCGTCACATGCTGTATATTTTCGTCCTGAATTAAACAGGAAATTACTGTAAGTCCTGCTGACTCTACACTTACGTTGCTCTGTTTTTCTAACCTTTCTAGCCACAGTAACTACTCAAAAGCTGGCTCGATAGGCTGGTGCCAGCTAGTTTGGTTATTCATAAATACCCCTAAGAGAAATGTGTATGTTTGGCTAGATCATGGGCCTCATCACGAGTTGGGTGGTATTCTGGCAGTAAATCTACTGGAATACTGGCCGATGGAATTACCACTGCTACCAGTTGGATTACAAGTGGCGGTGACAGTGTTAGTCCCCATTAATTTGGAGTCCATAGGACTCCATTGGGGATTGCGACATAATTACTGCTGCAGTAATTCTGCCGATTTTGCCGATGTATCGGAGGAAAGTGGGAGAATTTACCTCGAACATGATAAGGGAGTTAAAACACCCATTCCATTGCCAAACTCATAGTATGGCGGTGCAGGAAAAGAGGAGTAATTACGTTACCACCACTTTTTCTCAGCACTGCTGTGCTATTAATGAGCCCCCATGACTTTAGATGTATTATCATTGATCTTCACTTCCTTTCGTTATATGATTTACATTATTTTTCTGTTGCTGTCATTAATGCCTGCAATGCATTCTGGGTTCATGCAATACAACTGAACAGACTGTGTACAGGAGCATAGGCCTTTTGTCTCTATAGTTTTAGAGAGCTCTTCCTTTATGCTAAGGAAGGCATTGTACAAAGGAAAGAGGGCTGTGCCGGAAGACCATATGCTTGACTTCTCTATCATGTGTAGTTCAAGTGGTGGCCAGGCAGGGTGAGTACATGCTGGGGCAGATGAGTGTGGGTGGGCATCTTGAGCAAAGAGCTGCAAGATCTGTGCTTGAGGCCTACGACGGTGGACTGGTGGCAGGCTAGCTTACCCCAGGGATAATCAAGAGAGAAGGGTGGATGTTTGGTGGTAGAGCTCACAGAAATGCAGAATTGTATCTGCAGGTGAGGATTTTCAGGCACCTTTCCTGCTACCACCTTTTTGGTTTCCAGCTTTACCCACCTTTACTAAGACTCTTCCGAACCACACAACAGTACGCCTGCCTCTGTCTGCTGCTTATTTGTATCATGTTTATTTAGAAGTAAGCCTGGGAGTTGTGGGTTGTGTGGTAGTTGGGTGAGGACAGGAGGTGGAAGGAGGATGCCTGAGAGATCAGTGGAGGCGAGTGTGAAGGTTGCTGGAGAGAGGGCACTGTGGAGGGGTGGTGTGTGTGTGAGAAGTGAGTGAAACAGTAGTAGAGCGGGAGTAGGGGTTGTAAGTGGTAGTGGAGTGGTAGTGGGAGTGAGAAGCGGTAGTGGTGAGTGATAGTTGCATTAGCAGGAATAGTCGGTAGTAGTGAGAGGAGAGGTAGTGGTATGAGGAGAGAGGAAGTGAAATGCGGTAGTGAAGTGGTAGTAGAGTAGGAGTAGTGGTAGGTGTGTAGAAGTGGTTATAGTAGTGGAGAAGTAGTAGTGACAAAGAGGTGAAGTAGTAGCGAAGAGAGAAGAGAGGTAACTATGGAGAGAGTAATACAGCGATAGTAGGAGGTAGTGGTATTGGCGAGTGGAGGAATACAGGAAGGAAGAAGTGAGAGGAGGAAATAAGGTAACATCAAAGGGTGCAGGTAGGAAGACAGAGTGTAGGATCAGAGAGATAGTAGAGCGGTGGGGAGGAGAACATTGTGGGACATCAGTGTAGAAGGGCAAGATGTGGTTGAGCGTGTGTGGTGAGAGACTCAGGCCGCATGAGTGAAGGCCCTGTCTATAATTCTCTAGAACACTAAGCGGAGCTAAGAGAGGGACGGGTAGAAGGACTAGGGAGTCAGTCAACCAACGAATCACAGTAACCACTGCAGTTTTACTCTAGATACAAGACAGTAGGGGTTAACTTGCCCTAGTACTTACCGGGTCAAGGATGCCTGGGCTAGAGTGGCGAGAGACCAAGGGAGGTGAGAGAGCGAGGGATGACCCTAGCGCCAACAATTCCCCAAAGCCCTGGTTGACCAAAAAACCTCTGTAAATAACACCCTAGCCTTCTGTAACAACATTTTTTTAATAAACACCTGGGAACCATCTGAGTGGTTCTTCAAGGTGATACCCATCACACTGTCTTGGGTTGATATACCTATGTATAAAGTAGCACTACCCTCTAAGACTAAGACCATTTCCTGGTGCAGAAAGTTTATACTTGACCTAATTTGCATACCCACGATGCCTTGCTAATTTTGCTCTAAACTGGAGGTGAACGTTTACTGATAACTTCTAGGTGGCATTGTGTCCTTTGTGGCTTGGCTCAAATTGATGATCCTACTTTCACATTTCAGGCAAAGGTTTTTCCAAGCCTTTTTAAACCCACTATCACTTTATGGGTGTTTTGTAAAAATTGCCCTATGCTCCAACCATAAGTCTGTCAATACTGTACTGATTATCCCTAATAAAGGTGCAACCAGATATGTTGTTGTCTGTCAGCCTTGAGAAATGTCTGTCTTGGGTTGATAAAGCTATGTATAAAGTCGCACTGCCTCATAAGTGAAAGACAATGGGCCTCATTACAAGTCAGCCAGTCCGGAAACAATGGTGGCGGTAAATCCACCACCACTGCTGTTTCCGACCGGCTGATTCCGAGTCCTGCAGGCGGGAGGTGTCACTCCCGGACATGGAAACACCGGCTCTGTCATAGATGGAAACGGTGTTTCCATGGTCCCCATCCCTATGGGACTCCATGGGAATGGGGCTTTACAGAATTCTGCCTCCAGAATTACCGGGTCACTGGGGTTGTAATGCCCCGGTGATTCCGGCAATCATAGAGGCGGAATGGAATTACCGGTCCGGCAGCAGCCTGCCGGTTTTTCCAGCACGGCTACTGCCAGACTTGTAAAGAGGCCCAATTTCCTGGAACAAAAGGCACACATGTGGGCTAATTTGCATACCCACAATGACTTGTTCAATTGACTCGTATTGGTGTTTTATATATATATATATATCACCAGCAAAACTATGGTGAGTTTAACAGACTTTTAAAACAAAACAAAAATCTTCCACCTGAGAGGTGAAAGCGGAATTAGCTACTTTAGACAAGTTATAAACACCACAGAACCACCCAGAAGACGTCACTGGAAGTTCATCTCCAATTCTGAGTCAGATGGGCTATGCATTGTGAGTATGCAAACTAGTTGAAATGTTAATTCCCTACAGGGAAATGTCTGTCCTTATATGGAATTGCTATTTTATATAGAGCATTTTCAACCCATGACAGCTCGCAAGGATGCAGACCACTGCATACCTGCTTCACCCTTCTTTGGTACCTTTGGTGCAGTACAGCCTGCATGCATGACTCACTCTTATTGGGCATCATCAGTGGAGCGGTAGGGCGTGTGCAGCAAACACCAGCAAAGCTATGGCGAGTTTAAAAGGCTTGCATGAAACCCATCTATCTGAGATGTGAAAGCCGATTTAGCTATTTCAGCCATCACTGGAAGTTCACCTCCAGTTCAGAGCCAGGTGGGCACTGCATTGTGGGTATGCGAATTAGCACAAATGTCTGCATCCTGGAGTTCTGTCGGTCTTTGTTTAAAAAATGCTATGCATGAAATAGCACTGCCCTATAGATATATACATACACACAATTCTCAGGAGCAGGATAAACCAACAATGTGTTGCGATGATGTAAGGAGATTTAGGGATGGTATAGCTGTAGGCGGCAAAGGGGCTGAAAGAAAACGTATGATACCCAATGGCTGAAGGAATTGAACTTGAAGCCAGTAATGGCCAGTTTGGTCGAAGGGGATTGCGGCTCATCTTCTGCTATGATTAAAAGAAAATAGTGTGGGGGTGGGGGGTACAGTAATGCATAGTAGGGTTGCATTTGGGATCATAGCTCTAGTTATAAATAGCCCCCCCCCTGTAGGGAGTGGCTTCAAGTAATGCAGGGAATGGGAGTGGGGGGGTCCCAATATAATGGCTAAATGAGCCATTCACATTGGTCAGGCCTCTGGCATATAATGGCTAATTGGGCAGCAGGCATCTTTCAGAATATGCCAAGCCTCCGGCTTGGGGGATTGCATGGGTGAAGGGGAGGATGGAGAGCAACATGAAGATACATGATTGCCAAGACTTTGATGCCAGATGAATGCCAGGCTTCGTATTTCAGAACAGATGCAATCAGACATTTCAGTTTATATTCTCACTCTGTTCCTGGTAAGGGAGGGTCGGCCTCACACATTGGGTTGGGGTAATGTTGGGGGAAGTTTTGGGGATCTCCATTGTGAGGGCCAGGGTCGGTGGTGTTGTAGAGGGACTAAGGGTGAAGGGCAGATGTTTGGCCTCATTGCACACGCAGAGGCGTTACCGCCTGTTTTTTTGGTCCATTTGGTGCGAGAAGGTCAGGGACCTGACCCTGCCAAGGGTTGTGGTGGGGTGTCCTCTCAACCTGGGGCAGGTGGCGTACTAGAGAGCCAGTCTGCCCCAGGAGCCGTGTGAGGGAGTTTGGAGGACACCAGTCTCTGTTCCCTCCTTATGGTGCAAGTGGGAAGTACCACTTTTAATCATCTCATGCCTTACGTACAACAGGCTGGCCAGTATCCTCTCGCTTTTCTTTCTGACCCCTGTGCGGCGGCGGACCATGAGAAAGAGCTGCTCCAAGAACTCCAGGTATTAGAAATCACGCCAGCAAACTGGAAACTGTCCAACCAATGAGAAAGGGAGACATCAAAGAGCCAAAGCACCCAACGTACTGCACACCGGCAGCACCAGTCCCTCGCCGCGGCATACCAGGAACACTGAGATTGGTGATCCTAATTTTGGGTGGACATCACAAAGCCCTGGTGGATCCACGCTGGAAAAGGGGGTGGGGCTGAATAGACATGTTATGCATGTTTCCTTGTACAATCTGACCCCTGGGGAAAGGTCAGTTAGAGATTGGCCCACGGGAGAGGGTGAGCGCTCCAGCCAGGAGAGGACTACATCCCACAACGAGCGGTAAAAAAGGAGGACGGGGAAAGGGATGAGTCAAAAAGGAGTGATGTGGTGGGCCATAAGACCAGGCAGTGGAAGGACGGTGGAGTGGAGCATGGAGGAGACTAGCAGAGATAGTGTTGAATTTGAGTATTTGGTTGTTGAGAGAAAGGGGTGCGAGAGTGCCTGTATGGTGAGAAAGGTGAGTGAGTAAGACCAAGTGGGAGAGTAGGGGAGTAGTGAGACTGAGTGAAAAAGAAGGTGACTGGGAGAGTGAATGCAGGGTGAAGGAGGGGTGTGTCAGGTTGACGTTCCCATGGTTATGTGGGGCGGGAGTTAAGGAAAGGAAATGACGTTGGGGGAACGGGAAGTGACGGGCGGGGGGTGGCGGGCAGGGTCGGACTGGGAAAAGAAATAGGCCCGGACAACAAAAAAAAAAGTGGCCCACTCCTCGCCTCAAAAAAGTGGCCCACCCCTCGCCTCAAAAAGTGGCCCACCCCTCGCCTCAAAAAACTGGATTCCATTGCTGCAGTACCAGGTTAAGTGAATGATGTACGGGGGCAGGCGGAACCCCTCTGAAGTGGCTGTGTTAGCATGTAAGATGTTTACCGGCCTATGCTAATGCGCTTGCTCTTAAGTGCCACAGGTTCGCCGCATGCCCCACTTAGAGAAAAGGTACAATGCTGTTAATGCGATTCAGCAGAAGGCAGTATTTCATGGGATGGATGGGTTTTAGGGGAACGGGCTATTAGGGGTAGTCCGGTCATCCCGGTTTTTCATCTTGAAAATCTTGCCACCCTACACTGTGCACCGCGACTACAAAAAATCGTACCGACTCCTCGTACCTTGCTCTGAATGAAATCTAAAAAAGCAGAGGTACTTAGAAAACGGCAGGTTGACGTACTACATGGTCGATTTCAGCCACCATGTTGCACAGACATTCCTTCATTATTGTTATAAAGCAGCATCTGTAGTCTTCTTGAGTTTATTTGTAAGTGCTTTATTATAAGTTACATAAGCTGTTATCTAGGAGAGACCACCGGGCCCCATCACCCAGGCTCAACTGACCAGGTTGGAACCCTGGGACATGATTCATTACCAAACATTCCGCAGGCTCACTTAGCATTCCAAGATATGACACATCAAACTCCTGCAGTCATGCACTGGCAATAAGCACATCATAACACATCTCCTTTCCTTCGAATAACAATCCAACAAAGGGAAGCCACATACACACGCACTAAGTTATAATCCCAAACACCTTTTTGGAGGGAAGTTCACAAAAGAACAGGCATCACTGCATCTACATTAAACTTCAGTTTTCATAACATCAGAAACTTGAGATGCTTCGCTACCAATTGACAGCTTCAGACATCTTGCTCACTAAGGTGGGATGTGGTCCCAATTCCTTCACCACTACTCTATCTTCAAACTTCACTCTTTATTAATTTGGGACGAAATCCCTACACATGCTTCAGACTTCAAACTATGCTGCTGGTTACAATGGGACGCTATCCCTTCTCCAACGGGACGCCATCCCTTCAGACAGTGGGACGCTATCCCTACTCATAATATGGACGCTATCCCTGTTCACAGCGGGGCGCTATCCCTACTAACAATGGGACGCTATCCCTATTCACAGTGGGACGCTAACCCTACATACAACGGGACGCTATCCCTTGTCCAACGGGACGCTATCCCCACAATGGGGCGGTATCCCTTCAGAAAGTGGGACGCTATCCCTACTTATAACGGGATGCTATCCCCATACTCAATGGGTCTCTGTCCCTACTTACAAAGGGATGCTAACCCTACCTACAACGGGACGCTATCCCTAATTCAATGGGACGTTATCCCCAATTAAGTGGGACGCTATCCCTTCTTCACTTGGAGGGTATCCACACCTGTCCGCACTGCTCAACAATGGAGGTCCACTCCTACATATTGCGAATTATTCGACATATAGATATATAGATATAGGAAGGCGCTACACTCCCACTATGCCGGGACGGGATCCCTACACTTTCTTCACTCTCATTAGATATGGGGAGGCGCTACCCAACCACTATACTGGGATGGAATCTCAACGCCATCCCCCCATACACTGGAAGAAATACTTACACCACTTCACATTAAGTGACTATGGGAAGGCGCTACCCTCCACTACTTGTCTCACCCTCCGACTACCTCATTAGGAGGCTAGCTCTACTCACTCAACTTCTTTGAGCGCACCGAGGACATAGGGAAAACGCTATCTCCCCTTTAGAACATCAACAACCTCTTACCACATCCATAGGATATTTTGCATTTACATATTCTTATAACTGTAAAACTGCCAACACATGGAGCACTAAAAGACCATATTTTCCTGAACATCCTCAATATTTTACTACTTTGAACTTCAATGTATACAATCCATTACTGGCTTTCATGCTCACATGTCCCTCGGTGCATTCATACTCAACACACACACAACATGTTATGTTAACCTCAGACATCTCTTGTAGCATCATAACATTTGCTTATTTCTGGGTTCCTCTACATTGGCTCCAATTAATACCAACGGTGCTTTCCCTTCTACACGGAAAGCAGTACATCTGAAAAAGGCTATGTTCATTTTCCATGGCTTAGACAAAAGAAACCTGTACCCCCTGCCAACGAGATCTTTACAACTGGGCATTTTTTTACTTCTTACATCAACGGAGGCAAAATTAGGTTACTTCCCCTGTCAACTGACACCTCCTTGTACCCGCAAGAATCAGTCCCAAATGAGCGCAGCTCTTCCCGCTCAATAGGTGGATTATTTTTCTCATTACAATCTTATTTGCTCCTACAGAACGTACTTCGCGCTGCAGCACTGTATGAACAACATTATTTCTTTAAACGCTATATTTCCTTTAGGCTCCCTACTGCTTTTACAGAACTCTTCTCGACATCAATAATCGGCATAGCTTCCCTTTTCTCCGCTTACACTGATGTACTCACTACTTCTTGCCCACCTGTATCTACGCTGTAGGGTACTTGCTCTGATTGTCCTCAGTGTCGTCATGCCTGCACCAAACTAACGTAACGGCAGGCATGAAAGCTTCCACAACGTTCTGTTCTGTCACTAACACGCCGCTCAACACAGTGACATCATCATTTTCTATCTTACTTGGGAACATATTGTGTCTCCTGATCGCCAACCGTCCTTCTTCCTCAATACCTCTTGCCACCAATAACGCCTCTACCTTTAGCGCATACACATTATGGGCACCTGCATCCTTGATCGCTCGATGTCGGGACCACCTTCTCTACATATACACTGTCTCTTTTATTGAAAAGCATCACTTAAACACAGATCTTAGGCCCCTTTTTTTTCTGTGCGTTTTGCCTCCTCCTTTAGTGGAAATTCTTCCTGGTATTGCCTCAGCAAGGATCACACTTTGTAAATGCTTCTAATCCCTACTTCTTCTCATACAAAGCCCTCACAGCTTCACCAATAAAGCTATAGCTCTAGCTCTCGTGGAAAGCTACCTCAGGCGTAACCCCCACCCATACTTCAGACTCAATACTTTACTAAAATGGGACATAATTCCCACACCATCTTCATCTTCGCAACTTCAATAATAATAAGGGAGAAGTCCCTACATACACTTCAGACTTCTGCTCTAACCCTGTGGGACGTAATCCCTCAAAGTTCAGACTTCATGCTCAACTACTCCAGGACGTCATCTCTACACACAATGGTTCTCTGTACCCGCTTCAACTTCAGACTCACTTCACTCAAGGTGCACTACATCCTCTATTGAAGGCGCTACCTTCGTCTAACTTGGAACTTCTTGCACACTTCAACAATGGCAACTTACTACACTTCCCACCTTTCTTAAACGCTTTGTAATCTCAAACACACTTCCACACTTCTTAAACTTGAAGAACTTTAAGCATTATCCACATTACTTCAACCTTATACTAGTTTTGCTACAAGTCCATGGCCACATGGTGACCCTAAGCCTCACTCTGGTGCGTGAGCCTAAAAGTCCACGCCGCGTTAATGCAGCCTACTTCGCCTCTATGCGTATATTTTTACAATTTTACAATTCCTTGTTGCCTCAGACAACGTTATCCTGCAATTCCTTAAGATGTTAATTCTATCTCAATCAGAACTTCTTTGTTGCACACCCAGGCATACCTAACACATACAGTATTCATACTTAAGTCACATTAAATACTTAATGAAGTCCATTTGTGGCTGAAAATCCTCAAAAGGTTACTCTTCATCCAGTGACCCTTAAACTTCAATACCAGTATACTACATGTGCATACTCACACTACCACGTGCATTGCACTCAGATTCGTACTTCAGATTATCAATTTACCCCGTCGCATGGTATTCTCATTTCTACTGGCATTACCCACATATTTATAAATCACTATTAATATCTTTACAGTGAAAGAGTATGAGTCATCATCGGCAGCCTCTTCCTCCTACTGCTTACTCCTCGATGCGTGCCGCCTTCCTTCTGACTCAGAGTCACTCCATGTTCAATGGACCTTGCGGTTACACTCTGTAATTTCCGACTGGTGCCATTCTTCCGACGCGACACAGAGTTGTTCCATGTTCATGGACCTTGCTGTTACGCTCCGTCATTTCCAACGCCCTCTCTATCCTGCATACCGCGCGATGTCCTAGCAACGCTGTCCTCATCTTTCCGAAAACGAGTTTGCAGCTGGATACTTCCTTGTTTACGTGTGCGTGACTAGTCATAAGCACACACGCAGGGTCCTTTCCTCATATCTTAAGCGATCCTGCGTGACGCTCACATACCCACTTCAAACACAAAGGACGGCGAGAGTGTGGCGTTCCATTGCTTCGCCATTCCTCTCGGCAGCACGGCTACGTCATCGCTTCACATCTGGAGCTTTTCTTCATAATGTGGGACTTACTTCACTTCACTCTCAACCTTTTTAGGGCGAGCATCACTCTAGGAGCCTGCTTCATAACTCCACTCTTGGTGTCTGCCTCAACAAGGGCATTATCTCCAGTTCTCAGCTTCACTTCGCTCATGCACAGAGCTTCTCCCCTCCTTGTAATTCAGGGGCTTCCTTTCACAGCCTACGCAGGGCCTGCATGCTTTAAACTTTAAACTGCACCCCCGACATGCGGGCCAGCGCTTAACACTTGGGGTTTTCTATTATTTCTTCAGACCCATCTCATGCTTGTGAGTCTTGCGCTTTGCTCTTGGGGTTTTGCTTATGTTCCGTGGCTTAGCTTCTCTAGTTCTTCAAATACCCCATATCTTCTCTTCCTAACCCCCTGCGCTCTGCGCCCCTTGGTGATGGGACTTGCTTCTGGATGACTGGGGGCAGTGGTCTATCTGCTTCTTCTGCTGCTCCCCCACCACAGCTCAGCTTTCTTCCTCTCTGCATGGGTTCTTGAAAATCCTCGTCGCCAAAGTTATAAAGCAGCATCTGTAGTCTTCTTGAGTTTATTTGTAAGTGCTTTATTATAAGTTACATAAGCTGTTATCTAGGAGAGACCACCGGGCCCCATCGCCCAGGCTCAACTGACCAGGTTGGAACCCTGGGACATGATTCATTACCAAACATTCCGCAGGCTCACTTAGCATTCCAAGATATGACACATCAAACTCCTGCAGTCATGCACTGGCAATAAGCACATCATAACAATTATAAAGGCTGGCGCCTGGCGGCATGGGATTTGGTGGCGATCAATGACTTTCTCTCGGCCTCCAGCCAGGTTAAGGCAATTATGATGTCCGGTTTTCATTTTAACGGAGGCTTCCTCATTTGATAGCACAAACACCTGCTTCCCAATCCCCCCCTGAACCCCACCTCTCCCCCACACACCCAGCCCACAAGACGCTCCTCAACGTCCATCGCAGTCTTTACCAGACCCGAGAGTGACCTCTCATTCCACCAGAAACCTCGAAAACAACCCTTCTTGTACATATATTGTTTTTATTTTTCCAAGTATGCCAAATATTTTACCATTTCAGGCAAATGGCGAGATGTACAACTTGTCAATGTATGGTTGTTATTCTGTTATGTCATGTTCCCAGCCATCTTTTACCATCCGTCTAAATGAAAGTTTGCTTTCCAATCTGTGCAGCTTTCTTTCTGTCTCTGAATCCAAATTTCATTTGAACAAAATACATATATTCTCCAGCATGGGGTCTGGCATGGATTCACATGCTCATGAATAATCCCCGTCGTCAGGCTGGGAATCCTCAGTAAAGAAAAAATCAGTATCAATTTCGTTTCTGATCTGTCTTTCTTAGAAGTAACCAATCACTGATCTTTGGATCATACTTCCCTCAGCCAATGACTGCCCTCTCCCTAAGCCCCTCTCCTGGCAGCCATCCTCAGATTTTTACCGCACGTTCAAGTGTTGGGAGTCTTCGTGCTTTAGCTCTCGAGCTTTTACTGCGTTTTCGCGCTTTTTCAGGAGATTTTCTCATGTTTTCAGTTAATCGAGCCTCAAGCTCCACCGTTTCTACTTCCGATAACGGGGACCCGTTTCGGAATTCTTCTACGCCCCTCAAGGGTGAAATTTTCATCGAGTTACGCTTCTTGGAGGATTCCAGAAAATCTGTGGCCTACCTCAACGGACATGGCCCAGGACAAGGGAAGCTCGACGCACAGATCCAAGCTGTTCAGGAGCTGCCCGGGATGCGGATTGCAAAATGTTTTCAAGGAGGACGAGCATTCGAGATGTCTCTACTGCCTTCATGAGGACAAGATGCACGTGGAGAAGGACTGTGTGTTCTGTAAGAACCTGTCGGAACGGACCAAGCAAGATCGTCGTTCCCGCCTCGCCGCCTGGCTGGAGAAGGGCACAGCAGTTGAGAAGGCGAAGAAAAAGTCTGAGCGGTCTTCTAAGTCCTGTGAGGGCGCCCCAGCGACGGGGGCCCAACAGAAGGCCAAGCACCGCAAGTCCGTGGGCACCGGGAGCGCCGAAAGGTCGGGCTCTTTGGCTGCCAGGCAGGGCGCGACTTCCCCGGCACGATCAACCATGAGCCAGCACTCTGGTTCGGGGAAGAGGAAGTCCGAGAACCCGGGTAAGCTTCTGGAGAGGCCCCGGTCGATCTCGAAGGGAGCCGAGGGGGAGCGAGGCGATGACCCTCCCCCCAAAGCGAAGGCCCAGGACGCACCTAAGGTGGTGAGGGCCTTGATCCACCCGGCAAAGGCCTCTATCGAGGTTCTCGCAGCGGCCCTGGTGAAGCTGGCAGAGGCTACGCCAGTGGAGGCGGCCTCGGGGCCCAGAGTTTCCCTGCCACCGCAGAGGGAATCCTCTTTCCAGACCATCGTTAAGACCCCCGTGAAGACCCCGGTGGAAAGAGAGGGGGGGGACGGTGGCCATTACGGACTCAGATTCAGCCTCTGAGGAGGATCCGGTGGAAACCGTGAAAGGCCTCAACGAGAGGTTCGAAGGCCTCAACGAGAGGTTCGAGAAGGTTCGATCCCAGGGGAAGGTTCCTGCTGATGTGATCGAAGATAGCGACGATGGCGACGATGAGGGCCCAGTGGAGCAGCCATCCCGTCCGTCGCAGCCATTGCCCGAGCCCCAGGATAGCTCAGCGGCTATTTTGTTGGCGATCCAATCCTATGTACTGAGATAAGGACGAGGTTACCACGGACCCCCACGTAGGATCCAGAACCAGGACCGTCGGGAAACCCTCCGAACAAGCGAAGGAGAGTCCACCCCGCACCGCCCTTCGTGCCCACGAGGCCTGTGGACCCTTCATCCCCCTCGCCGGACTCTCGGGATGATAGAGCGACGGATACAGCGACGGGGACGGACGACGACGGCGGCGATGATACAACGGACAGTCCGTCATTACCCCCCCCCTCGGGCCTCTGCGCCCGACGAAATTGGCTCTTTCCACGCCATGATAGCCAGGGCATCCGAGCTCTTCCAGCTCTGCCCTGAGGAACAGAAAAAGGAAGGTTTTCTTTACCAACGACGAGAGGCCAAGAGAAAGACTGTCCTCACGGTACCGTTGCTCGACGACATCTGGGACGAGGGGCTGGCTATCCTGAAGAACCCTTCCATGACACCCGCCAAAAGGGACAGGTACGAGAAGAAGTACCGGGTCCCCGATGCCGCCCCCTTGTGCCTCAGGGCCCAGCCCACGCCAGACTCAGTCGTCTCGACGGCGGCCAAGAAGAAAGCGGCGGGTGCGGCGGCTTCAACTTCCACTTCCCCGCCGGACAGCGAGGGCAAGGAGTTGGACTCCATGAGACGACAAGTTATCTCGTCGGCGGCGACGACGATTAAGACGGCCAATGCCTTAGTAATTGTGGCCCGTTACGACAGGGAGCTTTGGTTCAAGATATCTCCCCTGCTAGACTTCCTACCGGACGACAAGAGGGCGGAGGCCCTACAGATTCTGCAGGAAGGTGAGGTGGCGTCGGATCACGCCATAACGGTGGCAACGGACATTGCCGATACCGGATTTTGCCAGCTGGGCAACAGGGTTTGCCTCCGATGACGAGGATGGCTCAAGGCGACGGACTTTCGCCAGGATGTCCAGACCAGAGTGTTGGACATGCCGTTCGACGGCAACAACCTGTTTGGGAAGATGGTGGATGAGTCCCTCCAGGCCATTAAGAACGACACAGAAACAGCCCGAGCCGTAGGAGTCCTTCAGCAACGGCGGCCCTTTCGGAGCTCCGGAGGCAGACAGGGAGCCTCCAAGGGATCCATCAGTGGCTCTTCCACTTACCGCCAGTCGGCCCGCTCCTCGTCCCAGGAGGCCTACAGAGGCCGCGGCAAGCAAGGAGGGTCTCGCCGCCGTCGTCAAGGAGGCCAAGGTGGCAAGGCCTCTTCTAAGCAGGACTGAACCAGCCGTAGCGTCGGGCCCCCACCGAAGCAACCCGGTGGGAGGCCGGCTGATGAAGTTCGTCAGAGTGTGGGAGTCCATCTCCACCAACCGTTGGGTGCTGGACACCCTGGCCTGCGGACACTCGCTAGAATTTCAAAAGAAGTGTCCTCGCATTCCTCCCGTGGCCAGGAAGGGGAATCACGTCCCTCAACTGCTGTTGGAGGTAAGGGCGATGCTCAAGAAAGGTGCCATCGAGCTCGTCTCCAAGAGGCTTCGGGGCTCCGGAGTATACTCAAGGTACTTCCTCGTCAGAAAGAAGACAGGCGGTTGGCGCCCCATCCTGGACCTGCGTCGGTTGAACAAGTACATCAAGGCACAGAAATTCAGTATGGTCACCCTCCAGCACGTGCTGGGACAGCTGGAGGAGAGCGACTTCCTATCGTCGCTGGACCTGGAGGATGCCTACTTCCACATCCCCATTCTAAAAGGACACAGAAAGTTCCTCAGATTCGTAGTCCAGGGGCGTCACTACCAATTCAGAGCCCTGCCGTTCGGATTGAAGTCGGCACCCAGGGTGTTCACCAAGTGCCTCGCACCAGTAGCGGTGCGGCTGCACCTGCAGGGGAGCCACGTCTACCCCTACCTGGAAGACTGGCTAATCCATGCAAGGTCAAGAGAACTCGCCGTCGAACACACGGCGAGGCCTGCTCTCGGAACTGTGGAGCGATTGGCATCTCCGTGGGAAGAAAGGACGAAGGCCATTTTGGGCAAGGTGCAGCACCTGTTAGCCACGGACGTGGCCAGTGTGAGGTCCATCAAGTCCCTCCTCGGGATGATGTCCTCATCCATCTACCTTGTGCCCCTTTGCAGACTTCGGATGCGTCCGCTACAAGAGTTCCTCGACGCCCGCTGGATTCAAGCGGCGGGCAGCTTCGAAGACAGGATCCCGCTCGACAAGGAGTTCCATCGGGCGATTCGATGGTGGGGTACCCGTGCGCACCTCACAGCAGGCACGGACTTCCAGAACCCGGCGTATCAGGAGACGGTGACGACGGACGCCTCCCTGGAGGGATGGGGGGCCCACACCGGAGATCTCCACGCAAGAGGCCTCTGGCTCCGGGAAGAGAGGTCTCTCCACATCAACATCCTGGAGCTACGAGCCGTGTTCTGGGCACTCAAATCGTTCCTTCCGTCCCTCAAGGACTAAGTGGTGAGGATCTTCACCGACAACACCACCACGATGTTCTACATCCGGAAGCAGGGAGGCACCAGATCCCCAGCCCTATCCAAGGAGGCCCAGGATCTGTGGCACTGGGCCGTCGCCCAGGGGATGTTTCTGGTTCCCTTCCACCTGGCAGGAATAAAAAACACCATCGCCGACTCACTCAGCAGGGAGCTGCGCTCGTGCCACGAGTGGGAACTACGCCAGGCCCAGGTGGATCGGCTCTTTCAACGATGGGGCAAACCCCAGATCGACCTTTTCGCGACGACGACGAACTCCAAGTGCCAGAGGTTCGCCAGCAGGTTCACACATCCGAGGAGCATGGGCAATGCTTTCTCGTTTCCTTGGGACGGCCTGTTCCTGTACGCGTTCCCTCCATTGCCGTTGCTGCTCCGTCTCATCAACCAGCTCAAGAGGTCCAGGTGCAGGATGATCCTCATTGCACCGGCGTGGCCGAGACAGATCTGGTTCCCGGAGCTTCTGGACTTGTCAACGTCCCCACCTATCAAGCTGGCGACGGACGCGGATCTTCTCTCCAGAGGAGGAGGCGCCATTCTTCATCACGACCCGGAGTCGCTGAACTTGCAGGCTTGGCTCCTGCAGCACTAGAGTTTGGAGGATACGATATCCCGGCTGACTGCAGAGAGGTTCTTGCAAAAGCCAGACGTCCTCAAACCTCAAGTGCTATGGGCATAAGTGGAAGAGGTTCTCTGTCTGGTGCCGTGCACAGAAGATTAACCGTCTGCGGATTGCGGCCCTCACGTATTGCTGTACCTACTGTCGCTGGCCAAAGCTGGACTAGCTCACGCCTCCATCAAAATACATCTGGCTGCCATCTCCCAATACACCAGAACTACAGGACGGGCGTTCTTGTGGTCTCATCGCCTGGTGAAGGAATTTATGAAGGGACTTATCCGATCGTTCCCGCTGGTGAAGGCCCCTGCCCCGGCGTGGGAGCTCAACGTGGTGCTGACCAGGCTCATGGGGGCCCCATTCGAGACTATGCATTCAGCGCCGTTGAAGTTCCTGTCGTGGAAGACAGCATTTCTCGTGGCCGTCACCTCCGCACGACGAGTGGGAGAGATCCAGGCACTATTTTGCAAGCCTCCATACATGACTTTTCACGACACGAGGGTGGTGCTGAGGACGCACCCCTCCTTTATACCCAAGGTGCCGTCGGACTTCCACCTCAACGAGCCCTTGGTGTTGCCAGTTTTTTTCCCGTCGCCTTCGTCTCCGGCCGAGAGGACTTTGCACTCGCTGGATGTGGCTAGAGCGCTGAAGTTCTACGTGGACCGCACAAAGAGTTTTCGGAAGACATCACAGCTGTTTGTGAACTTTGGACCTGTGAATCAAGGGAAGGCTCTCTCGAAGGCTTCCATTTCCAGATGGCTCTCTGGCTGCATCATGCACTGTCACCGGTTGGCAAACCAACAGCTGCCTGGCCGTCCGAGAGCCCATTCGACCAGAGCGATCGCTGCTACCATGGCGTTCTGTCTGGTGTGCCCCTGCTGGACATCTGCAGGGCTGCTACGTGGAGGTCGACGCACACCTTCACAAGATTCTACTCCGTCGATCGGGACTCCAGGGAGGAGTCCAGGGTCGGCCAAGCAGTGCTGCGCAACCTGTTCATTTAAGGTTAGCCTGGTGAGGAGGTAAGAGATGCTTAATGTTGAGTTGTTGTATTGCTTAATGTTGAGCCTGTTGCCACCTCCCGTGGTTGTGCATATGTGTACTGCTATGTATTCTTATATTCATGAGCATGTGAATCCATGCCAGACCCCATGCTGGAGAAGGAACAAGTTACTTACCTGTAACTGTTGTTCTCCAGCATGGGTCTGGCATGGATTCACATGCGAACCCTCCCTCCTTCCCCTCTGCGGCTCTTCACTTGGTCATACTGTCACTTTACGTGCTACCAAGTCTGAGGATGGCTGCCAGGGGAGGGGCTTAGGGAGAGGGCAGTCATTGGCTGGGGGCAGTATGACCCAGAGATCAGTGATTGGTTACTTCTAAGAAAGACAGATCAGAAACGAAACTGATACTGATTTTTCATTACTGAGGATTCCCAGCCTGACGACGGGTAATATTCATGAGCATGTGAATCCATGCCAGACCCATGCTGGAGAACAACAGTTACAGGTAAGTAACTTGTTCCTTACTTTCTATGCAGCCCAGCGATCATTCGCATCCAGCCCATCAGTTGTACTTCCATGCCTACTTTAACTTGCGTCCTTCTTTTGTGTCTCTTGCTTTCACTCTCTGCTGCTCCCACTCATCTTTTCCCCCAGTTGCAACCCCTCCCCACAGTAAAGTCATGTTTTACCATGGGCAGGGCCACAATCCATCTCTATCAAGGAAGCCTATGGTGGAAAAATAAAGCTCATAGGTGATCCCCTGACATCAGAATAGTCAAGCACGAGACACCAGGCATCAGCCTATGTGCAATTTCTGCTCATAACATTCTTGTGTCTCGCCATCCAGAAATGTAAGGGACCACCATCAGCACTAACCCCGCCGCGTCCGCGAAAACGTACTGAGCTAGCTGGTGGTGGGCTGCCCCTGCCTCATCCTGTATTTTCCAAACCACCGCACTGTCTTTCTAGCTCTTAATATTGCAAATTCCTTGGCTAGGTGCAAAAGATGGGCAAAGGCGTTAGGGTGTTAAAGGCACTGGTAAGTACCAAAGCAGCACACCACTGTCTTGTTGTTTTTTTTTATTAAGGTAACCGCGCTATTGCAGTATCCACGGGAGATAGATTGAGCCTTTAATAAGGAAATCACTTTTATAATTTTCTTCACATAGAACTATGTGTAGGTTCTATGCAGTGCACATTCCAAGCATTGCTTATTAAGTCAGCTGAAAAACGTAACTGGAAGCAGCAGGTAGCAAGTAATTTTATATACACCAGTAGCCATTTTCAATTTCAGCTGCAAAAATACCAGAACTATTTTTCAAACCGCTTTTTAGAAAATGTGTCATGACTCATGTCAGAGTTTAATGTTACTACTTGATGTGTCATGTCAGAGTTTAATGTTACTACTTGATAGAGAAACATCCAATACTTCTGTGGAGTGTTTGGGCCAGGAAGGGGCTACCTTAGCTATGGTTGGCTTTGCACACAAGGCCTGGAAAGAATGTATGCACGAAATGTGTGGGAAAAATGCTATCCAACTGGGGAATGACAATGGTGAGGTTAATAAATATCAGATTGCATGCTTTTACTCTGTGCTTCAGGATATTAGGGGTGCATGTTGCGACTGGTGCCGCGCATCTTACTGAGTGAATGTTTCTCTTATGTGTGTTAACGCGAGCAGCAAAGGCACATGTTTTTCTAATGCGCAGAAGAATGCTTGCGCCTGCTGAACCACATAGAAGGAAAGAGAGAGAGTTTAGAAGTCGAGTACATTTCTTCCTTCAAGACTGAGGATGCTCTGAAAGTGTACAGATTCCTTCCCAATGTCCTTTTGGACATAGTGCAAGAGATGGATGACAAGCTCGTGGCAAAAGCTTTCAATAGGCTACGCTGTGCCCAGTCATGTGAAGTTACTTACTGCTCGTCTTGGCTTGTTGGCGCCTGGCCCTGGCTCATTCCATAACATTGTTGCTGCTGTAGCGGGTATTTCCCAGGCTAGTTGCAGTAAGGTCCTGCGTCATCTGCATGAAGTTGTGGAAGCGTTGAGCACCCTCTCCCCTAAGAAGATGTTCTCCTTAAATCAGCGCGAAAGTTTTCAGCGCACCAAAGAATATTTCGATGAATTAAACTAGTTCCAAAATGTAATAGTTGCCATAGATTGCACACATATCCCAATTAAGGCCACTGTGAACAATGAGCATGTTTATGTGAATCGAAAGAATTATCACTCCATAAATGTGCAGATGATTTTTTATTCTAAATATATCTTAGTTACCAATGTTGTTTTCAAGATGCCAAGCTCCACATATGACAGCTATATTTTTAATCATAGTCAAATAAAGAGGCAACTCGAGACACAGGTGTTCGGTGATAGCTGGCTGCTAGGTAAGCTTAAGTAACATTATGGACCTGATTCACAGAAGCATTTTATAATGGAACAATCCCATTGGAAAACTCTCAGTGAATTAGGCCCATGTGTGGTTAGAATTCAGATCAAATGCGCGTTGCCGGTAGAGCCTCACTTGCAAGTGGCATAGTGTTGGTTTATTTTAGGAGAATCAGCATGCAATTGTAGTCACCTGTTTTCCCTTTTCAAGGTGACAGCGGCTATGGGGTAAGGCCTTACCTGTTAACACCCTAACTCCAACCCACAAATAGAGGGGAGAGCAAGTACAATGCTGCACATGGTAAAAGTCGGAATGACATTGAACAGAGATTTGGGATTCAAAAGTCTCAATTTAGGCACCTCCATCATTCATGGGGTGCCCTTCAATATGATCCATAGTTTGTTTGCAAACTAGCATTGTCTTCACAACATAGCCATGCGAAGAGGCGGCCCTGAGTCACTACAGGGCAATGACACACAGCTGATGATAATGATGGGCCCTACGAGAATAGTACTAGTCCTTACCTCAGTGGCTGGCTGGCTGTTGGGCTGCTGTCTGTGGGCTGTGGCCTGTGGCAGTGGCACTGGGCACTGTGCTGGCCGCCTCGCCTGCTGCCTTGTGGTCCTCCTGTGTGTGGGCACTGGGCTGTCGGCCTCTAAGTTGTCTGGTGAGGTCCAGCTCAGTGGTGCCTGGTGGTGGTGGCTCTCTCTCTCTCTGTCTCTCTGCCAGAGCGCTGCCTGCTGCGCTGTGTCGGTGTGACTGCGGCGTGCCCAAATAAATCAGGGACAGGCCAGCCCAGGGTGGGTCAGAGAGGCAAGCGAGGCCCAAGGCAATTAGAAATAGCAGCATTGGTGGCACTATGGGTGGGCAGGGCAGACTGTCCAGCTGAATTTTCATTGGCTTTTCCGCGGCGCCGGCGGCCCCGGGCCCCAGCCCAGCCCCCAGGCACAAGTTGAAGACAGTTGCTTTCAACTTTGCAAAGAAGTGTTACTTACTTCCTGCAAAGTTGAAGCAAGTGTGAAATGTGTCACTGTTCTGGCAGTGCCGGCCCCAGGCCCCCGCCCCAGCTCAGCCCTCGTTGCAGGCAGGCTGCCCCCCCAGGGTCAGGACTCGGAGGGAGGCAGGTGACAATTGCTTTAGTGTGTGTTTGCAATTGCTTCAGCCTGCCTCCCTTCCTCAGATCAAAGAAACGTTCTGGCCTGACCATCGCAGGCCCGAGCGGAGCGTGAGCCGGCGAGCACATACGGCACCGGCCCCCTGCAGTGGCGGCACGGCCACGGCCCGGTGGCCCACGACGCCGTGAATTAATTATGCACATGCATCTGCATGCATCATAAATTATGATGCATGCATGATGCAGATGCAATCATCAAAGCAAGGTAACAATCTAGTGTGTTACCTTGCTATGATGATTCTGCAGACTGCAGACAGTCCCGCCGGCGCGGCGCCTCCCTCCTGGCTCCCTGCCCTGCTGCACAGCTGAGCCCAGGCGGCCCAAACCCCCCCACCGCTCTGAGCCTGGAGCCAGTCCACAGACACTAGTACTCGCGAGCTGCTGCTCTGCGGTGCTCGGCGCACACACACACACACACTAGGCCGGGGCCGGGCCTGCCATTTGCCAATAAAAAAATGATATAATAAAAAATAAAAAACGGCCCAGAGGTGGCTGCTGGAAAACCGGCCCCAGGGGACCCCAAAGTCGTTCGGCCACAGGCCACAAGACTGAAAGGGCCAGTCCAACCCTGGAGGTGGGGCAAGGGCAGTCCGAGTTGCATGCGAATAAAGACGGAAGTGTCAAGCATCTCTCTGACTCCTGATATTCATTGCTGCACCACACGCGTACCCCCAGGCCTAGACCATGCCGCGACACTGGCGACGAGGCGGGTGGCCTTTCATAGGTGGTATGTTGCGGAAGGAGGCCACGGAGTGGAGAAGCCGCTCGCGCGTGTCGCAGGAGCGCCCGGAGGAGCAGTGCATCTCCACGTGAAGAGGAGGACCTTCAGGCCACGGAGTGGAGAAGCCACTCGCGTGTGGCGCAGGAGTGCCCGGAGGAGCATTGCAGCTCCACATGGGGAGGAGGAGCTCCCAGACGGCAGAATTCATACGCCGCTGAGCTCCCGGGCCGTGAAGGCCAAGGAAGAACCATGGCAGGCGTGGATAAGCAGCCAGAGTCTCCAGCACTCCGAAGGGAAGCCTGGGTCACATGGTGACAAAGGAAGGACCCATTGTCCAGGGCATCCCAAGGTAGGAGGGCCCAGGGACCGTGTCCAGAACAGATGGTGCTCGTGCCCATGTGAGGCAGCCATCCATGTCCCAGAGGGGGCAGAGGTGATAAAGGAAGGACCCTGCCCAACGCTGATGGGGCTTGTGCCAAGGAAGGTGGCCATCCAGCACTAAGGAAGGTCGGGAGGTGATCCACATCACGCCCACTCCAGCGTGATGGAACTGCCAAAGAGCGCATGAAAGAGTATGCCGACCAGTGTCGAGGGGCAAGAGCACCCCGGATTGAAGTGGGTGACATTGTCGTTGTGAAACAACCTCAGATTCACAAACACACTTCGGCTTTTCAAGAAGAGCCACTGCTTGTCACACAGAAGAAGGGATCCATGATCATGGCGCAGGGTATGGAGGGACCCATCACTCGGAACTCTTCACATTTCAAGGGAATTCCTTTCCTGGGATCTTGCCGACTGAGTGGGCGAATGGTTATCCCAATCGACTATGCCTCTGATGACCCCTATTTGGGAGACCAAGGACAAACGGAGGAGTCGGACCTGGAAGACGTTCCTGAGAGTGAGGTTAGTGGAAATCCTCCAGGACTTGCGAGTGCCCGTCCTCAAAGGGCCAGGAACAAGCCACGTCGGTGGATTGAGGAAATGGGCTAACAAACCCTCTTAGACACTCACCTGTTGTGAGGGATCTAGGTACTGTTTAAAAAGGGGGGAGATGTCATGTTGACATTCCCATGGTTATGTGGGGGTGGGAGTTAAGGAAAGGGAATGACGTTGGGGGAATGGGAAGTGACGGGCTGGGGGGAGACGGGGCAAGGGC
Organism: Ambystoma mexicanum; assembly: GCF_040938575.1. Lineage (NCBI taxonomy): Eukaryota > Metazoa > Chordata > Amphibia > Caudata > Ambystomatidae > Ambystoma > Ambystoma mexicanum. The sequence continues at coordinate 1,621,776,250 of NC_090929.1, forward strand.
AGACTGAGTTGTATGCAAATAAAGACAGACGTGTGAAGCATCTCTCTGACTCCTGATATTCATTGCTGCGCCATGCACGTACCCCCAGGCCTAGCCCACGCCGTGACAGGGTGGGTGTAGTATAAAGTGGAGAACAGTGGTAGTGGAGAGTAGTGGGAGTGGAGAGTAATGTGAGTGGACAATAGTGGGAGTGGAGAGTAGAGTGGAAGGTAGGAGTAAGGGGTAGATGTGAGACAGGATAACATGGGAGGGACAGGCATGAGAGAGAGAGAGAGGGGAGAACATAGAGAGTGGGAGGAGGAGAAGGGCCAGAATGGAAGGAAGGGAAAGGAAGGCTAGAAGATCAGAGTAGGGTCTACAAGAGCGTGAGAGGGGTAAGAGCAAGTGAGACCCGAGTGGCTGAAAGGTACCGTTTCCTGTTTTGAAAACCACCATAAATCTTGTGGGAAACCAGGCTGTGATCCATCTAGAATAACCCGGAGGCAGTAACACAGATACTTTAGGCCCTCACCTCTAGCCAGTAAGATTTCAGATTGTACGGGTTGCCAATCTCTAGCCTTTAGGCCCTCACCTCTAGCCAATACGATTTTAGATTGTAGGGGTTACCAATCTCCAGCCTTTAGGCCCTCGCCTCTAGCCAGTAAGATTTTAAATTGTAGGGGTTGCCAATCTCTAGCCTTTAGGCCCTCACCTCCAGCTAATAGGATTTTAGATTGTAGGAGTTGCCAATTGCTAATTGTAGGGGTTACCAATCTCTAGCCTTTAGGCCCTCACATCTAGCCAGTAAGATTTTAGATTGTAGGGGTTACCAATCTCTGGCCTTTAAGCCCTCACCTCTAGCCAGTAGAATTTTAGATTGTAGGGGTTGCCAATCTCCAGCCTTTAGGCCCTCACCTCCAGCCAGTAGGATTCTAGATTGTAGGGGTTACCAATCTCCGGCCTAAATGCCCTCACCTCTAGCCAGTAAGATTTTAGATTGTAGGGGTTGCCAATCTCCAGCCTTTAGGCCCTCATCTCTAACCAGTAAGATTTTAGATTGTAGGGGTTACCAATCTCTAGCCTTTAGGCCCTCACCTCTAGCCAGTAAGATTTTAGATTGTAGGAGTTACCAATCTCTAGCCTCTAGGCCCTCACCTCTAGCCAGTAAGATTTTAGATTGTAGGATTTGCCAATCGGTAATTGTAGGGGTTACCAATCTCTAAGCATTAGGCCCTCACCTCTAGCCAGTAAGATTTTAGATTGTAGGAGTTGCCAATCGCTAATTGTACGGGTTACCAATCTCTAGGCATTAGGCCCTCACCTCTAGCCAGTAAGATTTTAGATTGTTGGGGTTGCCAATCGCTAGCCTTTAGGCCCTCACCTCCAGCCAGTAAATCCCTAATAACCATCTTGGCGGTCGGGAAGTCTGTGCCGAGGTGGACGAAGCACCTTGGGGGGGAGAGAGAGAGAGAGAGGGAGAGAGAGAGAGAGAGAGAGAGAGACCGACCTTAGTTGGACCCAGAGCGTCCACAGGGTAGGGACTGAGCAGGCAAGGCCCACCCAAAATCTGCAAATGCCCACTCAGCAGCACTGTGTGGGCCTTTACAGATGTTAATGTCACTGCGGTGGGCCCAACTACATTAGCTTCAGGTGCCACTTGTTAGACAATCCTGGCTACGCCATTGGTTGGACCCCATTGAAAATTATAATAAAAACCCTTGAACTAACTTTGATAGATGCTCTGTTGTTGAGGCCATCTTTGGCAGTGGTTATGGGTTGTAGGGTAAAACTGCCTGCATCTGTATGGAGCAATTACCTCTAAACAAATGGTGGTAATGGTGAAGGCCTTATTACCACCAGCAGTAATACCTCAATTCCCCAAAGAAAACCCCTGAAGGGAGGACTGGGAGGAATTAGGAAATCTCCTAATCATGCAGAGATGCCACTGTAATTTCGTTTAGAGATAAGAGCACTCTTAATCCCATAAACCCAGAATGAGGGCCCTAGTCTTGTGTCCTCTCAATGCTGGAATAAATTGCCAAATATGGACTGCAATGTTAGATTTGTTACAGGTGCAATAAACAGCACCAGTGCAGCATGAGACATGCATTGGCGTCTCTGACCCTAGGAATGGGGCATGATGCCATGTCTGGTCAACATGTGCAGGAACAGATTTGGATTTTAAAAGGGCTTTACATGGACTGAGTGCTATTTAAACTATCGTTTATTCATATACACTTCGTTTTGCAGCAGGATACCCATCGCCTTGAAGCCACTTCAAGGCGCTTGATCTATTTGCGGGTGGTGTTAAGGCGGGTGCCTGTGTCTCTTGTTGGTTTGTCACCGCATTTGCCTACTTGCCTGATGTTCTGTGACCCGCCCATTGTTCTCACTCTCCTATCAGGAACCAACCTATCACGTGCTTTCATTATCTTTGCATGCTGGGACTTGTAGTTCCACTTTTCTCATTATAAAACTCAGACTACAAGTCCGAGAATGCAAAGAAAAAACAGGACTGGGTAAGCACCTACAGATTGGAATGGGTCATGTTGGCAAGTGTGCTGCTTACAAAGTGCCATCTTGCTTTTGAGAAATTAAATCCCAGGCGTGCTCCATAAGGACATAATGTTGCCTTTTACAGATCCTGTGAGTCAGGGGACCTCATCACAGCCAAATACCCTATTTGAGCAAAAAGCCAAGAAAACAACAGGTTCTGCCTGACAGTGAAATGTGTATTGCATTCCCACTGAGTTATGAGGTCTCCACCCAGCATTTTGGATGATACAACTCAGATCTGCGACTCCTTTCCAAAAAATGCAGGACAGCATAAATAGCCCGAGAGATTAATTCTCACAATTACCACTGCACGAGAATCCAACACATTCCCTGAACCCCCCGGGGAAGCATTGCTTCTCAGGCGATCGAGTGCAGAAGAGATGTGTCTTCTTATGCCTCCGGCTAGATAGCAGGAGTACATTAAATATTAGCGGTGCATACATGCGGTTTGATTGGCAGCCAGTTGAGCAGAACAACTCAAAAATTGCCATTTCTTTCTCTCCAGGGGATGTTGATAATATTTTAGTAGTATGTAGTACAAACATCTCACTAAATGAGCAGCTAGAGCATCGTTAAACTAGGTAATGATACCTATTATTAAAGTGCTTAAAAGTGGATGGAATCCAACTAAACCGCTATTAATAAAAAAGGATGACATTATTAATGTTTTCTTTTTGGCGAGAAGTCAACTGCATTTAACATGTGCCTTAAATAGTGCTGGGCACTGTGCCTTTGAGAGGTTTTAAGGGGAGGGCGGCTCAGACATATTTGGGAACAGATTCTCTAAAAAAAAGTCTGAGATGCGCAAATGTGCCACCAATGTGCGAGAAACAGATGTGCATGATCTCAGAAGTGCCCAACTCAGAGAGGTGCTGTTGCATAAAAGCAGTGCAAAATGGGCCAACTTCTCAAACTTTTTTGGGCCTCTCTTTTTAAGCTGAATAATTGCATCGCTGATGTTCCAATTGCATTTCTATCTCTTAATCAGAGATAGAAATACTTTTTTTCCCCACTTCTCAAAGAAGGGCTCCTTAAGGGCCGTCACTGGAAATGCGTTCACAGTACTCATGTGGCTTCTGTCATATATCAGTGCCACGAAAATATGCAAGGCGTCTGGCCACAGCATCAGTTCTGCCACTGGCCAGCCCCCTCAAATGCACAGGTCACCTTTAAGAAAAATGTGACTTTTGGTTTACCAAAACACGCACATATAAAACAAATGCATCTTCTGCAATTTTTTTTATCTGCACTAGTTTTTCAGAATCTGCACAAAGGTGTGCCAAGAAGGGCAGATAACATGAAAGAGGTGCCCACAAAAAGTGAGTGCGGGCGCCTCCCACTGGAACAGCCTTCCTGCCTCTCTGAAACTTGAGCAGAACCATCTCCAGTTCCGAAGCAGCTCAAGACTCTGCTCTTTGCTTCTACCTTCTCTCTTCCTCTTCCCTGATGATCTCCTTTCTGATACTGCACTGGTTACCTGGTGTCCCTCTGAACCACAGGCTCAGGTCCCTGCCATCGCAGCTGCACACCTGCACTGCCACCGGGCAACCTTGCACTTGAGGCTGTATCTATAACCCTACAGTCCCCCTACCTGCACCATCTATCACTTGCTGTGCTGCACTTAACCTTGCACTGCCACCTGTTGTCCACACTTCCTGTTTCTTGATGTTTAGATCCTATGTCCTGCACTTGCTCCTCCTCCCCTTGGCACTTTTCCCCTTTCCTCTCCCCTGCACTTGCACGATCTCAATGTCACTGGGCCTAGTAAGATCATTCTCTTGTCTCCCCCTTGTTCACCTCCCCTGCCTCGTCCGCGCTTTGAAACAATTGTGTAAGGGGCGTGCTATAAATAACATATTTATAGCTGGCCCTTATTATTTATCTTGTATTCTACTAACCCTGCACTTTCCCCTCTCCCTTTCCCCTTGCACTTTTCCCTTGCACTTTTCCCTTCCCCTCTACCCTTGCACTTGCGCGATCTGAATGACACCTGGCCTAGTAGGATCGTTGTCTGTCTCCCCTTGTTCCCCCCCCCGCCTCGTCGCACCTTGAAACACTTGTGTTTAGGTGCGTTACAAATGCCATATCATATCATATCATATATCATATCATATCATATCATAAAAATGCTCCAAAATTATGATTCAGAAACCCATGAGCACTCTATTTACTCTGAGAAATGCCCTTTAAGATTTGCTCCAATCACAAGGTGGGGCAAGTGGCCCAAAACAGTGTTACTGATTTGTCCATCCATAGAAGCCGCAAAGGTTAAGTTTGAATTGCAAAAAAAATGTAGTTGATCAAGAATAATACATTGAGAAAAGGGGAAACTCAACCAGGTTTCGCCTGTTATCCTCACCGTAGATTCTCAGTCATTGCTAAAACTCTCGGGGGGCCTTTGACTCTTCGTTCTCAATAAACCCCCAAAACAGCGCTGTGCTTGGGCGCTCTATATTTTATATACCAGGCTTCTTTGACAAATCCATCTTTGTTTTTCGGTATAATTTTGAGAGCTACGCTGGGCTCTAACTAAGATTAGGTTAATGCTATTTCCTTGGTAGCCCCATAATATTTGCTGTGTATTTAAATTGTGCAAAACTGCATAACTAAAAAGATCACTAGGAGCTCGTTGAGAGATCATGACTCACCAATTCTCTTTCATTTAAATTGGCTACCAGTGGAGGCCAACATTAAATTTAAGGTAGCTTGTAATGTGAGGTTGTCTTAAGATATCTCTATAACGTTGCCCTGCAGTATCGGACGTTCTGAAAGTCTTGGTATTCCGGAGGTAGTTACATGGGGACAGAGGTTACTGATGCTAGACTGATCTTCAGATTTTCAGGGTAGCAGGTTCCTGCACACTCCGGAAAGGTTATTCTCTTTGCTCGCCAATCAATTTGAGGATTATGTGTCTCTAACCAAGGGATTCCGAGAATAACCTGAAACTGTGGAGCCTTGATTACATCAAACACAACTGCCTCCCGATGGCCGTCCGGACCTACAAGTGTCACCTCAGCTGTGGAATGTGTTACCGGTCCCGAGGCAATTTCGGTACCATCAACTGTGGTGATGACATCTTTGCTGGTTTTAGGACGCAGAGGGAGGTTAATCCTGGAGACCAATTCACGATCCATGTAGTTTCCTATAGCCCCACTATCGATGTGTGCTTTTATTGCATGCAACCGCTTAGGCTGTTCCGGATATACGAGGACCATTGGCACAATGAAATGCGAGGTCTGAGAGTTCGTTTTCAAGCTCGGCAAGCGGACCCCTACGCTTGTCGGGCGGGGTCGTTTCCCGATACAGAGGTTTCATGGATTTTATCAGCGGCTCCTACCACCTTCCTGGGCAGCCTTGCCTGGCAATCTCGTAGAAAGTGTCCAGAGGAACCACAATAAAGACATAAGTGCATCTGCCGTCTTCTTGCACGTTCCTTTTGAGTTAAAGGTCCTTTAACTCCTCCGATTTGCATTGGCTCAGAGGCTTCAGCCCCCTTGAGGTTAGCGTGGTCTTGACTAACACCCGGGTCTCAAACTTGGACCGATCTGCTTTTTTTTTTTGCAGTCTGTTATCCAATTGGACCACTAAGTCTATATATTCTGAGCATTCTTGGGGCGGATTTACAACTTGGGCCAGGACATCTTTAAGTTCTCTGCGTAGACCTCGATAAAATAACGTGATTCTTTTATCCTCTGGCCACCCAGTTTCCACAATTAGTCTATTAAAGGTTGCAATGTAGGAAAGGAGGTCTTGATTGCCCTGTCACAGAGATAGAAGTTTGTCATCTAGAGCCTGCCCCTGGGAGTGACGAGCAAATAACCTTTCCATGCTTGCTTGAAATCCTTGAAAATCACGAAGAATCGGGTCATCTTGAGTTACCAGTGGAACTGACCAATCGGCAGCACTGCCGCTGAGATATGACAATACAAAGGCTACCTTAGTATGGTCATTAGGGAAGGCCCCAGGTCTGCACAGGAAATGCAAACGACACTGATTCATGAATACGGCGAATCGTTTGGGGTCCCCAGCAAAGCGTTCGGGTGGGGCCAGCGGCATATTTCCAGGTAGATTAATCTGCACCGGGTTACTGGAAAGCACAGGAGCGGGGTTCCCTCCGGAACTGGGTAAAGGAGTTTGTCCAGCTTGACCTTGCAAAAGCTGTCTAGCCAGGTCATCAGCTCTTTCCTTTGTTACAATCACTTCCCTCCTGAGAGCATTAGTCTCTTGACGAGCGGCGTGTACTTCGGCCCGTAATTCCCCCAGTAGTTGGGCCAACTGGTCAGTCTCAGAAGTTTCCATAGCGCCTGGGTGGGAATTTGTAGGAAGGCTTCACGTTCTGTAACGCTCACCTGGCTCCCACGGAGGCGCTGGTCTGGTCTGGGTTGCTGTGGCCTCTTCAAGCGTGATGCGCAGAATTCGGACCACCGATTGAACAGGACCCCCAAATCTTGCTTGTCTGGCCCGTAGGAATATCCTTCTGCAGATGAGAAAGGGGATTAACTGTCTGCTGAATAGTGTGCTTGCTCCCTCCTTTCCCCCTTCGTTCTTCTCTGACTTCCTCTAAAACCCCTGGTTTAAGCTCACCTTATGGTTTGGAAGGATGAACTCTCCATCCTGCTTCTGGTGCAGGGGTGCACGTTCGTCCAGTTACTTCACTGGTTTTCAGAATGGCGCTGGCAAATCCACTTGACTTTTCTGAGCGATACGCCGTAAGTATGAAGATGCAAAAGTTCAAGTGTGAGTCTCCTTATATGTTGTTTTTTCCTAACCTGTGATCTGTCCTTTATTTCAGGTGCAGAACAAAGGCAGTGCGTTGAGGGGTTAAATTGCCGGTGGTAAAATCAGGTGAGTTAGTGATGAGGGCGACCCCTCTAAATGTCTTTATAATTCCCCAGTAAAGTCTTTTGTCCTTTCCCCATAGGGGTCGGGGTGCGGTACCTGCCAAAGATGAGGCGCCGACCCGAGATGTGGAATGGTTCACCAAGAAAAGCCGGTAAGTAATATGGCTGAAAATTCAGCTTTCCTCTTGTGTTCCTTTGCTCACCTTTTGTCTCTTCTTCTCTCCCCTAGGTGCAGAGATGTGGTGACCGGTGCTGAGAGCCGCGATGGAGCAGGGCGGCGTCTCGGGAACAGGTGAGTGAAGCGCGGCGCTGCAGCGAGCAACGCGGTGCTTTTAAATGGAAGTCTTCCTTCAGGAATGCTGGCGTGAAGATTCCGGATGCAGGTAAGAAGGTTGAATAAGTTCTTGGTTTTCACCTTTCTCTTCTCTTCTTTCCTTACAGGTGTTCCAGGTTCGAGGCGGGCGTGGCTGGAGTCCAGGTGCAGGAGCAGACACGGTGAGCGTTCAGCTGCTGGGATGCAGAACAACGCGAAGCACGTGTGGCTGTCCGGACGTGGCTTAAATAGCCTTGGAAGAAGTTCCAGGTGAGTATTCTTCCACAGCCTCACCCAAGTAACAAAATAGTTCCTTCAGAAAAATAGTCCCTCCTAAGACTCATTTGGCTTGGTTCTTCATGTAGCATGGTCTGCATCAGGTGAGTGTGCAGCATGGTCTGCTTCAGGTAAGTGCACCAAACACTTCGCCGTATGAGCCTGGCGCCTATGGCGCCAGGACTGATGTCCAACATGAGCCTGGCGCCAACGGCGCCAGGACAGAGTCCAAAGAGCCCCTATAAAGGGCCGCTGGGCTTTTACCCGGGGGCGTGATGCCTGCTCCCGGGGGTGCTGGGCCTGGCCTGGTGCTCCAGGGGTAGGCATCATGACAAAATGGAATTCTGTAAATGTAAATATGGTGTGTAATGCAAGCAACATCATTCTGAATGTGAATTCCAACTTTACAGGAGCAAGTCAAGGCAGCTATATTTACCTGCACTCTTCCATAGCACAATGGGTCAAGGCTGGTCATGATGGAGAGACCTGGTTGCTGATTAAGCCCAGACACACCACATGTGATACTGTAAGGAAGGCATGGTCTCAATAGTAGACACATGCACAACAGATACAAGGTTCAAAAAGAAGCTTTATTTGGTATTTTGAATGGGTTGGTAGAATTCCTAACTCCAGTCAACATAAAAAGGCTGATACTAAGAGAACCTAACCTTGCCCTCCTTCTCGAAATTACAAATGTGTTAAGGGAATTCAAAAGGAAAAGAGTGTTTCAAAAGTATCCCAAAGAGGGATCACATCTCCCAGGCGAGGAAAGATGCCCACTGGTTCCCCATCAAAGAACGTATAACATTCAAGGCCCTCACGATCATTCACAGGTGCCTCTCTCAGACTGCCCCAGCCTACCTAGCAGAAAGAATACACCAGGCCCCAGCCCACGACCAAAACGAGACCAATACTCTCACCTACTCTCAGTCCCAGCTTTTAACAGAGCTAAAGCTGGAGGCACTAGCTTCGAAGTTCTAGCCCCAAAAGCCTGGAATACCCTCCCGTGCAGTTTAAGAAACGTAGAATCTCTCACAGTGTTCAGAAAAATGCTAAAGACTGAACTTTTCAACTAGAACGCCGAACATATTGGCCCTCATTCTGACTCAGGCGTTAAGGGGTTTACGGCGCCATAAACGGCGCCGACCCTTAACGCCTGATTACAAGGTTCCCTTTGCGGGATGGCTTTTAACGGCTGCTTTTTTGCAGCCGTTAAAATCCATGCCGCAAAGGGACCTTGGCGATAATTACGGCACCGTAATTTACGGTGCCGTAATTATCGCCTTTCCCCATTCCCATTATGCCCTATGGGGCGAAAATGGGAATGGGGAAGGGTAAAATGGGAAATGGGGATTTACCGCCCCACTCACCTTGGAATGGGGCGGTAAATCCACCAACCACCATGGCGAAACGTAGTTTACGCCATGGTGGTAAGGGTACGACCCAGGCGGTAACTTATGCCTGGGTCGTAATGAGGGCCATTGTCTCAAACTCTGTTCCTCTGTAACCTCGGAACACCCTTTAACAATGTTCTGTGTTCTCTGTTTTTTGTACTATTGCTTTCTAATGTTTTGCCCTAAAACCTGCTAAGTGAACATTCTGTAACAGCGCCACGATGAATCTGGGCCGCTGGGCGCTTTATAAATCCAAATAAATAAATTAAAGAAATTTCAGAATAGCTTTAAATAACAACTCCCTTCCCGACGTTCAGCACCACACGGTCTAGAGAGTTTCCTAAAAAGTATAGGTGGCAGTATAGGTAGCTGAAACACATCTTTCAGTCTTGCACATTTTGGCTTACTGGTACAATTTAACAGGTTAGGCTTGGGCTTCAAGTTTCTGGTATTTCAATCACTTCCTTAAACTTCGTCCGCCTTGGCATAAATATACAGTTCCACTTTTGACCTTTACTATACAGGCTTCGCTCTGTCGGGCTGGAGTCTGTTTTTCACCTTTCACTTTATCACACAGTTCTGCACAGGCTTTCCTTTTTCGGGCTTGAGCTTGTCTTTATCTTCACGGGCTTCTCTTGGCCATGCTTTGTCTCAGATGTATTTTCACTGTCGAAGATTTTTGAAACTGCAAGGTTTTTACATAGACCTCTGCATGACCACTTCGAACTCTCTTTCAATAATTCTACAATCCACAAATGCACAATCTTACTGTTCTTACAATACCAATGCCTCTTGGTACTTATAGTTTCTTCTTTTCGGTTTGCCTTCTTGGCCTTTTCCAAATTGCATATGTATCACCAATACTTCTTGGTATATGTAGTTTCTTATTTTCTTTAGTTTGCTTTCTGGGCCTCTTTCAGAATTCATACGTGACACCAATACTTCTTGGTATTTGTAGTTTCTTATTTTCTTTAGTTTGCCTTCTTGGCCCCTTCCAAAGTTCATATACCTTGCCTCTTGGCATTTTCAAAGTTCACATACTTTGCTTTTCACTCATTCAACTTTCTTTCAGGATTACGTTTACTTTCCTGACTTTCTTTGGTTCCCAATCAACTCAAAACATTTCACAGAGATTTTTGAATGTGCGATTTCACCTCGCCTGACCACTTTGTTACTTTATATCTATCCCTCTTACAATTCACCAATTGTCCTTTCCATTACTTGTTTTATTGGCATACCCGCAACCTTCAACTTTTGAGTTACAGTTACTTTTGCTTTCAACACAAACCAAAGTTTTGTCGCCTTTGATAACTCACTGGTTGTGTTAATCGGCCTTATTTATATCAATGCTCTTCATGCAGCAGTCAAGGCCATTTCCAACACCTCCTCTGCTCCTCCTCAACTCCGTTGTTTACCCGGTTGTGTCGTAGGTACCTTGAAGGTTTCTTTCTTCTGCTCAGTCGGTTTCAGTCTTGGAACCCTTACGGCTTTCCAAAAGTGTGGGATTCTCACCTGGCTCTCTCTCGATCTTCGTAACTGAAGATCAGCCCCTTGGCCTTCCAACTTCCATCGCCTGGTTCACATCAGCCACGAAAGAGCGGTTCCTTTTCATACCCAGCCTCACTCAGAGTGTGCCTGTGCGCGCCACCTTTAATTCATCTAAACAGGAGTGTTAACAAGTGGCAGGTGTATATAGTTAGGATTACGTGCCTGACTCTGCCTCGCCTCATTACGAGGACAGAGCCAGTGCAAGTCAGTGGAGGTTATTTGCCTGACCTTATTCCTCATCTTCCTCGACTCAGCAGTGTTGCCAATGTAACGTGGGGAGGAGCTGTCGTTTCCCATAAAATGAACCGGGATAGGGGTTAGATGGGCTGTGCAAATAGGGCGATACCATGTCTCACCATCAGGTGCCCCCCCCACTCTCCAATGATGCCCTACCCAGCCGATCCTCGCTCGTTTGTGCACCCTCAGGGTCGGGATCCAAAAGCAATGGCCTTCCCCTGTGGACTAGGTTGTTAAATACCCTCTGGTTTTTCACAATACATATCCATCATTAACATGCAACAACGTACTGCATGCTACACTTCTGTCACGTTCCGCCCTTGGCGGCTTTGGAAGAGTTGGAGTTTGAACAGTTCTGTACACTAGAACCGTGGTTAGCAGTCTAGTCTCCTTCCAATATTGCCCACGGATGTTTATCAGTATACGCTTCCGGATACTTCCTTGAGTTGTATCCGTCTGGAAGCCGCCCCGTGTTTGGCAGTTTCTTGGCTACACTCACATTTTTGCTCTTTGTGTCTATCTTTTGTGCTTTCGCTTCTATTTGGGCTTTTCTCTCCTCCGTTTCCTCTTCAGATCTGTATCTGATTTCTAACTTTAGCTGCCTTGGTGTTTTCCTGCTTTTCGGCTTGTGCCTCGTTGATTTCTGCTCCGGTTAGCATTTGCCTTTCTCTACCTTTCCGCTTTTTCTCCTTTTCCTCGAGCTACTATTTCTCCCTGCTGTTGCATTTGTAATTTTTTCTATTATTCTGGTATCTATCCATTTAGTTATTTCTATATTTTTACATACTTCGGTACGCTTCTTCTTAGACTTTCCCTTTTTATTCCTATCTGTTTTTCTTCCTACTAGCCTTTAATCGGTAACGTTCGGTGACCCTGCCCCTTTTTGGGGCTGGTATCACGGTACGCATGGGTTCCTCATTCACTTCTTTCTTTATTTTTTGTTTTTCACTTACCTGTACTTCTTACCTGCTTAGCGCTGGTCGTCATCTTTCTCTGTCTGATTTCTGTTAGCTGTTTTACTAAGACTTTTCTGTGCTATATTTCGCTCTCCCATTCTGATTCTGCTGCCTTCTCGTTGACGGGTCATTTCTTCTCTTCCCGTCATCCTTTCAGTGAATTCATCCCATAATCCATTGTGTTACTCCGCTTGCTTTTCCTTTTATTTTTTGGGGAAAAGGACTTGAATAACCTTGAAGACTTGTTACCATCTTTACCTTTATTATTATATTTATTATTATTACTTTATTATGTTAATAACAACAACAACAACGTTATAGTATTTTGGCCGCTGTTCTTCATATCTGTTTTTGTATTGATTTGCATATGCAGGAGGGTGGAGTATGTTAGTCGCATCTTTTCATGTCTCCTAGACAAAGTTCTCATTTGCGCTTTCAAACCACCTCCAATATTATATCTACATTATTAGCATTGTAATATTATTTAACTTAATCTACGAAGAAAGAAGCATGGCTCAACATGGATATACTACGAGTTACGTAAAATACACCAGCCTGTGGAAAGCACTATATATACACGTGTGTGAGTCTAGTGTATACCTAAAATAACCACTTTAAGGTCTTAACAATGTTGTTAGCTAAAACAAAATGGTGTAAAGTGCATTGGTCAGAATCACCCTTTGGTCAAGTGGAGAAGCTGGGATTTTAGGTCAGTGTCCTGTGAGCCCAGGCCAAAGGAAAGAAGTCTCCTGACCCCCACCTCCCCAAACCATGCAATTTAATATTGCAAAGGTGCGTAGAAGCACCATAGCGCACTCGGTGCATGGTCCCTCTCCCCCAGCCCACCCGCTTCCTGGTTTGCCTCTGCCCGCCTCCCAACACGCCCACTCCATCTGGATTGGTCCCCATAGCCCACATCAAGGACATCCAAGGGCAGCCCTCTGCCCGGCAGCCCTGCGGTGAAGAACCCTGAGGCAAAGGACGGCCCCAAGATGTGTCTGCAGGTGTCAGCAGGGGAAGCCAATGAAGCCAGAAGTCAACAGACACCAACAAAAACTGAAAGTGTGGCATGGGTGGGGTGTAGAGCAATTACTCTACTCCAAAAGCCCCTGCCACTCTATCTTACCTTTCAATTTTGTGAATTGCCATATACTCACATCATGTATACTTACAGAGATTTATGACCACCAGCCTAAATCTACTCAAGGCTGACTGAACTGTACATGTTGGCTGCATTACATACTAACCTAACTACTTGCCAATGTAAGCATATACCACACCTATATGGAATTCTTGACTTTAGTCTACTCCGCATCTAGACAGGATTGTTAACGTTAGCATGTACCACACTTAGATGGCCTTTCTGACTGAGAGTCCTCGCATATGGAGGGTGTCCAGTTGTGCCCATGCCTTGAGAGAACCTTTCCCTGGGTGCCAGCGTATCACGGGTGAAGGGCTCTCGGGGTTAGTGAATACCGATCTTGATTCCTGAGAAGGGCTTGCCATCGACATGCCGTCGACATCGCCATCGACAGCCCCTGTCACTCTACCTTACCTTCCATAGCGTAGACTGCCATAGACTTCAATAATACATACTTAGGAAGACTTGTGACCTCTGTAAATGGATTGTAAATGTTGCCTTGTGATGCATATGCTAGTGCGACACATGTAGGGAACTAAACTTTAGCTTGCACCGCATCTAGAAAGGAATGTGACTGTTAGCATGTGCCACACTCAGGATTCTTAACTTTAGCTTGCACCGCATCTAGATAGAAATGTGACTGTTAGCATGTGCCACACTCAGGATTCTTAACTTTAGCTTGCACCGCATCTAGATGGAAATGTGACTGTTAGCATGTGCCACACTCAGGATTCTTAACTTTAGCTTGCACCGCATCTAGATGGAAATGTGACTGTTAGCATGTGCCACACTCAGGATTCTTAACTTTAGCTTGCACCGCATCTAGATAGAAATGTTATTCTTAGCATCCGACAAACTTAGAGTTCTGAACCCTAGCTTGCGTCGCATCCAGATGGAAGTGTGACTGTTAGCATGTGCCACACTCATATGAAATTCTGAACTTTAGCTTGCGTCGCATCTAGTTAGAAATATGACTGTTAGCATGTGCCACACTCAGGATTCTTAACTTTAGCTTGCACCGCATCTAGATGGAAATGTGACTGTTAGCATGTGCCACACTCAGGATTCTTAACTTTAGCTTGCACTGCATTTAGATAGAAATGTGACTGTTAGCATGTGCCACACTCAGGATTCTTAACTTTAGCTTGCACTGCATCTAGATGGAAATGTAACTGTTAGCATGTGCTATACTCAGGATTCTTAACTTTAGCTTGCACCGCATCTAGATAGAAATGTTATTCTTAACATCCACCAAACTTAGAATTCTGAACCCTAGCTTGCGTCGCATCCAGATGGAAGTGTGACTGTTAGCATGTGCCACACTCTTATGGAATTCTGAACTTTAGCTTGCGTCGCATCTTGATAGAAATGGGATTGTTAGCATTTGCCACACTCGTATGGAATTCTTAACTTTAGCTTGCGTCGCATCTAGTTAGAAATATGACTGTTAGTATGTGCCACACTCAGGATTCATAGCTTTAGCTTGCACCGCATCTAGATGGAAATGTGACTGTTAGAATGTGCCACACTCGCATGGAATTCTGAACTTTATCTAGCGTCGTATCTAGTTAGAAATATGACTGTTAGCATGTGCCACACTCAGGATTCTTAACTTTAGCTTGCACCGCATCTAGATGGAAATGTGACTGTTAGCATGTGCCACACTCGCATGGAATTCTGAACTTTAGCTTGCGTCGCATCTAAATAGAAATGTGATTGTTAGTATGTGCCACACTCAGGATTCTTAACTTTAGCTTGCACAGCATCTAGATAGAAATGTTGTTCTTAACATGCACCACACTTAGAATTCTGAACCCTAGCTTGCGTCGCATGCAGATGGAAGTTTGACTCTTAGCATGTGCCACACTCGTATGGAATTCTGAACTTTAGCTCGCGCCGCACCTAGATAGAAATGTTATTCTAATCTTAACATGCACCACACTTAGAATTTTAAACTTTAGCTCGCGTTGCATTTGTATAGAAATGTAAATGTCAGCATGTACCGCACCAAGATGGAATCCCATAATTGCAATGGACAGCAATGCCAACTAACCAACCAACTAACAATTCCATCCCTCTGCATACACCTCTCAAACTCTAATCAAACACAACCACAAACCCAAAACACAGCAATCCGCACAAACTTCACAACGATGCAACAACAAAACAAACCACACATAGACTTGCACAACAGCACACGACGACTACGGACCGTAAAACACCCCAAGCCCAGCCAACGGACCCACCGGGCTGAGGCTGCCAACAGCACATCACTGCTCTCTTGCACTTTTCCAGCTTATTCCCACTAACCCACCCCCTCTCCTCCCCTTTTTCAGAGCCGCCAGAGCGCCAGGGGACCACTTCAGTGGTGATAGTGCGCGGTACAAATGTCCTTTAACATTAACATTAACATCTATTCAACATTCAAGAAGGACTTACATTAACAAAAGGATTGTTCTAATCCTTCAAGGATAAACTCCAGCCTACCCAGGGTTTTTTCTGCCATTGCAAGGCTTTTTCCCTGGAAGATTTTGGAAGCTTGCTCCTTGGGGGGCACCTTGATTCTGCATACTAACAGGACAAGGTGGCCTCCGAGGGAGCTTGTCCCTATTTACACAAGAATAAGGAGAAGAAGTCAAAGGAACCCAAGAAGGAACAAGGAAAGAGGATTTCAGAAGGGCATAGATACACCTCTGACGAATCAGGTGAGGAGAGGGAACGGGAGAGTACCTTTAAACGTGACAGTATACAACGCCCAAGGACTATGGCGTCCCTGGAACAATTCCAGGAGTTGGCAAATGCCATACAAGGTCTTCGCATAGAGGTACAAACCCTCAAGGATCAGAAAGCTTTATTGACTCAACAGGTTGCCCTCAGAGAGGAGGTCAGAGGAGATCTTCCTCCATTGCTGTTTCCCTTTGGCAAATATGACGATGACGCTAAACAGCTTAAGGAATATGTGGATGCTTGCAAAATGTACTTCTCCTTTCGGCCCAAGACCTATAAGAGACAGATCCAAGGTGGGATTTTTTGTAGCTAATCTAGTTGGTAATGCCCTGGCTTGGGCGACACCTTTAATAACTAATGCTGATCCTTCAATGACTGATTACGCCCTATTCATACAGAATTTCAAGAGTTGTTTCGAGAGCCCTGAGGTCCAGTTCTCCTCCTTTGAAGCAATGGTAGACATAAGACTAGAGAACCAAGATATCCAATAATACATCTCAAACTTTCAACGTCTATCTTCCCAATCTGGATGGCCTGACTCTGCGCAGCAGACACTTTTTCAAAGAGGTTTACAAGAAGAGATCAAGGATGAGCTAGCTCAGATTCCCAGGCCAAACAATTTCCAAGAATTAGCCTCCACAGCATTACAATTGAATTCAGATGCCTTGAGCAAGGAAGGGAAAAGAAGAAAGGAAGGTACCTGTTGCCCGTCTCCTCACCTAACATCAAGGAACGTTATCCTACTGAGGAACCTATGCAGATCGGAGCCATGAGAGGTCCTTTAACTTCCGAAGAAAGAAGAAGAAGAGAGAAGGGTTTGTGCGCTTACTGTGGATCCGACAAGCATCAGATCAACTCATGTCCTGAGATTGTGCGTAAGCATCAGGGAAACGATCAACCCCGAACCTATGCAGGGGAGGTGTCGGGGAGTTACGCTATACCCCCTGCGATAACACAAGACCACTAGAGGAAGAAGAAGACAATTGCTTAATGGTGTTTACAGTTCAACTCTACATTTCACCCACACAGACTTTGCAGACTCTAGCTATGTTGGACTGTGGAGCCGCAGGTAATTTTGTCGATATTACCTGGGCTGAATCTCATCACCTTTCGCTTAAGAACAAGAAGAATCCAGTACCAGTGGAAGAGGTAGATGGAACTCCATTATCTTCTGGCCCTATTGTTCCGGAAACCTACCCTATTAAGATGGAATTGGGTACTCACACCGAGTCATTAGCCTTTGATGTCATAAGGGCAGCACATTTTCCAGTTATTCTGGGCATGCCATGGCTAAGACGTCATAACCCTAAAATTGACTGGAAGGTTAACACACTTCGGTTTGCATCTACTTATTGTACTCAGTTTTGTTTACAGGCCAATAAGGAGAGCACCCAGTCTAGCAAACAGGTTGGGTTATCCAAGACAATAGTCTCTTCTATCCCCAAACACTACCAAGAGTTTCAAGAAGTATTTGAAGACAGACTTCCACATCTCTCACCGCCTCACAGACCAGAAGATTGCTGCATAGATCTCCAAGATGGGGCTCAGATTCCATTTGGTCGAATGTACCCTTTGTCAATACCTGAGAAGCAGGTTCTCAGGCAATACCTTGATGCCAATATGCAGACTGATCTCATCCGAGAATCTCGATCATCTGGTGGCGCATCTTTATTTTTGTTTCCAAGAAGGGATCTACAGAGTTACGCCCATGTATTGATTACAGAGGACTCAACAAGTTGACGAGATATTTTGGAAGCTGTTCGAGGAGCCAGGTTTTTTACCAAGTTGGATCTCTGTGGTGCATATCATCTACTACGTATCAAGAGTGGAGATGAGTGGAAGACCGCTTTTAGAACACCACTCGGTCTATTTGAATACTGTGTGATGCCCTTTGGGCTTGTAAATGCTCCAGCAGTTTTCAAAGATTTATTGACAAGATTTTCGCTGATATTCTGTACCTTACCATGGTCATATAGTTGGACGACATTTTGATATTTTCGTCGTCGATGGAGGAACATCGTTCTCATGTCAA
Organism: Ambystoma mexicanum; assembly: GCF_040938575.1. NCBI lineage: Eukaryota > Metazoa > Chordata > Amphibia > Caudata > Ambystomatidae > Ambystoma > Ambystoma mexicanum. Next base: position 1,621,794,250 of record NC_090929.1, read on the forward strand.
GGAAGTGTTACAAAGACTCCAGTCTCACCAATTGTACGAGAAATGTCTTTTTGAGGTAACAGAGGTAAACTATTTGGGTTTCATCCTCAGACCAGAAGGAATCTGGATGGATCCTGTAAAAGTTAAGGCCATACTTGACTGGAAGACACCCACGACGGTCAAGAAAGTGCAAAGATTCTTCGGTCTAGCCAATTTTTATAGACGATTTATTCCCAATTTCTCAAACCTCATTCTACCTATCACATCTTTACTCAAGAAGGGTGTGGTTTTCCACTTCTCTGAAGCTGCTCAAATTGCCTTTTGAGAATTGAAGACTCTATTCACCTCTGCCCCAATTTTGATCCAACCCGATTAGGCTTGCCCTTTTATCTTAGAGGCTGATGCATCCCGTGGAGCAATCGGGGCAGTACTTCTTCAAGAAAGGAAGGGCATTGAACATCCAGTGGCCTATTACTCCAGAACGTTGACTGCTAGTGAAAGGAACTACTCTGTTCTGGAAAAAGAACTCTTGGCCATTCACCAGGCCTGTACGGAATGGCAGCATTTACTTCAGGCTGCAGCACATCCTTTTTTGATCAGAACAGATCATCGTAATTTCAAAGTACTGGAACAGATGGAGTGTGAGAATTCTCACCATGCCAGATGGGCATACTATTTCTCTCAGTTTGACTTTCACATTACTTACGTACCTTGATCCAGGAATATAGTAGCTATCCCGGAGTCTTGGGGAATGGTCAGGAAATTACGTCGGAGACGAACCTCTATTTCCTAACCTGAGAGTTGTGGATTCTGTAACCCCATTCATTAAAGAGGTGCAAGAGGCTAATAGAAGGGTTAGGAAGGAGGACCTTCCTAAGGAATTAATTGATAAAAAGGGTCTGTTATTCCATCAAGAAGCATTATATTTAGCTTCTACTGCTTTACAACGACAGGCTCTACAGTGGTGCCATGATGGTCCCTCTTCAGGTCACAGAGGACAGAACGCAACATTGGAGTGATTGTCCAGACAATTCTGGTGGCCTAATATGTGCCAGGACACTAGGTTATATGTCATGACCTGTTCATTTGTGCTTCCAATAAGATCTCTAGGCAGAAGCCATTAGGTCTTCTTCAACAGGGCAGATTACCTTCTCGACCTTGGGAACAGATCACAATGGATTTTATTGTATATCTGCCTGTTTCTAATCATTGTTCGGCCATAATGGTGACCATTGATTCTTACAGCAAGTTGGCACATTTTACAGCCTTGTCTAGTGTTCCTTTGGAGCCTACTACAGCCAGCATATTCCTAAAGGAGATTGTTCGACTACATGGTGTGCCTCAAACCATCATCTCTGATAGAGGAGTACAATTCACTTCTAAGTTTTGGGTATCATTGTGTGTTCAGATGGGTATTAACAGGGCACTCTCATCCGGCTAGTTTAGTTTAGTTTAGTTTATTATTTGTATAGCGCCGCCTGGCCCTAGGGCATCCAGGCGCTTGCGATGAATACAACAAGAATAATACAACAGAAATGTACAAACCGATTACATATTTACAAATTTACAGTCTTGGTGCATGCTAGTAAGGTAGGGCTAGGCAGTTTACGTTTCTTTGGATAGAAGCCAAGTTTTGGTGTTGTGTCTAAATCTGTGAAAGGAAGGTTCTGATCTCAGCTTGAGTGGAAGTGAATTCCAAAGTTTGGAGGCAAGCACGGGGAAGCTGGAGCCCCCTGCTTTTTGGAGCTTAAATCTTGGGATATTTAAGCAATGTGTTTGAGCTGATCTGGTAGGGCGCGCTGGGGTGTGGTGATTGAGATTGTCGGATAGGTATCTGGGTGCTTGGTTAGCTAGGCATTTGTGTGTGAGTGAGATGGTTTTATATTCAATTCTTTGTGGTATGGATAGCCAATGGCAGGTGCGTCTGGCGTCCGAAATGTGTTCATGTTTGGGTATGTTCAGGGCTGCTCGCAAGGCGTTGTTTTGTATGACTTGTAGTTTGTTGATGTTTTTCTGACTGGTTCCCAAGTATAACGCATTGCAGTAGTCAACTTTGGAAAGGACTAGCGCTCTGGCTAAGGTGATGCAGTTGGATGGTGAGAGGTAAGGTCTGCTGGCATTGATGAGTTTACAGGTGTAAGCAGTGGCTGATGAGATGGAATTGATCTGTCTTGTCAGTGTGAGGGAGGAGTCGAGGTAGATTCCTAGGGTTTTGACGCTGTTAGAGACGATGATGTTATTGCCGTCTATAGTGAATGCTTGATAGAGTTTGTCGAGTTTATTAAGTCTGGGTTGGGAACCTAGGAGAAGAAGTTCGGTCTTGTCATCATTGAGGCATAGGCCATGCTTGGCCATCCATTCTTGGATAATGGAATAAATGTTGTTGAGAGCAGTGAGGTCGGTGGAGTAGTCGCCTGTTAAAGGGATCAGTATTTGGGTGTCATCTGCGTAGTTGGTGTAGATGACACCCAAGCGGTCCAATATGTCAAAGAGGGGTTTCGTGAACACATTATATAGAGTGGGGGAGACGCAGGAGCCCTGGGGGACACCGCAAGTGACTGGGGCTGGGATGGCAGAGGCTGTGGGTGCGTAGACTCTCATGGATCTGTTGTTAAGGAAGGAATGGATCCATGCGTTGGCGTTATCTGAAAATTTGGCTGCTGAGGATAGATGTTTGCAGAGGATGTCGTGGTTGACCAGGTCGAAGGCGGCCGATAAGTCAAGAAGGAGAAGGATGGCTAGTTTACCATTGTCTTTAATGTTGTCCATCTGTATCTGAAGGTCAATCAGGGCGATCTCAGTGCCGTGTTTGGGGCGGAATCCTGATTGTCTGAGTCCTAGTAAGTTATTTTTCTCAAGGTGGTTCTGTATCTGAAGATAGGCAGCTCTGTCGAGGATTTTTAGTAGGAAGGGTACGGTCGTAATGGGTCTGTAGTTGGTGGGGACATTAGGGTCAAGGGTGGGCTTCTTAAGTAAAGGAAGAACCCAGGAGTCCTTGAGGTTGTTGGGCACTATGTTGGAGGTGAAAGATGAGTTGATGAGGGAAGTGATGAAGGGAGCAAGTTGTTTGGCTGCATCTTTAATGACTGGGGCTGGGCAGGTATCGCCTTGGCATTTGGACGGTTTAAGAGAGTAGATTATTTCTTCAACCTCTTTGATGGTTATGGTGGAAAACTCAAAGAGGTTATTGTCATCATTTTGGGGGGTGGTGTGGGTGTGTGTAGAGGGGGTGATGTTATCAGTGAGGGTGAGGCTTTCTTTCTTTGTCAGGATTTTGGCTTGTAGTGTGGCAATTTTGCCTAGGAGTGCTTCCTGGATGCTCGTGCACCAGTGGATGTCTTTGTTACAAGTGTCTGGAGTTGGGGAGGGTGATTCGAGTTCTCTCAGGATATTGAAGAGCTCTTTGGTATTAGATTTGGCGTTGCTGATTCTTTCATTGTACATGTTTTTTTTAGACTGGATGATGGCTGATTTATAGATGTTCGATGCCAGTGCGTAAGATGTCTTATTAATAGTGGATGGTGACTGTTTCCATGCTAATTCAGCTTGTCTTTTGGATTTGCGGAGTGTTTTTAGTTTGGGGGTGAACCAAGAATTGAGGTGTGCTCGTGGTTTGGCTTTCCGAAGCTTGAGTGGTGCTATGGTGTTTATGGCCTTAAGGATAGTTGTGTTGTATAACTCTACTAGTTCAGTAGGGTTGGTCATGGTGGGTGAGAAGTCGATGATGGGTTGGAGTAACGGGAGGAGTTTCTCTAGTGTGATATTTTTGTTGTTTCTTGTGAGTGTGGGTGGGGCATTGGAGGAAGGCCCTGGTGTTTGAGTGCCTTTGTTGATGGTGAAGGTAATAAGGTGGTGATCAGTCCAAGCGCATGGAGTGTTGGAAAGGATGGTAGTGTTGCAGTTGAGGTCAGCTATCCAGTCAAGGATGCGGCCTTTGTTGTGTGTGGGTTGTGTGATATGGTGGGTGAGTCCTAATTCTGAAATTGTGTTGGCGACAGTGTGAGCTTTGTCATCTTTCTCATCATTGAGACCTAAATTAAAGTCTCCTAGGATGAGTAGTCGAGAGTTAGGTTTGATATTGTCAGAGAGTAAAAGGGCTATGTCGTCATTAAAGGATAGTATAGGGCCTGGCGGTCTGTAAATGAGGTGGATGGTGATAGTGCTTGTGTGCGTTGTGTATAGTTTGAGGGTGAGTAGTTCCGCTGATGGCAGTGATTGGTTTTGTATGTGTCTTATGTTGATGGAGCTTTTTGCAATAATGGCTACTCCACCACCTTTAGCTGTTTGTCTGTCTGCACGGTAGATGGTATAGTCATTGGGTATAGCAAGTGATAGAGAGGGGCCAGACGCTGGGTGGAGCCAGGTCTCTGTAATAGCTATGAAGTCGAGATCATTGAAGGAAATAATGTCGGCTATGTCTAGGGCATGGGCGACTACAGATCTCGCATTGATGAGTGCACCTTTGATGGTTTCGGTGGTGATGCATGATTTTTTGATGTGGGTGCGGGGGGAGGGTGCGTTCAGGCCGTGTGATATCTGGTCTGACGGAAGTGTAGGGCGTGTGCAGGGAGGGGCAGATTTGGTTAAGGTTATATTTTGTTTGTTGCCTAGATTGAGGAAGGATACGGGTGTGTGTGTTCTGGATCTGAGTCGGGTGAGTCTCGATAAGCCTGAGCAGGGATAGGATTTGCTGGTAGTGAGGTTCGTGATAGTGGATTGGCCGATGGGAGTAGTTTGTGATGCTTCTTGGGGGCTGGAGGTGTCTGCTGTGCGATGAGAGTCGATGGAGGAGGTAGGCTGGAAGGGGTTGATGTTGGGTAGGAAGGGGGTGGGGCAGGGTATGGGATAATGTCTGGGGCAGGCTAGTCTGCTGAGGCCATTGGGGTGTAAGCGAAAGTGTGGCCCTGTACAAGGGGTGTCATGGGGGACCAGGCAGAATGGGAACATAATGAGGAAGGTCCAGGTTATCATATCTGAATTTAGAGGGAACTGGCGCACAAAATCATCAGAGAGAAGCTAGTACGCAATGTTAGTGCACAATGGTGCTGCAGTGAGGGTACTAACGCAGAGAATCAGAGAAATGCTAGTACACAGTGCTAATACACAGTGCTAATGCACAGTGTACTCTAAGCGACCATAAGGCACTACACAATGTCACAGTGGTCTCTAAGCGACCCTAAGGCATAACACTATGTCACAGTGGTCTCTAAGCGACCATAAGGCACAACACTATGTCACAGTGGTCTCTAAGCGACCATAAGGCACAACACAATGTCACAGTGGTCTCTAAGCGACCCTAAGGCATAACACTATGTCACAGTGGTCTCTAAGCGACCCTAAGGCACAACACAATGTCACAGTGGTCTCTAAGCGACCCTGAGGCACAACACAATGTCACAGTGGTCTCTAAGCGACCCTAAGGCATAACACTATGTCACAGTGGTCTCTAAGCGACCATTAGACACAGCACAATGTCACAGTGGTCTCTAAGCGACCATAAGGCACAACACAATGTCACAGTGGTCTAAGCGACCATAAGGCACAACACAATGTGAAAGTAGTTTGTGTTAGACCGTACTGCAAAAACAGGGTTCAGTGAAGGCTTGAAGCAGTTCAGGTTGCTGGCTGGAGCAGTGGAAAAAAGGTTGCTGTAAGGGGCAGTATGCTTGCCCCAGAGGAGATGGGCAGGGGATCTAGCCCTATGGTCGATGGCGTATACAGGCTAGAGATAGGCACCGTGTACAGTGCCTTCGAGGTGGGCCGGTTCGAAGCCTGCTGGCTTGTGGTTGGCTCCCAGTAGAGGAGAGGGGCCAATCACGATGTTTGCAGGGTTGCGGGGCCGGGTGGAGGGCTGAAGATGCGACGGTCAGCCATCTTTAAATGGTGTGGACCTAGGGGCTTCAATTGGTGGCTGGATGCACTCTGAGGCTACCATCCACAAACCAATGGGAAGACAGAGAGGTTAAACGCCACCCTGGAACAATAGCTCCGTTGTTATTGCTCTCTAACTCAAAAGGAATGGGCTGATTTTCTTGCCATGGCAGAATTTTCTTATAATAATGCCACGCATTCCTCCATAAAGATGAGTCCTTTTTATTGCATATATGGGTTTAATCCTCAACATATTCCACTAAATTCCATCCCTGCCACGAATTCTCCCACTGTGGACGCTTTGGTGACATCTTTATAACAGATACATAAGGATGCCTTGGAGGCTTTGAAGACAAGTCAGCAGACCAATAAGCTGTATGTCGATCGACACCGCAATCCCAACCCGGACTAGAAGATTGGCACTCAAGTTTTGCTGTCTAACAAGTTCTTGCCTAGATGGGTACATCGAGGGAAATTTGCACCTCGATTTATTGGTCCTTTCCCTATTGCCTCCAAGATCAATCCAGTGGCCTTCAAGTTGAGGTTGCCTCATTCCCTTTGGAGAGTACATCCAGTATTCCATACGTCCCTCCTTAAGGCATACATTAAGGACCCTTTTGGAAGAACTACCCCAGCCGTGAATCCTACTGACCAACCGGCTCCTGATGTTTATGAGGTGGATCGATTAGTGGATTCTAGATACAAAAGGGGATCCTTGCAGTATCTGGGTCATTGGAAGGGCTATTCTAAATCAGAAAGAACATGGGAGCCAGTACACCACATCAATGCTCCTCGCCTTGTTCAGCGCTTTCACCTTCTTTACTCGGCCAAACCAGGTGGAACGGATTTGCGATGGGGGTATACTGTCACGTTCCGCCCTTGGCGGCTTTGGAAGAGATGGAGTTTGAACAGTCTGTACACTAGAACCGTGGTTAGCGGTCTAGTCTCCTTCCAATATGGCCCACGGATGTTTATCGGTATACGCTTCCGGATACTTCCTTGTGTTGTATCCTTCTGGAAGCCGCTCCGTGTTTGGCCGTTTCTTGGCTACTCTCACATTTTTGCTCTTTGTGTCTATCTTTTGTGCTTTCGCTTCTATTTGGGCTTTTCTCTCCTCCGTTTCCTCTTCAGATCTGTATCTGATTTCTACATTTAGCTGCCTCGGTGTTTTCATGCTTTTCGGCTTGTGCCTTGTTTATTTCTGCTCCAGTTAGCATTTGCCTTTCTCTACCTTTCCGCCTTTTCTACATTTCCTTGCGCTACTATGTCTCTCTGCTGTTGCATTTGTAATTTGTTCTTTTATTCTGGTATCTATCCGTTTAGTTATTTCTATATTTTTACATACTTCCGGACGCTTCTTCTTAGACTTTCCCTTTTTATTCCTATATGTTTTTCTTCCCACTAGCCTTAAATCGGTAACGTTCGGTGACACCGCCCCTTTTTGGGGCTGGTATCATGGTACGTGTGGGTTCCTCATTCGCTTCTTTCTATATTTTGTTTTTCACTTACCTGTACTTCTTACCTGCTTAGCGCTGGTTGTCATCTTTCTCTGTCTGATTTCTGTTAGCTGTTTTACTACGACTTTTCTGTGCTATATTTCGCTCTCCCATTCGGATTCTGCTGCCTTCTCGTTGACGGGCCATTTTTTCTCTTCCCGTCATCCTTTCAGTGGATTCATCCCATAATCCATTGTGTTACTCCGCTTGCTTTCCCCTTTATTTTTTGGGGAAAAGGACTTGAATAACCTTGAAGACCTGTTACCATCTATTCAACATTCAAGAAGGACTTTCATTAACAAAAGGACTGTTCCAATCCTTCAATGATAAACTCCATCCTACCCAGGGTTTTTTCTGCCATTGCAAGGCTTTTTCCCTGGAATATTTTGGAAGCTTGCTCCTTGGTGGGCACCTTGATTCTGCATACTAAAAAGACAAGGTGGCCTCCGAGGGAGCTCGTCCCTATTTAGACAAGCAGAAGGAGAAGAAGTCAAAGGAACCCAAGAAGGAACAAAGAAAGAGGATTTCAGAAGAGCATAGATCCACCTCTGATGAATCAGGTGAGGAGAGGGAATAGGAGAGTACCTTTAAACGTGACAACTTCTCTCTTCTGCAAATGACCGGGGTTACCCCCTTGAAAGGAACCTACTCATTCCTTACAGAAACCCCCTGATTAGACAGCAGCAATGTTACAATACACACATATATACCTAGAATCCCATTGAGTGTACATTTGGAATACTTAAGTCATGCTTCAGGTGCCTTGATCATATGGAGGGAGTGCTATTGTATGACCCCCTGACGGTATGCAACATGATAGTTGCCTGTGCACTGCTGCACAACATAGCTCTTAGATGTTTATTTATTTATGATTACATTTGTATTGTGCACCTAACCCACAGGCAACTGGGCGCATTAGCTTAAGAATATGGTTGCATGATAGATCACATGCTAGTTAGCTTATGAATTTGGTTACAGGTAATGCAGATCTTGGATAGTGCATGCTTAAGGTTATGGTTACATGAGTGGCAAGCTTAAGAAGATGGTTACATATTTGGCAATCTTACGGTATTGTTACATAATAGGCAGGCTTAAGAATTCGGTTACAGGTTATACTGATCACATATAATGCATCCTTCAGAATTTGGTTACATTGGCTATGGGGTCATGGGCTGGTGTAAAGTGAGTTAAGTTGTTTGCAGATAGTGTGGGTGCAACTAGGTGTCCTGTGTAAAGAGCTAAGTTTTTAGCTTTTTGCGGAAGGATAAAAAGGCAGGGTCCAGCCTTATAGCTAGTGGCATGGCGTTACAATAGTTGGCTGCCATGACAGGGAAGCTTGCCCCCCCCCCTGCTTTTTGTCTGTTGAATCTAGGCTTGGTTAATTGGCCATGATAAGCAGTGCATGTAGGTCTGGCAGTTTTTTCTTTTTGTTATTAGATAATGGGAGGTAACGTGGGGTAGAGTTAGATAGACATTAATGAGCTAGTGTTAGTACTTTGAATGTAATCCTGTCCTTCACTGGTAGCCAGTGAATATTTCTTCTGGCGGTAGAGATATGGTCTGATTTGGGAATATTAAAGGATGCTCTTATGGCATTATTCTGCACAATTTGGAGTTTGGAGATGTTTTCTGTTGAAGAGCTGGCAAAGATGGCATTGCAGTAGTGATGCGGTTCTCTATTGTCGGAAATGGTCTACAGGCTGTAATGAGTTTAGCTGTGTATGAAGATGCCGCTGTGATAGAGTTAACTTGACGTGATAAGGTAAGTGAGGAGTCAAGATAGACTCCTAACGTTGTTTTACCTCTTTAGCTGTTGTTATGATGTTTCCATCAATGTTGAAAGATTGGTATAGTGGGGACAGATTTTTGAGTTTGGCTTGGCTTTGGCTTTTTGAGTTTGTTCCTTGCAAATAGAGATATGTGCATATTTGTAACGACAGCCACCTACCTACCCCACATGATGCAATCACTGAGCAGAGACGATGGCAGAGAAATTACGGGATGTCCTGGTTGTGAGATTTTTCAGAGGAGCTGGCATGTGTGGCACTAGTGGTGATAAGGCATGCACTCACATGTGTGCTGAACAGGTCCACTGCCTGTGATTCTTGTCTGTGAATGATTACTACATTTCCAGGCCACTGGCCATTGACTTTATCCAACATGCAAGTGTACTCGGTGTGCCACCAATGCATAATGCCAAAGGACATTCCAGACCCTGTTCAGATATATTATATAAATGATATATATACATTTTTGTTTGTTCAAATATAGGAAAACTGGTGTTCAGAGCACAGTGGGTAACATTTAAAATGGCCCTAAACCTGCTGGTAGCAAGCAAGGACTCAATGAGGGACATAGTTGCCAAAGTCTTTTGGAACGACACCCAAATCCCGCTGTGCCAAAGAACCATCTATTACACTGCCCATCATTCTCCCTGTACCATACATGTTTGGCATGAACAGGGTATAACCCTATGCTCAGTCTCACTGACCACATAATGAATTAAACACGCAACTTTGCAACTGAACTAAAAATATTATACTGTGCTGGTATCAACTTCAAACATTACTTCCACACAAGGAACATATCAAAATGGAAATGCCCAGAATAGCAGACGCAAAGCGGGACAAACAAATTCAAGAATATTTTGGCCAATAGTTTTTTTTTTATATATATTTTATTTGAACCAAGAGTAATACAAGGCACGTAATAATTACAGAGGACATTCTGAAAGAATATTATGATGAACGATTTCTACAATCCAAAAGTTAGAATTAAATTTCATGAAGGCCAAGTATGCTTAGAAAATGGATGCAGAAAAAACGAACAAATGTAAAGTATAAAACATAGCAAGACATAAAATAACAAAAATACAAAGGGAAACGGACACCCACAAAAGGAGGGGGGGAGATAAGCAGGAACATTATAAATAGAGCTCTACTTCATCATCAGTTAGGGGCTACATTAGACATGAACCTTAGAAATAGCTGCCACTTCAATTCATGTTTAAGTGAAAGAAAAAGGGAGGAGGCATCACAACTTTCTAACCTATTAATATTGCATATAGAGTTCCACCACAAATTATAATAAATAGGATCAAGATTTTTCCAATTGGACGATATAGTTTGAATTGCCACTAGAATAAGAAAGTCAAATATATAGCAGGCATTAATTTCCAAGACACCTTGCAGGAGTGCACTAAATAGTAGAAGAAATGTACAACAAAAGTCTTGATGTATATTAAAGATTAGCTTGGTTGCGCTCCACACAATTTTCCAATATGATTTAACATGTTCACTGTCAACAAACATATCCTTAAATGATCGCTGAGCATGTAGGCAGCGCCAACATCTGTCATTCTGTTCCTTCATTACATTTGAAGAGCTTAATAGGAGTGATGAAGGCTTTATGATTAAAGAAATATAAGGTTTGAAGTAGGCTAGCTGATGTGGTAACTTTGGAGGTGTTGTTCCAAACAGGGGGCCAATCTGTTTCACAATCCAATAAAGTACATTCTTGCTGCCATACTGTCTGAGATTCCCACCTAGATTCACAAGGAGATTCATCCAAAAGAACCTTGTAGAGCATAGAAGCGCTAAAATTGAGATTATGCATACGTTGTCATCTTTCTTTATTAGGAGTGTCAGACTTGCATATTAGTGAATCATAATTTGCCATTACTGCATTGATAATTGCTGCATATTGGTGCATATAGGAAACAGGGATACAGAATTTCCCAGCAAATTGATAAAAGGTCACTGGCGCACCCTGTCAAAACAACTGATTAATATACTTAATGCCCTGAGGAAGCCAAGGTTCCCAGAATATAGACCTACCAATAACTCGTATTAACGTATTAAACCAGAGATATTGTAAGAGCAATTGAGAGAGTTTTACAATAGAAGGATACATATAGGTTCTAAGAAAGCAGGCAGCTAGGATAATCTTTTTTTCCCCTTGGTGATGTAGCAGTCAGCAAGAGTTAAATGGGAACGCATAGCTCTATCTATGAGCAGCCACTTAGGCACACTGCTGTATTCTGCATGGGTAAACCACATCTGCGTTTGCTTCAAGACAAAGGATGAATGGTATTTTTTTAATCGGGGAACCCTACTCCACCATAAGAATGGGGTTTTTCAGGTTTGCCTATTGATATTCTATGCCGCTTCTTTCCCCATAAGAATTTGACCAAATATTAATGTATGGCTTTAAAAAAAGAAGGAAGGGGGATTGGCAGCTTATAGAGAAGATACAGGATAGTTGGGGATATCATCCTTTTAATAGATTCAATACGACCCCACCAGGATAGAGGGGGGGCATGAATTTGTTAACTCTTTGATCCTTGATAACAGGACAATATTGTTCTGCTTAATGATATCTTTAATGGATGAAGAGATATGAATGCCTACATATGTTATTCCTTTCAGACAGCACTTCATGCCAAAGGTTTGGGTATAATGTACAGTACAATGTATGTTACGTGGTGGAAGTTCAGATTTATCTGTGTTTAATTTATAACAGATGCTAGTGAAAATCGTGAAATTATGTCTAACTAGTAATGTACATTAGTATCTGGGCTTTTTAAGAGCAGGAATACATCACCAGCATACGCTGCTATTTTAACTTGTATTGCACCAGCATCAATGCCTTGCATATTGTTATCCTGTCTGATTGCCTCCAGAAAGAGTTCCATCGCCAAGATAAAAAGAAGTGGGGATAGGGGCCAGCCTTGATGTGCACCTCTAAACAGGGTGAAGTATGAGGACATTTGTCCATTAATAAAAAATAGCTGTTTTAGGATTTGAATATATATAACAATTTCATCATGGAGAGAAAATGGGTGCCAATACCATGCCATTTGAGGACCTCAAACATTTAGTCCCATTCAACCCTGTCAAATGCTTTTTCCACAACTAGGGCTACGGCTGCACAAGGATCTTTGGATATCTGAATAATAACTTATACGTCTAAAAATAGCCTCATATTAGAGGAGGAAAGTCTGTCCTTGACATACCTTACCTAGTCATTTTTGAGTAAGTTAGATAAAAAAGGGATAAGTCTGCTAAAATCTCTGCAAACATTTTGTAATCAGTGTTTATGAGGGAAATTGGTCTGTAGTTTTGAGGAAGTTCAGGATCTTTATTGGGCTTGGGGAAAACAATTAACATGGCTTCTGAGAAAGATCCCTGTGCCTTGTTTGCTATAATAAAATGAGGAAAAAAAGAGTTATTTGTGTTTAAGTACTAATAGGTTATTAAAATGTGTTTAAAGGTCAATGGGGAAACCATCTGGGCTTGGGGCTTCACCTTGTTTAGGGTCTCCTATGGCTTTATGAATTTCACTGGGAGAGATAGGGACATTCAATGATGTAAGATCAACACCTGGATATGTAGAATAAGGGACGTGCTGAAGGAACGCTTGACGGTGAGGATTATTAGGATGTGATTCAGAAGAATATCATTATTGATAGAATTTAGAAAAAACAATTTCTCTATCTGAAAATGTCCTATCCCCGATCTGATTTTTGTTAAGAGTAGCCCTAGCTCTTTCCCTTTTGAGTTTAAGGTATGATGCAAGTGATTTGCTTGTTTTGTTGGAAAATTGGTACATTTTTGCCTTGTATTTTAAATTGTTTGCACAGGAGTATTGAGAGGTAATTTTATTATATTGAAGTTTCAGTTTAATAATTTTGTTCAGAGTAGAAGCAGCAATACTAAATGCGTATTGAAATTCAAGGATTTCAGTTGTTTAAGAATAGTATCAGATTCTTGTTTTCATTTTTTCTTTTTATTACCAACAAAAGATATAATATAACCTCTAAGTCCAGCCTTATAGCAGTCCCAATTATTGACGATAGATGTATCTTGAACATTGTTCTCAGAGAAGAAATGTCTGTGCTGCTGCGTAATGAAGAGCATGAAAAGTTCATCCTTCAAAAGAGATGTGCTAAATGTCCACCTATTTGAATTGTGACTATTTGGCTTATAGGTGCAGGGTGGTAAAAATGTGTCTTTGTATAAAATACGGTATGAGCCACCACCAGACAATTTGGCTGATGTAATTACTGGAACATTTACTTTGAATATGCAGCGTGACATGGAGGCCAAGGTAGAGAGCATGCTGAGCACAAATGGAGCAATAAATGGCACGGGTGCTAACAGAGGGAGAGATGGTAATAAGAATCCAGTGAATATCCAGCAATAAACTGGCCATATGAGTCTATGGGAGACTTCCCAAATAGAAGATGTCAATGGCGACGGTTACTGGCAGTGGCTACCCACGGTCTCTAAAGCCCACTTTTCATCAATTAGTCGATGATGATAGTATTATATGTTAGTGGAACACTAGGGGGTTTGGCGATTTGTCCGCTGCTGAGGAGGGTTTATTGACACATATTGACCTGTATAGTATCATTGCGTTGCAGGAAACGTGGATGACCGAAACTTTCGAATTTGTTGGTAGATGCACAAACCAAATATGGGCCACCCAAGGTCCTATTGGTCGACCCAAGGGCCGACTTATGATCTGTGTTCGCCATCCATGGAGTTTGAGTCCCATGGCTGGGTCGACTACCATGGTTCAAGTTGTGAAAACTATATTTAAGGAGACAGGGATGATAGTGATTAACTTTTGTGACCCGCCAAATAACTTTGCCACTAAATTAAATGTTGCTGCAGTGAGAAAAATACTAGCTGCCATATATTTTTACCTCCCAGTGTGGATATGTTTAGAGAGCATAGACCAGACGAATCTTGAAGTGTCTGTACCTGTTAATCCATTGGCACTTAATAAACAGGGAAAGGCATGGGCTCTCTTATTGAACTCCTATGAAATGATAAGTTTGAATAGATACTGTCCTGGTGATGCACATTATGCCTTTACGAGAGTGTGTGGAAATCACGCCTCCATCATCGACTATATGTTTGTGAATAGGGGGGCTTTGGCCATGGTGAAAGACATGGCAGTAGTAGCACGTGAGGAGAGTGATCACATGCCTTTGCGTGTCCTACTTAAATCTGCCTTTTAAATGTGACACTCCTGAAAATGATGACCAAAGTGGTGATATCCTTGTAAACAACAGATTAAACCGCATACTGTGGAATGTGGTTAACCTGGGCAAAGCCAAACAAGCTACTGAGGCACTCTTACCAACTTTTATACAGTGCTCTTTTACACAGTGCTATGCTCCTGGGAGCTGTAGTTATAGATCTGTTTTGGTTCAACATTTCATGAATAACACTAAAGAAATTGGAGTGGTGGTGCAACAAAAACGAAAGTACATAAGCCCCCAATGAACACTGGAATGGTGTGTATAAAAAATGGAAGAACTATGATAAAAGGATAATGGCTATAAAGAAACAACTTAGGTCTAATATAGCTAGTGTAATCTATCCAGCTCTTAATGTGTTTTTTGCATTTGAAACCAATGACTATTAAAAAGTTGAAAATGAATACCGTTGTTTGCTTAGGGCGATCAAATTAAAGAGTGAAATGGAGGTATGGCTCCAAATCGCAGAGCATGCTAGAATAGGTAACTCGACAGGAGTATGGACTGTAATTAGAAACACGAATAAATGAGGCCTCCCTATTAACAGTGTCCCAGAAAGTGAGTGGCAGAAAGATATCCAGTTAACACTGGGTGCCACGTAACCCACAGATCCTGAATAGAGCTTCAATTTAAAAAATTGACATGTAAATCTTCTATTGTTGATATCACTAAGGTCATAGAAAAACGTAATAAATCCCATGCAGCTGGTCCAGATCGAACATGTAACAGCATGATTAAACAATCTCCCGGGATGTGGGCCCAGGCATTATATATCCTATTCAATCATATTGGAGAATGTGGAATACTAACCATGTCTTGGAGTGAGAGCCACATTCTCCCAGTCCATAAGAAGGGCAGTGGATCTCCCCTTCTAATTACAGGTTGCTAGCAAAGCTAGACATCCCTGGCAAAATATTTTCAAAAATCTTGTTGTGTGAACTAAGTGGATTCAGGATAACAAGATACTGCCATCGAATCAGATTGGGTTTCGTGTCAATTCCAACACTACCCATAATCTTCTGATCCTAGTATCTGAGGTCGAGTACGCCCAGGTTAGAGGCAACACTTCTGTCTATGGGGCTTCCATCGATTTTAGCTCAGCTTTCAATACTGTGATGAGAAATAGATTATGGAGGAAACTCATAGACTTGAATATCCCTCGTGGACTGTTAGAAATGATAATGCTACTTCATAAATACACCAGAATTAGGGTACGCCTGGATGGTCGGGGTAATTATTTGAATCCATCCCTACATGTAGGGGCATCCAACAGGGATGCATAGTAACGGCCACATTATTTAATCTATACTTTGGTCACTTGGCAGCTGTCCTTGATAGCCTGAATCATTATCCAGTGAAAGTGGGCACTCCTAAAATCAGTTGGCTAGGCTTTGTCGACAACCTGCTCTTGCTAGACCCCACGCCCAAGGGACTTCAAAGCATGATCGATGCTCGCTGGACCTACGTGAAATTGAATGGCCTTAAAGTTAACTTGAGCAAAACTAAGATCATGACCTTTACTGGTGATGGGAAGAAAAATTGATCCAGCTTAGTGTGGAAATATGAGGAATTACCGCTTGAACGTGTAAAGAATTATAAATATCTAGGTGTTATAATCGATGAGAAACTAAATTGGAAAGACTATTGGAACGAAACTAAGAGTAAGTGCATGAAAATGGTGCACACTATTATCACATTCCTTGTAAATAAAATTGCGGTTGCTCAGTGAAAACCATCTTGCTATTATACACAGCCAAGATTGTACCTGTATTGATGTATGGCGTGGAAGTGAGGGGACACAATTTCAAAACTGAATTGTTTAAATTTGAATTGAAGGTTCTCTGCATTCTCTTCTGCATGCTAAAGATGCTATCTATAGAATTTATTAGATTAGAGGTTGATCTCAAAAGCATCTGGGTAGAATTTATAGGCAAGGTAGTCATGTGGTATAAAAGAATACTGCACCTTGAGAACAACACCATAATGGTTAACTATGCTAAAGCCTTTATCAGCCTACATCAATCTGTAGAAATAAGCACACTGGGAAAGATTATGACCGTCCATTTAAAATGGCTGGTAGGATTTGGGGAGACCACATGGTATACAGTTGAGGGCATGTAAATACTGGCTTAAACGAAAATTGGTTGATTACAGTTTTGAAATAGATCTAGTAAGTCTGGCAACCAAAAGTAAGAGCGGTCAATTTATCCGATATAGAATGTCATGGACCAGCCTACCGAAATATATTCTGGCTTACCCAAATAGCTGCATGATAAGACAATACCTAGTGCGAAAATTCAATGTGAGCCAAATGCTGGAAACGAAAGGTGCCCTTATTGGGATTTCTAGCCCAGGCCACCTATGTCGAATATGTGGCAACAACATTACAGAGTTGCTTGAACATATTTTGGTACAGTGTGAGAGTGTGGAACAGCTTAGGCACTCACACCTGAAATCCTGTAATAAAACAATGAACTGTCTTCATAGGAAAGCTTTGTGGCATATGTTTCTTGAAGGAAATGATCTACAATTCATATTTTACATGGTCAAATGTTATTGAAAATGGAATGAAATTGTCAGCGAGTTATCCCTAGGCATATTTTAAGGTAATGAATGTAATATAATCTTAACTGTATTTTAATAGTGTTTTATGCTTTTTTATGCAATTATGTGGAAATTGTATTATATTTGGGAGGAGGGATAAACGTGTTGTTTTATGTGGATGTAAACTGTTTTTGAATGTGTGTATTGTATATACAAAGCAAATGTGGCTATGTGTATATTAAATAAATAAATAAAAGATATTGTGACTATTCTGTGTTGGATATGAACTGGAGCACGGTCTGATAGTGCTATAGATTCAACTAGAGCATTAATAAGAAGATTTGACACAGAAAGGAATACATCGTCTATTCTAGTAAAAGAATTGTGGGGATTGTAAGAAAAAAAGGAAACTCTAAATCAGAGGGCTGAGTCATGCGCCACGCGTCAATGAGGCCTAATTCCGATATGAAGTTTAGAAATTGTTTATGGGATCTGGTGCTTTTGAAGCATACACTAGATTTTCTATCAAGAAAAGGATCCATAATCTCATTGCAGTTACAAACAATTAGATTATGAGATTGGAGTGAATGATGTGATTCTTAGTTCTGACCAAAAAGAAGGATCAGGAGAGGTGCAACCATAAACATTGAGAATAGTGTATTCAATTCATTCCACTAAAATCTTAACTAACACCCACCTTCCCATGTTGTTGGAATCAGTCCCTACAACTTTACATTTGAATGCTTTACTGTTAAGAGCGATGCGCCCATTCTTTTTGCCATGCGCCACACTTGAAAAGGATTTACCCACCCAAAGGTGCGTATGTTTGGCAGCTTCAGCCTATGATAGATGTGTGTTTCTTGGAAACAGGCATCTATTAAGGTGGGATAACACTTTCTGTCTTTTAATAGGGTTGTGTAGACCTTTATCCAAGAGGTTAAGTTAATTGGCATGTTTTAAATTGAGGTAAACATAAAAATCAAAAATTCTCAAATTAAAAACATATATTATTGTTATAGTTATGGGCATGACATTGTGATTAGAAAGATAGTTAGAAAAACACTCATCAATGATTCACTGATTTCCCTGCAAAAGTGATAATAACAAAGGAAAGACACATAAGGGAGAGCGATAGACAAAGTCAACATGGATATCTTCAATGACCAAAGGTTAAAAACAACTGCAGATAAAGTCGTGGCTAGCAGGAAAACGCCACACCAATTCATGTTGACGGTAGTGAAACACGGGTGGGGAGCCAATTGAGGGAAGTTCCAAACCGCACCCCACTCAGGTAGAAGATATCAGTAAAATATTCAGAAGCAGTAAAACATTAAATCTTATGAACCTATTTGAGTATCTGGTCTTGACGGATGCATTTCCTCCATTTTGTGGATTTGAATAAAGTGTCTCAGATCTGTTGGATTTTCAAATGTAGTAGTATGACCATTGAGGGTGACTTTGAGGATAGCTGGATGTATGATACCATATCTCACATTTAGTTGCCTTAGAGCGGGTCTGAAAGTGAGTAGCTCTTTTCTCCTAGCAGATGTTGCATTGGACACATCCTGGGATATATATATATATATATATATATATATATATATATATATATATATATATATATATATCTTCCTGCCACCCCAAACAAGTTACCTAATTTGATTCACCTTATTCATTATGAGATGAAGATGAGTATAATCCAGAAGAGCAAAGATGAGAGTTCTAGAAGGATTGTTAGTACTGCGCACTGAATTAATAGGGCCCACCCGATCGGCCCTCTGGATATTTAGTTGCAATGACGCTGGAAGATCAAGGAGCTTTGGAAGCAAGGTATTAAGGAACAGGGTGGCGTTATATATATATATATATATATCTTCCTGCCACCCCAAACAAGTTACCTAATTTGATTCACCTTATTCATTATGAGATGAAGATGAGTATAATCCAGAAGAGCAAAGATGAGAGTTCTAGAAGGATTGTTAGTACTGCGCACTGAATTAATAGGGCCCACCCGATCGGCCCTCTGGATATTTAGTTGCAATGACGCTGGAAGATCAAGGAGCTTTGGAAGCAAGGTATTAAGGAACAGGGTGGCGTTATCTTTTTTCAATCTCTTCTAGAAGGCCCACAATATGTAGGTTATTTCTTCTATTTATGTTTTCAAGATTTTCAGATTATTTTTGTAGAGATTTGACTGTGGTTTCTAACGTCACTACTCTACTACTAACATCCTCTGCATCACTCACTCGTCGTTCCACCTCTGTCATTCTTGACTCTAAGGTAGACCATTTATCATCAAGCTGTTGTAGTTTAGCGTTAGTGGCCTCCATAAAAGGCCTTTAGGGTCCTAATTTCTTTTAGAATGGTCTGCATGGCCAGAACTAGGGTATCATCCTTTTGTGTGGGTGAGTCACATTTTGCCTTTTGAGAGTATTAGACAGTGGGGGAGGTACGTCTTTGGCTTGACCCTTTTTTGACACCATAATTGGTTGACAGGCATTACTTAAAAGGCTTAAACACTTTTAAAGCTGTAAGGCCAAAAAGAGGTATGCAGAGTATTTTGACCGTATACCCATGGAACTTGTCCAAGGCGTTCAATCCATCATTATGTGGTTATCCATATTTTTATATTATTCCATTTATGTTCTCAGATAGAATTCTCGAAATGGAGTGAAGCCAACTTTAACTTCACTCCAGTTGGAGAATTCTATCTGAGAACATAAATTACTCAAAGGCAAGCAATCAGGCATCAGGCCAGGCACAAACACTGATCTCATTAATGTGAAGGATGATCTCCTTCAGCGCGTGGAGCCTGACGGTTCCAGCATGCAGATGCTGCTGGATCTGTCTGCAGCTTTTGAGACAATGGATCTACTTAACAAGGACTGACTGGAATCAGTGATCAAGTGTGAGACCAGATAAACACAAAAAGGATCATATCCTTTTTTGCAGGGTAGATCCTCAACCGTCAAATTTCACTTGTTGGCGTCGTTCTCTGCATCTGTGGATTGGAGAGTCTCAATGTTTAAGAAGGAGATTTTATTTCACAACTATGCATAAGACACCCAGGTCCTGATGAATGGTTAAGTTTAAATCAATTTCAGTTCTTGCTCAAAGCATCGAAATTATCAAGATCTACAATAAAGAAATTCTGATATCACAGACCTTCATAAAACGTTCAGATATAGGTAAGTCAGTGGCCATCCTAATGGACTCCTCGCTCTCTCTGGATACCCCCACTAACGCTATTGTGAGCTACTCAAATGATCATCTGATGCCTTTAAGACAAATTAGGGCTTGCATAACAAAACCTAATTGTGCCAGTATAGCCTGTACTAGTGTTGGCACCAAACTTGATTATAGTAATGTTCTCTTTGATGGTGCCACTCATTGTGACAAATTGCAAAGGTAGAACCCACGAGACTATGCTTAATGCAAAACAAATGGAACAAAGGTAGATACGTCTCCAGTTAAGGCAACATGCCGAGTGCATGGCAGCGGCAAATTAAGTAGCTTCAGCTGTAGAGGACTACATAGCTGCTATGGTGACAGGCTCCAATCGTAGCACAACTTCAAGTGTCTCATTGGAGGACATTAAAAACACCCCATTTGGCCCTGGCAACATTGGGGCTCATTATAAATATCGCGGTCGATAAACAACGGTGCCGGTAAGTTTACAGGCACTGTTGTTTCCGGACTGGCATACTACAGATCTGCCTGTCGGAGCTGCCATGCCCGACAGGTCTGGCACAGCAGCCACAGTAGGCAGACCGTCATGGAAGCACAGGCACTGTTAACAATGGTGCAGGTGCTTCTGTGGTCCACACTCCAGTAGAGTCCTACAGTACTCTATGGAAATGGGGAACAATATTATACCAGCGCGTGACTTTGCGGGCCACCAGGGTTGTAATCCCCCGGTGGCACCGGGAAGTCAGGCGCCGGTAAATATTTACGGATCCGGCGGCACCCCGCCAGTAGCACTGGCAAGGTTACCGCCAAACCTGTAATGAGCCTCAGGGTCTGCTACACCATCAGCACAAAATGCAAGAGGAAAAGGCCAAGAAAGGGAGGCTATAACCCTTCAAAGGAGCAAGCACTATGCACTCAAGTAAAACTATGCGCACAGGGTTGTGTGGTCAAGCACTGTGCGGGATGGGCGCCTAATTTTCGCGCTCCCGCTTCAGTACTACTTTTAATAACATTTTGCAATGTAGTTAATAATAAATACATAAACACCCTCTTACAAAATCTTTGGCAGTCCGTGGCGGCATCTCAGGAGAGGTATGGGTTGCCTGGCGAGACTATCCCTGTGAGGTTCAAGGGCAAGGCCTCAGGGGGCGAGTTGCCGCGATTGAAGAAGCCAGCGTCTCCTGTCTGCTGTTCGGCTGCTCCGCGACGCGAGGTGCGGTCGCACCAAGGATGCACTGTTTCTTCACAACACAGGCTCCTAATATAAACAGAGCCTGGAAACAGCTATTGAACAAAAAGCTACTGTTTGTTCCTTCAGCAGCATTTTTAGTGCTGGGAGTCTATTCTTTCAACATATTTAACCATTACAAAAGGAAATTAGTGCGTGTCTTAACTGAAGCCTCTGCATATCCTATATGTTTTAATGTTTATTTTCCAAAAATAAGATTAAAGCAATATGGAAGCAACAATTTATTGAATGGCAATCAGAATTGTCATCTACCTAAAAGCACTGCATTGAGCACATATGCTGGTGTTTAATTGAGTGGGTCACTGTAACACAGCTGCTTCTTCATACTGGCTAAAGTATTTACATAAACCACAGCATGCATTGTGCACATTCACAACTTAATTCATATTATTTAAGTCAAAAACACATATGTGGACCGTTACCGGAAATACAAATGGGATAATATACAAATATGGATAACCACATAATGATGTATTGAACGCCTTGGACAAGTTGCATGGGTATACAGTCAAAATACTCTGCATTCCTCTTTTTGGCCTTACGGCTTTCAAAGTGCTTAATTAAGCCTTTTAAGTAATGCCCGTCAACTAATTATGGCATCAGAAAAGGGTCAAGCCAAAGAAGTACCTCCCTCACTGTCTAATACTCTCAAAAGGCATAAAAGTGACCAATAGTTCCTGAATCACAACATCCAAGACTTCATCACCACCTCTAGTTCCGAAACCAACTCAAGACCTTCCTTTTTGCTTCCGCTTTCTCTCTTCTTCTCCCCTGCTGATGCACCTGACTGCTCAGTGCACTGTTCACCTGGTCACCCTCTAAACTCGAACTCAGGCTCCGGAATGTCCAGTTGCCCTCCACTGCCTCCGGGCTCCCCAGCACTTAAGGATCTGTATCTGCAACCCTACAGTCCCTTCTCTCTGTGTGCCATTTTCCTTTGCCTTCCGTGGTGCTCCCTGCCTCAGCAGCCCTGCAATGCTTGGGGCCTCTGCCTTCATCAGAGCTCCAGCCTGCTTCTCCTACCTTGGCGTGTGTCCTGAACAGGACTCCAACATTGCATGGGTTCAGTGCACCTGTGCTTACCGCGTGAAGGCATCATGAAGTAGACACAGACAAGTGAATAGAATATTAAGGTTCAAACTTTTAATAACTGATTCATTGAAAAGGGGGTTTGAGTGGCAGTCCTGCAGTAACCTTTCTGCTTGGTCTCAAAATCGTAAACAGAACAAAAAAGCCTACTTTAGAAGGTACAGTTACAAAAAACGCATCTTTTCCGCAGGGCCAACTTGTTTATCAAGAGCACAGAAACAAGATCCAGAACGAGACATGTACGAATCAAAATCTGCCTGAATCACCAAAAACAACTGATGAGTTTATGGCAAGTGTGTCTCTAATGAATCTCAGCCAACATTTGGATGACGTGGCACCTTTCCCTATGGTAAACCAACCTGCTCAGCACATCCAGAGAAAAGTCAACCTTGGCAATTCTAAATCGGGCCTAACTTCTAGTGAGATCGAAGAAGACGATGCTTTTTCTACACTCTTTCTGACTTTAGAATAACGTAGGAAAAAAACAATAAGATCAGAAAACCACAGATCAGTAAATGCTTTGCAAAGATCTAATGACTCTCATAAACAGAGGAACTTGAGGGGCTTGCAAAAGTAGAATCCTCTACCTCTAGGTGCACGACTACAAAAATCAGGAGATCGTTCCAAAACTTCGAAAGCAGAATTTGTTCATAGATCCCCACGACAAAAAAAGTCCAGATCTGCCCAAGTGATGACTACACAACCCAGAAAAAAGAGTCCTTCAAAACCCGATATAGATCCAGGACAGAGGTTTACCGTGAATCTTTAAGGTTCAATAAACCAAATTGCAAATGGGTTTTCAAACTGGAACATATTCGGGAAAATAATGATGAGGTTACTCTGAACAGAAGAGCAGTGCTGTCCCTGTTTCATTACATTCCGAAACTGCGACAGATTAAAACGGACGATTTGAAGATAGTGGATCCCAGTCATAATCACGGCAAGGCAATAAGCCACCTCCACATCTCGTCTAGAACGGTTAAAGATCTTCTGAGACATGATATGATATGATATGGCATTTATAACACACCTATAAACAAGTGTTTCATGAAGAGCGTGAGTTTCTAAGACTGGATTATGGTTTAACCGTACTGAAGGAGAACACCCGGCCTGAAAAGAGAAGCTTGAACGGGCCCACACCTAAAATAGAAACGAGGAAACAGAAATCCAGAGAGGATCATCAGCTGCAAGAAAAATACCAAAGGTCACATGTTACTTCACGTACCAAAACGAGCAAGTACCACACATCAACTCAAGTGACAGAGCCCAATGAAAATTACCAACAGACGCAGGTGATGGAAGCGCAACCAAAACCTTCAAGTTCACAACGAAAGAATGCTGAGCAACATCGCCAAACTAAAACACCAAAAGATCGAATGGAAACTAAAAGGACCATTACTCAAGGCGTTCAGGCCAGTAAAGATGGTTTGTCATCTCGAGCAAACAATTCAACCCTCCAAGGCTTCTGGTCGTGGCTCCCAAAAGCTTTAACTTTGCAACGCTCCAAGTAGCAACTCAAGACCCCGGAGCTTACCCCTCAGATGGAACCCACGCAGGACGTCGATTCCCGTGATCTATGGGCGACGTGGATTTGGGTTTCTACGACATCCTGTGTTTACAGGAAACATGGCTTATAAACAAAGCCATCTTGGATGGTTATGAAACCCTCTTAGCTCCTGCTAAAAAGGGAGCTCTGGCTGTCCATCTTCTGGTCTCCTTATGGCCTGTAGGATTGGACAGGGCCTCACCGTGATGAACACACTTGTCTCAAATTACTCATTAGTAGCAGTCCTGTTGAACTGGTCTTACAATCGTACCCCTGGAAATCTTCGACAAACAATTCCGATTGCAGTTCTCAACAATTATTGGAATCTGGCAGCAATTGATCCAAAGAAATACCTGGAATTATTTGTGAGTACGATTGATGACATTCGGGCGGTCTATCAGACTTACCACATTTTGGTGTGTGGAGACATAAACGCAACTTGCAAAAAACAGAAACCTAAGACCAGCCCCTCTTCAGGTGAACATAGAGGTGACCAATGGCTGAACCTGATGAACACCAGGAAGCTGCCCAGTCTTGACACGGCATTCAAAAACCAGAACCATCTCCCAACATGGTCAAATGGAAAATCTCATTCTACAATTGACCATATTTTTGTGCCTAGCCCACTTTTGCACTTAACTACTTCCTTTGAAGTCACTCAAACGGTGGCCAACGATCATAACCTTCTGCTGACGACCTGGAAGTCCACGTATGGCAACCAAGAGATGATGAAAGTGGGGCTGGAAGTGAACAACCAAGGAAACAGGCTGAAAATGACTGAGAACAGCATTAGAGATCTGTCTTGTAAATATAGCAAAAACGACGATGACGGCCATCAAAATCCTGTCGATTATGGGCCTTTGATTACGGTATACAATAAACCCGGAAACAGGAAAAATGCTATGGCACCGACGACTAAACACACTTATGATAAGCTCTTGGTGCTTAAACGACGAGAACTCAGGAAAGTCAAAAGAAAAGCAGCAATTTTGGAACTACGGTTGGCCAAAGCAGCAGTCCTAGACGCCACGAGAAGATACAAATCTTGGGTCAGATCCCTAGATGGAAGCTATACCATCAAGACGCGGAAACAATCCTTAAAGCAATCTGCAGCAACAATGCCAGGGAATTCTGGTCTCTGTTGAAATCCACGTTGGCACCTAAGGGCGACGCCATTTTGAATAGCATTGGCGAAGCCACTTGGATCAATCATTTTAAAAATCTCTTCCAACTTCCTTTGCTTACATCCCCCATGAGATCTATAGTTCTGCTGGATCATGAGGAGATCAACTCGGCCCATCCTGTCCATGAGTGGGTGAAATTTGATGACCAAGATGAAATCCTTGCTTTATTAAAAAAACTGAAAAACTCTAGGGTGCCAGGCCCTGATGGTATCACTAATCTGGACCTGAAGACCTACCCTGAAGAATGGGCAAAATGTATAAGATCTGTCTTTATCAGATGTCCAGACTCGCAATCTATTCCACCCTCATGGACATCTGCTACCGTCGTCCCGATTTACCCACAATTACATATGGAACGGAGGCAATGCCGTATCTACCTAAAACAATATGGCCCAGTTTGGAGGCGCAAACTGAGTTTTCTTTCATTACAAGGTACCCTAAACTGCAACACATTGATGCTCTTCAGGAAATGTGTGGTCTCTAACAGCACTTTCCTCCACAGTTTCTTCAATCAAGAAACACAGGAGTCAGACTGTAAAATGCTAAAAACATGGAGAGATGACAATTTAGCACTCCTGAAAACAGTTGAGTGTGAACAGGATCTGATCAACAACCCTGTAAAAGTCCTAAAGAAAATAAAAGAATTGGACTGGATCATCACTTTATCTATGGCAAGCAATAGCAAACTTATGTCCCACCTGTCTCCAAATATGAATAAACTGAATGTATCACAGGGTTACATCAGAAAGTTCCCTAGTAGATGTTACGCTCACCTGGTCTCTGCGGGGACGTTGGGGCACGGTTGCAGCCCTCCCTGGAACTGGCTTCCCTGGGTCAGGTTTCTTCCCCTGCTCCTGTGTTGAGGACTGCACTGGTTGTTGATACTGCCCCTGCAAGAATACGAGAGGCCGTGAGAATGCTGTGATATGGCTGTGGTTTCCCACAAACCCTTCTTCCGAGAATGAGGTGAGCATGCGCTTACCCATATAGCCTCACCTGTTTATTTATGAGGGTGAGCTCTCTGTCCTGCTTCTCAAGTGCAGGGGCGCCTTAGATAGACCTAGTTTCTTCACTGGTCCATGTGCGTGGCAGCCCAGACCAGCATTGGCTGAACCACTTCAAAGGTAAGTGTTCTTCAACAATGATTATTGTCCGTATTTTTTGGCAATGTCCTTTTTTCCGTGATTATTGTCTGTATCCCTTGTAATGTCTTTCCTTCTCCCCAATAGGCGATGAGAGGCCCAAAGGAGTTGCGGTGCTGGAAGCAAGCCCCAATGGAGGCCTGAGGAGTTTACGATGTCCCAAATAGATGGTAAGTTTGGTTCTAAGGTCCAGCACGAGGATTGCATTGCGCACGACCTTAGCGTAATGTCTTTATGTTGATTCTAACCTTATTTGTCCTTTTCTCCTGCAGGGATGGCCTGGCGAAGTCAGACGAGGAGCAGCTATCTGAAGACTTGCCGGAGATGGATGACTGGATCCTCAAGGATGCTGGCCGAGATGAGCTCCTGAATAAGTGTTGGAAGCCTGGAACAGGTAAGGATGTGCTCTGACCGCGGTGACTGCTAGGATCAGGTAAGATGTGCCGCAGGCAACGATTATTGCTAGAATCAGGTAAGGCATGCTTCAGGCGATGGTATTGCTGGTATTCAGGTAAGATGCGCTTCAGGTGATGGTATCACTAGAATCAGGTAAGAAGCACTTTCATGCAGCAGTGAGCATTATGCTGCTATGAGCAGACTAACGCGAAGCGCTTGCATGCAGGCGGGGCAGGCGTAAATAGCCTGGTCCCAGCCACGCCCCTTTGCTCTGCCTTGTGGCCCCACCCTGCCTCTCCCAGAAGATGCTGCACGTGCAGCCCAATGTATTCCTATGGCCACGCCCGACCTGGATGCACGTGGGGGACCTGCAGGGGAGGAAATAACACGTGCACCAGAATAAAGGTATGCAGAGCACACTTTATCATGAGCCTCGCGCCAAAGGCGCCAGGACTGGGTCCAACTGGACCCTTTATGTGATGGAGCTTGTGGTCCTTGCTCTGTGGCCACGACAGTAGACCAGTGCGAAACTTCATAATGAGAACCAGACTGAACCTTCTTGACACCAACAAAATACGTCTAATCAGAGGACTCTCGGCGACTAGTAACTGTAGAATATGTAGCAACGAGAAAGAGACAATTCGCCACCTCCTCCTGTCCTGCCCGGGTACTGAGGGGATTAGGTCCCCGTACATGCAACATTTTTTCATTCATTCTTTAATGGCAGACGAAGAAACCTGGTGATCAAGGATGATCAGCGGTGATAGAGTTTCCTGGCAAATAGCTACTTTTAAAATTTTGCAGCAAACAGTGGAAATACTGACAACCATATCAACAGCGTCTACATAAGATTAAGGGGTCTTTTTCTGGCTGGTTTGTTAGCTTAAAGAACTAACACAAATGAACTACACTAGACAATTAACAAAACAGAAACCCAGAAACGCTTTGCTGAGGATGTTGTAAAACAAATCAATTTTATGATTAAACTCAACAATAATTAAAATAAAATTTAAAAAGGGGGTTGGAGAGCGATCTCACTAGCTCTATGATAAGGTGCCATTTCCCTACCTAGATAAAGTTAAGGTGAATCTCTGTCAGTAAGTCCAAAGCAAATGTCTGTCTGTGTCCAAATCTCACATCTAATTGCATACAATGTATGGGGATGTCAGCATCCAATGGAAAGTGTTCAACTAAAAGTTCAGAGCTTTGTCCAGCTCATAGACAGAAAGGGGGTTTCCCTTCCCCAAGATTCAAATAGTTTGCGTTTAAAAGGAGGGGTTCTCTTCCGCAAGCTTTCAATTTTTCCAATGTTAACAAATAACACAATTCCTTGGGATACTCAATGTTTCAAAATAATACACTTCCTTTGGATAATTCCCAGCTCTTAAGATTCAATTACCTTTTACCAATTTATAATGTTCAGTTCATCAATCTTAATTAATACAAGTTTTTCTTCATTCAGTAACAAGGTAGCTTGCCTTAGGTAGGTGTATTCGGTATAGGCGCAGTTGTTGGGCCACCAGGTCTGCCCATTACAAGTTACGCAACCGACACCCCAGATCCATTTCATGGATATCTTGCCACAATTTCAGCTTCACAGCAAGGCTTAACTCAGTGCCCTTCCAAGTTCCCTCGAAGCTTGATTATTGCTCATTTGCTCATCCTTCACTTAGTTAGTAGCTTTCACTTTGCCAAGCCAACACAGGCTTCCCTGTACGCTTTCCTGCTAGGAGACCCAGCTACTGTTCTTCAGTACAAGTTATCATAAGCTTCCCAGTACACTCTCCTGCTAGGAAACGTATTCTTGATTAAAACGACTGGCGTCTCTTTTCCCAGGTTTCTCTTGTATTCAGGCTATGTTACTGTTATATTTCTTTCACGCCATTATTCTTGTGAATGCTTGCTTATTTCAACTCTTGGCAATGCTTGCTTATTTCAACTCTTGGCAATGCTGCCTTCTTTCAACTCTTGATAATGCTAGCTTATTTCAACTCTTGCCAATGCTTGCTTACTTCAACTCTTGTCAATGCTTGCCTATTTCAACTCTTGTCAATGCTGGCTTATTTAAACTCTTGTCAATGCTTGCGTATTTCAACTTTTGGCAGTGCTGGCTTATTTCAACTCTTGGCAGTGCTGCCACATTTCAACTCTTGGCAGTGCTGGCTTATTTCAACTCTTGACAATGCTTGCGTATTTCAACTCTTGGCAATGCTTGCCTATTTCAACTCTTGTCAAGGCTTGCTTATTTCAATTCTTGGCAATGCTGGATTATTTCAAATCTTGGCAATGCTTTTGTCAGGAATCCAGGCGGTACCTCCTGTTTCACTTCGCGATTTCCCTGAGTTTGGGATTCCTGTGCTCCAAGACCAATCACATGTTCTCGTTTATGGTCTCTTGTTGAACAACACAAACATGCTTTATCACGGCAAGGCGTTCGCTATACTTCTGCATTAGCAAGGAAGAAGCCTATGCCTTTCCATACTCTGTGGAAGTTACTTTGGAAACTGGGACATAAACATTAGTGTTTCACACGTCACAAGCACGTTCAAAGTCATGTGACTTATGGCCTATTTAGCTCCTCCTTGCTACTGGTTCAGTGCTTCTGATTTTGCTGAAGTGTGTTACGTCTTGACTTTGCCTATTTGTACTTCCTGGTTTTCTCGATTCTAGCCAGCACTCTGGACTTCCTTCCGTTTAATCCTTGTCTGTTACGAGTTGCTTGGATTCATTTTTGCCTCCGCCTATATGAACCTTATTCCTGTGCTTTGATCTTGTTCCCTCCTGTTTCTGCCTTACCTGCCCATTGCTGAAGTTCATTCCCTCGGCAGAAAGTCTTCACCCTGGTCATTTCCAAGTTCTCCTGTTGCTGACGTGGAACGCTTACGGATTGCTTTTGGCTCTTCCTTGGATGGTTCTCTGCTCAACCCATTGCCGACCCAGACTGTCCCACAGACTGTTTTCTCCAACTTGGATCCTTACCTTCCAGTGCATAACAGTTGTGCAATTCTCCAACGGTAGACCGCTACGTAGTAAATCCGGAAGCCCATCTCCCTGCAAATAGCCCGGTATGGACTAAAGACTTCCTATGTACCTGGAGGGGGCTGTGTGAGGAGCGTCCTCATTTCGTCAGGTGTGTCACAAGACTTTAAGGCCAATTAGGCGTACACGTTATGTCGGGTATAGTCCTGTCATCTCCCCGCTGCTTCCTGACTTACATGTGGCATTCCACTTCACTGCTGCACCTGGGGAACTGTTTCATAGCAGCACATGGTAAGATTACTCTGACTGTATTCCTTTATATCTTTAGTGTGTCTTATTCTTACATTAATCCTGAATCTATACCTTCTTGTTTGTCACTAGATGCTTCAGAATTCTCCTGACACCTGTTGAAAAGCTCTCCATTGCCCACAACAGCATAGTGTTCTTCTTTAACCCAATTCGGGTGGGGTTTGAGTTTGTATTCTCTTGCATACCTTTTACTAAGAAAGGATTGTTATTAATTACAAATTCCTTTCCGGTTCTAGGAGGTCTGCAGCACGTGTTTGGGTCCATTCTTCTAATTAATAGATCCCTTGTTATCGGTCTTTAGTACCATACAAAGGGTTATATTATTGGGTAGAAATCATCAGCTACACTACGTGGGCAATATTCCAGGCTACCTCTGACAGGTTTCTTATTTCAACTCTTGGCAGTGCTTGCTTATTTCCACTCTGGACAATGCTTGCTTATTTCAACTCTTGGCAATGTTTGCTTATTTCAACTCTTGGCAATACTTGCTTATTTCAACTCTTGGCAATGCTGCCTTATTTCACCTCTTGGCAATGCTTGCTTATGTCAACTCTTGGCAATGCGTGAGTATTTCAACTCTTGGCAATGCTGGCTTATTTCAACTCTTGCCAATGCTTGCTTATTTCAACTCTTGGCAATTTTTCTTATTTCTACTCTTGGCAATGCTTGCTTATTTCAATTCTTGGCAATGCTTGCTTATTTCAAGCCTTGGCAATGC